>NC_059348.1:11442655-12072030 GCF_019703515.2 Myxocyprinus asiaticus | reverse complement strand
ATTGTCTACTGAATAGTGAATCCCCAAATTAAAGGAATATGCCGGATTCAATACAAGTTAAACTCAATCGACAGCATTTATGGCATAATGTTGGATACAACAAAAATAATTTTGACTTGTCCCTCCTTTTCCTTAAAAAAAAAAAAAAAAAAAAAAGAGCAAAAATCTGGGTTACAGTGAGGCACTTACAATGGAAGTCAATGGGGCCAGTCTGTAAACATTAAAATACTCCCTGTTTCAAAATTATAGCCACAAGACATGAACAAAACATGTGTTTACATGATTTTAGTGTGATACAATCGCTTACTAACCTTTAATGTGAAAAGTTATAGGCCTGTATAATGATACAAGATTCTTGCCATTATGACACAATGTAAACCCTGAAACGACCATAAAAATGACGATTTAAACTATTTTAAAGCTCAAATAATACTCAAGATTTAACAGAAGAATTAATGTAAGTGCTTTTATAAAATTATAAGCATCACATTTTTGCCTTTAAACCAAGGGCGTAGCCAGGAAATGACTTTTGGGTTGGCCTCAACAAAAATGGATGGGCAAAATGTTCGTCAAAATGTATTTTTCTAAAAATGTTCCTTAGCAACAGAAAGGCTCCGCATTGAAACAGTTCTTTCACACTTTCAGAAAGCAGAATTTATGCTTTTTTAAAAAATATTTTATAAATATATATTTGAAGTAAAAAAATAATCTCTAACATTCTGGGTGGGCCTGGGTCTAATTTGGAAGGGCCCAGTCCCACCCCGGCCCACCCCTGGCTACACCACTGCTTTAAACCCTCCAGAAATTTGTCACATTCACTTCCATTTAAGTGCCTCACTGTTTTTTTGTTTTTTTTAAGAAAAGGAGGGGGAAGTCAAAATGATTTATTTGTGGTAATCAACATTATGACACAAATGCTGTCGATTGAGCTTAACTTGTATTGAACACAAAATATTCCTTTAAAGTGTCATTTATGGTGTTTCTTTCTTCTGTGGAACACAAAGGAATATATTTTGCACAATATTCACGCTATCCATTTCCATACATTGAAACTGAATAGGGACGGGGCTGTCAAGTATCAAAATGACAAGAAAACATGTAAAAAGTAGTACAGTACACGACTTCTGAAGCCACATGATAACTTTGTGTGAGTAACAGAAATGTAAATATTTCTTTAAATAGCTCTTAAACCTCATTTGCACATGCAAATTTTCAAACTTTGCTTGAAGACTATGTTGTTTTGCCAGCTTCACCTCTAAATGTATTTTCTGTTGACATAATATCAATTGTATATTTTTTCTCTAAATTATTCTTTTAAATGGTTTTATTTTATGCAGTAAAACATCCACCATCGAGTCGAGTGAATGTGAACGAGCTGTTACAGCAGCTGATCTGCGGTCTGAATAATTTATTCCATCAGCTCGCAGAACAAAACTCTCTTCTTCAAGAAGCTCTCCAGCGTCTGGACATGCTGCAAACAAAAGTGGACATGCTACAGCACAGAAAACAAGAACCAGAAGAGCCGACAAATGGTCCAAAGAAGAAGAAAAGGGCACGTAGTGTGAGCATTGCTTTAAGTAATCTACATAGTAACTACACTGTACACAGTGTCCCTTTTTCACATGTCCGTGTGGGTTTCCAGCTGTGTTTAGTGTAAAGTTGATCTTTTATAAGAAATTAAAAACTTCCCAGAAGATCTTTTGTGGTTTTTAATGTTTGTGGCCATACAAACATTTGCACCTATCGAAGACAGATATATTTTTTATGTTTGTTTTTTTCCCCCTCCATTTTACAGGAAGCTGTAAACAATTCTGAAACCAATTCTCATAAATGTGATCCACAAACCGGGTAAGACGTATTTATTGCCAGCATTGTATTTCACATCATCCGATTTCTCTAATATAAAAATCTTTATTATAAAACACGTTTTAAGAGATTGTAAACATTTGAACAGGATAATTTATTTCAGTTATTATTTTGTCTGTGTATTATATGTAAATATCTTTTTTCAGTGGTTAAATTATATTTTGCAGTTGCTGGAGACCAGGTCATCAGTCATAGAAACGAACGAGATGAAGAAAGAGCACTGTGGCAGACAGCAACAATAGACCTCATGTCAGATGAAGATGACGCCGCCGTCATTGAGGGAAGGTTAGTGTGGGTTGTAAAACCTCCAGCACTCAGGAGCTCAGAGTTATCTGCACTGTGCCAGAAGCTTCAGCAGAGACTGGAGGCCGATCCACGCTATGCTGGCACTCATCTTCGTGAGTTGGCGGTCAACAAGAATGAGCCAGATTCGCATTTGTGATACAATTGTGTCATCTTGTTTTCTGACTGTTTTGAATTACGTTGCATTTTTCGTAATAAAAATAAAGAACTGACTTTTAATAGGGTGCCGTCAACATGATGGTGCACAGGCCTTTGAGGGTACATATGCTCACAATGTAAACAGGGCATCTTTCTTAAGGAAAAGGGAATTCTTTTTTTTTTCCTTTTTCTCCCAGTTTGGAATGCTCAATTCCCAATGTGCTTTTTAAGTCCTTGTGGTTGTGTAGTGATTTGCCTCAGTCTGGGTGGTGGAGGATGAATCCCAGTTGCCTCTGTGTCTGAGACTGGCTTCACGCCATCCACTGCGGCAACCACACTCAGCTCAACTCACCACACGCCTCACTGAGAAAGAACCACATTATAGTGACCACGAGGAGGTTATCCCATGTGACTCTACCCTCCCTAGCAACTGGGCCAATTTAGTTGCTTAGGAGACCTGGCTGGAGTCACTCAGCATGCCCTGGGATTCAAACTAGTGAACTAGTGAACTCCAGAGGTGGTAGCTGGTGTATTTTACCACTGAGCTACACAGGCCCCCCAGGAACGGGTAATTTTTGATGTCTCAGGAGAGTTGTCTTATGTTGCAGAGATAAACCACAGCATATAAAACCATTTTTGAAAGGCTGTTAAAAAAAATAATCTGTGTTGCTATTAGGAGGACTAAACAAAATATAACACATTACAATTTTTTGAGTTAAGTTAAAGAAATACAATACCTTACATATCTGTCAAGGTTTGAGAGTAGTTTAAAGGCAACCAATCCAGTTTTAGATGAAGGAAAAAGCAGCCAAAATGTGAGAAATGCTAATGTTACTTGGGTGTTAGTTTGGTGTAAAAATGTCCCATTAGAGAATAGACTGGGAAATTACTTCCTGTGGCAACTGATGTCTTTTGAGTGGTCTAGTCCTTCAGTACTTTCAGGTCTATTCACACCAAGAGGAAAGTGAATAATTTTCTCCAGAAACTCCATTCAAATGTTTATAGGGCTCTGAAAATAGTTCACATACTGAAAGCACATCACAATACTATTGTGTCGGCCTTCCAAGTTAGGCCGTGGATCGAGGGATCAGTGATCATATTGCACGCATTAGTGATGTTTCGTTCATGAACAAATTGGTCTTTTTGAACGAATCTTTTAAATGAACGAATCGTTCTCGTTCAACTCCATACTCTGACTCATATTTTTCATTCACTGACGTCTTTCCCTTTTGAAGCCAATGAGCTAGACTGCTTTTCATGCCTGTAAAAGCACAAGCCAGTAGCATTTGAGAGCACGCTGTGAAGGAGCATATCATTGGTTCGACCCGCTGAAGGAATACACCCCATCACTGAACTAGTCGGTCATTTGAGTCTGAACGAGATGAGAGGTGGTTTGTGAACAAACTGAATATTCTGGTAAACCCGTTCGCGAATGACTCGTGAACGAAGATCTGCTGATCGACTGAATGAGATGGAGGCACGTCATTCGTTCAGTTCAGCATGTGAGTCAATCAAGTTCAACAAGGAGAGACAGGGGTGAAAAGCACTTAAGACAAGTTTATAGGTATACACAAAACATGATCCCCAATTTATGAATGTGTAAAAATGACTGAAGATGTACAATTAAAATGACATGAATTACAGATGGAAATGTTGTGCTTTGATACACAGTGTACAATGTTTAGACTTTTCTAGAACTTTTTCTTGTGTGGTGATGTTGGCGTGGCCGAGCGATGCCTGTGGAGAGCGAGGCCGAGAGAGTGAGTATGGTAAGGGTTGATACCTGTGGGAAATAACCACTAACAACTGTTTTGTGTTTGCAGTGAGAGCGGAGAGGGATTTAAAAGGAAATCCAGGCCGCTGGAGGAGAGTGAGAGTGACACATGATCCTGATTGTGTGTGAGTGTTTGTCTGCTAGAAAGCATGAGCTTTGGGATACACTGCAGTGTGTAAAAATAAAGATTTACATCGACTGTTCACCTGGCCCCACTTCCTCCTTCGTCCAAGAGCTAAAGACTTGTCACAGTGGTGCCAAAACCTGGGAATTTGTTTGTAGGAAGAAAATGTCGTCATGGAGTCCTCGCCACTGGCCGAGCTCTTCAAGACCCTCGCCGGCATCCACCAGGCTCAACATCAGGCCCTGCTTGAACTACGCATGGAACAGGAGTGGCAATTGCAGGTGCTAGTCCAGGCTCAAGCGGAGGACTGGCAGATGTTATGGAGCTTAGTCAGGAGGGATCTTCCACTGTGACTACAGCCACACTCGTGAAGATGGGACCGTGAGATGACCCTGAGGCTTTCATCGAGCTGTTCAAGGTGTAGATGGTGGAGACGTGGAAGTGGCCAAACCCCCAGTGGGCGGTCCGCCTACTGCAGCTGCTGACAGGGGAAGCCCAGCGTGTGGCCCATCAGCTTCCGGTCAACAACCTCCTGGTGTACGAGGATCTGAAAAGAGACATCTTGCAGTGGGTTGGCTGTAGCCCGGAGCAGCATCGCCAGCACTTCCAGACATTGACGCTTGGGAAGCACGGCCACCCATTCGCCTTCTCCTGGCAGCTCCGTGACGCCTGCTGAGAGTGGATGCTGGCTGAAGATTGTGATGCCGAGGAGCTACTCGATCTGGGGTTACTGGAGCAGTACATCGCCCGGCTACTGAAAGGGACAGCGGAGTGCGTCCAGTGCCACGGACCGTTATCACTGGTTGGGGTGGTCCAGCTGGCTGAGGATCATATGGCAGCATATCCGGGGGCCGGTGAGCCCTCTTCTCTCTCTCTCTCTCTCTCTCTCTCTCTCTCTCTCACTTCCCTCCTCCTCCCCTCCCCCTCATCCCCTTCCTGTTCCCCGGAAACGGGAAATTCCTGTACCAAAACCCGTTTCCCGGTCCCGTGGGCTGTTCATCCTGTTGGCTTCCCCTAATCCTCTCTGTTCTCCTCCACAGGCTGGTGAATCCGCTGTTGCGGGTGTGGGTGTGAAGTCTGGGCTGGTCTGCTGGAGGTGGAGACATTGGTCCAGGTCCCCGACATACCACTTGCCGCCCTGATCGAGCAGGAACGTACCAGATACCGGTGCGTATAAAGGGGGGTACATATCAAGCCTTGGTTCATTCAAAGCGTTGATTCATTCCGAGGCTTTGGATACAAGCCGGCGGGTGAAGGTAAGGTGTGTGCATGGGGATATTAACGATTACCCATTAGTGATGGTCATCATTCAATTTCGGGGACAAAAGCATAGTGTCGAGGCTGCGGTTAGTCCCCACTTCATGCATCCACTAATCATGGGTATGAATTACTATGTTATTGAGGGAAATTTGTGTGGATGGATCCTGTAATAAAGTCTCTCGGTGTGTGGTTTGTGATTCACTGGCTGGGGAGGAGGAGCCAGGGCCATCTACGTCAGCTCCGCGTCAGGATGACGCAAAGGAGGGGGAAGTCTCGGCTTCACCAGCCCTGAGTGGATTCACTAGTGGATTTCCCTCTGGAGCAGTTGCGAGACAAGACCCTTAGGCACGCCTTTGACCACGTGAAAGTGATTGATGGTCAATGCCTTCAGCCAGATGTTGCACTTGCAAATCCATATTTTTATATTATCAAGGATCGTTGTATCGAGTGACACAGGATGCTCAGACAAAGGAAGATACAACACAATTGTTAGCACTGAAGAGCCGTTGGGAAATGATATTCCAGACTGCTCATTATAATCCGATGGTGGTCACTTAGGGCAGGAAAAAACACTGAACCATCTAATGGCCCATTTCTATTGGCCGGCATTCACGGGGATGTCCGCAGGTGGTGTGCGGCATGCCATGAATGTCAACTGGTGAACTGTTTTGTGTTGGTTCTGGTGGACTATGCAATGCGATATTCGGAAGCAGTGCCAACATCGCAACATCTCAGCACACAGTGTTGCAGAGGCACACTTCAGAATAATCTCCCGAGTGAGGATTCTGAAAGAAATCCTCACTGATCGAGGCACGACATTTATGTCACGCACACTGCATGAACTGTACGAATTTTTGGGGATTAAATAGATTTGGACCAGCATTTATCACCCCAAACGGATGGCTTGGTCGAATGATTTAATCAGACATTAAAAAATATGATTCATATGTTTGTGTACGAAGACGCTCGAAATTGGGACAAGTGGCTTGAGCCCCTATTATTTGCAGTTCGAGAGGTCACACAAGCCTCCACGGGGTTCTCCCCATTTGAATTATTGTACGGGCGTCAACCGTGTGGTGTGCTCGACGTCCTATGTGAAAATTGGGAGGAGGGACCTTCATACAGCAAAAATGAAATTCAATACGTTCTTGACCTGAGAGCAAAACTCCACACACTGGGGCAATTAACACAGGAGAATTTGCTCCAGACTCAAGAATGTCAAAGCCGGCTGTATAATAGGGGTACTTGGCTACGTGATTTGCACGGGGAGCTAAAGTTACTCCCCACATTGAGTTCTAAATTACTTGCCAAGTGGCAAGGGCCCTTTGAGGTCACACGGCGAGTCGGGGAAATCGATTATGAGGTTAAACGAACGGACAGAGACAGAGCACGTCAGATTTACCACCTCAATCTCCTAAAACCATGGAGAGAGGCAGTCCCTCTGATTTTGGCGACAGTGGTTCTGGAGAGGGAGGAGCTCGGACCAGAGGTGAACTTAAAAGCCACTGATCAAATCTCCCCAGTCACTTGCAGAGACCACCTATTACCGTCACAAGTCACGGAGATTGCCAGGTTGCAAGGAGAATTCTCCGACATGTTCTCGCCTCTTCCCAGTCGTACGAATCTCATAGATCACCATATCGAAAAAAACCCCAGGGTTAGTGGTATGTAGTCGTCCCTACCTTTTACCCGAACACAAAAAAAAGTGGTTCGGGAAGAATTAAAGGCCATGCTGGATATGGGGTAATAGAAGAATCCCACAGTGACTGGGCCAGCCCAGTCGTGTTGGTTCCAAAGAATGACAGCTCAGTCCGGTTCTGTGTGGATTATCGAAAAGTCAATGCAGTGTCTAAGTTTGATGCATACCCGATGCCTAGGATTGATGAACTGCTCGATCGGTTAGGCACGGCTTGCTTTTATTCTACACTGGATTTGACAAAAGGATATTGGCAGATCCCTTTAACTCCCATGTCCCCTGAAAAAACAGCATTTTCCACACTGTTTAGCTTACACCAATTTGTCACCCTTCCTTTCGGTTTGTTTGGGGCCCCGGCTATGTTTCAGCAGCTCATGGACAGAATCCTCAGACCACACGCTGCTTACACCACTGCTTATCTGGATAACATCATTATTTACAGTAATGATTGGAAGCGGCACCTGCAGCATCTGAGGGCTGTCCTGAAGTCGCTGAGATGGGCGGGACTCACGGCAAACCCTAAGAAGTGTGCAATTGGATGGGTGGAATTACGGTATCTGGGCTTCCACTTGGGTCATTGACAGGTGCGGCCCCAAATTGATAAGATCGCAGTGATTACAGCCTGCCTGAGACCTAAGCCCAAAAAGAAGGTGAGACAGTTCCTGGGGCTGGCTGGCTATTATCAGAGGTTTGTGCCTAATTATTCGACCGTCACCAGCCCGCTGACTGATCTTCCTAAAAAGGGGGCACAAGGTCCGGTCGAGTGGACGGAGCCGTGTCAGCAGGCGTTCACACAAGTGAAAGCTGCACTTTGTGGTGGGCCGTTATTACAATCTCCTGACTTCACTTTACCTTTTATCTTGCAGACTGACACATTGGACAGGGGGTTGGGAGCAGTACTGTCCCAGATGGTGGAAGGAGAGGAACACCTTGTGCTGTACATTAGTCGCAAGCACTTGATCAGAGACTAAGTAAAGCAAAATTGAGGAGTGTTTGGCCATCAAGTGGGTGGTCCTCACCCTCCAGTACTATCTGTTGGGATGTGCTTTCACCCTCTGTTCGGACCACACCCCACTCCAGTGGCTCCAATGCATGAAGGATACCAAAGCGCGGATCACCCGTTTACATCTAGCTCTCCAGCCATTTAAGTTCGAAGTGGATCATGTGGTGATGGGGGCGTGGCCGAGCGATGTCTGTGGAGAGTGAGGCCGAGAGAGTGAGTACGGTAAGGGTTGACACCTGTGGAAAATCACCTCTAACAGCTGTTTTGTGTTTGCAGTGAGAGCAGAGAGGGATTTAAAGGGCAATCCAGGCCGCCGGAGGAGAGAGAGAGCGACACACGATCCTGACTGTGTGTGTGTGTTTGTCTGCTGCAAAGCAGGAGCTTTTGGATACACTGGAGCATGTTAAAATAAAGATTTAAACTGACTGTTCACCTGGCCCCACTTCTTCCTTCGCCCAAGAACTAGAGACTTGTCACATCTTGGTGATAATTAAGCCCAGCATTTGACAAAATATAGGGAAAATAAGACCTGCCATTTGTGGTGAAAACAGTTATGGTATATAAATTCTATTTTTAAAGTGTCTTCGTACATTTGTACACATGCAAATTCCATTTGTCTTCCTTTGCGTTTCTTTTAAAGGCTGACTTTAGCGTGAGCCAATAGCATTCGGGAGCGGACTGTAGTGCTCGAATTGAATCAAGTCTTATGGGGGGTTCCCACCATAACTATAGTCTCGCAATATACAATTTATACAAAATATACAATATATTTTTTGATCATAATATGCATAACTATATACTATTTATTAAAAACAGGCTTACATAAAGGAACAGGCTTTTGTGTTGATAAAGAATAAAAAAATATATACATTTTCAGTCCAGTGTTATATAACAAAGAGAGATAAGCTACTGTTCTTCTTTTAAATGGCTTACTCCAAGTAATACTGGATTTAGAGGGTGACAAAGAAGCAGACCCAAAAGGGCAACTATGGCAAATATACCAGGGGACTACATATAAGGCACTTGAAGACCCGTAAAAGCATGTGACTTCAAAATACATTGAAATGTCTCAAAAACAGTAGAAAATAATCAGATGGCTTCCAGACTTACTAAGATTTCGCAATATTACTGTTTTTACTGTATTTTGGATCAAATCAATTCAGGCTTGGTGAGCAGAAGAGACTTTTGAGCTTTTGAACAGTAGTGTACATTCAACAGAATAATTCTAGCATTATTTACCAATGTAGTATTTACTACCCTAAAAACAACTGGATGATTGATGTGACACTTTGTGATAATAACGTTTGTTCCAAAAGACTTGTTTAAATGCATGAAACTAGTTTATTAGATATTAAAAATATAAATTGTGACAAGACAGGCTGTCAGTCTGTGTGTTAGTGTTGGTGGGGATTTTTCAACGATTTCAGTGCAGTTACATTGTTACGTAAGTAGGTGGCGGCAAGGGACTGTTATGAGTGAGTCAGTCAGCAGACTATTCAACCACTTCAGTCAAAAAGGCTGCTTTATTCAAGAACAAACAATGCTATGGTTATCAATATGTCAGTCATTGCTATTTCAAGAGTGAATCCCGCATTTATATGCGGATGTAATTCCCAAAACTTTGCAGCGTGTACGTGGCCGTTGGTCCTCCTCCTAGCAGCATGAAAAACAAGTTTTATACAAATTCTGAATGGATTATAAATAGCATAGAAAGCACACAACGAGCGCTCCCTTTATAATCACTAAAAAGCTGTCACTCATCTTCATTGCGATCTCTAGCACCCCCGTAGAACCAGGCCAATTGATAATGAAAAATGAGTAAGCCTAAATGTTTCCAATTTATGCAAGGAATACAAAAGCCCCGACATGGAGTGGATAGATATAATAGAAAGATATATAGAGAGAGAAAATTACTCCTCAAAAAGGTCGGTAAGAAGCTTTCTCTTCCCGACTGCGAGTGGAGGGGGTCCCGGATCCCCCCAGCCCCCCCTCAATTCGAGCACTGGTGGACTGTGAAGGAGCATATCATTGGTTGGACCTCCTGAACGAATACACCCCATTACTGAGCCAATCATTCATTTCGTTCGTGTCGTGAACGAACTGAATGTACTGGTAAACTCGTTCATGACCTGAACGATGACATGAACGAATCAGTCAACATGAATGCTGACAGGGTGAATGAGAGGAGGAGCTGCATGTCGTTCTTTAATATCGTCAATCTCGTTCAACAAGAAATGGGGCCAGATGAATTATGAATAAAAGTGAGCGATGACCACACATTACAATGACATATGGACGCAATTACATAACATACAGACATTTGGTGCCATCTGCAGGAACAAAGGCGCAACTTGAAGATATGGTCAGAGAACAAATCAATGAACGAATCTAAACGAATCTTTTTTGGTGAACAGAATCAAAAGAATCGGGTCACTGAACTGAATCAAAATCACCACTAGCATGCACTTCATCTCCACACCAGTCGTTTTTCACTCTAAAAATTACTGAAATGGAAAAACTCAAACCAAAACTATCTCTAAATTCAAATGACGTTTCAAACTAAATGAGAAGGCAATTCTAATGATAAAGTTGTCAGAAAATCGTATGTAACCACCTCCCTCAAATGCAAACCCCTCCACTTTTTACGTACCATTTGCAGTGATGCAAGTACCAATCTACTAACAACAGGTGGAAAATTACCATACAAATGAAGAACATAAAGGCAATCATAAATTTAAGCCATAATAATAATAATAATAATAATAATAATAATAATAATAATAATACAAATCACCAAATTTGTCACTTTCATGAAATGGCTACAACAACTATTGTGCTGTTTGTTCATTTACTGTGATCTGCTTTATTATACATGATAGAGCAAAACTTAAAGCTGAATTATGTAAGATTTATTTTTGTAAAAAAATAAAATAAATATTTTTGTGAAGTTGTTTACCTGCTTTAGTGCTTGGATATGTTTTCTGGTTGGGTTGTTGAAGCTTATATTGGTTGTCATGCTTGTATGAATCGAACATTACTCGTGTTCAGCATAGATTATGTTATTAGGCTGCAACTATGAACTGCGATATCAGTTAAACTAAAAGATAAACACACAGAAAGTCAATAATAAAAGCGAGAAAATAAACCTGCTGCTGCTGCTGCTCTCACATTGATTATAATTCATAGCTGGAGTTTGTCTTCATGCTCACAGGATTATACATACAGTATCAGGATTTACATCTTTCAAGGACTTTTGAAGCACATTTTTATTTGTTTTCAAGGACTACGCTCGAGCTGTCATTAAAACTAATTCTTTATTTGTTAATTTTAAATAAAAAAATTTTATTCATTCAGTTCATTTATTTTTATAAAACACCACTTATTACAAGTACAACATATCTCAATGTGCATCTTTAACTACATATTCTCACAGTAACAATTCTTGGTTCATTCATGATGAAATTGATGTGCAGTTGTAGTGTGCTCTTTTAAAATGCACTTCACTTTCCAACAAAAGTGAATAACTGTGTCCGTAAACAGTAGTCCATATGACTCGTGCTGTGTCCCATGTTTTATAAAGTCACACAACAGATTTGTGTGAGGAACTGACCCAAATTGCAAATGGGTCATTCTCAAAAAATGTACACTTTCCAACTTACAAAATATTGAAATTTTCCGTTCAGTTCAGTTTTTGCCTATAAACGCTGAGGATAAACATTTTGTAACATGTGGACATTAATTTTTTATTCATAAAGGAAAACTTGGCTGTTGTTCTATCTTTTATTATTTAATTTTGTTTCACGAATGAAGCAAGTTAACACTAATGAGGGTTACACCACCACATTTTGAGGGTTCAGTGGGGTACAACACCAGATATTACTGTGTGAAAATATTAGTTAAAATGTGAATTAATAATTTTTTAACATGCTGGGGAAAATAGCTATATGCATATTTAACCAGCCTCTGAACTTTGACCTTAAAAAATATTTCCCACAAATTTTGTATTTAATTATTTTAAAACATTAAAAAAAAAAGAAAAGAAAAAGGTTTTTATCATTGATAACACCAATGCCATGAAATCAAGGGACAAACATTATTTTTTAATTATTTAAATTATTAATAATAATTTTGTTTTGCTTTTTTGCACGCTTGTTCGACCTTGCACTAATGCTTTTATTAAAAATAAGTACAAAATAAATACAAAAATAAATGTACATGTCATAGAAGTGGTGTACCAGATGAAGGGGACAAGGATTTTTTTCAGGGAATTAACAATTTCAAATATGTTTTCAAAAACATTTGCAAAACAGAGTCAAGCTATTTCATATCATTAAAGGTTAGGTTATAGAATAATACCTTTTAAATTTATTTATTTATTTATTTGAAAGCCTTTTCATGACTAAAAATGTCAAGAGACATGTTTGTCAACATAATATGATATTGACCCAAATGTTGTCAGAATTAACCTATTTTGTGAGACATAAAGCTTTCTTTACACAAGAGGGCGCTAGACGACTCACAAAACTGAATCCTCCATTGATCTGCATTCAAATCTCACAATGTTTCACATCTCATAATTTTTTCACTCTGGAGAGTAATTTTCAATTAAAACTGATAGTTGTAAGGATTCATACTTGTTAAATCCGCCACAGCAGTATCTATAAAATATATTTTTTAAATCCTCCAGTAACACTTTATTGTGATTGGCTCATTCTGAACAGCGCTGCCAAAAGTAACAGGTGTCACGTGACAGCGCCGGCTATGCGCTGCCTGCTTCAGCAGTGATCTACTGGTCTGTCGTGTTTCTCCGAAAATAAATACATTTCATTGATTAAATAATTTAAGCAACGTATTTTACGATTTTCTATAATTCAAGAACTTTTTAAGCACCTCTTGGTAAAAATGGCTATTTTCGAGGATTTTCCAGGACTTCAATTTCAAAAAGCCAAAATCAAGTACTTCAAGCACCTTGTACGAACCCTGCATGATGCATACAGCTTTATCTAAAAAGATCAATAATAATAAAAAATCCTGAATATCTCAGTTCCTCTCAAAACAGAGCTGAGCTGCCTAACGACTGTTGCTAAAGGCGTTTTACAACTAATCCAGGGTTGCCAGATACATCTCATATATTCATATAATATTTCAATAGTCTGCACTTAAAAAAACTTATTTGATAAACAAATTATGTCATACTAAAATATACAATTTTGAGTTAACAGAGACTTGTTTATTATCTAAACAACAAAGGAAAGGTTACAAACACCCAACTTGGCCACCACAGTGAAACTCGAGGGATTTCATTGGTGCATTTTAAACGGCGACTGTCATTGGCTACAGCACTGTGTGACGTAAGAAAGTCGCGAAGCGTATGATGCACAGGGGCTCGCGGAAATCTTTTTTTTTTTTTTTTTGTCTTTCTTTTTCTTATTTCTTATCTATCGTCAATGCCTTTTATGTATATGCACTGCTTTCCCAATAATAAAAAAAAAAAATTAATAAAAAAAATAAAAAAACAGGGGCTCGCGGAACTGTCACAACGTGAACAAAAGTGCTTCTTGTGTGTGTCAAAAATCCAGAAGTTACATTTCCCTGAAAAAAAAAAAGAGAGAGAGAGAGAGAGACTTACAGATTGTATATTAATGCAGGCAGATTAATGAGAGACAAAAATAAAACAACTGACTAAACAATTTACAATATTCAACACAACAGAGTTCTTATCATAGATTTCAAAAGTATACTTTAAACATATAAGAAAAGGTATTAAACATATAACCTATAATAATGCGTATGTAATTTTGTTCTGAATATCTTATGCTAATGAATGACAAGCAATTGGTTTCGCTTTCTGCGATGAATGTCAGCGCTGAGAAAAGTAACAGCTCCCACGTGATAAAGCGGTTGCAGCAGTGGTCTGGACAGTTGTTTATAGCTGAATATTGACACCGAGAAATACTGGCAGACAATGACTTTACAGTAAACACTCAATGAGAAAACAAAATGGGAGATTGATTTTCGAGCTCTCTTAAGTGATATATTAAAAGTTCCTCTAAACCTCGCGCAGAACAGCTGAACTTCAGGAAACAGTTTAATGTGTTTGAGACGTGTGTCGTCTTCTGATGTGAGTGACTCATCTGAGTTGATCATTTTATTCAGTTATCATGAGCTCTTTAAGTCTGGATGAAGAGTTGATCTGCGCAGTGTGTCGTGATATATTTGCTGAACCGGTGACTTTACCCTGCGGTCATAATTACTGTGAGCAGTGTGTGAATAAGCTGAAGAGATCTTTGAGAGAGAGTGAAGATGATGAAGATGAAGAGCGCGTCTTGACTCGCTATTACACATGCCCTCTGTGTTTGTCTCCGTGTGACTCCAGAGTGGAGCTGAAGAAAAACACGGTGCTCAACAACATCATTGAGAAATACCAGAGTAAAAGACACTCAGGCATCGAGTGCAGTGTGTGTAAAGGTGAACAGAAACTGACTGCGGAGAAAATGTGTGTGAACTGTGAAGAGTATTACTGCACTTTACATGTGATGCCACATCTGGAGAATAACACACTACGACAACATGTGCTGGTGAATCCAGTGGCCAACTCCAGTAGACTGTGTAAGGAACATGGGAAAGAGCTGGAGTTATTCTGCAGGACTGATGGCACAGCTCTGTGTGTGTACTGCATGTTACCAGCAGAAGCCAAACATCTGCAGGGACACAATGTGGTCAAACTCTCCGATTCACTGGACACTTTTAAGGTCACTCTAATGTTCCTCTAAAACCTTCTCATAGACAGTATACACTGCATGCCCAATTATTAGGCAAATTGTATTCCTCAGTATTAATTTTATTGTTGAACAAACACAATGCTCTCAGTCAATCCAAAATGTTATTGAACTTCAAACCTGAACATTTAACAAAGGAAAAGTGAGTTTTGTCTTTCTCAGGGGAATATATAAGTGTGCACAATTATTAGGCAACTATTAGTGTGCACAATTATTAGGCAACTAAATTACAAAAATAATTTCTTCCAACTCAATTGTTTCTCAATTTTTAGAGTAAGCGCAACAAATAAGTGACACAAAATGACAATTAAATAACATTTTTGGCCTTTCAGAAATATTCAGTGACCAATATAGCCACCCTTCTTTTCAATAACTGCCATGAGCCTTCCATCCATGGAGTCTGTCAGTTTCTTGATCTGTTCACGATCAACTTTTGCTGAAGCAGCAACCACAGCCTCCCAAATGCTGTTCAAATTGGTGTATTGTCTTCCCTCACTGTAAATCTCATGTTTGAGAAGGGCCCACAAGTTCTCAGTAGGATTAAAGTCAGGTGAGGAAGGCGCCAAGTCATTATCTGGGCATCTTTGAGGCCCTTGCTGGCTAGCCAAGCAGTGGAGTACTTGGATGCATGTGATGGAGCATTGTCCTGCATAAAGATCATGGCCTTCTTGAATGCTGAGGACTTCTTCCTGTACCACTGCTTGAAGAAATAATTTTTCAGAAATTGGCAGTAGGTTTGAGAGTTGAGTTTCAGTCCATCTTCAACTCGAAAAGGTCCAACTACCTCATCCTTAATGATAGCAGCCCATACCAGTACCCCTCCTCCAACTTGCTGGCACCTGACTCAAAGTGGTGCCCAGTGTCCATTAGTGATCCAGCCACGGGCCCTTCCATCTGGTCCATCAATAGTCACTCATTTCATCTGTCCATAAAACCTTTGAAAAATCTGTCTTCAGGTATTTCTTTGCCCAATCTTGACGCTTCAACTTGTGAATATATTCAGTGGTGGTTGTGTTTCAGCCCTCTTGACCATGGCCATGTCTCTGAGCACTTGACACCTTGTACTTCTGGACACTCCAGGTAGGTTGCAGTTCTGGAATATGGTAGCATTGGAGGATAAGGGGTTCCTGGTAGCTTCACGTTTAATTCTCAAATGTTTAGCAGTTAATTTGCGCCTTTTCTTCTCCAATTCAATCTTCAATCCAATAAGCATTCAAGTTTATATGGTTTGGAGTTGGAAAGTGTGCATGAAATAATGATAAGATCAGAATACTTACTTGCCTAATAATTGGGCACGCGTTGTAATGAAGTTCATATCCATTGATTTCCTCAAGTTGAGCAGTTGTTGATAATGAAGCCCTTTAGATATGTCAAGACATGTTCAGGCTCATACTTTATTAGTCACATGCTGAATTATTTGGGATGCCAGTGAAATGTATTTTCCCCCCACAAGCTACAATATAAGAACTAAGACAAAGACCGTAAATGTACAACAAATAAATACAGTATGCCAAGACATAAAAGTCTTGGATTTAATGACAGGTAGTATAATTCTGCATTTGATTATATATCCTATTGTTATTCCCTGGAATTCAATTTGGAAAGTTGAATCTTAGTCAGTTTACTGATCACCTTTCAAAAATCTCATTTACACAGGAGGACTGCCGAGTTAAACTGGACAATATCAAAGCTAATTTGTCTGAAGTTCAAGCTGGACTTTCTGAACTTGAGGAAAAGTCATCCACCACCAAGGTAAGTTATGTTAAAGTAAAATATGGATTGCTCTTCCACCCCCCCCCCCCCGAATGCTTCAGTGATTATTTCCACACAGGAGGGTCTTGAGAAGGAGCAGCGAGAGTGCACAGTGGTCTTGAACAGGATCCGACTGTTCTTGGACTTTGAAGAGAAAGCTCAGCAGAAGCGTTTCTCAGTGGATTTGCTGCAGGATGGCCGGAGCATGAGACAGAGAGCAGAGAGACTGGATAGATTGAGAAGTAGACTACTGCATGCACAGGAAGCTCTGATTCAGGCCAGAAGCTTTCATGACCCTTTGATGGTACTGCAGGTGAGCAGCTAATATTGGTGTTTTGTTTTTGCTATGAATACATGGACAAGGACTCACAGTAGTAATGCAGTGGGAGGAAAAGAGCGATAACTGACACTAATTACTTGTAGACTCATTCCAAACTGAATTGTTATTATTAACTGTAACACTTTTCAATGGAAAGGAGGAGGCGAGAAGCGAGGTTTCCCGGTTCAGGTAGGCGTTTAATTTGTCCACCTTGATGCTTACAGTTTCACAGGCAAATATTTACTTTAACACTTTAGCTTCATAACACAAACATCACAATAGCTTCTGTAGCACCGTGGCCTTTCTTGTGCCAGTCTCTCTCCCCGACTGCTGGCGGTGTGGCTCTTTTTAAGCCGCTCTCCTGTGCTCACTGAAATTAGAGACAGGTGTTAGACATAATTTAGCTCAGGTGTAAGCGCCCTTACCGCTTTCTCTCTCTCTCCGGAGAGATGCTTGACCACGCCCCCGCTGCCACATTAAACTTTTTTTTTTTTTTTTTTATAAAATGTTATCATAGACTAATAATTGTATTTTTTTTATACATTTAATGCTGCATTTTGTTACTTGTTGATTAAAGCTCTGTGAACAAATGTATTTTTTCCTTTTACAGACTATAACAAATACAGACTGGTAAGCTACTGTTGAACATTCATAAATCACTTGCTATTTTCATTGTTTACACTTTGTTCAGATTGACAGTTCCTGTTTTTTTTGTTTTTGTTTGTTTTTTTTCTGGAAGGACTGATTTGTTTGATAAACAAGCTTGTGCAAATCAGATCTCAGAGGCAATTGAGTGGAATAATGCAAAACCTAGAGCTATGTCAAAAATCTCCTCGATGTTCCAGTCCATCCGCAAGACATTTGCTGGTAGGTTCCTCTTTTTTTTTTATTTAAAGGAATGGTTCACCCAAAAATGAAAATTCTCTCATCATTTACTCACCCTCATGCCATTTCAGATGTGTGTGACTTTCTTCTTCAGAACACAAATTATGATTTTTAGAAGAATATTTCAGCTCTGTAGGTCTATACAATGCAAGTGAATGGGTGCCAAAGTTTTGACGCTTCAAAAAGCACAAAGGCATCATAAAAGTAAAACACTGGAGTCGTATGGATTAATCCATATTTTCAGAATTTATATGATAGGTGTGGTTGAGAATCATATCAATATTTAAGTAATTTTTAGCTTGTAATTCTTCTCCCTGCACAGTATTTATGCATGAATAATGTGAATCACCAAAAACACAAGAAGAAAATGTAAAAGTGATCTGTTTGTCACCCACACCTATCATACTGCTTCTGAAGATATTGATTTAACCACTGGAGTCTTATGGATTACTGTTATGCTGACTTATGTGCACCCATTCACTTGCATTGTATGGACCAAAAGAGCTGAGAAATGTTTCTAAAAATCTTCATTTGTGTTCAGCAGATGAAAGAAAGTCATACACATCTGGGATGGCATGAGGGTGAGTAAATGATGAGAGAATTAAAAATTCTGGGTGAACTATTCCTTTAATACTGATAGTCACAATTTAGTTTAAGACTGGTTCCCTTTCAAGTCGGTCGCTTCGATGCTGCCTCAGTAGCTAATGCTATGGGAAATCTCCATTGGCAGGTGGTGCTTGACGCTCTGCCCCTGATGCACGCATCATTGCGGGCATATAAACTGGAGCACAGTGCCATTTCATCAGAATTTTTCTCTTCAGGGTTGCGATAACATCTCTTGTGCGCTGAACACATGACTCATCGCAACGTTGTTTGGATTTGCACACCTGAACAACGTTCTAAAAGCTGAAGCTGCTCCTCTCTCCAGCTGGGTACTGTTTACGGTCATGCACAGCAATGTACTTCAGTTTACGAGTTGACTGCCTCGCAGCAATTTGTCCACCATTATGTTGAAGACTGTCCTCCACCACTACTGTCCTCAGTAGCGGAAACCCTGCGACTAGCGAGAGCTAACTTCAAATAACCTTTATATGTCTTAAGTCTTCCTTGACCTGTCTGCTGCTTTTGTCACAGTGAACCACACAATCCTCCTGTCCACATCCTCCGACCTGGGCATCACAGGAACTGCACTTGGATGGTTTGAGTCTTCCCTCACAGGCCGATCCTTCAAGTTCTTCTGGACTGTGTCCAAGTCACAACAACTAACCACTGGCCATTATTTTCTGGTCACCAAGAAGGACGGTGGGCTGTGGCCCAAACTGGACTTGAGGTGCTTGAACAGTACGCTCACAAGTCTCTGTTCAAGATGGTTACTCAGAGACAGATTTGATCTGATATCCATCTGTTAGACTTATTTGTAACATTGGAACTGAACGACTTGTATTTCATATACAAATTAGCCCTTGAGATTCAACTTCAAGGGGGTGGTGTATCAGTTCAAGGTTCTTCCCTTCGACTTGTCCCTGGCTCCTCACACATTTACTAAATGTATTGTTCCGACGCTCGCAGCACTTATGCTGAGCGGCCTCTATGTGTGAAACTACCTCGACAATTGGCTTCTTAACTGCAATCTGAGCATTTATCATGCGAGCACAGGGTTCTGTTGCTTATGCACCTGGAGCTTTGGGCCTCAAGGCCAAATAAGGGAAACAGACTCCACTTGGCTTGAATGCCGGAGCTCACAAATAGCCAGCGAAACACAATTATGCGTTTCCTCCTGTCTGCTTGCTACACCAAGTGCTGTACAAGGTTCGGGAAAACAGGGAAACCATGTTGTTGGTTGTGCCGGAGTGTCCCAACCGCCCTTGGTTCCCGGAGCTGGTGGAACTGTTGGATGCTCCCCTGTAGAGAACTCCGCTGAGAAGTGATCTGCTCTAACAAGCTTAAGGCACGATCTGGCATCCCTGGCCAGAGCTGTGGAAAATTCATGTTTGGCCCATTTGACATACATGGGTCATTGTAGCATGTGCTCGACACTGTTCTACAGGCCAGCGCACCCTCAACGAGGCAGCTATATGCCCTAAAATGGAAAGAGTGGTGTTCCTCCAATGGCAAGGACCGTGCGTTGCCCTGTGCAGGTGGTCCTCCACTTTTTACAAGAGTGTTTGGATGCAGGGCTCTCTCCATCCACACATAAAGCCATAGCAATTGGCCAGGACTCTTTGTGTGATTTGTCAGTGGGCAAACACCCTTTGATCAGTAAGTTCCTGCAAGGAGTCTAGGACTTAGCACTGGTATTAAATGCCCTTATGGGTTCCACATTCAAGCCATCTGAGGTGGTAAACTGGTGCATACTCTCTCTGAAGTCCATGCTGCTACTCGCTTTGGCTTCATTCAAATGTGTCCTTTAACTTCAGGTCTTATCAGTCAAAGTCTCTTGCTTAGAGTTTGGACTGGTTTTGTCAAGCCGTTTCCAACCCTAGGGAAGGTTTTGGATGGAAGGTTTTGGCCACTTCCTCCAGGGCTCAGGTTGTTACCTTGCAAGTGTTACTCTCTCCTCCTTCATTTGAGTCAGATGAGGCTCAGAGACTGCACGTGATCTGCCCTGTGAGGACACTACGCATGTGTATTGACCATACAAGTCAATTCAGGCTATCAGATCAGCGCTTTGTCTGCTTCGGAGGCCGTTCAAATGGTTTAGCCGTCTTCTCACTGTCTTTCTCACTGGGTTGTTGACGTCATTGCACTCACTTATGATTCACTGTGGTGTGAATAAGAGTTTATGTGGAATGATTCACTTCCTGAAATGGCTAGTGTCATTGTTATTCCTTCTAACCATAAATGGTTACTGAGTTTTTCCTCTCTTCCTTTCTATTTTTCAATTGGATGGGGAGACTTTGTCAATGCCTCTTAACTACCCTATCAGCTGGTTAGCATTGCCTTTGTCTGAGTGAATCAGTAGAACGGCGTGATGGTAAACAATTCCCATAGCGTAAGCTACTGATGCAGCATTGAAGTGACCAACTTGAAAGGGAACATGCTGGTTATGACCGTAACTTTGGTTCCCTAAAAGGAGGGAATGCGAAATTGTATATGCTTGCAGCTCTACTAATGTCTCGCTGTTAAGGGACAGAGAAGTGGTCTTAACATCTGTCTGTCCTGCATTAATGTGCACATCATTAACATGCACCATCTGCCAATAGATTGGCATGATTTCAGAGGGCTTCAGAGATCGTCACTCCTGTGAGAAGTTTTGCATAGCGTCAGTTACAGACACAGCATCTTGTTCCTCCTTTCAGAGAACCAAGATTACAGTCATAATCAAAATGCTTTCTGTATACATGCTGCTTCTAGGTAGTTTTTCATTAAGTGTGTCCTTGTTTAACTTCCAGGAGATGATATTGTGTTGAACTCTGCATCGGCACACCACAGGCTCAAGTTGAACCCTGAGCGCAACACAGTGTGGCTGACAGAAAATGGTGGGCTTTGTTCTGAAGAACTTTACTGTGTGATGGGTGAAGCTTCATTCTCCTGTGGTGTCCACCACTGGGAGGTGGATGTTGCTTCTGTCCACTCTTGGGCAGTTGGAGTGTCTTACAATTGTCAGCAGGGTTCAGGTCTCTTTTGTGCTCTTGGCAGGAATGATCTGTCCTGGAGCTTACACTATAGCAGGAACCGCAGGCAGTTCTGTGCCCAGCATGACTGGCTTCAATTCAGCTTCTCAGACTCTGTCACTGGCCTCCCCACCCGAGTGGGCGTTTTTCTGGATGTTGATACTGGTTTCCTGTCTTTCTATGATGCCATTAGAATGAAGCATCTTTATACGTTTTATTGTAACCTCCAAGCTCCTGTGTATCCAGCTTTCTGTCTAAGTATAGAGAACACAACGGAGGCTTTCCAGCGGATGAGGGTAATAAACCCCATGTCAGATCAAAGACTAACTTAAATGCATATCACAAATTGATAGCAGTACAAATATGTCATGTAAAGACAGCATGCAGGTACTGTTAGAACATAACTTACTGTTGGAAATTTGGGTATTTCTTCAGGCTGAGAGGGTAAATATGGCTACAGCACTTACAGTAATTTGAAAAATGCATGGGATTCTGCTTGCACAACAACGTTAATAAAAGTGATTAAAATTTCTTTCTGAATTTAAGTCACATTTTTCATGTGTCTTTATGATAAGCTGTTTGATTATATGGACAGGTTTGGTTTCTTTTGTTGGTTGCAATATTTAAACAGTATATGGAGAAGCTGTGTACAATGTTCTCCTGGTCAAAGTGTTCAAACAAATCTCTGGATGCATCTGGCTGCTTTTGTCACCTACGTACATTCCTGTTACTAGGCTGCGATCACACAGAAGTATGAAATCCCTTCTTTAACCAAAAAACTATTAGGGGCAAAATTGTTTGGTGTGGTGAAAATTATGCCACAACTGTGGGACAGTCATAATAATAATAATAATAAAAAAATAGAAATCATTTCACACATTGAATATTAAAATTATGTTGTTTATTTCAATCTTTATCATAGTTTTAAATGTGTAATAATATGTATTTTTATAATGGAATTTCATCATGCAAAGAGAGAATTTTCATTTTTGGGTGAACTATCTCATTTACTCAACCTCATGCCATCCTAGATGTGTTTGACTTTCTTTCATCTGCTGAACTCAAATTTCTCAGCTCTTTTGGTCCATACAATGCAAGTGAATGGGTGCCGAAATTTTGCATGTCCAAAATTGACATAAAGGAGGCATACAAGTAATCCATAAGACTCCAGTGGTTAAATCAATGTCTTCAGAAGCTATATGGTAGGTGTGGGTAAGAGACAGGTCACTTTCACATTCTTCTTGTGTTTTTGGTGATTCACGTTCTTCATACATACCACCCTCACCCACTCTCTTTCTTCTACAAAACACAAATGTCTTAAAACCATCTTCAGAAGTGATATGATAGGTGTGGGGGAGAAACAGATAAATATTTAAGTCCTTTTTTACTTTAAATCTCCACTTTCACTTAAATGAGAAGAGAATTTTCATTTATGGCTGAAATTGGGGGTCATACAGCATTACCCTGCAATTTGTTCACCCTCGGTCATATAAAGTAGTTTGGACCGGAGGCAGCACTGCAGGCCTGCATAAACAGTTTCAAGACTAACTGCTCTCCGGTGGAAATAAACATATTGTAAACTGGAGGATTGATGTTATCTATTATTTTTGACACCAGAGGATAAATGACTTGAATTAAGTTTTTGTCCTATCACCAATCATGTTTATAGCTAGCGTTTGACATATTTGAAACTTTGCATGATGGTTTAGCATATTTTTCACAATTAGAGCATCAGAATTTTGTGTTATTTGGGTTGTGAAGGAGACTATAATGTAGACTGAAGATTAATTTGAGTCAACATGAAACACTCTTTAGTTCCAAGTCACTTATATTAGTATGGTGCTTTTCACAATACACAGCCTTTAATCTGTATCTGAAATTTTTCTCCAGATCTGTTCTCCAGGTGTGTTTAGAGTTAATTTGCAATGAACCCAATGTCAGTGATTGAGGGAGATTCTGTCAGTCTACACACTGATGTTACTGAAATACAGGTAGATGATCTGCTACTGTGGATGTCTGGGGCTGAAAACACTCTCTTAGCTAAATTCAGTAGAGCGGCCAATAAGATCGCATTATATGAAGGTACTGATGCGAGATTCAGAGAAAGACTGCAGATAGACCATCAGACTGAATCTCTCACCATCACAAACATCGCAACTATACACACTGGTGCTTACACAGTAAAAGTCAACAGTAGCAGAGGACCATACTCAAAACATTGTGTTATTGTCCGTGGTGAGTAGCTCAAGTCTTTCAACATAAATTATTTTATTTACACCAGCTCTCTGTGATCAGCTTGGATGCTCTGACATCAACACAAGTTTGGATAATTTAAATGAAACTGAAATTGACTGCCAATCTTTAAGTAGTAGTGAGTGAATGCGCATCAGATCAGGAAAGCAAAATTTTGTCTGAAGCTATGTTTAAATTCACTCCTTATAAGTGTCACATGGGGCAGTTTTCAGCTGTTAGAATTTTTAAGGAACGGTTCAATTTCTTAATGAATAGGTTCAGTTTTAGTATACAAACATTTACTGTTTATAAAATATGCATTCCTCTTCACTGTATTCCAGCATGTACATCTAAAAACAATTCGGTTCATAACTCGCTTTTGGCGCCCCTCTGTGGACATTACACTTGAAAAATGGAGCTCATACATGCCCATACGATCAACAACAGTTACAGCTTTGGCCACTGGAGGCAGTGTTTCAAATTTTGGTAATCAAAAGTTCAGCTATTTCCGATTTCACTGTGAGAATGTTACTGCCCCCTAGTTGACAAACAAGGTGAATACTTGCGTTTAAAGATGCAGTATGTGAGATTCAGAAACCCTTGTTATTAATGACACCTGTGGCCGTTAAGTGAACTGCAGCCAGCTATCTGTTGCTCGTGCTCGTGCACACACTCCATAGGGACGCGAGCGAGCATCCAAAACAATGACGTAACGTATAAAGAGACTGAACATGATTCACTGACATCATGCTGACAGATGAGGTAGCATAATTAAAATGACACAGTTATGATGTTTTACTACAAACTTTGAGACTGCATATTATATTTGACTCTCCAGTGCTGGAACAGAGCGAAAACAAAGTGTGGATATAGGTCTGACTATGCGAGACTGTAGTTTGAAGTAATCACTTTTCTAATTAAATGCACAATGTAGCCTTTTTTGGGGCAGGGGGCTGGGTAGCTCAGCGAGTTTTGACGCTGACTACCACCCTTGGAGTCGGGAGTTTGAATCCTGGGCGTGCTGAGTGACTCCAGCCAGGTCTCCTAAGCAACCAAATTGGCCTGGTTGCTTGGGTTAACCTCCTTGTGGTCACTATAATTTGTGGTTCTCGCTCTTGGTGGGGCACATGGTGAGTTGTGCGTGGATGCCGTGGAGAATAGCATGAAGCCTCCACACGTGCTACGACTCCGTGGTAACGAGCTCAAGAAGCCACGTGATAAGATGCGCAGATTGACGGTCTCAGATGCGGAGGCAACTGAGATTCGCCACCCGGACTGACGCGAGTCACAATGCCACCACGAGGACTTAGAGCGCATTGGGAATTGGGCATACCAAATTGGGGAGAAAAGGGGAGAAAATCACACACACACACACACACACACACACACACACACAAATGCTCAATGTATATGACTGATCATAATAAAATTAATAATAAATTGCTTAATCTTTCAAATCGACTTTGTTGATTGATATTTGTGTTAATCATTAGAAAACTGAACTACTGGTGTTTTCAACCAGAGACAGAGATCTAGTAATCCACTCCACCAGTGTGTGTACCTCCCAGTCTTCTGTATGTAAATTAATGTGGTGAGTGAAAAGGTCGTCCCCACTGGTGCACGTTGTCACGAAAGGTCAACGTGTGTTCAATAACCTGTCTCTTTTCTGAGAAATAATGGTGGGAATGTTCAGAAGCTTGTTTGTAGCCAAGACTAAGTGGGTATACTATCTTTTATTTAAAATGTTCACTTTAAATGGGAGCTTGTAAAATATATTTCATTGTCAGCAAGTGCTGCGGTTTGTTAAATTGATGCACCTTTGACAAATAAAACATTGATTTTAAAATTGTGTCAAACATTGATGATATTGCAATATAACAGCACTGTGTGAAATGTCAGGCAGTTTGCCATATGGAGAATATCAGAGGGGCCTCGTCTGTTGTTTATGTTCAGTCAGCAGTATTGCACTGCCCGGCTCTTCCCCAAGAGAGCTTCTGTGGAACATATGGAGGTAATTTGAGTGAATTTTTCTGTGACCAAAAAACTAAAGTCAAATAATAATGAACCCATTGTTTCACTAAAGCTGCAAGGCAACCCGAGTAGCTGGGTGGAGTTTCTAGAGTCATTCCCATGAACAAGTGTGTGTTTTCAGCATATTTCTTTAGGGGAGATATTTTCAACTGGTTTTAATTGTACATTAGAGAAGCTACTTATTGTAAATTGGTGAGGACTGTAACCAACTACAATATCAATTGCTGTTTTATGGTTACAAATGCATCACTCAATTTGACACAGATGCATCATAGCATGAAAACCTATTTTTAGCAAACAGACTCCATCATCTAAACCACACAAATCCAAAGCGGCAAGAATGTGAGAGAGTGTATTTGTATTTCAAGCTTGTTTTTGGGGGAATGTTTTGAAGCCAGTAAAGCGAGATGTGAGTTTGACCACATGTAAGGCATTTCAGTGTGTCTGGCTCCAGTTAAAATGTCATCAGGGTAAAAGCCACTTACAATTAAACAGATTTTATGGAATCACCTGCTTTGAAAACTCCTGTTTAGTGTGAAAGGGGTTAAAACTGCACAAATCTGAGTTTTCAATAACGTGCATGCCTGGGTCACATTTTTTTGTACACTGAACAGGTTTAAAGTGTCATTATATAAATACTGATTGGCCACAGCATTAATGTATCAGTGCAATGCATGACATTCAGTATTAATCCCCAAACGAACCATAGAGCACATACAGTATATTACTAACAATGAACAACTTAATCTTAAACATTACCTGTGTTGTCCATAAATCCTAAATATTTTGTTTCTTTTGAATGACAAAATGCCTGTACATAAGTAATTTTGGATTAAAATATATTCCAGCAACTAGTCATATTGTAAAAAGATGTGTAAATAATTTTTGAATACAGAATGCGCATTTTTAAAATCTGTTCCTAAGCTTAATGTATTTTGATTAAATTCAATTAAATTGATAGAAAACAGTTTATTTTCATGTCAATTTTTTCATAAAGACAGTATTGATTGTTTTGTATAATTACGCACAATTCTGCTTTGCACCTGTATGTGTAAAGTGTCACAATGTCTTACATCAAGTTTTGATGTTTTTTGGATAGGATTTCTAGTGGTCACTAAATTGTTTAAATTTGTGTTAAAAAAAAAAAAAAAAAAGTATACAGACAAAACACAGAAAATAAATAAAAATTATACAAGTTGTGGCTTTCTCAAATACACAACCACTCTCACAAAACAGGGAAAATATCTGAAATATCTTTTAAAAAATACAATTAAATTAAATTCACATATACACACTCATTCCAACCAGCAGGAGTCACTATAAATCAACCTTTCCCACATGTCTAAAATACACTGTAAAAAATTTGAGTAGGAAAACAAAAGGGAGGCTGTGTTTGGAATAGCATACTACCATACTGCCCTTACTATTTTTGCAGTATATATATATATATATATATATATATATATATATATATATATATATATATATATATGTATGTATAATGTGCACAGTATTCAGATTTTCTGTATGCAAAGGAAACCCACATTACATACTATTTTTGTCAAAATGTGCAGTAATCAATAGGGCACATTGTATGAAATAATGTCTCTCACAATGCAAAATGCTTGACTTGACCTTCCATTTTCAGTGTGTTTAATGAACAAAATAATATCAGACGTAATCTCTTCTTGACTCATTTGTTTGGACTGCCAAATGTTACAAAATTGTCACAAATGTAATTAAGAATACAATTATACATGATTTTTAAGATGAAAACTGGATGGCATGCATATGCAATGTAATGAAGTCATGTGACAAGTTATACAGTTTTAAATGTTTACATTGGTATAAGAGCTGTTTCACTTACAGTACCATCAAAAAAAAAAAAAAAACATAGTACAGTGTTCAGTTGGCCTAAGTAGTAAGCTTGTATTCCATTACGCACATAGCCAGAGTAAATGGACAATTCATTTTTATAAAGGATAGGGGTACTTGCACAGTTAGGGTTAGCATTTGAAATATTCTTTGAATATTGTGCTGTATTCTCAAATTATGCTATACAATCTATCGTTTAATAATTCAACTAAGCATCCTTACTGAACAATAGGAATGTTTTGTTTTATGCAAGGAAATTTAAACAGGCGTATAACACAAAACAAAAAATCTGAGGTGCCATGTTCTCACCCATATCCTTTTGATGATGTTTATTTCCTGTGAATGAAAATTAGATTCAAGTGTTTTCCACCTTGCGTCAGTTGTTTTGTTGTGAGAACAAATATAAGTTGCTTCAGATTTGAACAGATGACTTTGCACGGTATGTTGATTATATAGTGGTGTCAAGTTTTCCTGTGGGTAAACCCATTCAGTCTCAGCGCGTCCACTGGCTGAAAGCTGCTGCTATCACTTATATCAAGCTATAGTGAGATGGTTGGTCCGTTCCCTGATGTCCACAGAGGATAGATGGTCTTTCTTTCTTTGGGTTGATGGCAGAGAAGAGCTCCTGCCTTTTGACCAAAAGAGGTCTGACACGTAAAACACCTGAAAATTGCAAGAAACAAAATCAGTAAAAGCATTTCCTCATCCAACTTTTGGAGTTATATCCCAACCTCTTTAATATTCCTCAAACGTTCTTTTGTGAAGTGTAAAAAAGGCAAAATTATATATCTGGGTATTTTGTAGATCCATTTGTGTTAGATATACTTGCTGGGTCGCTAAAGACCCGAGATGTGCAATTATGTTTGCTGAAACACCCATGCATTTAACAGGTAAAGTAGATTGTTCTTACAGTGGAGTTCGCCACCAGAGCTCCCTGAGCGAAGCCTGCGAGTATATCAGTGGGGTGATGCTTGTGATCTGAGACGCGTGATAGGCCAGTGTAAAATGTCATCATGAGCAGAGTGAACTGGACAAGAGGTCGGAGAACACGAGCCCCTCGCCAGGACATCCGTGACTGCAGGTACAACTGCATTAGCAAAGACAAAACTCAATCTACATTCAGCATCAATTATGAGAAGAAATGCTACAATGACACAACCAATCAGTAGTATGGTCATAGATAATACACTTTATTTAGAGTAGCACTTTTTAATTTTTTATGTGAATGAAACAAGGTTGTGAGGGACAGACTTCTTTAAAGGGTTGTACTATTGTTGTTTGAAGCAGAGTTGATCGTTCCCTGACAAAATTTGAAAAAACATCTTTCCAAAATTTTTTCAGAAGTCAAATTCCAGAAACAAAATAAAATAAAAAATGTAGATGTGATCTAGGACCTTTATACAGTGCATGTAAATGAAGAGACTGCAAGTCTATCACTCAACAGCCTCATTTTCAGTCCAGTCATAAATCAAATATGGCACTGCTCTGAATAAGGTCTATGAGTCATGCCAAGCACTACTGGTTTAGGATTTGAAATGATTTGAAATACTTACAGCCAAATACAGCATTGTGTACATCGAGAAGGAGGCATGGCCAGAGAAGAAGGACTTCCTATGAACAACCAGAGAATAGAAAATCATATCACACATCTCATTCTATTAAAGACAAATGAAAAAGACAAAAGAAAATTGAGGGATTTCATTTTTTTTTAAACACACACACACACACACACACACACACACACACACACACACACACACACACACACACACACACACACACACACACACACACTTCTACCGATGACACTCTAGCTGGACAACTGAAGGCACTGGTGGAGGTGTGGCAGGCAGTAATGCCCAGCAGGTTTAGACATTTACCTGTGCATCTGAGTAATATTCTGGGAGACCAGTGACTACTGTGAATAGGGCAGTTTGAATCCAGGGAAGACTGGAATACCGTCAGGAAAGACTGACTGCAGGACAGTCTGCACAGGTTTGGGCAGGCATGTTACCTTACTCACAGGTCCTCACATCCTAACTAACTATGAGCACTAGTACAAGAAAAACAGCCCGGTGGTCCTCCAAGAGGTGGGATGGAAGATGGACCAATTAGGATGGACTTTATGGACATGACTGGAACGGCTATGGATAATGAGCAAAAGATCCTTAGGAAATGCAGCTGCAGGTGGACGAGGGTAACTACTTACAAGGGGCTGTGGATTTATCAAGAAGGATGAAAGCAATTTTTTTGCACTGCAGCAGCAGGTCAGGAGGAGGATACAGAGCCTGTTGAGCATTACAGTGCTACTGAATCCACTGTTGTGGAAGGTCACCAAGAAGACCAGTACCGCCAGCAGGACAAGTCATGCCTGCGAGGCGAGCCGCAGGAGGATACAACTGTTAACCCACAGACAAGAGAGGGAAGGTAAGACAATGAAAAGGAGCCAGGGAGAAGGAAATGAATTAATTGGCCAAGATCTAACGATAATTAAGCCTGGAGCAGACTAGACCAAGACCTGAGCTACACCTTGGAGAATGCACTCTCAGCGGAAGGGTGGAGGCCAAGCTTAATATTTTTAGTGACATTGTTTATGAAGAATGTGTTGGTAGATTTGGGTAAGCGTCAGTGAAGAAGCTTGGTCCCAGAGTGATGGGTAGGAGAGAAAAGGAAATACTTGAGCAGAGGCAACTTCACAAGGCATGGAGAAGAGCAGAGGAGCATGAGAAGGGCTTGAAGGTATTGTGGGATGCATAAGTGCTAGGTTGTCGGTTTTGAGGAGGGCAGAGATAATTTGACAGCGGAGAAGGAAGGAGCATGAGAGGATGAAATTCCTCAATGATCCTTTAAAATTTGCCAGAAATCTTCTCAAAGAGAAGAGTGGAAAGCTGGTGATGCTGAAGCAAGATCTAGATCATCACATGAAAGAACAACTAGGGGATCCCCATAAAGACAGCCCGCTAGATTCACTCAGATATGTCCCACAGCCAGCGGAGTCAGTAGTGGGATTTGATGTAGCTCCACCCAAGTTGATTGAGATCAGGCAAGCGGTAGAAAAAGACAGGACAACTTCAGCCCCGGGCCCGAACGGGATACCTTATTGCAGTGGCTCCCATCACAACACTTTTTGGATATCTCTCTAATCAAACACACCTGATTCAACTCATCAGCTCGTTAGTGGAGACTCCAAGACCTGAATTTGGTGTGTCAGAATAGGGAGATATACAAAATTTGCAGTGTTGGGGGGCCTCCAAGAACAGGTTGGGAACTACTGCCTTATAGGTTGTATAAGTTGGTGAACTGTTGGTGCCCAACAGTTCTTAAACTGTTATAGAGACTACAGAGTTGCCTGGAAGAAGCAGTGCATACTCCTTGAATGGTTGCATACCAGGTTTTCCTGGATGTGTGGACCATGCATCAGTAATATGGGATTAGATCCAGTCTGCCAAAAGAGACTAGAAAGACCTCCATGTTGTCTGGCTGGATCTGGCAAATGCCTATGGATCAGTTCTACACAGCTCATCAGCTATGCACTGGAGTTCTTCCATGTACCAGAGTGTATTAAGAGCTTTCGTAGATAGTTACTGTGGGGACCTGAAAATATGTCATACAACACTGGAGTACATAACTGGATGGCAGCAACTGGAAAAAGGGATTGCGATGGGATGTTCAATCTCTCCCATCCTATTCACAGCTGCATTCAGGATCATCCTGATTGGCACCACACAGATTGCCCAAGGAAACCATGCACAATCTAGAGTGAGATTGCCAGCACTGCGCAGCTATATGGATGATTTCACAAGTATCCTCCAGACTGCTGCATGTACAAACAGACTCTTAAAAAGGCTGGAAGAGCTTTTGGTATGGGCAATGATGAAGATCAAGCCAGCAAAATCACGTAGCCTTTCTATTTGTAAGGGGATTAGAAGCGATCAGATATGGTTTGAGGTGGATGGTGAAAGAATCCCGGTGTTGGCAGAGCAGCCCTTTCGAAATTTAGGGAGAGAATACACAGCAGATCTGTCAGATAAACACATGGCAGGGTTGGTTCTGAAGAAGCTGAAAGAGGGCTTGGATAAGAAAGACAATTGTCATCTCCCAGGCAAATACAAGGGATGGTGTTACCAATTTACATTGTATCATTACCTGATGTGGCTGCTGAAGAGGTGAGAGGTCATGGCAGTGGCAAGGATGGACACAAAGGCCAACAGTTACATCAGGAAGTGGCTGGGCTTTCCGCATTGTCTTTCAGATGTTACATTGTTTGGAAGAAATGCCTTACAACTGCCATTAAAATCCATCACCCTAGGATACAAGCAGGAGAAGACCAGGCTGTTCTTAGAACTAAGAGAATCAAAAGACCAGTCAGTGTGGGCTTGTCAAGCCCAGGTCTGAACAGGCCATGCCCAGGTCTGAACAAGCCATGCCGGGAAGGCAGAGGAGGTTGAAAACAGGGCAGTTTCAAGACTGAAGCAACAAGAGATAGTTGGAAGAACCCAATAAGGAAGAGCAGGCCTTGGATGGGGGATGGCTCTCAAACGGTGTTCAGCAGCCTCTATAAAAATAAATAAATAAAAAAACCAGAAGAAAGCGATGGTAGTGACAGCAGTAACTAAGATGGAAGAGGAGGGGGTATATGACTCAAGAAGTCAGCCAGCAGCAGCAAGGGCACTGGACAGTATGGGAAGGTGAATCTAATAGAGTTTTAGGATGGGCTGACCAGTGGAAGATACCCCAGACCAGGATACGTTTTCCAATAAGATCCACCTATGACAGTCTTCCAAGCCCTGGAAATGTTCTCTGTGGTATGGTAAAGAGGAGAGTTGTCCCTTCTGCAAGGCCCCAAGAGCAAATCTGCAGCACGCTGGCTTGGTGCAAGACCACCTTGGCACAAGGACGGTACAGGTGGTGGCGTGATCCTGTTCTGCAAAAGCTGGCAGAGATCCTTGAGGTGTGTAGAATAAAGGCCAACAAAGGTCATCATGCTCCTCAGAAGAAGTACATTGAGTTTGTTAAAAAGGTAGGTACCGCACAAGGCATGGTCAATCCTGGCACATGGAAGTGACTGGTCAATGGTGGTTGACCTTGGCCACCAGCTAAAATTTCCTTCCGAGATTGCCATTACCTCCTTGAGGCGGACATAGTGTTATGGTTGGCATCAGCTAGGAAAGTCAAAATGAATGAACTTTCTGTACCATGGGAAGAGAGACTGGAGGCAGCCAGTCTAAGAAGGATGGATGAAAGGTGGGGTGTGCAGAAGTGAGGAATTAGGAATAGGGAACAATTGCGATATGTGGTGTGGTAGCATGTAGAAGAAAGGGGTGGGGAGGTATTATTTCCACTGACCCACTCGGTCTTTATCCAGTAGTTTCTGGAGAGGGAATGAGTGGAGGAGTGAAACCAGGCCAAGCTAGGCATTGGAGGGGCGGCTGACGCAGTCTCACTGCTCGCCTCCCACATCGCTCTCCTACTTAATCTGTTGGAGGATTGCTTTAAGGATAAGCACTGGATAGGTGGTAGGCAGTTGCTGCCCCACCACCAGGAGATGTTCCGGGATTAATCGGGCAAAATATTTGTGATAGGTGGCTCCCGGCTGAAGAAAATACACAAGCACACTTTCAAGCAAATTATTTTATTGTTTGTTATGAAAAAATATGCTGTTTAAATTGAAGGCAAATATATCTGGACACTTCCTGGTTCTAAAACATAATGAACCTCATACAAGTGACTTAAGTGTCCAAATACTTTTTGGGGCTAACTTTATCAACCCCATCACTTATTGCTTTTAAAGAATATCAAGTTGTACAGTACCTGGCTTCTTGCACTTTGCCATCATCTCCAGTGCACCTGTATTCAGTAATGTAACCCATGGAACAGTTGACTGAGGCCAAATCCGGCCGGCACACATCCAGGAAGTGAGGTCGTAAGCGGCCCACTGACACTTTGGCAATATCGGTGAAGGACTGACTGACGGCACAGCCAAAGATAAACACACCCACTTGCTTGTAGAGAACAGAGATGTAAGGGTTCCCGACAAAAGCGTTGGAGCTTTTATGAAGGTAGCGAATTCTGTAGCTCTCACCTATTGTGATCTGGGCACATGATGGATTAGAAATACAATTTTACATCAAAACTTTTTCAAGTTTAATTCACCAGACAATACAAGACTACATTGGTTATTGTGATTATACAGATTATACTGTGGATTTTCTTTTTTTAAATATGGTTAAGTGTAATCAGAGCTGACAGTACTATCTATAACCTTACTGGTAGCTTAAAAAAAAATAAGCCAAAATATTTACTGTAAATGAACATGTAAAGGCAGGAGATTTATAGAACTTCGTGAATGACAGACTGGTGTGTGCTTGCAGATTCTGTGAGGGCTTAATTATCAGTTTGGTTTTATTGATTACATTGATTAATTGGGTATTACTTGATGTTACAAAGATTAATTGGTTTGATTATATTACAGAATTTGAAATGCTCATATGTTACACCTGTCAAAAACTTGACTTTACAAACTGCTTTTCAATACAGAATTACAGAAGTGATGAGCGTTAGTTTTGTTCCTCAATCAGCAATCAAAAGACTTGATACACTCTATTGCCAAAAGTATTCGCTCACCCATCCAAATAATTTAATTCAGGTGTTCCAATCACTTCCATGGCCACAGGTGTATAAAATGAAGCACCTAGGCATGCAGACTGCTTCTACAAACATTTGTGAAAGAATGGGCCGCTCTCAGGAGCTCAGTGAATTCCAGCGTGGTACTGTGATAGGATGCCACCTGTGCAACAAGTCCAGTCGTGAAATTTCCTCGCTACTAAATATTCCACAGTCAACTGTCAGTGGTATTATAACAAAGGTGGAAGCGATTGGGAATGACAGCAACTCAGCCACGAAGTGGTAGGCCATGTAAAATGACAGAGCGGGGTCAGCGGATGCTGAGGCGCATAGTGCGCAGAGGTCGCTAACTTTCTGCAGAGTCAATCGCTACAGACCTCCAAAGTTCATGTGGCCTTCAGATTAGCTCAAGAACAGTGCGTAGAGAGCTTCATGGAATGGGTTTCCATGGCCGAGCAGCTGCATCCAAGCCATACATCACCAAGTGCAATGCAAGCGTCGGATGCAGTGGTGTAAAGCACACCGCCACTGGACTCTAGAGCAGTGGAGACGTGTTCTCTGGAGTGACGAATCACGCTTCTCCATCTGGCAATCTGATGGACGAGTCTGGGTTTGGCGGTTGCCAGGAGAACGGTACTTGTCTGACTGCATTGTGCCAACTGTGAAGTTTGGTGGAGGGGGGATTATGGTGTGGGGTTGTTTTTCAGGAGCTGGGCTTGGCCCCTTAGTTCCAGTGAAAGGAACTCTGAATGCTTCAGCATACCAAGAGATTTTGGACAATTCCATGCTCCCAACTTTATGGGAACAGCTTGGGGATGGCCCCTTCCTGTTCCAACATGACTGCGCACCAGTGCACAAAGCAAGGTCCATAAAGACATGGATGAGCGAGTTTGGTGTGGAAGAACTTGACTGGCCTGCACAGAGTCCTGACCTCAACCCGATAGAGCACCTTTGGAATGAATTAGAGCGAAGACTGCGAGGCAGGCCTTCTCGTCCAATATCAGTGTCTGACCTCACAAATGCGCTTCTGGAAGAATGGTCAAAAATTCCCATAAACACACTCCTAAACCTTGTGGAAAGCCTTCCCAGAAGAGTCGAAGCTGTTATAGCTGCAAAGGGTGGGCCGACGTCATATTAAACCCTATGGATTAAGAATAGGCTGTCACTTAAATTCATATGCGTCTAAAGGCAGATGAGCGAATACTTTTGGCAATATAGTGTATTTCAAATAGCTACAGAACATTTAAAGGTCAACTTCCAGATTCTGTAACACTTGAATTCATAAATTATTACGTTCCTTTTGTTAAGTGATAAAGGGGTTCGTTAATGACTAATAATTAATTAACATATGCATTATAAATCATTGATAAACAGTTATAACAACATGCATAAAGGGTTACAACATTTTTGCTGCATTGTGACAAATCATGAATTAGGGAATTTTATGTTTCTGATTAATATAAGTGTGAATAAGTATGTTAATAAAGCATTTATAACATAAAATGCTCATGTTAAAATGTTCACTATTTGGCAAGTACTGGATGAAATTTGCCCATTTTATGCATGTTGCTATAACTGCATATAAATGATTTAAAAATGTATTTGTAAATTACTTATTTGTCATTAATGAACCCCTTTATAAACCCTTAAAGGGAATATTAATGTAGTGTTACCCCCAGATTGATATATATTGTTTATAAAATGACATTGAGGTCTGTCTCAGTATATTGTTAACAAACAGTTGGCAAAAACATTTGTGCACCAAACTAATTAATAATCTAGTTGCTGTTGGTAGTTCACAGAGCTGAATTGGTTTAATTCAGAAATTAAACCTAAGCAACTCTTTCTGCATGTTTTGCTTGAAAAGTGTTTGTGTTACCTTTAAAATAAATGCTACTTGCTTTAATATTTTGTTATTTAATGCATGACATTCGTACATTTTAAGTGTGGCTAAAATGTCCAAGTACCTTTTGGGGCCACTGTATCTCTCTTGATATGTAAAAATGGCCCAAAAGTACAAACATATAAACACCATAAAGTACACTTACAGACAGAATGACGATGAGAATGCCGACTGCTGAGAGTACTCCATCACTGATAGTGTCTCTGTGTTTGGCAGGATATTTGATGGACTCATCAGAGCAGTAGAAACCTCGTCTGTAGGGCTTAACAGAACCACACTCGATGATAAGAAATGGCAGGGCAGCTACAGAGAGAGGGAAGCAACAATATTGGCATGCTAAGAAATGTGAATTTAAGTGGGAAGGAGCGCACATCAGGACACAGATATGAGCACAATGGGTTGTGGTATTTAAAAGCCATGAAGCACTATCAGCCTTGCAAATGCAAGAATAGCTATGAATATTGATCATACGGGAGGTTAGGGATTTGAACAAACCCATAGTATCAGACTTTGACAAATAAAAATGTGTACTGTGAACATGAATGATACCTCAAATCATTTGGTTTGTTGGGAAGAGGTGCGTTATTACTTTTCAGAAGCAATTGAAAAAAAAAAAAAAAAAAAAAAAAAAAAGAAACCTTCCCATAGACCTGCTACTTTAAACTTACAGCAGTAGTGGGCAAATATGGGTTTTGGTAAGTGTCAAAATGCATCCAGAGTTGTACTGAGCAGTTTGTACTTTTTTCTTTTCTCTCTTAAAAAAAAAAAAAAACAAAATTTCAGTTGTAGTCCTGGAATGTGATTAAGGCTCAAAATGTTACCAAACGGCCACTGTAGGAGACCCCGTTTACTGCAGGAAGTAGCCTGTTGGCCAACAATCCACTTTCAGCATTTTATTAGGGATTTAAAAGAATATAAAATTATTCTATAAGCTGATTAATGGTGACCGTGACCTTTATTAACAAAAGATCTTAAAAGGAATATTCCGGGTTCAATACAAGTTAAGCTCAATCAACAGCAGTTGTGGCATAATATTGATTACCACAATTTAATTTTGACTTGCCACTCTTTTTTTTTTTATAAAATAAAAAAGTACAAATCTTAATTTTACAACTTCGTCGCAATGACGATGTAATGTCAACAAACCCTAAAACAACTGTAAAAATAACAATTTAAACAACTTTACAGCTCAAATAATACATGAGTTTTAACAGAAGAATTAATGTAAGTGCTTTTATAAAATTATAAGCTTCACATTTCTGCCGTTAAACCCTCCAAAAACTGGCCCCATTCACTTCCATTGTAAGTGCCTCACTGTAACCTTGATTTTTCTTTTTATATATATAAAAAATGAGGGACAAGTCGAAATACATTTTTGTGGTAATTAACATTATGCCACAAAATGCTATCGACTGAGCTTAACTTGTATTAAACCCAGAATATTCCTTTAAGCCAACTGTAAAAGCATAAAAATGTGATGTAATGACACAGTTTGGCAAAGTTTTTGTTTCACGCCGCAGTAACATCATTTGGCTTTGAGAATTTGACAAAACGTTACAAAACTTTAGCTTCTCTGTTGAGATTAATACAAATTTCATTCTTGCATTTCACTAGCACCTTATAAACATGTGAGTGCTGCTCACAGAATGACTGGAGAATGAGGAAGCAGATGTTAGGAGGTATGTAAGAAATGTGGAAAAATAAGCGAAAAGGGAGAGCATGAGCAGGAAAGGCGGTCTGAGTTTGTGGTTACTGTCTTCTATTAAAGCAAGTCAATCAGAAATGTGAACAAAAGGTAATTATTTTATTCTGTTGATTGGTAGCTTCAACACAATAAGAACATGCAATGCTTTTTAAAAATGTCTTCTATTTGGGAATACAGTGTTTTACATATCCTGAGGTGTGGCACGCTATCAATTCAATTTACATTTTAAACTGCATTTTGCTAATTATAGAATATTTACTAAGCAGTTTTTATGACCTTCTATTAATTAAGCCCATTTCAATTGAACGCCACCGGACATTTTAAAATTACCTAGTGAAGGCAAGTTGATTAAAAATTGTGAAATGGTGACCACAAAACCCAGACATACACTTTACCTTACACATTTGTATGAATTGTAAATTATAATTTTGATGTTGAAAAAAAAAAAGTGCATGGACACTTTTTACTGTATGTCAACTACTCTATAAATATGGCTTATCAATAATCAAAAATGCATGTTTTTTGTTTTTGTTTTTTTAAACATTTTTTAAAAGTGCAAAAAAGTTATTTTTACTTACGGCCTGATTGTGTAAAAATAAACATCAAAAACAGAAAAAAGCAAAACCATATAATGACAATAATTGTTCAAACTTTTTAGTAAAGAAAAATAAAAAATAATGACAATATTCTCTTAGAACTTAAGTTAATAAAAAAAAAAATATATAACTCACCGAGAAATAGGCAGAAAAGGTCCAGCCCGACCAGCAGTTTATTTCGTCTGTAATCTTTGCATTCACTGTTGTTCAATCGGTTTCTGCTGTCTGCAGTCATGTCTTTCTCCACCAGTAACTGTTGCATTGATTTAGCGTGATCTTTTTCAAAAGACTTAAAAGATATTTATGCCAGTTTGTGCAGATGAGAGCGATTTGTTCACGGGAAAATCTGTCAACTCAAACAATTGCATTCAAAATCATTCCCTTCTAACTGACCTAAACACTAGTCTTGAGCACTTTTTCACAAACTCTCTTCATTTAGCAGCTGTGACTGCCTCATATTTATGAAATGACAAAAACCTGATGCTGAAGCCCACCTCTTTCTCATTGTAGTTAACTCAAACCACATGGTGTCTATTAAACCGATGGGGGTTGCGAACCTGAAAACTTAGGCTCTGCATAGCACATCTGGAGTTATACATTGCATGCAATTACACTATATTTAGTCCTTATTTCACAAATCAGTCCATTGGAGTTCATAATGCATTCTTTATACCAGCGTTTTTCCAAAAATATGCAGTAAAATTAACACCAATCCAGACTAGAGATTGTCAACATGATTTTATTCTAAGGTGCCTAGCTCAGGCACAATATTTGTAGCTCATAAAATATCCCTTCTGGGGTTTGAACCTACAACCTTAAGGTGATATCTTTAACAATTAAGCCACACCAGCCACTAAACTTTCTAAGTCATTTGTTTGGAGGTCTACTGTGGTGTTCCTGTATCTCAGCTGCTAGAGCATTGTGCTAACACCACTAAGGTCATGAGTTCAATTCCCAGTGAAAACATAAAATGCACTGTAAGTTACTTTGAACAAAACTCTCTGACAAAAGCATAAAAAATGTGACACAAAAACAGGGTGTTAAGACTACAGGTAGGAAATTCAGTAGATGGGGTTTGTGTGGCGGTGAATAACATCTTGGTTTTGACTGTAACCTCGGTTCACTGAAAGGAGGAAATGAGATGCTGCACCAGTGGCTCATTTTCAGATGACACTTGGCACTCCGCCCCGTATGCATTTGTCATAGCGAGCATATAAACCAGAGAACAGTGCCATTTCATCAAGATATTTTGACTGAAGGGATGAGCCATCTCTCAGTCCCTTTAAAGCAAAAAATCAGTAGTGCGGCAAGCAGTGTCTCATTCCCTCCTTTCAGGGAACCAAGATTAGTCGTAACCAAGAGGTTCCCTTTCAAGTTGTCTTCAACGCTGCATCAGTAGCTGATGCGATGGGAATCGTATACCATATTACCATGCTACTGATTCACACACACCAGAGCAATGCTCACTAGCCAACAGGATAGTAAAAATCATTGAACGCACTTCCCTTCACATTGACAAATGGGAAGGAAGAGGGAGAAACACATAGGTTGCCAATACACATAGGTTGCCAATCCTGAAATAAACATTACCAAAAATGCCATTAGCCAACCAGGGTAGTGAAGACATAATTACAAAATTATGAAAAGTTATGACAAAATTAGCTCCTCTTTGCATGCAAAACATTGAAATCAGGTAAAACACTAGAAGCATGACACTACCCAAGGTAGGGTAGTGAATCATCAACATATCAACCCTCCTTCCCAGCCAATGTCTGGGGAGAGAGGGAGTAAACAAAGTTATAAAACCTGGCAAATGTGTTAGGGGGAAGCCCAGCCTACAATCCCTTCGCCCAAGCCCAGGAGGAAGCAATTCTCCTGGTAAAATGATCTTTAACACCCATTGGGCATTGCACTCTTGCAAATCATAAGTAAAGCACAATGGCTTCAATAACCCAGTGAGAAAGTCTCTGCATGAGACAACCAAACCATTTGTTCGGACTCATAAGCATACAAAGAAAAACTGTTCTGACAGCCTGAATTGAACATACAGTACATGTGCAATGCCCTTTCTGGACAAAACATGTGTAGCCTCTTAGCCTCGTCCAACTCAAACAGAGGAAGGGAGAATGCTTGCAACATGACAACCTGAGCCCTCAAGGGAGTGGCAAACACCTTGGGCACGTAACCTTCTCTACGCTTAAGGAGGGCCTTCGTCAAGCCCAGTCAAATCTCCAAACAAGAGTCTTTGACCGACAAGGCCTAAAGGTCCCAAACACATTTAACTGAAGCTAAAACGAGTAGCAGCACAGTAGCAGCACCTACTTGCGTTTTGCTGGCCATTTGTGAGCTAGGGCGTCCACACCCAGTGGAGCTTGAGTCATGGAGTACCAAAGGTGACAATGCATCATCTCTGGGGAGGCAAACAGGTCCACCTTGGCTTCCCTGAATCCCTCCCAAATCCTCTGAACTGTCTAAGCATGGAGTCTCCACTCCCATGGTCTGACTATCTGACGTGAGAGCAAGTCTGCCTTGCAGTTCGGGCGAGCAGGAAACTCTTCATCACCCTCTTAATCATCCTCTTAGTGATCGATGTATGCCCCAACCACAGTAACAAACAGGCATTGAAATGACCTGCGTTATTCCACAACACGTTCCCGGCTCATGACAGTGGGTAAAGCAAGAGGGCCGGCCATAGTCACACAGAGGTGTTTTCCTGGGCCCTCCTGAGATCAGAAACCATTTTTGCGACATGGCAGTTTTCTGGTAGCATGGGAGGTTACTCGAGGCATTGGCAATAGACTTCATGCTCTTCGACCACCTAGTGGTGTATGATGAAATGTGCCGATTCAACAAATATTTTTTCCAAGTTCACTGTGGCCATTCCCATGTGTGTTAGAGGCTACACCTGTAGCAACATTGCAAAAGCAGAAATGAAGAGTTCCCCTTCATTCACTGTAAGAACAATGATCAGAAATAAATGGCAGATAATGTAAAACAGCAAGTCTGTAGGTAGACTAATGCTCCTCCTAAAAGGTAGAATGGCATCTACTCATGAATATTGTTAGTGAAAGCCTGAATCAAAGAGCAAAAAGCTCTACTTGATGAAAGCAGCTTGATTCCTTGCTTCTTATTAAATACTCTACTCAAATCAATTCAACCCAATGTAATAAAAACAGTTCAGATTATTTGATGCACACACATACATACATACATGTTTAGGGTCACTTTTTTTTTTTCACATTTTAGAAAATTAGTAAAAGTCATCAAAACTATGGAATAATAGAAATGGAAATATGGGAATTATGTTGTGACTACAAAAAATCCAAAATAAATCAAAACTATGTTATATTTGAGCATCTTCAAAGTAGTCACCCCCTTCGCCTAGAATTTGCAGACATGTACTCTTGACATTTTCTCAACCAACTTCTTGAGGTATCACCCTGGGATGCTTTTTAAACAGTATTGAAGGAGTCCCATCTATGTTGGGCAATTATTGGCTGCTTTTCTTAACTGATCAGCCACAACATTAAAACCAAGTCATCCATTTCAAAAACTTTTTTTTTTTTTTTTAAATAAAATTTTAGTTTTGTAATTAAATAAAATATGGTGGCACAATTATATTTTTGTCTACAAATCTAATTTCAAACATTTAAGCATACGCCTTCAGATCAAAAGGTTTTTAAGATCATGAGAAACATTTCAGGCAAGTGACCCCAAACTTTTGAAAGGTAGTGTATATTATATATATATATATATACACACACATACACACACACACACACACACACACACACATATATATATATATATATACACACACACACACACACACACACACTCAATGATCAGCCACAACATTAAAACCACCTGCCTAATATTGTGTAGGTCCCTCTTGTGCCACCAAAACAGCACCAACCCGCATCACAGAATAGCATTCCGATCTGATATCCTTCTCACCACAATTGTACAGAGCAGTTATCCGAGTTACCGCAGACTTTGTCAATTCGAACCAGTCTGGCCATTCTCTGTTGACCTCTCATCAACAAGGCGTTTCCATATATATATATATATATATATAAAAAACTGTCGATTTTTTACATATAAGCCAATCTTACAGAAAATGCACTAAACTACATGCACCAAACAAGATGAAAATATGGAACCTGTATGTTGATAAAGGTAAAATGAACTTTATCTTAAGAGATAAACACCAGTTTGTGAGCATCAGTTTGATACAACCCTTCATAAAATACTCCAACAGTGTCCTCTGGTGGCTGAAAATTGGGTAAAAAATAACCCCTTGTCAGGCCTGCATTATATCATTGACATGGTAAAACGGTGTTTAGACATTATTAAGTCTCAAATCACCAGCAAGTCAGAATCACTGCTGTTTACTGATCATTTTATTGCATATTAACCTTCACCAGTCATGTTTTAAAGAATTAAAACACATGCAAATCAAACCACCAACTTCTTAAGTTCCCATACAATGACTCAAAAAAAGCAAAATTAGCTCATCCAAGGTGGATTTTAGAGACAATACAGATTTACTTTCAAGTCACTAAATGTTTTAAGTTTTACCATTTAATAATTCATAGAAAAAGTGCCTTATCCCGGTTTAATTTGAATTCTTTACCCATAGCTGGACTTGTCCGTCCTCAATCTACCCCTCCTTCCTCACAATGCAAACTTGGTTTTAAACTTGAAATTTCACCTTCATCAAAATGTCACAAAGTACTTTTTTTTTTTTTCTTAGCATCAGTGCATAAACTTTGCAAAACCAAGAGAATTATGTCCCCTGTATGTGCAAATTAAGTCTAATTTGACTCCTTTCAATAAAAAAAGTCAAGTGCTACATAGTTGCTTTTTAGTAACCACCTACTGAAGAACTGTTTGCTGTGAATTTCTCAGTAACAGAGGTCTGTTTCACTGTGGAGGAAAGAAACAATACTTGTGACACTTACAGATTTCTAAATTGAAAGACTTAAAACGCTAAAAGATTGTTATTTTACAGTCCTTTGCCTACAATGGGTTAAAATCATACACTTATTACCTTGATCAATCAGAATAAGTTAATGAAGCAGTAACACACATACCAAACACTCACAGAGAGTCAGCGTACAGCTCAGGCGGTGGCAGCAGATCAATGTCTGCAAACTGGAAGTCTTCTGCCTCTCTGTCATAAACACACAGGGATTATGAAGATGGGACATTATCACATATACAGCATGTTTTGTTTCTTTAAAAAAATTTAACCCGAATTACAGACAGAATGGAAAGTCTACATTGACATTTGCTTTGTAGTTCAAGGCTACATGTACTTTATAGGTTATAACATATTTCAATTTCTCATTTACTTACAAGTATGGGGGCTCATCCACAGCACTCAGAAAACCTATTAAACAGACAAACTAATGACAACCAGCTCATAAAACAATGCACTCCATGCAAAATCTTAATATTGATTAACAAGTAAACATTAAAATAATTCAGTTAAGCCTTATATGAGTGGACTGTAAGAAAGTGTTTAGAAGTGACGAGATATTAAGATCACTTACTTGGATCATCGGTGCTGCAGAAAAAATTAAGCACAAATTTGAATTAAACAGGACATGTTTAAAAATATAACTTTAAAAAATATATAGTTATGAAAACATTGTACTTCGGGAGAGACGATTCATTTTCTGTGATGTGTTCGTTTGTATTCTGGAAGAAGACAGCTAATTTCTGCAGAGCTTCGTGTCTGGCGTAAGCAAGAATATTTTCAACATTAATGTCTACTTCAAAACTTGTACAAACTCACTGGTGTTCATACTGGTGTTTAAAAAAAACCTCTTGCATGTATGTGTAGAGATAATTCACCCAAAATAAAATCTGTTATCATTTTATCACCCTCATGTTGTACTTTCACTGTAAGGAAACAAAAAAATGCAATGAAGATGAATGGTGAGGCTGTCGCTGTGTCTAACATCTGCTTTTGTGCACCACAGAAGTCAGTAATACGGCTTTGGAAAATATTGTGAATAAATAAATGACAGAATTTTCATTTTTGGGTAAACTATCCCTTTCAACTCACTGTGTGTGGACATCCTCGATACTGCCATCACTGACAGTATAATGAGCAGAGGAGTTACTGTAAACTGACAAAGGATATATAGAGAAAGTAATGATTAATCACCATTGCATGGTATAACATAAAATAGTAATTAAAAAAAGGGAAAGTACATACTTACACATGTCAGGCATAGACACAGCCCTGTTCTGACTCCTGTATAAAGACAAATGAAGATAAACACAAGTCAAGAACAGTGTAAACTGCAGATCAACAGGTCAAAAACGTACTAGTTCAACTTTAAAATCTAAAATAGCAAATGTAAATATCTAGTAATTATTAAAGCTGAAGTGTGTAGTTTCTGCAGCATTAGTTTCATCAAACGGAATAGAGCGCAACTTTGACCGCCCACATTTTCCAGAAGTATTTTCAATCTAAACAAATATTAATTTAAGCTGATTAAAAGTACATAAACAATATATTTTAAGTTTATTACCAAATGTTCAGACATTTACAAATAAATAAGTAGTTTGTTTATTTTTTTTTGCACTTCACTTCAGGATCATGGGTAATGTTGGTAGAAATTCCACTATTAAACATGATTTTTTTTTTTAAAACTGAAGTTAAAATAACGCAGACCAATGGCTTCAACAGAAGCATATACACCATTGATTAACAACCTTGGAGCTCATGGTAAGTCTGTCTTTAAAAGGTTTATAAGTTATAGTTAATAATAAATTCCCCTCTGAAGAAAATGAATGAGGTTTTTACTTCTGGAACCAGACATATATTCAGAATACTTTTAAGTATGCCATTGGTCAACAAAACAAACAGTCCAGCAAAACGCACACCACTGGTTGAGCCAATGTTGCTCTGTCGGGCCGGTTGGGATGTTCAAATAAGAGAAAATGTTTTTAATGGGGACAAAGAAGTTTTCTGGAAAATTAACCAACAAATGGGTTACTTATAGATGTCTCTGCATATTCAGCTGGGATAGGAGAAAGTATTTAACATCACAAAAATTACATCAGCTTTAAAGGAATAGTTTACACAAAAATGAACATTCATCATTTACTCACCCTTATGCCATTCCAGATGTGTATGACTTCTTTATCTGCTGTACACAAATTAAGATTTTTAGAAAAATATCTCAGCTCTTTTGGTCCATACAATGCAAGCGAATGGGTGCCAACATTTTGATGCTCCAAAAATCACATAAGTCAGCATAAAAGTAATCCATAAGACTCCAGTGGTTAAATCAATATCTTCAGCAGTATGATAGGTGTGGATGAGAAACAGATAGCTTTCACATTCTTCTTCTTGTGTTTTTAGTGACTCAAATTCTTCATGCATATCGCCCCCTACTGGGCAGGGAGAAGAATATATAGCAAAAAAGGACTTCAATATTGATCTTTTTCTCACCCACACCTGTCATATCACTTCTGAAGATATGGATTACAACACTGGAGTCTTATGGATTACTTTTATGATACCTTTATGTACTTTTTGAAGCATCAAAACGTTGGCACCCATTCACTTGCACTATATGGACTTATAGAACTGAGATATTCTTCTAAAAATCTTCATTTGTGTTCCGCAGAAGAAAGTCATACACATCTGGGATGGCATAAGGGAGAGTGAATCATGAGAGAATTTTCATTTTTGGGTGAACTATCCCTTTAACAAAATGTATTTATTTATTTTTTTAAATATTGGTGTCTATTACTTTTGCCGTGGTTTCATAAAAACAATCAGCCACTCAAGACTTGGCATCGCACCTTATGACATCCCTTAAAGAATAGTTGTAAAGTCACTGTGGCTTATAGCTTTTATAAAATATCCTCAAGATTCCAACATCAACCTGTAAAACTGCTGCAGTAGAATCTCAACCTTCACAATACTACTAGGTGTAATACATGGCTTTGCAATATTAACACAATTCTGTTTTTGTGCATAATCTTTGTGAAATATCTCCGAGTTGATCATCCAACACAAATCGAATCAGAGCTATTGTCAAACTCACAAATTGTCAGCAGATGGCGACAATGTTTCTTCATCACATGTCCATTCCTCACTGTCATCGGTGACTGAAAGCCAAAACAAGACACAAGGACAGGAAAAAAACATGTATACTATAACCTTACTGATAATATACTGAGATGCAACAAGTCATCTACAATAAATAAATAAAAATGTAAACTTACAGCTGCTTGTGAATATGGGATTCTGATGAGAGGACCTACAAAAGGGAAAATATTTTTAAAAAACACCTGCGTAACACTGTTGTGGAAATCATGAGGTGATGAACAAAAAGATGAGATGACTCAGTGAGAGAGACTTCTGACTCAACCACTGGATTCAATTTTGAGTATGGTTTTAACAATGTAACCAGTCTGACAGAGCAGTTCCAAGCAATTTAAGATAGACGGGAAATGTTATTGATAAGTTTTAACGCTCTGGAACACAGACAGCTCTGGAAAAAATTAAGAGATCACTCCAAATTTTTCTTAAATCAGCATATCCACATGTATGGCAGCCATTCCATTCCAGTGTCTGTTGAATTCCAATACAAGCACACGTCATTCTACTTAATGAGGTACTGATTATGTGATCACCTGAACCAAATCTTATTTAACGTGGAAAAGTATAAAATCCACTGCTGTGATAATGCACGGCGAGGACAGTTCAAAACAGGCTCCTCGGGCAGGGCTGAAGTCGTGCAAAGCCAGAAAAAAAGCCCTTCATCAATGAGGAGCAAAGAAGAGCCAGGCTGAGGTTTACAAAAGACCATAAGGATTGGACCGCAGAGGACTGGAGTAAGGTTATCTTCTCTGATGAGTCCAATTTTCAGCTTTGCCCAACACCTGGTCATCTAATGGTTAGACAGAGACCTGGAGAGGCCTAAAAGCCACAGTGACTCGCACCCACTGTGAAATTTGGTTGAGGATCAGTGATAACCTGGGGGTGCTTCAGCAAGTCTGGAATCGGGCAGATTCATCTTTGTGAAGGACGCATGAATCAAGCCATGTACAAGGTTATCCTGGAAGAAAACTTGCTTCCTTCTGCTCTGACAATGTTCCCCAACTCTGAGGATTGTTTTTTCCAGCAGGACAATGGTCCATGCCACACAGCCAGATCAAGGTGTGGATGGAGGACCACTGGATCAAAATCCTGTCATGGCCAGCCCAATCTCCAGACCTGAACCCAATTGAAAACCTCTGGAATGTGATCAAGAGGAAGATGGATGGTCACAAGCCATCAAACAAAGCCAAGCTGAATTTTTTGTGCCAGGAGTGGCATAAAGTCACCCAACAACAATGTGAAAGACTGGTAGAGATCATGCAAAGACGCATGAAAGCTGTGATTGTAAATCAGGGTTATTCCGCCAAATATTGATTTCTGAACTTTTCCTAAATTAAAACATTAGTATTGTGTTGTTTAAAAATGAATATGAACTTGTTTTCTTTACATTATTCAAGGTCTGAAAACACCATCTTTTTTGACCAGTTGTCATTTTCTGCAAATAAATGCTCTGAATGACAATATTTTTATTTAGAATTTGGGAGAAATGTTGTCAGTACTTTATAGAATAAAACAAATGTTTCTCAAACACATACCTATAAATAATAAATCCAGAGAAACTGATAATTTAGCAGTGGTCTCTTAATTTTTCCCAGAGATGCATGTATAATATATATATACAGGTGCATCTCAATAAATTAGAATGTCATGGAAAAGTTCATTTATTTCAGTAATTCAACTCAAATTGTGAAACTCTATTAAATAAATTCAGTGCACACAGACTGAAGTAGTTTAAGTCTTTGGTTCTTTTAATTGTGATGATTTTGGCTCACATTTAACAAAAACCCACTAATTCACTCTCTCAACAAATTAGAATATGGTGACATGCCAATCAGCTAATCAACTCAAAACACCTGCAAAGGTTTCCTGAGCCTTCAAAATGGTCTCTCAGTTTGGTTCACTAGGCTACACAATCATGGGGAAGACTGCCGATCTGACAGTTGTCCAGAAGACAATCATTGACACCCTTCACAAGGAGGGTAAGCCACAAACATTCATTGCCAAAGAAGCTGGCTGTTCACAGAGTGCTGTATCCAAGCATGTTAACAGAAAGTTGAGTGGAAGGAAAAAGTGTGGAAGAAAAAGATGCACAACCAACCGAGAGAACCACAGCCTTGAGGATTGTCAAGCAAAATCGATTCAAGAATTTGGGTGAATTTCACAAGGATTGGACTGAGGCTGGGGTCAAGGCATCAAGAGCCACCACACACAGACGTGTCAAGGAATTTGGCTACAGTTGTCGTATTCCTCTTGTTAAGCCACTCCTGAACCACAGACAACGTCAGAGGCATCTTACCTGGGCTAAGGAGAAGAAGAACTGGACTGTTGCCCAGTGGTCCAAAGTCCTCTTTTCAGATGAGAGCAAGTTTTGTATTTCATTTGGAAACCAAGGTCCTAGAGTCTGGAGGAAGGGTGGAGAAGCTCATAGCCCAAGTTGCTTGAAGTCCAGTGTTAAGTTTCCACAGTCTGTGATGATTTGGGGTGCAATGTCATCTGCTGGTTTTGGTCCATTGTGTTTTTTGAAAACCAAAGTCACTGCACCCGTTTACCAAGAAATTTGAGCACTTCATGCTTCCTTCTGCTGACCAGCTTTTTAAAGATGCTGATTTCATTTTCCAGCAGGATTTGGCACCTGCCCACACTGCCAAAAGCACCAAAAGTTGGTTAAATGACCATGGTGTTGGTGTGCTTGACTGGCCAGCAAACTCACCAGACCTGAACCCCATAGAGAATCTATGGGGTATTGTCAAGAGGAAAATGAGAAACAAGAGACCTAAAAATGCAGATGAGCTGAAGGCCACTGTCAAAGAAACCTGGGCTTCCATACCACCTCAGCAGTACCACAAACTGATCACCTCCATGCCACGCCGAATTGAGGCAGTAATTAAAGCAAAAGGAGCCCCTACCAAGTATTGAGTACATATACAGTTCACTAAAAATGTTTTTTTTATTGGTCTTATGATGTATTCTAATTTGTTGAGATAGTGAATTGGTGGGTTTTTGTTCAATGTGAGCCAAAATCATCACAATTAAAAGAACCAAAGACTTAAACTACTTCAGTCTGTGTGCATTGAATTTATTTAATACACGAGTTTCACAATTTGAGTTGAATTACTGAAATAAATGAACTTTTCCACGACATTCTAATTTATTGAGATGCACCTGTGTATATATATATATATATATATATATATATATACACATACACACACACAAAGTTTGGAATAATGTACAGATTTTGCTGTTTCGGAAGAAAATTGGTACTTTAATTCACCAAAGTGACATTCAACTGATCACAAAGTATAGTCAGGACATTACTGATGTAAAAAAAACAGCATCATCACTATTTGAAAAGTCATTTGTTCAAATTTTGATAGGCCCCATTTCCAGCAGCCATCACTCCAACACCTTATCCTTGAGTAATCATGATAAATTGCTAATTTGGTACTAGAAAATCACTTGCCATTATATCAAACACTGTTGAAAGCTATTTGGCTCATTAAATGAAGTTTAACTTTGTCTTTGTGTTTGTTTTTGAGTTGCCACAGTATGCAATAGACTGGCATGTCTTAAGGTCAATATTAGGACAAAAAATGGCAAAAGAAAAAACAGCTTCCTCTAGAAACTCATCAATCATTGTTTTGAGGAATGAAGGCTATACAATGCTTGAAATTGCCAAAAAACTGAAGATTTCATACTGTAGTACACTACAGTCTTCAAAGACAAAAGGACAACTGGCTCTAACAAGGACAGAAAGAGATGTGGAAGGCCAGATGTGCAACTAAACAAGAGGATAAGTACATCAGAGTCTCTAGTTTGAGAAATAGACACCTCACATGTCCTCAGCTGACAGCTTCATTGAATTCTACCTGCTCAACACCAGTTTCATGTACAAAAGTAAAGAGAAGACTCAGGGGTGCAGGCCTTATGGGAAGAATTGCAAAGAAAAAGCCACTTTTGAAACAGAAAAACAAAAAGAAAAAGGTTAGAGTGGGCAAAGAAACACAGACATTGGACAACAGATAATTGGAAAAGAGTGTTATGGATCTTAACCACATTGAGCTTTTGTGGGATCAGCTAGACTGTAAGGTGCGTGAGAAGTGCCCGAAAAGACAGCCACATCTATGGCAAGTGCTACAGAAAGCGTTGAGTGAAATGTCACCTGAGTATCTGGACAAACTGACAGCTAGAATAACAAGGATCTGCAAAGCTGTCATTGCTGCATGTGGATGATTTTTTGATGAGAAGATGTTTAAGTTAGGAATTTTTTCAAATTGTAATAGGACATTAATAACGTGAAAAATTACTGTCTATACACTGTGATCAGCTGAATGCTACTTTTGTGAATAAAAGTACCAATTTCTTTCCATAAGAGCAAAATCTGTACATTTTTCCAAACTTTTGCCGCCAGTGTGTGTGTGTGTGTATATATATTTATTTAGTAATTAGAATGTTTAAATTGGCTTGTAAAATACTTTTTTTTTAATGGGATGGTAAAACTTCTAAATGTTATTATAGTCTTAGTGTAAAGACTACACACAAATAATCTAAAAATCATTCAAATGTATTTTCGCTGACAAAAGTAGTTTATGAAGAATATAGATCTAATTGTAAGTATATGTACATTACACGTGTATTTGCATTCTAGGGAAGTAAAGTTAGCTGTGTTTTAAGGTTAACTACAGGAATACTAATGTGTATATTTCTTAGTCCTTAAAAGGTGCACTCAGTAATTTTTTCCTTTTAAAAAAGTTTAACTTTTAAAAGAGATGAATTGTAATTTTGCAATATGTAGGAAATCATGAGCACTAACAATAAAATGAAGACTCAGTCATATCAGTAACCTTATAAAAGATGTTTTATTCTACATGGAGAGGGTCCGCACATGGGGGCTGCCATGTTAGAATTACTGTACATGACCAGCTGAATACTACTGGCTTAATCTCATTAGCCATCCTGTTATTTGACACTTTCACTCATTGATTAATGTAATCATGACTGACTGAAAATACTAAATTTCTACAATGACATCTGAAACTGAAAACTATAGATTTTAAATGTTGCTGCATCCACACCACTAGGTGTCAGTGTAAGTCAAAGATACAGACAAAAGTAATTGAGTGCACCTTTAAATTTGCACTTTCAGAAATTATAAATTTACTCAATGCAAAAAAAAAAAAAAAAAAAACATTAGTTATACTGTTCTGATTTGATCAAAGGTGGTACTTGACCTGAAAATCATACTCATAATTCACTATGTCATTTTTGTTTTAGGTATGAGTGTGTTTGTTGATAGTTCCTCTCTCTCCGCACCTGCTACTGAAGCTGATGTTATCTCCATCAGTTTGACCTCGTCCGGCAGCCTGCGATACCCTCTTTCCGAGCTCCAGCATCTCTTTAATGTTCAACTCCACATTCATCACAGATATGTAGCCATCTATATAAACCATCAAAAAACAATGACATGATCAAGTCAGTTACCTGCATCAGTGAGAAAAGCAAAGCAGTGGTGAACAGGAACAAGTTTACAAAAGTATGCAAGTATACATATACAGTGCAGCATTGTGCACCATTCAGCTGATGCTCAGTAAGTTTATATGTGCAGTTACAGTTGAGCTACAGTGGGTTTTTGCATAGTTGAGCTAGTCTTCATTTGTCTGTCCAAGTATACATGGCACAATGCATAACCAAATAATATGCCTTTACCTTGATTGTGCTGCATTCTACTTTCAGGTTAAATACAATATCACGTCACCTGTGTCTTTTAGATTGTGCGCACAGCGACAAGTCCAGTTGTGGTCTGATTAATGTGTATGCATGCTGGACAAAGCCGAGCTACAAGCATATTATCTATGTCTGATAGTCAGACTTCGTAAAATTTGGACTGTTATGATTTCAGTCAAATTCAAACATTTACATTTTATAAAAAGCCAATTGCTGTTTTAGTCTGACTGAAAACGTGTATGAGAGTGCATGTAAACTTACAGATTATTTCTAAAATTCTCATCTCACTTACTGTATCAGTACAGAAAACCTACACAGAATAATGGAAAATAGAAATTCCTGATAAATATTATTAGTACATTTGTTTGGTTATAGCTCAATATACTATGAAACAATACATTCAAATTTAAAAAAAAATGTATGTCAATATCAAGTTATCTGAAAACAATGCGATTAATATACACTGGTGACCAAAAGTTTGGAATAATGTACAGATTTTGCTGCTTTGGAAGGAAATTGGTACTTTAATTCACCAAAGTGGCATTCAACTGATCACAAAGTATAGTCAGGACATTACTGATATAAAAAAACAGCACCATCACTATTTGAGAAAAGTTACTTTTGATCAAATCTAGACAGGCCCCATTTCCATCAGCCATCACTCCAACACCTTATCCTTGAGTAATCATGCTAAATTGCTAATTTGGTACTAGAAAATCACTTGCCATTATATCAAACACAGTTGAAAGCTATTTGGTTCGTTAAATGAAGCTTAACATTGTCTTTTTGTTTTTGAGTTGCCACAGTATGCAATAGACTGGCATGTCTTAAGGTCAATATTAGGTCAAAAATGGCAAAAAAGAAACAGCTTTCTCTAGAAACTCATCAGTCAATCATTGTTTTGAGGAATGAAGGCTATACAATGCTTGAAATTGCCAAAAAACTGAAGATTTCATACTGTAGTACACTACAGTCTTCAAAGACAAAAGGACAACTGGCTCTAACCAGGATAGAAAGAGATGTGGAAGGCCAGATGTACAACTAAACAAGAGGATAAGTACAGAGTCTCTAGTTTGAGAAATAGACGCCTCACATGTCCTCAGCTGACAGCTTCATTGAATTCTACCCACTCAACACCAGTTTCATGTACAAAAGTAAAGAGAAGACTCAGGGGTGCAGGCCTTATGGGAAGAATTGCAAAGAAAAAGCCACTTTTGAAACAGAAAAACAAAAAGAAAAGGTTAGAGTGGGCAAAGAAACAGACATTGGACAGCAGAAAATGGGAAAAGAGTGTTATGGATCTTAACCCCATTGAGCTTTTGTGGGATCAGCTAGACTGTAAGGTGTGTGAGAAGTGCCCGACAAGACAGCCACATCTATGGCGAGTGCTACAGGAAGCATGGGGTGAAATGTCACCTGAGTATCTGGACAAACTGACAGCTAGAATAACAAGGATCTGCAAAGCTGTCATTGTTGCACATGGAGGATTTTTTGATGAGAACACTTTGAAGTAGTTTAAGAAGTTCTGAACATTTTTTTCAAATTGTAATAATAATTTTTCACATTATTAATGTCCTGTCTATACATTGTGATCAGTTGAATGCCACTTTGGTGAATTAAAGTACCAATTTCTTTCCATAAGAGCAAAATCTGTACATTATTCCAAACTTTTGGCAACAACTGTATCTTTGTCTGTTAATGGTTTTACAAGCATTGAAATTAGTATAGAGAAATGTCTAATCAGTTGAGATTTTTTTTTTTTTAATTCTACATCAGGGAATAAACAGGTATAGTCAAAAATTATGTAAATATGTTTTGTCACAAAACGTGTGTTAGACTATGGAAATTGCTCTGTTGTGCAACTGAATTTATTTGGATTGCAATTCAGTGAACTCCTCTTCCTGTGATTCAAATAAATTTCAAATTGACCTTCGGTAGGGTGAGGCTTATTAAATTCCAATTCCAACTCTGATATTCAGAATTTTGCCCAACCCTGATCCAGCAGCGACATAAAGACATGCCGTTTCTGCTATAGTTGCTATTTGTTACCCAAAAGCTGCCTTTTCACTGCATCTGACAAACAACAGATGATATGTCATTTATATCTGCAAATGTTAAACCTTAATATTGAAATCATATTTATGTATTTAGTTTCTCCCCAGTCACTGAATGATTTTTTTTTTTCCTTTTCTCCCCAATTTGGTATGCCCAATTCCCAATGAGCTCCAATTCCTCGTGGTGGCGTAGTGACTCGCCTCAATCCAGGTGGCGTAGGACGTATCTCAGTTGCCTCCGCATCTGAGACAGTCAATCTGTGCATCTTATGACTTGCCTTGAGCGCATTACTGCGGAGACCTAGCGCATGTGGAGGCTCACGCTATTCTCCGCGGCATCCACGCACAACTCACCCTGCACCCCACCGAGAGCGAGAACCACATTATAGCGACCACGAGGAGGTTAACCCAACTTGACTATCCACCTCAGAAAGCAATCTCATAAAACCAACAACCTTACAAACTTTCTTCAAAGCTTCATTTTCAATATTTAATCTGGGACTGGGAGCTCCAACATCACGTTTCGCCACTGTGGCCAAATGGAAAGTTCATCACAAGTGCCAATAGAGGGCGAGATGCAACAGTTGTTGCAGCTTAAACTTTTTAAATCACCTTTGATACATAAAATAAATACAGAACAGGAGGTTAGTTCCTCTGAATTTCAAGCAGAAATTTCTCACATTTGTTGTTGGCATCCCTGGCAAGCCATTTGCCTTTGGGGCAGTTGATGGTTCGTATGATACTAATGACGTCTCCGCTCTTGACGGGCAGGTCGTGTTTGCGGAGTTTGCTGGCCACCAGCACTCTGGCGTGATACATGGGCTCCTCCAGTCCAGTGATCTATGGAGATGAGAAACATGTCAGAGCTCCATAACCAGGACCTACACAACTTAAGTGGGTCTTAAGTGTACTGTATGTGACTTCACACACTTTAAATTTCTTTTGCATCTCATTTCTCTTTTTCTCCTTCTCTTTCTGTTCTTTCTTCTCTCTCTCCAGACGGTGTTTCTCTTTCTTTTTCTGCTCTTTCTCATCGTGGAGATCAGGGCTCTGCTGCTCCTTTCTAAAAAAATAAATAAATAATCGAGAGAGATTGCAGGTCGGTTTTGGAGGTTCTCCACAGACAAATATATTTAAGTGTGATGTATCAAAGCCAGTGCAGTGTATATACTGAAAGATAGAAGGGTAAATCTCACCAAAATGGCATTTTTCATCCCAAAATCAAAACCAATAAATTATAGTTTGCACAATAAAATGAAGCATATTTTAGTACTTTTTTTTTGGTATTGTGAAATTTTCAAAACAAATAAAGCACATTTCCCCATCAGTTCTCATTCCTATAATGTGCCCAGATGTTTTACTTTTGAGTTTGTTTGTAATACTTATTCTTCTTCTTAATGGTGATTCTCATTAATCTAATCCATGAAAATCTTCCTGTCTGGACACAAAGATTTTCAATTACATTTTTTTAAAATAAATGACTACCATCAATTTTTCCCTTCGCACTATGGTAATAAGAATGAGCCTTTTGTCCACGCTACAGTACAGTAAAGTTGGCCTAAGTGAACAAAACCGATAGATACCTGTCATGCTGTGTCTGCCCATTTTGATCTTCAGTCACACTAGACCTTTAAAGCAAAATAGTGGAAATGGACTTTAAAAGCAAATCTTAACTATAAAAATAATATAAGTTTTAATATGAACTTTTTTCTAAAACTGCAATGCGTCTGAAAACGTATTGTTACTTCACAAATAATAAGTTCCCAGTAAAACAAATGCAAACAAACCATTGAGTGACGTGCCATATATGCCTCCGTGTCTCTTCTTTCTGTCAAAAATAAATCAATAAAACTAAGAATCTGAAATTAATATAAATTGGAGTATTGTTCATGCAGGCTTCAGACAGAGTAGGGAGATTAAACTTGATCAAGTCCATGAGCAAGATGGAAGATGGAATAAATTTTGAAAGTGTAATTCTGTATGAAGGACATAGTATTATAATGTATCATAATGCTGGAATTATGATTGCTTATAAATCATTCTGAAGGGGAAAAAAAACAGACATTGATGTATCAGAAATATAATTACAATCGATCAAGAATTAGAATTACTCCATAAGACATGATGTGGGTTTTGATTTCTGGATCTACAAAATCTCCCCAATAAGTAAAATAATTGTTACTGACCACATGGCTGCTATCAACATATGGATCTGAAAAACATACATAAATAGTATGTTACCACTAATTAATTAATTAACTTTCTGCAACTGTAACTGCACTACTAGTGTACTACTCACTTTTTGGAGGTCCTTTGCGTTTCTTGGAGTTTTGGGAAAAAGGGAATTTGGGGACTGTTTCCACATCCTCATAGACATTGTCACAGCTCTCATGTAAATGTCCTGGCTGAGAACTGAGGGACAAAATGGAAAGAAATATGAATGAGGATGAGAAACTGCACAAGTTTTACTTTGACTAATGCAGAAAAAAATGTATGCATGATGTATACAATTATAAAGAGAATAAAAAAATCTGAGGTTAAAACTTAAAATAATTTTTAAGTGCAACATATTTTGCTAAATCTATTTCTGAAATGGTCCATAAATAAATGATTATTACAGTTTCTTGCAATAGTGATTTGACCACATAGTGAGACAAATGAACATCTTAATTTACGTTGGTTCAGATGGAAGTTGGTGTTCAGTGCTCAAGTTGAAAGCAGTGTGTGATCCATTCATTTGGACTTCAGAGGTCACTGGTTCTGGAGGAACGACTGACTGTAGGGACGTCATAATCTCTACACTTCTCGACGACTCTACAGATCCAGCGAGACCCTCTTTTGACCGTATGACCACAGCCTGAAAGTCCAAACTACTGTCTTCATCTGGCACAGGAAATGGAGGCAAGGAGTCAGACTCAGGAAATTCAGTCGCCTCTAATTCCAGGGCTGCTATATTTATGGCGCTGCTGACTGTGTCTCCTGGTACAGGAATGTCAAAATCTGGAAATTCAGGGGGCGGCACAGTTGTATTCTGAAGTGGTGCATTACTGACAGCAAAAATCTCAGACTCCGGTACAAATTCTGAAACAATACAATCAAATCGATTATTAAACAACAAATCTTTAAATATGAACACAATTTAATTTTGGTTCCTTGCATGGGTGGGTCTAAATGGGGGCTATGGGGGGGACTGCCCCCTAAGATTTTACTTGTGTTCCTCCAGAAACATCTGACACCCCCCACCCCACCGGTCCAATGAGACAACCACTTGCCCAATCAACAGCATTTGTGGCTTTATGTTGATTACCACAATTTATTTCTTCTTGTCCCTCTTTTTCTTTTAAAAAAAAAATAAAAATCTGGGTTACAGTGAGGCACTTACAATAGACTTGAATGGGTCCAATCCGTAAACATTAAAATACTCACCGTTTCAAAAGTATAGGTAACATATAAAGGACGGGCAAGGAGGCGGAGGGAACCAGCTAAACAGTAAACAAAGTTTAATGGTAAACTTAAAACCAACATAAACAAACGTGCAGCGCAGCCATGTGTCTCTCTCTCTCTCTCGAACAGGCGCCTCCGGCCGCCCCTTTATCTTGCTCTCCCACTGATCAGCTGATTCATCACCGGCAGTGCTTCGTCACGGCCACGCCCTCCTCCTCGTCACACTCCTCCCCTGCCCGATTCAGGCCGGGGTGACACCGGTCTGACTAACTCCACCCCCCATCTGTAGCCCAGCCCGCTTCCTGTGAACCTGGGGGGAGAGACGAGGGGAGGCGTAAAGGGGAAGGAAAGGGTGAGCGGAGATATACAGACAGAGACAGAGAGAGAGAGAGAGAGAGAGAGAACTTGCTCGCCGGCTCCCAGACGCGCTGTCCCCTTGTCTTCAACCGCTCCTCCGCCCTCTGGTGGACGCCAGCTCATGCCTCCCCTGGCAGACGGCAGGGAGTCTTCTGGCCCCTGGCGGACGGAACCGCTCCTCCCCTTCTCGGCAGAGGGCCGTGGTTCCTCCGGTTCTCGGCGGCTGGTAGCGACCCCTCCGTCCCCAGGCAGATGGCTGCGGCTGCTCCCCTGGTGGATGACAGCGGCGAGGACTCCACGACAGTGCATCCCTCCTCCCTCCCGGGTCTCGGCACCACAGTAACACATAAAGGACAAGCCAGGAGGAGGCAGAAACTGGTTGAACAGTAAACAAAGTTTAATGATAAACTTAAACCAACATAAATGTGTAGCGTGGCCACGTGCATCTCTCTCTCTCGAACCGGCACCTCCGGCCACAACTTTATCTCGCTGTCCCGCTGATCAGCTGATTCAGCGCCGGCCACACCCTCCTCACCATCACATATAGCCACAAGACATAAACAATATATGTGTTAACATGATTTTAATGTGATAAAATAACTTACTAATCTTCTCTGTGTAAAGTTATAGACAATTTTACAACGTTGTTGCCATGATGACACTAAACTCTAAAACGACCTTGAAAACGATGATTTAAACAACATTACTGCTCAAATAATACATGAGTTTTAACAGAAGAATTCATGCAAGTGCTTTTACAAAATTATAAACTCCACAGTTCGGCTTTCAAACCCATCAAAACTTAGCCCCACCCACTTCCATTGTAAGTGCCACACTATAACCTACATTTTTGCTTTTTCTAAAAAAAAAAGGAGGGACAAGTCGATTATTTTTTGTGGTTAACAACATTATGCCACAAATACTGTCGATTGAGCTTAACTTGTATTGAACCCAAAACATTCATTTAATAACTTGTCAATAAAAAGGTCACCTGTCTCAATTCTGAATACAGGTTATAAAGTAAACTGCTATTGTGTGCGAAAATGTCAAGTAACAAATCAGAAAAAATATAAATGAGGCAGGTGAATGAACTTCTACCAACCAACAGGAAGTGTTTCACTTGAATCAATGACATGGGCTCGAGTTTTATATCTGCTGAGATCCACAAGTGGAGGTCGATTGGGTTTTATGGGCTGAGGCCCCAAGGATGTGAGGTCAGGAAGAGGTTTGCGTGCTCGAGAACATTCCCTTTCAGGCTGCGTGACTCCATTTAGCTCCATACCAATGATAGCACCTGAAAGCAAGTAGAAAAACACACCATTCAAAAGTTTGGACACACTTGACTAAATGAATGTTTCTCAAGACCTCAAAATGCTTTGATGGTGCAAGTTAGTTTGATATTCAAATGTAAATTGCATCTACATATGAATATTTTAATATATAATATATTAATATGAAATGGATGGAGTTGATAGAGAAGGAAGTCAACAAGTGTCCAGTTCTCCTTCAGTACTGTATAAAAGCATCTTAGGATGCACCTCAATGTTGTTTGAGAGAATGAACAGTGTGTAGAGCTGCAATATATAGACAAATACTACTTTGAAGAGGCTAAAATATAAGAGCTTCAATGACTTCACTATTATTTTAAAATGTGGAAAATTGTATAAATCGAGAAAGTGTAGAAGTGTCCAAACTTTTGGCTGGTAGTGCACATCAAAATCACAGCTGCTTTTAAGAAATACATGGCTAATTTCTACAATCAGGAAAAATGTCTTTAAGTACATTTGCAATCAATATAAAGCTAGATGAAATAGAAAAGGTTCATATATGTATCCACGATTAAGATTAAACGAGACCTTCAAGTTCTTCGAAACTTACTGCGTGATGCTCCATTGATCTTCAATGGAGAAGTGGAGGCATAGACAGGTACACCATAGATGGAATATCCTGGCTGGAAAGGTAACACTGTCTCTGGGTTCTCAGATTCAGTAGAAGATGGAGGACTCTCAGAGGGTACTATAAACTTACTATAGTAGAACCCCTTTGGTCGACCACACATCAGCAGGTTCTTGTGGGAAAGCTTCCTCTTGGCTTTCTCGAGTGTGCTCAGGACGTGCTGGTCAAAGAACTGCGTAACACTACCAGGAGATGAATCCGTCAGCGATTCGCTTGGAGAAGATGAAGATGGATGCTCTGGACTGTGACTCGACGATCCAGGATCTGATACCCTAGCCTGGTGGATCTCTCCAGCTTCTGTATTCACAGCCTTTATGGTGGATTCTACTCCCTGAAAGTTACTGCGTTTCATATGCTCTCCACCATTTCTTCCAATCTCTTTGCTAAACATTGAAATGATGGTAGGTTTGAATGGTGCAGGCATGGGTTTCTTGATGCACTTGAGAGGTGAGGTGATTCCCTTTGACGAAGAAGTAGCAGAATCATGCTTTAGCTCATTTGAAAATGGCAACACGAGTGGCAGATGCCGGACTTTAAGCGACTGCCGGTTCCCCCCATCTCCAGATCGATGGAGTTCATGAGTTGTGTAAGGAAAGCTGGGGAACGAAACAGGGTGTTTTCCTAAGGGTGCTTTCTGGTCTTCTCCATTTCTGAAAATGACATGAGCAAGACTAGGGGTCTTGGTGTCCACAGCTGAGCTGGAGCTCATGGTGGACAATGGACCAGAGCGGCCTTCAGATGCTGTTGGGGGGCGTTTGGGTTTCTCAGGAACCAATGGTCGGTTTCTTGCTTGGATCTCCTCTTGGAACTTTGCCCTAATGGATTTGAAGTTGGAGACTTCCTATAGCCAAAATAAAAAGGTCAATAATAACAGATTGATCAAACAATTGACCCATTAAAATATATATATATATATATATATATATATATATATATATATATATATATATATATATACACACATACACATACACACACACACATTTAAACTTCCACAATTTGATTCATGCATCTAGTAGACAAACACATTGGTTAGATGAATATAGATAAATATGAATACAATAATTTAGATAACTATAACAACATAAACAAAGCATGCGTTTGTGATGAAACGGAACGTGGGTTACATCAAAACAACCAAACATTCCACTGAAATTCATCCATCCATTTGGCATGACACCAACAAGGCGTTTTTTCAGTAGTTTGTTAGTTATTTCTCACAAAACAATTTCCTTACCTGTTCCATTGCTGTTTTATCACTTTAAATATTGCATAATACGAAGTTTTCCGAGGAACTCTAACAACGCGTTCAGTCAATTTTGTATCAATTACATGGAGTGATTGACTCATAAATATGTTGCGTGTCGTTCCCTCAGATGTCTTTTCTGAGTGGCTGAAACGCAGACACGGGCACGTGAGTGCTGGTCAGCTGGCGAATTAACAAGGCTTGCCTCATGAATATTAATTTAGTTTCGTGAGGTCCGCCCAGTGATCCGACATGACTTGCTGGAAAACAGGCGACGGTGAAGTGAGTGCTGTGGCGAAGGCGTGGCTCATGAAAATTAATTACGTTTCGTGAAAAAACGTTGTGGTCTATTACGTTAAGTAGTAGTCCTTAATTAGCAACTTGACAGCAATTTATGTTGGCTTCAAATGTTACTACTGAGGTATGACTGTGTGTAATTTATGCTGTTAAATCGTTGTCTTTAAGTAACATTAAACCCAGTCCTAATCTAAAAAGCGCTATTCTGAAAACCCGTGGAGGAACCCATGACAAATTAACTTCCCGTGTTGGCCTACAAATTTAAGTCATGACTGAGAATAAAAAAATAAAATAATAATTAAACACACACACACACACACACACACACACACACACACACATATATATATATATATATATATATATATATATATATATATTCACACATTCACGCTCGAAAAATCACAGTTAACATTATATTTATTGGCAAAATAAATATAATAGGCATAAATACATGTAGTGTCATGCCTGTTACCACACCATATTTTGTCTCTTAAGGGATAATGCATACCCCATGTTAACATGTTAGCAGTAATCTAAAAGAGTAATCTAAATGGCATTTTCTAACCCTCTGGCTTTTGTTTGTAAATGTTGCTGATTTTGGAATATACCATTCATACTGTTGCATATAACTCACAGGACCTGAACAGTGTAAAAGACTTCATTAAAAAAAGTGGGACGAGAGACTGTGTCCAGAAGAGGGCGAGTGTGAGCCTCAAGACCACTGTTGGGATATGTTTGCATGTGGGCCCAATGGTAAATATGTCTGCCTGCATTTCTGTCCATACGTTTGTGTGTTTCAGGGTTTTTTTATTTTAATATTTGAATTTTATTGTTTAGTTTTAATTTTAATTTTGTTTTTAAATGGCCGTTTTCATTAGATTTCATAAAGGTTTTTTTTACATGTATTTTTTGTCAGGGTTTTTATATTTTTCCATTATATTCAATTTTTATTGTAGTTGTATTTCAACTATAATAAAACGTACAATATGATAATAATAATAAAAAAATGTAGTATTTCAGAGCTGCCAAAATATGTTTAACGGCGATAAATGTCTCATGACTATCTAGTGTCACATCAAGTTTCACATTCCATAGCATTCTGTGCAATCAAAAACTAAAACAAACTTATTTGTGCTTGTCATGAAACAATATTTTGGTATATGTTTTAGTATTTTAATATATAAATATATTTTAATCTGTTTTAGTATTAGTTTTTGTAACAGAGTTAACAGAAATGATTTCATTTAGTTTTCATTTTAGTTCTTTGTTAAAACTGAAGTATCTAATTTCTGTGACATTAGTGCCACCGAATGGAATTCAGAAATAAACAATGCTTTCAAAACAGCTTTCTGAATACGCCCCTCATCTACCATTGATTAAACAATCAGATAGTCCCGCCCCAACTCACACCATTGATTGAGTAAGCGGGTCTAAGTGGGACGCTCAAAACAAACACAGGAATTTTTTTAGCCCCACAGAGACACAGTGTTTACAGTTTTTGAGAAAATTAAGCTATGAATGGCTCATTTATAGTTGTCTCAGCATAATAAGCTGGGATATAAGAAAGTATTTTAACACTGAAAAAGTTTCATACTTCAGCTTTAAAGGTCCAAACATACTCTACGCAAGTACGTGAACGCAGACGTTCCTTGCTAGCTCGATTTCAGGCATCGTTGCATTGTGAAATGTGTCAGCGCTCAATTCATAACCCAACGCCAGTACGCGCTGCATTCTCAGCATTGCCACAAGGGGCGCTAGAGTAGATTTTCTTCTTTCAGTCAACAACTGTCATGGCGGACTCAGTCAGCAATTTGAGTTGAAAATTTTCAAAAATATATATACGACTTTTTGTCCCCAATCCATTCAAACAAACTTGTTTTTTCTCCGTGTCTCTCCCCACTCTTCAACTATCGACTCTTCTACCACATCCGGGCTACATCCGAAAACATAGGCAGCTGGCTTGCTGCCTAATCAGTTAAAGGATTAACTGACAGCTGTTTTGAATGAATGGAACTTTTAAGGAAACTGGTCTCCGAACAGTTAAAAAGCACGTTATTTTCATCCTGCCTCCATATACAGCCTCCGAAGGCAGCATTTTCCTGGTTTCGGATGCAGCGCCGGTTTTGTGGTCATGCCTAAAAAAATCTATTGCCCTCTTGTGGTCTGAGGTTTGTAACCGACAGAGCAACTCAAGAGCGAACATAATGTATGTACAACGGGAACACACATTGGCCAAACGCTCGAGTCTGCGTTTGCATACTTGCGTGAAGTATGTTTCGGCCTTTACAATACACTGGCTTATAAGTCTTTTAAAACACAGGACATTGTATCGGACAGCAGCTCTGTTGTAATGATGAGATGGACTGTCTAACACAGAAAGATGAGACTGACTGCAAAAAGACAAATATAAAAGACCAGGAGCTGAGAAAGCTACTCAGGGGTATGATATACATTGAAATTTACACGATTTGTTTCTTGGCTATTTCTATTAAACTATTTTGCCTTTTAATAGTGGAATAATATGCGCAAGTCAACACTGTATATATACAGTATTTGACCTAAGGCACACTTAAAACTCTATGAATGTAATTTCTTTCCATAACAAATTAGTACACTAGGTGGCCTTTATTTAAAAAAAATAAATAAAAATGCGTGATGCATGAGTGTTTTTATGGTGTTGCGCAAGTGTTTCTCCAGCGCACTCGCATTAAGGTTATGATTAGTGCCATGACGCCAAGTGCTTAACTTGCACTTGGGGGGGACATAGGGATAATTGTTGGGGCAAAGCACACAGATCCGGCCATGTGTCAGATATCTTATATCAAGAACAAACAGACCAGTACAGTGACTGGCTACGAGCGGAGTGAATAGGGCTTTAAAAGAGATTATTTTATATTATATACAACCTCCGCAGCTCTACAATAGGAGAGAGCGTAACGGTCAACTAGCGTGATACGACAGTCGGCGTTTGTGCATACCATATAAATGAGTGGGGAGAGCCGTAAAGTGACACCTACTTGTCGCAAAATTGTCTGTGTCTTCTATTATAAAACGTCAATTTATCGTAGTAAACTCAACACATAGTTAATTCCAAAAGGATTGTTTAGTGTAAAACATGTTGAAGATTAGCTAAAAGGTGGTCAATTCATTAAGTGATGAGCTGTTTCCTCACAGAACCTGTTTATTCAGCACACTGAGGTATCTCTCCATATACATTACCGTTCAAAAGTTTGGGGTCACTTGCCTGAAATGTTTCTCATGATCTTAAAAATCTTTTGATCTAAAGGTGAATGCTTAAATGTTTGAAATTCGTTTTGTAGACAAAAATATAATTGTGCCAACATATTTATTTAATTACAAAACATATTAAAATTTAATATTTAATTTTTTAAATTTTTTTATGAAATGGATGACTTGGACCGAATAATTAAGGAAAGCAGCCATTAAGTGCCGAGCATATAGATGGGAACTCCTTCAATACTGTTTAAAAAGCATCCCAGGGTGATACCTCAAGAAGTTGGTTGAGAAAATGCCAAAAGTGTGGCCACTTTGAAGATGCTAAAATATAACATAGTTTTGATTTATTTTGGATTTTTTTAGTCACAACATAATGCCCATATTTGCATTTCTATTATTCCATAGTTGTGATGACTTTACTATTATTCTAAAATGTGAGAAAAAAATAAAATAAAAAAAATTATAAAGAATGAGTAAGTGACGCTAAACTTTTGAATGATGGTGTACATCAATTCAAAAAGAACGGTCTCTTGTCTCCTCGTCAGTATACCGCCCATATTATGTCAATGGGAGCGCTGCGTTATGCTATTTTAGGCTAAGCTTGTAGGCTCCCCTATTAGAAGGTGTGACAGGTTCTTTAACTCTCTGCAAGGAGGAAGCGGGAGATGGCGAGATCCAACTCAAAAGGGTTATTATTTTTCCAACAAAAATAGTTTTTCAGCATAGGATAACGTGTACACAGAGCACTTTGCTGCATGTGTCTCTCTCCTCCTTCACTGGCATATGGCTCGCACTTAAAACCGTCTCCCACTCTCACTGCAATGACAAACCACTGTTAGAGACAATCATTGACAGGTGATGACCCATTTCCATCAGCCATCACTCCAACACCTTATCCTTGAGTAATCATGCTAAATTGCTAATTTGTTACTAGAAAATTACTTGCCATTATATCAAACACAGTTGAAAGCTATTTGGTTCATTAAATGAAGCTTAACATTGTCTTTGTGTTTGTTTTTGAGTTGCCACAGTATGCAATAGACTGGCATGTCTTAAGGTCAATATTAGGTCAAAACTTGCAAAAAAGAAACAGCTTTCTCTAGAAACTCGTCAGTCAATCATTGTTTTGGCCAGATGTACAACTAAACAAGAGGATAAGTACATCAGAGTCTCTAGTTTGAGAAACAGACACCTCGCTTCATTGAATTCTACCCGCTCAACACCAGTTTCATGTACAACAGTAAAGAGAAGACTCAGGGGTGCAGGCCTTATGGGAAGAATTGCAAAGAAAAAGCCACTTTTGAAACAGAAAAACAAAAAGAAAAGGTTAGAGTGGGCAAAGAAACACAGACACTGGACAACAGATAATTGGAAAGGAGTGTTATGGATCTTAACCCCATTGAAATTTTGTGGGATCAGCTAGACTGTAAGGTGTGTAAGAAGTGCTCGACAAGACAGTCACATCTATGGCGAGTGCTACAGGAAGCATGGGGTGAAATGTCACCTGAGTATCTGGACAAACTGACAGCTAGAATAACAAGGATCTGCAAAGCTGTCATTGTTGCACGTGGAGGATTTTTTGATGAGAACTCTTTAGTAGTTTAAGAAGTTCAGAATTTTTTTTTTTCAAATTGTAATAGTAATTTTTCACATGGAATATTAATACATGGAATTAATAGCGATTAATTTAAATAATTAATCAACATATGTAAATAATTTGATAAGTGTTATAACCGGTCATAATCTGTTAGATCATCTGCAATTTAGCACTCAAAACTGGCATACAAATGTGGAGTTACTCTGTAAATGCTTGCGTTCAATACTAATTTTGGTTAGCTATAGTAATTAATGGATTATGGTTCTCACCAGCAAGCAGCAACAGGAGCTGATTTCTCTCTGGTACTCTGCCAGAGATCTCCTCAGTTTCTTCTTCAGGATGTTAGCATTGTCGTGAGACTTCTCCAACACCAGCTCATACAGCAGCTATATTTGTTAAAATAGCCCACATGTAATAACATAATTTTGCCAACACAACTGTTATATCCTTTACTTTGCAAACTGTAAAGTGAAATTAATACATATAAAAACAGAAGCACATTCTCTGTATGGAATAAGAGATTGCAACAGTGTAAATTGAAAGTAGTTGGAAAGCAGCTTTTTAATGCTTGGTAAAACAAAAGGATGGTATGAGGGTGAGTAAATGATGAGAGAATTTTCATTTATGGGTGAATTATCCCTTTAAGTAAAAGCCTGAACCCGGTCCGTACCCAAGACCGTATGACCCGAGCTGACTGGTATTGTCAAATTATAAGTCTGAACCAGACCCGAACCTGAAATTGTTTACTTTGTTTATAACAGGGACTAAAAACTACATGTTTTTCTATTCGTTTCGTTCGGAGCAAAAACTATATATTTTTTGTTCCGGTTCAGAAGTTCTGCAGCCTCTTTTCCAAATGGTAACCAGTTAGAACAAAGAGCGGTTAATTACGTTCTTTTAAAATGACAGTACTCTGTGCTAATGGGTAGGTGAAATACCAGTTGTAGTGTTGCCAGATCTCACATGAGAAACAAGCAACCTGGTCTGAAAAAAACAAGCCCAAAATAAGCCACTTGCCTCACTAAAATAAGTGAAAATAAGCAATACATTTTTTTCAGCATAGAAATCATAACAAACATACAGTTAATTAATTAAGTATAATTTTAATTACATATCTGCTTCTCAGTTAAAAATCTGGCAGCATCAAATCTGTATTAATAGTGGTGCATGTACAGTATATGTAGTAATTATACATAGTGTTCATTCAGAGAATGCTTCATCCACAACGAGCAATTAGGCAAAGAAATGTGTGATGCAGAAGTTTCCTTCAGGATCAAAGCACGTTTCATTTTTTTGGGCAACATGAAGTGGTGTAGTTCCAAAAACTTACTGTGATAAACCCTTTGGCCTTTAGTTTCATGAAAAAATTATCAGAACAAAATTAACCAGTTATAACTGGTTACTAGCATTTAAAAATAAAGTTTCCACTCCGGAACAATTGAAAGTGACTTTGTTCTGGTTTTTGGTTACGTTCTGTTAAAAATGTTGTTTGTTTTCGGTTTTCGTTCCTTGAACCGTTTTTAGTCCCCGGTTTATAATTTATTTTCTAAGAAGTAAATGTATTGCAATAAGCTGCATTTTATTTAAGCATCGTAGGCAAAAGTATAGTAACAGTAAACAAACAGTTTTACTCCTGCAGTAATAACAACAAATAATACAGAAAGCAGGTGTCTTTATCCGTTTTTAAAAATTGAAGTTTTTTTTAACTTGATACGGTAACTAAAAAATGCAGCAGCCCTGCATGAGATGCTGAAACAACAGCAAGACACAATGGTTAATGACATCCCTCTTCCGCCTACATAGAACAACAACTCGTCAGTTCATAAGCGTCATTCCTGTCGGGCTCGGGTTGGGTCGCAGACTTTCATGGTATAAAGAAACAGCTGTGGTTGCAGTTTCAGGATTCAATGACACATCTTCTCAAAACAATTGTCCCTGAATCATATGAGGATTTGATATTGTGCATAGATGCTGGATGAGAGGTTTACCTTCCTGCAGATAAAGTCAGGATTGTAGAAGACATCATCACCCCACAGCTGCATGATATCTGGTGTTGGTAGTTCTTTTGCTGCTAGACGTGAAACTGTCTCACTGTCACCTCCTCTCACCACAATAAGTCTGGAGCACCAGACACAGAACAGGACTTTTATCAAACTAAATATTTATATTCGCAACATTAAAGTCAACATGATATGGCATTTTGCGATTGTGTGAAACCGGATATTCAGCAGGAAAAAAAAAAGTGTACTATAGGACATTAGGAATCGACTGTAACATGAAAAGTAATTTTCATCCCATTTAAGCTGGTTTGGTGCTGGTGGTGTTCACAACAATCTTGTGGTAAGATTTTGGAAAGGCTACTTTAGCAGCAACCTAAAGCAATGCCTTAATAGTTCTTTGGCTAATGATAAAAAATGACCAATATAGATTGCGCAGCTATATGTGACATAAGCCAAAAAGGAAAGTTGTTTAAAAGGTGGAGCAATTTACTACATTTTAATTGAACTTTATAAAGACAAAAATGTTTCCCTTAAAATAACGTCAAACCGGGAACATGTATTATGACAGTAAACAGGATAAATTTGGATTTTATGTAGACTTTAAATGAGTAATTTCTTTACTAGCAGCATCAAAAGGAACTGCAACAAGAAACCTGATATCCCCCGTCTTCCATTGTTTGGCAAACGGACGGTCCAGCACTAAACTCACACCATTGTTTGAGCCAGAAGTTGACGGTTGAGTCACAGGGTTTATCCACTTTTGGAGAAAATCAGCCTACAAATGGCTTACGTCTTTACACATTAAATTAGCAAAGAAGTATTTTTACATCAAAATGATGAGCACATTTACATTAAAGTTATAACTGATTATGCTTAATAAGCTGACAACACGTGTTGTCATGTAAACGCAATAAACGGTGTAAGAATAAACCAATCGACACGGGTAAATTTTTACCCATTACGCCGATTTCGCATAGCATGTAAACACCTTAACCAGCATTCTTACCGGCTTATCCAATGTGCGCACGTGTTGTGCACATGCCTCTTCACAGTTTGACGTCAAAAGCAGAGAGTAACATGATTATTTCAAATGTCATGTAAACACAGATTTCTAGCTTTGTCAGAATTTGAAATAAGCTGATTGTTAGGAGTAATCAGGGTACTGGTGTGCATGTAAACATGCTCAATGACAAATTCACTTAAACTGTGTGACTGTGGCTTTTGCTCACCTTCGAGTTCTTTCAGTAGATATTTACAGCCACCTCCAGAAAGTCGTCCGCTCACATACACTCCTTCAATGTTGGCCCCGACTTTGAGTCCAATCTGAATACATGTCTTGGTCTCATTGAGCGTGTACCCTACATTTTAAGACAGCAACCACACGTTCAAAGTCAAAGTTTTATTTGTCAAATAGACAGTGGTACACAGTTGCAAAGGCAATGTACTTTTACTGTGCATTTATATATAAGAAGTATATGCAAGTTATTCGATGTGACTGAACCAAAGAGGCAGGACTCTGACAGACACAGGTGTCCTCGAAGCAGCGCCCGCTTTTGGCGCCCCTCTGTGGACATTTCAAAAAGGAACTCACACATGTTCATATGTCCAACAACAGTTACCGCTTTGGCCACTGGGGGCAGTGTTTTGCATTTCAGTAAGCACAGACCGATTACAGCTAAAGTCACCCCGCTGTTTCTCAACAACCTAATGAATGTAACTCAACTTGAATTTCACTTCAACTTTGTCGTAGAAAGGCATCTTACTGTCCCTGCAAAGCTGTGCATCTTCTTCACTGACTTCTTGTACTTGTGGTCATTATAATTAAAACTGAACTCAAAAACATTAGGAATAGCAATTCCAATAGAGATGCTGGTCTTGGACAGAGTTGCCTTGCTTTCAATTTGTGGAGAAGTCACTGTATGAATCATATGCCTCCAGCTTGAAATCATAGGAGCCTTTTGTCTGGAAACAACAAAAGAGAATTATTTACCACATACGTTAAAGACAGAATCAAAACCTTTGAAATAGTTGGTTGTTACACTTTCACCAAAGAACTAGTTTTGTAGCATGTAATGTGCATTATTGTATTGTAATTAAGGAGAGACATGCCTCTATTGTGTACTGTTGTAGATTATATGGCTTCCTGAAGCGATCGTCTTGGATGAAATGAGGCAAGCAGCCACCAGTGTAGCATTGATTGTCAAGCACCACTGCTTTCAGCTTACCGTTCAAGATGTTAATTCTATGAATGAAGAAGACATCAACCCCTTATATTTGATCTGTGTAGTGGTTGGTAACTGGTTTTGCTTGAGGTCCTGTTGGACGCTGAACACTAAGTGGTGACGCAACACTGTACCAAAATTGTTTCATCGTACAAGAGAGTGAAATCAAAAATGTCTATAAAATACGACATTGACCATTTATTACCATAATTTTACCACCAATTTATTAATATTACCCAAAAATGCTACATTTTTAACATGTACAAGTATAAACCAAATTTTGTAAAATAAATGTTTTAGTCTAAAGTATAAACAGCAGGTTTGATTTACCAGCCATATGCATAAAACAAATGCTGTAAGCCAAATATTATGCAGCAGTAAATAAGAAAAGTCATAAAACTTGTCTATGTTGGCATCTGTTTAATTTGGCTACAGGTACTACCAAGTGACAGAGGATTTTTGCCAATAGTCACATGCATTTGCAAAAATAGTGTAGTTTGATTGATCCCAAGGCCTTTGACGAATTCATTCAATGCTCAGCATTCAACACCATAGTGCCCTCCAAGCTTGACGTGAAACTCCGGGCTCTAGGCTTAAACAGCTCACTGTGCAGCTGGATCCTGGACTTCCTGTCAGGCAAATGCCAGGTGGTCAGAATGGGCAGTAACATCTCCTCACCACTGACCATCAACACTGGAGCCCCACAGGGCTGTGTTCTCGGCCCACTCCTGTATTTCCTGTACACACATGACTGTGTGGCAACACATAGCCCCAATGCCATCATCAAGTTCGCTGATGATATGACGGTGGTAGGTCTGATCACTGACAATGATGAAACAGCCTATAGAGAGGAGGTGCACACTCTGACACGCTGGTGCCAGGAGCACAACCTCTCCCTCAACGTCAATAAGACCAAGGAGCTTGTGGTGGACTTCAGAAGAAAAGACAGAGAACACAGCCCCATCACCATCAATGGAGCACCGGTGGAGAGTCAGCAACTTCAAGTTCCTCGGTGTCCACATCACTGAGGAACTCATATGGTCCGTCCACACTGAGGCCATTGTGAAGAAGGCTCACCAGCGCTTCTTCCTGAAATGGCTGAGGATGTTTGGAATGAACCTCCACATCCTCACACGGTTCTACACCAGCACTGTAGAAAGCATCCTGACTGGCTGCATCACTGCCTAGTACGGCAACATCACCGCCCACAACCGCAAAGCCCTACAAAGGGTGGTGTGAACTGCCAGACACATCATCGGAGATGAGCTTCCCTCCCTCCAGAACATATATACCAGGCGGTGTGTGAAAAAAGCTCGGGTGATCAGAGACTCCAACCACCCTAGCCATGGGCTGCTCTCACTGCTACCATCAGGCAGGCAGTATCGCAGTATCAGGACCCGCACAAGCCAACTTCACGACAGCTTCTTCCCCCAAGCAATCAGACTTTTGAACTCTTGATCGCTCACGATCAACATACATCAGCACTGCACTTTATTAATCTCAGGCTGTGTCACGTTTGTGTTTTGTGTTCATGTCTTTTATTTTGAAAGTTTAGTTCCTGTTCATATCATGTGGTTTCCTGGTCATGTGATGTTCTGTTTCCCTCCATGTTCATGTGTCTTATTTTTATTGGTTTATTGTCTTGTTAACTCAGTCTTGTCATGGGTTCATATGTTAGTATCTAGTTATCTTGCTACTAATTCAGTCTCATCATTGGTTGTTTATGTCATGTGGTTACCTATGTCCTTGTATTTAAACCCTCATGTTTGCCATGGTCCATTGTCAGGTATTGTTAATGTATTGTTGTTTTGTGTAATGTTGTTTAAGCGAAGTCAAGTCACATCAAGTCATTTGTTTTGTTTTGCATTTACATTTTTGGATTTCACTCTTCATGTAAATAAACACTGCACTTGGGTAAAACAATAACAAGAAAACCAATCACAAGACTGAACTAATAAGACAATGAAACATGAACCAATGACATAACAGAACTGATAACGATTTAACAGGACAATAAACTAATGAAAACAAGACACATGAACATGAAACAGAAAACAAGAACTAAACTTTCAAAATAAAAGACATGAACAAAACATGAACAAAAAACACATTTAACCGTGAAACACTGGATTGTCATAATTATATTTCTGTTAACAACACACTGGCAACTGACTATCAACCGACAGCCTGAATGTTAATACAACACTGTACAACCTTACTGCACATATATATATATTATTATTTTTATTGTATACTGTGTATTCTATATTGTGTATTGTATACTGTACATTGTATATTATTTGTATATTGTGTTTGAGTAATTGTGTATATTAGTTTTGTAAATTGTGTTGTGTAAATCTGATGTTTATTGCAGATTGGTATGTCTCATCACTGTCATGACTTCTATGTTGCTTGGAACTGCACCCAAGACTTTCAGCCACTGTTGCACTTGTATATATGGTTGAGTGACAAAGTGATTTGATTGATTTGACATCAAATGGTAGAGTATGATGCTTGCAATGCCAAAATCATGGGTTTGATTCCCAGGGAACACACAAACTGGCAGGGCCGTTTCTAGGGATAGGCAAACTAAGAGGTCGCATAGCACACCACCTGCTGTGAGGGAGCGCCAAAAAGGAGGCCGCTGCCACGCACCCCATACACCCCCTAACAGGGGCACCAATATGAAACTTGCCTAGGGCACCAGAATGGTCTGAATGGCCCTGCAAACTGATACAAATGTATACCTTGAATACAATGTGGCTTTGGATAAAAGCGTCTGCCAAATGCAAAAATGTAAATATCAGCAACAAAAGATATGGAAAGCGTTTTCTGAAGTGCTTACATTTTCATAAGAATAAAAAGTATGGAATTAGAGATGAACCTTTGAGCTGTACTTTTGAAAGACAAGCGCAACAGGTGATTATAGAAGTGCATCAACACTCACCATTTGGCCAGATTCTCGATTCCATAATACTCTTCAGTTGGCTGATTACATACTTTGTATCACATCTCTGTTCAACGGATCCATCACCACAGTCATCACAGTTACAGCGAAGACCCTCCAACACACAGTGACCTGTTACAAAAAACACAGCTTTAAGACCTATATACAGTGCATCCGGAAATTATTCACAGCGCTTCACTTTTTCCACATTTTGTTTTGTTACAGCCTTATTCCAAAATTGATTAAATTCATTATTTTCTTCAAAATTCAACAAACAATACCCCATAATGACAACATGAAAGAAGTTTGTTTGAAATCTTTGCAAATTTATAAAAAAAAAAAAAAAGAAAAAAACAAACAAACCACACACTGTTGGGCCTCATGTATTCAGATAGAAGACAAAGGCAGGCCTAACAGTCATAAAAACATTCCTCAAGCCCCCACCTTATAGGTCGTAAATTTTACTGATAAAAATCGTGCCAAAATCAAACAAAGGGAGTCCAAAACAGACTACAAATCCAGGAAGCCTTGCTCACTAAAGGATCGAGCTCTCAACTCCTATTGGATGAGGCACACAACAGAACGTCCCTCAAACATGACATCATCAGGGGTTCAAATAATTCTGAAATGCTAAAAGAATTCGCTTCCAGCGACTTCGTTCACCGAATAAAGACGTAGCTTTTGCTGCTCTCCGGTGCAAACTCGTGGCATCAAGGGAGTAATGTCCGACTTGAAACTGTAGCCATACAATCTCCATCTCGCTGGACGAGTTGAGATTACTCTGTGTTCAACCGAACACTCTAACGAATCTGAAGGGGACCGCCGAGCAATTCGCATCTTCATCCGTTGGCCTACAGAAGTGAAGAGATTAAAGATTTCTCTTCCATCTTCAATCAAGTCAACATTTCTGAGTTTTCCGCCAGCCGCCGAGAATCAACAGCCGTACCGCCCGCCGACAGAGCGAGGAAACGGCCTCCCGTCATTACCCGAGCCTCAAGGAACCGGGTCAGAGTTAAAGGACGGAGGAAAACACATTCTACCTGCATCCTCATGCGATTCAAGTAAGAGGTTTACGTCTGGGCAGAGATAGAATATTATAGTGTGTTATTCTTGTGTTTCAAGGTTTTTGCTTGTACAGTTTACGGACCGTCATGTCCGCTCATTGTTAATACTCAGGGTATTAATTATCACGAATTTGTTTTGCTGTATTGTGGTCCAACCAAATTGGATTGTTGTGCAATTTCGCCATCGCGGGTGAGACAGCAACTGAGTTCATCCATTAGAGTCAAATAATGCAGGACTTTTACGAGCCCCGCTCATAAAACCGCGTCTCTGAGTGATGAACACGGCTGCTTTATCTCCAGCTTTCGCGAAATCAGCTTTCGGGCTGTCACTTAATAATCTCTCTCTCTCTCTCTCTCTCTCTCTCTCTCTCTCTCTCACTAACCATACTGACACACACACACACACACACACACACACACCTTATGTGTTATAGGATTATTTTTATTTCCATATCTAATCATATCACTGTTTAGTTTGTAGTTGTAAGTCGGAAGTTTGTTGACTGCATTGTATTAATTATTAATTGATATTACTGCATAAATAAACTTTTGTTTATATTACAAAGAGAAGTGTTTTGGTTTGTTTTGCATACGCCTGTGTCATGCTGACGGGATGTCAGTGCTCGGATTCAAACCTTCATTCATTGTTTTTTTCCCGAAAATCGATATTCTTCGGATGCCGATTTTCCTAAGAAAACAATCTAATATTGAGACTGTTTTAATATTCGGTTATTAGTCCCTGATTCCAGGGTGGTGCCCCGTCAATGTTAAACCTTATTAATATTATATTGATTTTTGATAATTGATAATTATCTTTGATTGAATTTGAATGATCAACAAGCTAGTGTTAATTTTAATTAATGTTTCATCGATGTTAACAATTAAGGATTATCTTTGATATTTGTTTTTTGAAGGATTAAGAAAAGCTAACATTGATTCTCATCAATGTTCTATTGATTTTAATAATTAATAATTATATTTGATAATTATTAATTATTGCTAATAACCGAACTTGCTCCTAAACGTAGCACACTACATTTACTGGAGTCCCATATGAGGTTTTAATGAGTTAGATCCAATTAATTAATTTAAATATTGATTAATAACTACAGAAATAATTATTAATTATTTCTGATAGTAACACTGATCTAAACAACCAGTAAAGCCCGACAACATGTACACAAGTATTCACAGCCTTTGCTCAATACTTTGTTGAAGCACCTTTGGCACCGATTACAGCCTCAAGTCTTTTTGAGTATGATGCTACAAGCTTGGCACACCTTGTAGGACCTCTCAAGCTCCATTGGAGGTTGGATGGGGAGCGTCGGTGCACAGCCATTTTCAGATCTCTCCAGAGATGTTCAATCGGGTTCAAGTCTGGACTCTGGCTGGGCCACTCAAGGACATTCACAGAGTTGTCCCGTAGCCACTCCTTTGTTATCTTGGCTGTGTGCTTAGGGTCGTTGTCCTGTTGGAAGATGAACCTTCGCCCCAGTCTGAGGTCCAGAGCACTCTGGAGCAGGTTTTCATCAAGGATGTCTCTGTACATTGCTGCATTCATCTTTCCCTCGATCCTGGCTAGTCTCCCAGTTCCTGCCGCTGAAAAACATCCCCACAGCATGATGCTGCCACCACCATGCTTCACTGTAGGGATGGTATTGGCCAGGTGATGAGCGGTGCCTGGTTTTCTCCAGGCATGATGCTTGCCATTCAGGCCAAAGAGTTCAATCTTTGTTTCTCATGGTCTGAGAGTCCTTCAGGTGCCTTTTGGCAAACTCCAGGCGGTCTGTCATGTGCCTTTTACTGAGGTGTGGCTTCCGTCTGGCCACTCTAACATACAGGCCTGATTGGTGGAGTGCTGCAGAGATGGTTGTTCTTCTGGAAGATGGTTGTTCTCCTCTCTCCACACAGAAATACTGGAGCTCCGTCAGAGTGACCATTGGGTTCTTGGTCACCTCCCGGACTAAGGCTCTTCTCCCCCGATCGCACAGTTTGGCCAGGCGGCCAGCTCTAGGAAGAGTCCTGGTGGTTCCAAACTTCTTCCAGTTATGGATGATGGAGGCCACTGTGCTCATTGGGACCTTCAGTGCTGCAGACATTTTTCTGTACCCTTCCCCAGATCTGTGCCTCGATAAAATCCTGTCTCGGAGGTCTACAGACAATTCCTTGGACTTCATGGCTTGGTTTGTGCTCTGACATGCACTGTTAACTGTAGGAACTTATTTAGACAGGTGTGTGCCTTTCCAAATCATGTCCAATCAACTGAATTTACCACAGGTGGACTCCAATCAAGTTGTAGAAACATCTCAAGAATGATCAGTGGAAACAGGATGCACCTGAGCTCAATTTTGAGTGTCATGGCAAAGGCTGTGAATACTTATGAATACTTATGTGCATGTGATTTTTTCATTTTTTATTTTTAATAAATTTGCAAAGATTTCAAACAAACTTCTTTCACATTGTCATTATGGGGTATTGTTTGTAGAATTTTGAGGAAAATAATGAATTTAATCCATTTTGGAATAAGGCTGTAACATAACAAAATGTGGAAAAAGTGAAGCGCTGTGAATACTTTCCGGATGCACTGTAGATTCTGTTTAAATAGATATTTTGCCTTTGTAGATACACTTAAGGCAGGCTATATGCCAATGAATTCCCAGAGTCAGTGTTATTGAATTGGATTCAAAATAAAGCAAGTGGCATTGACAAACAAATGCTGCAAGAGCTTTTGAGCCATTTTTTCAATGATTTCCAACCAAATGGTGTCAAGCTGGTTTTTTTTAGTAAATTTATGAAGACAGTTCCCCTCAATTTGACACTGTCACACAATGTTCTAGTGAAGAACCCAATTGCAAGAGGTTTTATGAAAGAAACACAAAATACATACAAAAACTCACAATGGAGAAACCATGATAAGCAATATAAAAAACAAACTACAGGAACTGACAGGCTGATCGGGAGAAGCAACACAGAAAAGCAATACAATCAAGCAAAGACATGAGGGAAGAAAGCAGTATATATAGTATAGCACATGAGGATCAGGTGAAACCAGTTAACACAAGGACTAAACAAGGTAGTGTAATGAGGGAACAAGGGGGCAGATTCGGAGAGGCACATGGCTAACAAACACAAAGCCATGTGTTGGTCATACAGGACCAAACGTTACACAACTACAACAGACACAAATGCACATGGCAATGATAAACAAAACAAAGCCACATGCACTCACAAACACGAGACAAGACAGCAGAAAACCAACAAAATGTAAACAATGAAGAGAATGTCAGAATCCTACCACAAAGGAAGAAAGCAAGACTGAACCAAAGAGGCAGGACTCTGACAGACACAGGTGTCCTCGAAGCAGCGCCAGATTTAGAGGGGTGGGGCCCCTGGGCTGGACTCATTTTTGGGGCCCTACTTACACTTTCCACTTTTTTTAATACCCTAAACTTAAGATATCAGGTAATAAAAATCATAAACGCACTGTCAGCTTGTGATATAAAGTAATGAGATTATTTTCAGAAAACAAATTCAGATTCTTACTATTATAACAAATACACTTACATCTAAAACATGAAGAAAAATAAATAATAACAATCTATGAATCCGAGGTTTAAAATTTTTTTTATGGCTCATATTGAATTGTAACTGATCAGTGGCCTGTCTATAGCTCACTAAACGTATTTTCAACAATTATATGAACTTGTCATGCACATTCACTACTGATGAAATGAAATGAATGATATTCTAGCAGCAAATATCAAACATGAAACAGATACAAACAATGCTTGACAGTAAAGTGAACCCAAACCCACTTTCAACCCAAATTGTGCAAAAAAAAAAAAAAAAAAAAAAAAAAACAGATTCCTACATATCATATAATGGCCCAAATTTTTTGGCTTTGCTGTAAGCTGAATTTGCTGTTGAAAAACAGAGCACTATAATCTCAAAGAAACCTAGACTGACTAGAGAAGATAACACAGTTACAGACCTTAAAACCTGAACCTACCAGCAACCCCTCCCCTCATCTCTGACAACATAAAACACTTTCATAAACAAGGGACAACACTGCAGTTACATTTTACACTTGAAGTGAATCTCAGATGTGTATGACTTCCTTTCATCTGATGAACTCAAGTGAAGATTGTTAGAAGAATATTTCAGCTCTGTAGGTCCATAAAATGCAAGTGAATGGGTACCAACATTTTTAAGCTCCAAAATGCACATACACTACTGGTCAAAAGTTTTGAAACACTTGACTGAAATGTTTCTCATGATCACTTCTGAAAATATGGATTTAACCACTGGAGTCGCATGGATTACTTTTATGCTGTCTTTATGTGCTTTTTGGGGCATTACATTTTTGGCACCTATTCACTTGCATTGTATGGACCCACAGAGCTGAAATATTCTTCTAACAATCTTCATTCGAGTTGATAATCATTGATAAACCAGACTCTAATCCACCACACCTGTTCCCAATCACCTCATCAAGGACTATATATAAACTCTTTCACTCACTCAGGATCGAGTCTCATCTCAGATCACCATCCTTTATCACATTACTAATATCCCCTATATCTTAGTAGTTGTTGTTCTTCTTCATGTTTGCCGTTGGATATTCTTCTTCTTTGTTTTGCCTTATGTAGTGCTCAGTGTTTTCTTTGTAGTTCTTGCATATAGTCTTGTTTTGTCATTAAATTGCAATTGGGTTCACTCCGAATCCCGTCTTCATTCTCCTTCCATCCAAAGTGTTACAGAATACTCGATCGATAGAAATGAACCCAGCAGTGAGCCTTTTTATATCTGCGTCAGGGGAATCGGTCTGGAGGAATATGTGGTGAACTTTTGTGAATTGGCCAATGAAGTGGACTTTAATGACGTGGCTCTTAAGGACCTTTTTCAGATTGGGCTAAACGGGTCAGTTAAGTCTCTCATGCCTTAAGGCCAAAGCCCATGGTCTCTGGCCCAAGTTATCGATCTGTTGCTGAGCGGATTGGACTTCACGGTGGAGATTGTGAAGGATACCAACCCTCCTACAGTGGATTCCATGCAGAGTTCCCCATCATTTTCAACAAGGTCCATGAGCCAGCGGCCACGGTCCACGAGCCAGCGCCCGTGCCTGCCACGGTCCACAAGCCAGCACCCATGCCTGTCACGGTCCACGTGCCAGCACTCACACCTGCCACAGTCCATGAGCCAGCGCCCACGCCTGCCACAGTCCACGAGCCAAGCCCACGCCTGTCCATCCGTCCCAGAGCTAGCACTTAGAGCCTCATCCATCCCTGAGCCAGCACTTGGAGCCTTGTTCATGTCACCGATTGTAATGAAGGACCTAAGATGCAGGGAAACTGTTCACAGTTAACTAACAACAGCAGCAAAATAATCACTGAGCAAACTGAAGAAGTCAACCGGCACAGACTGCAGTGAGGTGAAGAGCAGTATCTTGAACTTGACCAGCAGAGGGAGGTGGTGTGGTGAGACTGGACCCCCTGGCAAGTAGAGCAAACGGGCGAGCAGCTGGTGCAGCGAAGAGCAATGAGCAATCCAAGGACAGGCAAATAATCCAACCAATAGAAACTGACACTGGTGGAAACAGCACAGTGGAGAGACAAGTCCGAGGTGAGACAGAGTGAGGTAAACTTAAACACTACGCAACAATCTGGCAATGAACATGACACACTGGGGAGTTTAAATAGAGAAAGAAAATGAACCACAGCTGTCGCTGATCAGCCGATCAGCCGCTGGCCAAGATTGCTACGGCAATGCTGTGTAACACGGGGAAATAAAAACAAGCACAGAAAAAAGCCGGAAACTCACCGGGACCATGACAGTCCATCTCAGAGCTAACGCCTGAGACCTCTGCATCCCCAGCTGCCCTGACCTCCGAGTCTCCTCCCTCTGATCCTCGGCCTCGCCCTCTGATCCTCAGCCTCCAATGGCTCTGCCTCCTGCAGCTCTGTCTGCTCTGCCTCCTGAGCCTCCTGCGGTTCCATCCTCTGAGCCTCCAGTGGCTCCGCCTCCTGAGCCGCATTCTGCTCCGCCCCCTGTGGCTCTGCCTCCTGTCTCCGCTGGACCCCGCTCCTTTCCTGGGGTTCCCCCCCTTGGCCACTGGACCCCACTCCCTTCCTGGACCTTCCTCCACGACCTCTGGACCCCACCCCCTTCCTGGAACCTCCTCCATGGCCGCCGGGCCACGCCCCTTTCCTGAATTCTCCTCCCTGTCTGCTGGACCCCATTCCCACCTTTGGGCAGCCCCCTTGGTTTCCCTCGCCCCCCGTCCTGTTTTTCTTTTGTTGAGGGGCGTTGGGAGTCGCCCCATGGAGAGGGGAGTACTGTCACACCCTCATCAGTCTCCCCATCTTCAACCATCATCAGCTCCAACTCATTCACACTCTAATCTGCCATACCTGTTACCAATCACCTCATCAAGGACTATATATAATCTCACCTCTTTCACTCAGTCAGGATCGAGTTTGGTCTCAGATCACCATCCCTTATCACACCACTAATATCCCCTATATTTTAGTAGTTGTTGGTCTGTTTCATGTTTGCTGTTTGATATTCTTCTTTGTTTTGCCTTTTATATAGTGCTCAGTGTTTTCTTTGTAGTTCTTGTATATAGTCTTGCTTTGTTATTAAACTGCACTTGGGTTAACTCCGACTCCCGTCTTCGTCCTCCTTCCATCCAAAGTGTGACATATACATTTTAATAGTAGGGTATAGCAGATTACAAAATAATAACTCTGACTCTGCTGACTTTTTTCCAAATGTTTTTTTTTTTTTTTTTTGGATTTTTGAATGAAATCTGTGGAATTTTCTGAAACACATTTAAACATGTAGAAATGTGTCAAATGGAGCTAAGATTACTCTCATATTGGTACTGTAGATAAAAGCATAAATTAGTCAAAATATTGAATAATGAATTTTTTGAATGACAGATAATTCTGAGGAAATCTGCACTCTGATTCTGTATGGGCTTGCTCATTGATGAATGCTCATAATGATGATGACGTATGTGTGCAACGATGATATTTAAAAAAATTTTTTTATTTGTGGCCAAATAACATGCAGTGTGGTAGTTTTACTATTAATTTCAAACAGTGCAAGATTAACACCAGTTATTTAAAAAGTGATCCTAATAAACCCTTTAAGACAAAACATAATGACAACAATAATCAAGAATGTTTAGTAATGACTGTTTTTAATTGGACAGTGCATAAATGAACCTGACAAAAGCATGTAGATGCCTATCATAAATATAAGTGAATCTAGCCCATAACATATTAACAATTTACATTATTTGCTTTATTTCAATTGCTTTGCTGATTCTAAGATGCAATCTTGACAGCATTATCACAGTTAGTTCAGTTTTTCCTCTTTGTATCAAACTGAATAAGTAGCCTACATAACACATACAGTCATGTTTTTTTAAGAAAATTAAATGGATAGAGTTTAACTATTGTTTTTTTTATCCCAAATATTATTATTTTTGTTTTCCTGACAGTATTAAGGCAAAATTAAAATAGCAGATCTGATCAGTATAGTGAAGGACATAACTTATTAACATGGCACTTTAACTTGCAAACATTTTGTTTATATATACTGTATATTAGGGAAAGGAGGATCATTTGAGAAGACGACTAATAATACAAAGAGCTGGCTCAATGTAAGGTCAATAAATGTTATTTTGGAGGATATTGGGCAAAACTCAGATCAATATCTTTAAAAAAACATTGTGACGGTCAACCAAACACTTCAAACTAAGCAGACAACATCCAGACAGTTATTGGCTTTGAACCGTTTGAACTACAACACTGTTTTCCAATCACAATAGTGAAACCCTAAGCATGGACCTTCTACTTTGACAGATTCACAAAGAGTGTTGGGTAGTTAACTTCAGAAACGTAATCTGGTACTAGTTACACATTACAAAATTCAAACTGTAATTAGTAACAATCTTTTAGATTAAGCATTTTAGATATAATCTGCCATTGATCTAATACATAATCTTGTGCTATTTTGACAATAAGTAAAAAAAGGAAAGATCCCTCCTTTATTTAAAAAAAAAAAAAAAAAAAAAAAAAAAATCGATGTTCCAGTGAGGCACTTACCATGGAAGTGAATGGGGACAATTTTTGGGGATTTAAAGACAGAATTTTTAAACTTGTAAAAAAAGTACATTAGTTCTTCTGTTAAAACGTATAAATTATTTGAGCTGTAAAGTAGTTTAAATTATCACTTACCGGGATTGCAGAATTTACGCCGTTATGGAAAACGAAGTTCTAAATGGATGCATTTAAAATGTAACGCATTCTAAGTACCTGATTTTTATAATCTGATTAAGTAGAAGTGGATCCAGATTACATTTAGTCTGTTTCTACCCAACACTGTACAAATAGAAGGCAAATGCAGAATGGAAACGTCTGTCAGTTAAACAAACAAGAACCCTGAAGAGGTACAGATATATGCATACAGTATTGCTCATGAATCACACTGAGCTTGCAACACTGAGACAAGCAAATCTCATGGCACAAAAGCTCCCGAGCAGAGGCTTTAAAATTCAACAAACAGACAAAAACAGTTTGTCATTCAAAAACATACAGTCATGGGAAAAAGAAAGTACACCCTCCTTGAATTCTATGGTTTTACGTATCAGGACATAATAAAAATCATCTGGTCCTTAGCAGGTCTTAAAATTTGGTAAATACAACCTCAGATAACAACAACACATGACATATTACACCCTGTCATGATTTATTTAACAAAAATAAAACCAAAATGGAGAAGCCATGTGTGAAAAACTAAGTACACCTTATGATTCAATAGCTTGTAGAACGACCTGTAGCAGCAATAACTTCAAGTAATCGTTTTCTGTATGACTTCATCAGTCTCTCACATCATTGTGGAGGAATTTTCTTCTGTACAACGTTGCTTCAGTTCATTGAGGTTTGCGGGCATTTGTTTATGCACAGCTCTCTTAAGGTCCCGCCACAGCATTTCAGTCAGGTTGAGGTCTGGACTTTAACTGGGCCACTGCAACACCTTGATTCTTTTTCAGCCATTCTGTTATGGCCAAACATCTCCACTTTGGTCTCGGCTGTCCAAAGGACATTGTTCCAGAATTCTTGTGGTTTGTTCAGATGCAACTTTGCAAACCTAAGCCATGCTGCCATGTTCTTTTTAGAGAGAAGAGGCTTTCTCCTGGCAACCCTTCCAAACAAAACATATTTGTTCAGTCTTTTTCTAATTGTACTGACATGAAATTTAACATGCTAACTGAGGCCTGTAGAGTCGGAGATGTAACTCTTGGGTTTTTTGCAATTTCTCTGAGCATTGCACGGTCTGACCTTGGGGTTTATTTGCTGGGACGTCCACTCCTGGGAAGATTGTCAACTGTCTTGAATGTTTTCCACTTGTGAATAATCTTTCTCACTGTAGAATGATGGACTTTAAATTGTTTGGAAATGGCCTTATAACCCTTCCCAGATTGATGGGCAGCAACAATTGCTTCTCTAAGATCATTGCTAATGTCTTTCCTCCTTGGCATTGTGTTAACACACACCTGAATGCTCCAGACCAGCAAACTGCTAAAACTTCAGCTTTTATAGAGGTGGTCACGCTTGCTGATGATCAATTAATCAAGGGCATTTGATTAGCAGCACCTGGCTACTACTTAGCCTATTAATTCCTATGGAAGCAGTAAGGGTGTACTTAGTTTTTCACACATGGCTTCTCCATTTTGGCTTTATTTTTTTAAATAAATCATGACAAGGTGTAATATGTCATGTGTTGTTGTTCATCTGAGGTTGTATTTACCTAATTTTAAGACCTGCTAAGGACCAGATGATTTTTATTATGTCCTGATACATAAAACTATAGAATTCAAGGAGGGTGTACTTTCTTTTTCCCATGACTGTATAATATTAACAGCATCATAATAGAGAGATAAAAAAGTGAATTTTAAAATGGTCTGTTTTTAATACTCATACTATATATCAATGTAAAAAAAAAAACACAAAAAAAAAACAACAACTAAAAAACAAAAGAGTATGTGTCTTTGTCGCTTTTGACCAAATCCATGCAAATGGTCCATGTAAGGAAATCTGTTTCCTTTTTGATGAAAAAAAAAAAAAGAAAAACACACATATCATCAACATTTAATTCCTTCTGTGAAAAAACAAAAGCAACACTGTTTTAACCTATGTTTTTGGCTTCTCCATATTTATAATGCAACTTTCACAGTCAAAGTGATTAATCACTTCAGGTCAAAACCTGAATGCAGAATCTCTGTGCATTACAAATGTTTAAGCAGTTCTGCAGACACTGAAAAAGATGATAAACTCTTACAGTCCATCAAATTCACAGTTACACTTTGATCTGATCCAATTTCCAGTATCGTGACAGATTAGTATTGTTTTAGATAAAAAATATTTCACTTTTTAAGTAGTCTGGATGGTTGGCGGCTCCTGGTAGACAGCCAATATTAAAGTCCATCTCAACGAAAGGTGCACTACATTTATTTAAAATGAACATTTTTGTCCTCTGTTAGTTCATCTATGTCTATTAATCTGACTGTCATGTTATAAAATGGACCTTCAGCCTGTCATAGTCATTAAATTGAGGCGTTTGTGAGATATTCCACAGAGCTCTCAGTACAGGGTTGTTTTGATGTTCATCAGAGTGACTTTTGTCCAGCGTTGACTCCTGCATGTCCAGAGTAACTCTTCCTAAAGATGAGAATACAAATACAGCTTTAGACATCAAAAACAACATAGGGAATCTAAATTTTGCAGATACTAACATGCAAAAATACTCATATGCACGTTTTGTGAATCTAAGTCCTTCTTCTTCAGTGAAGTGAAGACAGCCACAAAAGGAATAAGGGGTCTTTTTTTAACTTCAGGTCAAACAGTTCCAGGGTGCTAACAGCTCATTTGGGGACCATGAAGTTCCCCCAGTGTTAATATTTTAAATGACAGTTTAAGTCGTATAGTATATGCATGGAAACAGCCCTGCAAAGTACCAAAATGTATTTATTATTATTAGTCTTGAGCCCAAATCTGAAGCTTGAACATTGATCATATACTTATTACTTGAACAAATGTTTCAGTATATTCTGGTAGTATCAGTATTCTGGTGTGACTTGACATAAATCACGGATTATAATTCATGGGTCATTCCATGAAATCAGTGCCTTTTGTGTCCCTCATTGACACCTGTGTAAATAGCGACTTTAACAATAAATAGCTGATGCCAACTTTGACAATGTGTTATTATAGACACTTTTCTGAACACACCAGCCAAATATCTAGTAACTTTATTTTTTTAAGTGTTTTTTTATGTCTTTCTTTATGGGGATGGCTTTTGGTCTGTCCCCAGCCCTGTGTTTCCAGCTTCTCCTTGGGTGTTAGCAAACACCCTTTTAGTGGACATAATATATTGTTTTAAAGACTTAAAGTTGTGTTTCCAAGTTATGTGTCAGCCCTGTTACCATCATAACTCCCACTTATTAAAATGATGTACAATATTATTTATAAAAAAAAAAAAAAACTGTCATAAGGACATCATTCTCTCAGGATGTGAACTCTACAGGTACAAGTAAGGGTCCCCTCTTTTTATCACCTTATCTTGCATTTTGTTCGGTTTGTGATTTCAAATCTTATAATTTCATCCCTGTTGCTGTCATGGTCCAGGTGAGATCACTTGGTGTTCCTGTGTGTCTATGTGTTGTTGTTTTGTTTCCCTCATGCGTTCGCTCTGCCATGTGAGCGACACGTTTTGTGTTTCCTTGGAAACGCTCATTCGCGCCACTCACAGTTGATTGTCTTCACGTGTGTCTCGTTATCCCTGCCTATATATTCCATCTCATTTCTCGTGTTCATTGTCAGATTGTTGGTGTAGCTGGCGTGTCTAGTCTTGCCTGTCTTGTCTCGCTTTCTCTCTGTTTCCCTAGTCTGGACGATACCTATGCTTATTTCACCACCTGGATTTACCTCTGTGGATTATTACTGGACTGTTACCTGTTTGTTTACTTACCTCACACCATTGTTGCTGCATGCCGCCATGGTGTCCTTCATATATCATCTCCTGTTCTCATCTACTGTTCCTGCCCACTCGGTTCTACAGTTTGTTTATGGACATTTTGCTTAGTCATCTGTTTGTGTTTACATCAATAAACTCTTTATTTTACTTCTGCAATTTGGGTCCTCATCTAAAACTGACCCAGCGTGAATGGACCCAGCGGAGGATGCCACCCTCTGGTCTGCCCTCCACCAGCAGGGAGTGCTCCTCGGTCGACAGCAGGACCAAAATCAACAACACCAGCCGTGCCATCGAGGAGATGGCAGGGCGGATAGCCAAACTAACTTCAGCTCTTCGACATCTTCAGATCTCTCCCAGCTCTGATCCCACCACCACTGGTACCGCTGCCATTTCCCCAGCAGTTGATTCTACCACCAGGCCACCTGGGCCATGATTGAATCCTCCAGCTTCTTACTCCAGTGAGCCCTAAGACTTGTCATTTGTTCCTGTCCCAGTGATCTCTGATTTTCACCCTTCAGCCATCTTCCTACCCTACATATAAGGCCAAGGTGGCTTATGTCATCACTCTGCACTCCGGTTGGTCTCAGGAATGGGGAACGGCAGTGTGGGATGATGAACACCAGTGCTGCTCGTCTTCCGCTCATTTTCTGAAGAACTCACCAAGATTTTCTATCATTCTGGTGGTGAGAGAGCTTTTGGAGTTACATCAAGGTAGTCGCTCTCTTTTCAACTATTACATTGAGTTTCGAATTCTCGCCGCATTGTGTGGTTGGAACGAGCAAGCGATGTGGGATCAGTTCCTGGCTGGGCTTTCTGACTGGGTAAAAGACGAGATCTACTCTCTTGATCTCCCCAAATGACTGGACGATCTGATTGATATGGCACTCAGAGTGGACAACGTCGCAGGGTTCCACTTCCTTCATGTCTGAACTGTTTGTCTCTTTGGATGCCACTCCTGTACCCATGTCAGAGGAGGAACCCATACAAGTTGAGAGAGCTTGGCTATCCCCAAAGGAACACTATAATCAGCTGGTTAATGGTCTGTGCCTGTACCGCGGTTGACCGGGGCACACCGCCACTATCTGTCCAGTAAAAGCCCCAGCTCACCAGTAGGCAAGGGGTTATTGGTTAGAGTGACACCCCTTCATAAATCCCCTGACAATAAGACTCTTCTCCTGGCTAAAATCCAATTTCATCATAATTCTCATTCCGTTCAAGCCTTGGTTGACCCTGGAGCCGAAGGGAACTTCATGGACTTGGACTTGGTTACTAAATGGGCTATTCCGGTGCATCCTCTAAAAGATCCCATTCCGGCCAGTACTTTGTGTGGCACTCCACTCACTATGGTTACTCACACCACTGCGTTCATCACGCTCACCATCTCAGGCAATCACGTGGAGGAGATATGTTTTCTTGCTATCCAGTCAACCGGGCAGATAATACAGTCTTGTGATGGAGTTCATTTTGTCTGTCACAATGTCTTGTTTTTGCTTTGTCCCCAGTCTTGCATTGTTCTGTGTCACAGGAGGAGCCAGTGGATCTCGAAGGGGTGCCTCGATTTGAGGGCGGTGTTCAGCAAGTCCCGAGCTGCTTCTCTTCCTCTGCACTGCCCGTACGACTGTGTGATTGACCTACTTCCTGGTACTTCTCCATTTCATGGTCTCCTCTATTTGTTCTCTGTTCCTGAAAGGGAGGCCATGGAGAGGTATATCTGTGACTCTCTGGCAGCAGGTATTATTCGTCCTTCTTCCTCTCCGGCTGGGGCGGGGTTCTTCTTCATGGAGAAGGATGGCTCCTTAAGACCCTGCGCATTGATTATCGGGGGCTGAATGACATCATGTTTAAGAATTGTTATCTTTGCCTCTGATGTCCTCAGTCTTCGAACTCTTGCAGGGGGCCACTTTCTTCATGAAGTTGGACCTACGCAATGCTTACCATCTTGTCTGGATCAGGGAGGGGAACAAATGGAAGATGGATTTTAACACGCCCACTGGGCATTTCGAGTACCTCACCATGACTTTTGGGCTTTCCAATGCCCCGGCCGTCTTCCAGGCACTCATCAATGATGTGCTCCGGGACATGGTCGACTAATTCATGTTTGTTTATCTAGACGACATTCTGATATTTTTTCGCAATCTCCAAAACCATGTCCAGCATGTTGGAGGGTTCAGGGATTCCATTCGTGGGTTGGACTGACCACAAGAACCTTGAGTAGCGCTGGGCGCTGTTTTTTTTTGGCAGATTTGATTTCGTCATTTCGTATCGCCCCTGATCTAAGAACGGTAAGCCGGACGCGTTGTCTCGCTCTTTTAAAAATTGAGAGCACCTCAAGACCTCCAGATACCGTTATTCTGCCGACAACTGGGTGAGAATTCTGCCGACAACAAGACAGAGCGAGCCAACCAAGATTTAGAGAGGGTCCTACGCTGCATGGTCTCTCAGGATCTGCTGACTTGGAGTTCCAAAATCGCCTGGGTCAAGTACGCACATACCTGTTGGCTTCGTCTATGGGCCAGTCGCCCTTCCAGTGCTGTTTAGGCCACCAGCCCCCTATGTTCCCCTCCCAAGAACCTGACGCTTTTTTTCCATTTGCGCACACTTTTCTCCAGTGCTGCCATCGCACCTGAAGGATCACCAGAGAAACCCTTCTCCGGAATGGCAATCGGAAAAAAGCATCGTGAACCGCCATCGTTCCAAGCTTCCAGCTTATGTGTGTGGCCAGCAAGTTTGGTTGTCTTCCCAAGACCTGCCTCTCAGGCTGCCCTCACATAAGCTAGGACCTAAATTTACTGAACCGTTTACCATCTCTTAGGTGGCAGTTCGGCTCAAATTGCCCCCTTTTTTAAAAGAATTCATCCAGTGTTTCATGTCTCAAAGATTAAGCCTGTTTTCCCCAACTCCCCAGTTCCTGTGCCTCCTCAGTTGATCAATGGAGCTCCAGCTTTTTCAGTCAGGCACCTCCTTGATGTGAGGTGGAAGGGCAGGGGATATCAATATCTGGTAGACTGGAAGGGCTACGGTCCGGAGGAGAGAAGCTGGGTTCTGGCTCGGGACATCCTGGATGACGCCCTCATTGACGATTTCCATCAGCATCATGGTGGTACTCTGGGGGATGCCAGGAGGCATCCTTGGGGTGGGGTACTGTCATGTCCAGGTGAGATTACTCTGCATTCCTGTGTTCACGTGTTGTTGTTTTGTTTCCCTTGTGTGTTCGCTCTGCCACGCAGATGCAGTTGGAAATTCCTTGGAAACGCTCATTCGTGCCGCTCACAGCTTATTTTCTTCACATGTGTCTCGTTATCTCTGCCTATATATTCCCTTTTGTTTCTCGTGTTCATTGTAAGACTGTTCATGTAGCTGTCTTGTCTCGCTTTCTCTCTGTTTCCCTTGTCTGGACGATTCCTGTGCTTATTTCACCACCAGGATTTTCCTCTGTGGATTATTACTGGACTGTAACCTGTTTGTTTACTTACCTCACACCATTGTTGCTGCACGCCACTGGGGTGTCCTTCATCTATCATCTACAGTTCCTGCATGCTCGGTTCTACAGTTTATTGATGGACATTTTGCTCAGTCACCTGTTTGTGGTTACATTAATAAACTCATCATTTTACCTCTGCAATTTGGGTCCTCGTCTTAAACTTCCTGAGAATTACCATGATTTTGTACTGAAAAAAAAAAAAAAACCCTGATAATTAAAAAGTGGATATATGTGGAAATATCAGCTTTAAATAAACTCATACTAATTATCATGATCTTGAGTATAAATCTTGTAATGGCTAAATTAACTGTTAAACTGTCAACACTCGTACTTTTATTAAAGATATTCAGTAGCTATATCCAAACATATATTAAACATTCAGTGCAATTTATTAACACTGAAAGACATTGCCTTTCATAAATCACATGAACCTTACTCTTTACAGATGATGTTTGAGACCCAAAAAGTGGTCTGATTGCTTACATTTAGATAAGTCAAAAATTATAAATAAATGCAAAATAAATTGTGCAAAATGATTAAAAATCACTACAAATTATAAAATGTCTTATAACCACTAAACAGCCAGTTAACACTTATAAACTCTAATTGTTGAGATCAATTTGAAAGCTTCCTTGTTTTAGGTTGTTCAAAGCATGAAGCGGAGCCCAGAAATATAATGAAGACTTTGAGTGAGTGTGCACACACACATTGTAAGACAGCAGGGGTCTGTTTACTGAAGCACCATCTGCACACACTGCCCATGCACATTAACTGAAGGGAAACAACAATTAAAAACAATGGCAAACAGTTCTTGACAGAAATGTAATTGCTCAAGAGGTTTTAATGAATGACCTCAGTGTTAAGGTCTATTCATGTACCAAGATGAATATTTGGTGTGAATGTTCATTGCAAACAACATTTTGAATAGAAACAATGGATTCCTTTGGAGCTATTCACACTGGGTTATTGAAGTTTATTTTTGTATTTTTTTTTATGGAGAGCAGTCTGATTTTTTTTCCTCAGACTGTGAAGAAAATTGACTGACCAATGACCAATGTGTTTGCACATTTGTGGCAAATGAACATGAAACACCAGCATTGTATTCCTGAGCTCTGTTACTCATCTCACTAACAAAAACACTGAATTCGATGCGAATATGCTGTAAATAAATAATATAGAAACTATGAACACATGCTTTCTTTTTAGAATATTTACATAATGTGCTGATACCTCATACAGTATTTGATAACATAACTAGTGTCTTGTCTTAATGTGTCCTACATTATTTAATTTGTACATCACTGTGCCTGTTTATGTTATTCTGACTTTAAAAGCAGTGAGCTTTGGCAAATCGTTTGATTGTGAGAAGTGTTATACTAATAAACATGACTTGGCTTGAGCTGTTAATAAATGGCGACTTTTTTCTTTCCTGCTTCTCAGATTTGTCTAAAGCAATCCAAGTAATCTCAAATGTGCATCCTCTAAAGTTTCAGAAGAGATCTCAACAGTGGCTTCAACTGCGCTCAGATTTGTCAAGATACCAAAGTCTTTAGTCAAAAGTCTGATATTTCACTATGAATTCAAACATTTCTCATTTGATGTAGAAAGTGAGGAAACAGAGGAGACCCACCAGTTGTTTCTCTTCAGACATCTGGCTGTGAAGAGTCTGGCATGTTTGTCGGAGCATCTGCTGGCATCATATCAGAGCTGAGAGTTTGAGAACAGACCTCCTGTTAGACAAAGAGACCACTAATAAGAAACTCAAACAGACATTTTAAATATATCAGAATATTAATGATAAATATTAACAATTTATAAGTATCACAAAACATTCATAACTTCAAATAAATAACCAAAGTTTAACCATGAAACACTATGTGGCACAAGCTGATAGGTTCTTGTTATCTGTTAGCCAATCGGCTCGCTCACGTGACATGCTAAGCCAATCGGCTTGCATGGTGTAAGCTGATTTGTCCTTTGACTTGTAATCGGGTAGCCAATCAACTTGTGTCTCTCGCTTTGTCTAACATTTAAATTGCTCAGTTTTGCATATAAGGCGGTTTTTCTGCAGCGCGCTTGCTAGTGTTTTTCTCTGAAATCCACCTCAACCCCAGCACCACCTGTCCAGATCTGGTACTTGGGGATTGTTTACAATGTTTAACTTTGCAGCAGCATGTCATACTTGCTTGATGCAGCATGTATTGTGTTTGTCTAATTGTGCAGCAGCAGCAGCAGCAGCACGTCCACATGCTAATGTCGTATGTACATGTATTTTCTAGCGGTAGCAAGTCTCCATACTTGCTCTGCAGAAGCAGCGTTAGCAGACCTAGTCCGCCAAAACCAATATCCTATCAAAATGTCATACCCACATTAACGTGCTAAATCTTTCTGAGAGTTGTCATGACTGAACTTCATAAATAGAATGGCAGCATGCTTCTTTGATATACATGTGTGCTTGTAAAACTGAAATTCACATTAGTTTAAGCAACCTGTCCATTTATATATGTGCCAAAATAGAAAAAGAAAATGAATAAAGTAAAATGTAAAATATATCAAAGAATAAAATTCATAAATATAGTATAAAATACTATACATGTAGGTGGTACCTAAATTGCTCCATTGGTTGGAAAATTTCTTATTACAGAATCTGCATACGGTCTGGGGGCATTTTTAATTGCGGTAATTTTTTATGTGTTATTCTTTATATAATTAATCACACTGTAAAGGCAATAAAATGAATGCCTTTTAAAATATCTAAATAAAAATTACAAATAAATAGGTGCAAGCAGCAATTACAGCGCCAAGAATTCCAGTGGAATGTAGATTTGTATTTTGTTTTGTGTGTGTACAAATTTGTTGTTTTATCAAGGCATTGTGTCAATGGAATAAAAAAAATAAAAAAAGAAAGAAAAAGGAAATGTAAGAAAATTCCTGAAGATGATCTGAGCCAATTTTGGTGAATCCTGGACAAACTTTGTAAGAGTTGTTGTGGACAAAAATGGTAACTGATTAGAAATAAACTCAATCAGAAACAAAGAAATCTCTCATGAAACAAACAGAACTATTACCGATCCTTCTTCTGTCACTTGGCCTGAGCTGTCTCTTGCCTCCAGCAGTGATGGCTCAATTGAGGTGGCTGCTGATAGGGACGTAGTTTCCTGTTTAGGCCCAGGAGTAGCACCTATAGAAGGAAAATCAAATGAGTGTTAGTTCTGGTCCTCGAATCTGATTGGACGAGTGGCGTTCCAAGATCTACATTCCAACAGCACTTGAACACTTCCCTATTTGTATCACTCCCATCTCCGTGTTCATGGCTTTCCAAATAGTGGTGGAGATTTTAATTCATTGTTCATTTTGATGTCTTGGAGCTTGGGCTTCTTTTGTAACGATTATAGTTGGCGGAGGAGGAGACATATTTTCGATGAAATGACCAAAGTCACAACTATATTCAGAGTTGCATGTTTGAATGCAAGAACATGTCCTCATCTTGTGCTGTCAGTAGGTTGCGCTTACTGCCCCCTGCTGACTGAGTAAAAACTCGTAAAAACATGAAAGTGATACTTCAAGCATGTTTTGCTCTGATTGTTGGAAAATTCCTTATTACTGGGGGCATGACTAATTGCGTACATTTTTTTATGTTATATTTAATATCATATATCACAGCCCTAAATAAAAGCTGTTTTATTGTACATGGAGCAGGTTGGGGGGAAAATGCCCGATAAACTAATAAATCTGACAAATTAATCATGGCTTACTGTAAATTACACATTTCTGCAACGGCATTAGTACTTTTGTGTGATCCTGCATCCACAATGCTAGGTGTCAGTGCACCAAAGCGCATTACTGAGTGTTCCTTTAATCAGTAATTTGTTTCTTATGGTTCTTAGAAATATAATTGAGTAAAAGTACAAGTATTTGGTTTCAATATTACTCAAGTAAAGTAGATATTCCCCAAAATAATACTTAAGTAATTGTACTTTATTACTAAACTACTTAACACCCTTGATACATGATCATTTTCAATCTTTGTTTATGTAGGATCTCCAACATTTACGCGCAACAATTATGAGGGATTTGTGTGTTTTGAACTTACAAGAGTCAGTCGTGGATGGAGATATCGACGACCCTGGATTCAAACTCATCTGTGAAAGATCCAGTTCCTCTACTTCCTGTTTCTTAGAGGGCTGTGCAGGGTCTGCTGCAGCTTCCGGTTGTCTAGTGTGCATGTGTACTACTATCGTCTCCTCTTGAGGGTCCTCATTCTGGGCGTGTTTAAATCCACTGCGCCGCAGGGTAGAGGCAACAAAATGCTGAGGACTCATAATGGCTGATGATGTTTCAGGGGGCTCACAGGAGTGGGGCCGCATGGTCGCTATGGGGACAAGACCCTGAAGCACAGCGGCTGGAATTGGATGCGCTCCCATGCCCACCGTCTGGGCTGGGACGAAAGCCCACTGCTGCTGGCCCGTGGTTGGAGAGTGAAAGAGGTTGGCCTGACCCCAAATCACAGGCTGGCCTCCAGGAAGCATTTGGGCCACCTGCAATGGTGCCTGAACTCCAAAGGCCATTGGAGCAGCCTGGGTAGCAAAGGATTGTTGAGCCCAGTGAGCTGCCTGAATAGCACCCATGGTCATATACCCTGAGAAACAAGAATGAGCATCATACCCTTCCTCCTGAGCACCAGTCATCGGCTGCGTTTGGAATAGAACACCAATATACTGTATACTGTTAACTATTTAAAAATAATTGTATTTGAAACATGCATTATGCAACGATAGAGTCTTCAAACGACAGTCCCAAGATCACACAGGAAATGGTCATTTCTGAAAGTTCATATAATTCAGCTAAATTACAGACAAGTGCCACCACCCATCAGACTGTGTCAATTCAGGAGTGAACACATTTTCCATGCAGCGCGTCTGATAGCATGTTACACGAGAAACCTCAGAGACACGGGTTCTGGTCCCGTGGAAACCAGGAAGTAAAAAATAATGACGTTCACATAAAAAATAACAAGTGCAATTCAGAGGTTGCGTTTTTGCTCTCAAATTACTTAAACCCAAACCTCAACCCTAAACCTAATGTCAGAGGGAAGAGTTAATAAAATACACATTCCTGATGTATCTAAAAATACAACTTTATTTTGGTGCCACTCTGGAGACATTTTACCCAGAAACTACAGCATAAACGTGCCCAAAAATTCAAGAACACTTTTAGCTTCGGCCACTGGGGACAGTGCTTTGAATTTCAGTAGGCCCAGACAGAGTTCAGCAGCAAAACATTTGACCTACAGATGCCGATAAATAACAGTGTGATCAGTCTGACGTTGTTGTCACATGAACTCACTACATTGTATGCTTAATTTAGCAAGTAGCATTCATTTATCAGATAAAATATTTAAAAGGAGATATTAAAAAACATGGCTGATATTACATGTGGGTCATTTGTCACACTGGAAATGGAAGGTCAAGTAAAGAATACTTTGAAATGCAATGCATAGTCCCACATACAGCAGCTCTCTGTTACTGTATACTGTACATTTTAGCAAATGTAGTAACCCTGATAGCACACATACATCACCCAGACATCTATTTGATGTGCGTGTTTACATCTGAAAGACAATTTTTTACATTTATTGCTCATCTGCAAAACGTCTATAAGACATTTGTCAATTATCATGTCTCGGATGTCAATAAGACATTCAGCAGATGTTTTTGAGATGTTTATGATCTGGATTGTTTTTAAATCTGATCTTTTTAAGATGTTTAGCAGATGTTAATTGGTGATGCTTTCAGATGAAAAGATCTAAAACAGACATCTTGGAGATGTACGTATGCTATCTGGGAATCCATACAGTACTTACAGAAAATCTGCACCGAGAGCACAGTATACATAATGCTGAAATAGTCTGCATAATAACGCAGATAGAGTCTATGGTATGTACGAAGTGTGCTATTGATATGGTATGTATGCTAAATAGCGCAACAGTTCCCACCCACTTTTTCAGTCATCTTGTTTCCAGAAGTTTTTTACCAATACGTTTTTCCACAGGGATTTCACAAAATTCTTTTTAAAAGAGTTCTAAGAAATGAACCAAACCAGCCAGCTCCGAGATGACTCACAATATGACAAACATTTGATTTGAAGCAAAAAACAAAAAACAAACAAATTTGTAGAAAATTGACAAAAAAACATAAGTACAATACTGTACTTAACGTCTTTCAATAAGGCATGTCACTACAATCCCATGCAGCATTGTGAGTGACGTAATTAAATTAAAAATGATGGAAAAACAAACTATTGATTTAAAGTTGTTGATTATAAGTATATAAACAATAGATTTTAATTTTATTGCAAAATATTCAGATATATACATATCTTTAATTAATCTGAGAGTGTAGAGATTGCGCCAATCACAGTGCGTCATGGGAGTGGGAGGTCGATGCAGAGCTCTTTTTGCGAGCTTTGTTTGCTGCAATTCTCTGATTGGTGAAATTCTCTTCAGGATTGTATAAAGATAAAAAACAGAACCAGACTATTAATTTTTCATCAATAGTATTGGCCTTAAATATAACAACTTTTATGAAAGTTCTTTTTTAAACTGTCTCTGGATTACTTATGAGAAATGGCACTTGTGGGATACCTGAGGGCACTGCTGGTGGGCTGAAATGGGTGAAGAATTCTGGGGGGTGCTGATGTCGTCTCCTCTCGGGATCCAGAGTGTTAGCAGGCGACGCTGGCATCTGTGATGACAATGATGTCGTTTTTGATGTGCAATTTGTGACCTCAAATTATTTTCATTACCATACCACAGTAAAGGTGTAGGTTTGACATGGAATAAGTACACTGAGTTGATACTATCACAATACACTGAATAAAAAGCTAAAACAGTACAATATATACATAAAAGGCTTTTGAAAAGTATAAAAAAAATGGTAGAGGCCTTGTGAAAAGTTTCCCATTCAGTTTTAATGAGACCTTCATATAACAAAAAGAAAAAAGGAACATGAAGGTGCCCAAAGTTGAAGAAACACCAATATTAGTATAATATAAATTATAATAGTAACTATATTCGGATTAATAAATATATTTTCTAATTTATGACTATATTTTCAGGATTTATAACTACATTCAAGTATACAGCTACTAATTCAGATTTTATATGATTATTTAATGTTTGGCCCCACATATAGCTAATGCTAATGCTATATATCTCATCTCATAGATATCTCATCTGGATCTGCTCCTGAGACATAACACATGATTTGTTAATGTTCTCTAGAGGTTTACTTACTGACAGGATATCTGGAGGGGTGGCCATGTCACCAAAGAGATCAAACTGGTTTATATTCTGCAAGGCAGTCAGAGAAGAACATAAATAAGATATAATACCATGCTGGAAGAATGTCTGCACAAAATCAATTTCACCAATGAGCACTTCACAACGGGTCTTTGATTTAGAGTTTTAGTGATCATTGATGTTATTAAGCCAGTGGTGGACTTGACTGGGAAATAATACTGTTACTTAAAAAGACTACAGTGATTGGGTACCAGTGGGAAGAATTGACTATGAATGACTGCATAACATCAACAACTGAAGGGAATCAGGCAACACATCCAAACACAACACAATCGGTATAAATATGATGTGATGAGAAATAAGATGTATGTGTAAAAGGACAAAAAGGAAAAAAATAAAGAAGAAAAACAACACATATGTCATTTTAAAGAGAAAACTAGAGTAGCCTTCTTCAAATCACACAGAAGGCTTGAGTGTTCATAGATTCAGGCAGGATCGATGTTTGGCAAACATTGCGGAGGGGAAACTTGGATTTATGTGAGGGCGGCTCCAGGCACTCAAAAGGCTCCGACTGAATGAACAGACAAGCAATAACACTCTGTGAAATGGATTGATAGTAACAAGTTTCATTCAGGTGAAAGCAAGCCTTTGTTGCGACTGATATAGATCTGTCTGGGATTTTGCATTGCATGCCTGATTCTTCAATGTTCTATAAGTAAGTTTAATGATTTATGCATTTAGCAAACTCAGTACTAATTGTGAGAACTATGACATTCTTCATAAAAATAGTCTTTTACGATGGTTGCTGGCCACAACCATTAATTTTCCATGCAATGATGAGTGTTCTGTTAGAGCCAATATTTAACTTCATTCATTTCTGCCCAAACTACTCTTCATTAATACATTTCCTTCTAAACCCATGCAGTACATCGAGACAATAGATGAACACTAAATACATGGTGAAGGGTCAGGGAGGTTGGGTGAATGTTAGAGGTACAAAAGCACCTACAGTCATACAATGGCGTTTTGGAACGTCATAGGCTCCTTCTTTCTGCTGACTTGTGGGGACCTAAAAATTATAATAGGTTATCAAAAAAAGGCTTTTGCTCCAAAACATATTTTAATGAGGATATTTATAGGTCCCTGCTGACCCCCCCCCCCGAAAAAAAAATAAAAAAAAATAAAACCTTAAACCAGGCTGGTCTGTTGGCTGGTTCTAGAGGGGTTTGGGGCACTTGTCAGCTGTCCTACTAGCTTAACCAGCTGAACAGCAACTTGGCCAGGCAGGAAGGCTAACTAGAGCAGCTTAAACCAGCTAAGACCAGCAAACTAGCTTATACTGGTTTAAGCTGGGGGTTTTCAGCAGGGGTATTTAAAGGGATAGTTCACCCAAATATGAAAATTCTGCCATTCCCGTATTACTTTTTTCTTCTTTCTTATGCTAAACACAAGTGACTCGCTTTAAAGCTTAAAAAAGGAACCCAAAAGATATATAAAGGTAGTCCGTGTGGTATGGGCATCATATTCCAAATCTTCTAAAGGCATACGATAAGCTTTGGTTAGAAACAACCTGAGATTTCTATAATTTTCAGTGAAACTCTTGATATCTGTTGCATAAACACTTGCGTTGTTTCTCACCTGAACATGCCGCTGCGACCGAGCTTCTTTCACGCAATCATGAACACTCAACGGACATCGATATTTTCGTTGTAAATTGACTTTCATTTTGGGTTGTTTTCAGCGGTGAAAAGTAATTGAATAAAAATACTTAAGTATATTTTAGGGGATTTGTCCTTTACTCGAGTGCAATTTAAACAGAATACTTGTACTTTTACTTAATTACATTTCCAAAGTAAAGATCCTTACAATTATATTTTTTATTTTTTATTTTCTCCCCTTTTCTCCCCAATTTGGAATGCCCAATTCCCAATACGCTCTAAGTGGCGTAGTGACTCGAGACAGTCAATCCACGAATCTTATCACATGGCTTGTTGAGCGCGTTACCGTGGAGGCTCACACTATTCTCCCTGGCATCCACGCACAACTCACCACGTGCCCCACCAAGAGTGAGAACCACATTATAGCGACCACGAGGAGGTTAACCCAACGTGACTCTACCCACCCTAGCAACCAGGCAAATTGGTTTCTTAGGAAGCCTGGCTGGAGTCACTCAGCACACCCTGGACTCCAGGTGTGGTAGTCAGCGTCTTTACTTTCTGAGCTACCCAGGCCCCCTACTCCTTACAATTTTATTTACACTTGAAAAGTACTAATTACATTTTTGCAGATCATTTTCTTTCTTCTTACTGGACTGAAACCACCTTTTCACTGCATCCGACAAATGACAGATGATAGAATCTGATCTAATTTGAGCTTCGAATACGTTGAAATATCTATGCGACTAGACCGTATGCGACTGTACATATCTGAGTAAATATTAATCATGACATTTTCGCAAGTTCGAATCCAGGGCGTGCTGAATGACTCCAGTCAGGCTTCCTAAGCAACCAACTGGCCCCATCCCCCCCCCCCCCCCAAAATAAATAAAATAAAAATCATGAAATTTTATTGAATTCATCCATCTGCTCAACAGCAAGGTTAGGTAACAAACCTCAGAAAACAATTCACAAAAGCAACAACATTACTAACTTTCTTAAAAGCTTTTAAATTGTTTTTTTTTTTTTTATCTTTCTCTCTGTCTCAAGGGACTGGGTGTTCTGACATCGCAATTCGTGAGTGGCTTCTGCTATTCAACGAACATTGCATGACTGTGGCAACATTTTTGCAAAATAAAATTATGTGGTTCATTACACGTCTCAGGGCAGTTCCGAAGTGAAATGTCCACTGTGTGGCGCTATAAGTGAGTGAAATGTTCTCCAGAACGGATGAGGTTTTTAAGGTTAAAGTTCTATTGAGATTTAAATCAACAAAACCTACCTCCCTACCCTAAACCTTGAGCCTAAACTTAACCGATAGTATAATAAAAAGTAAACGTGAGATGAAAAACACAATTGCGTCATTTGACACTTTGGGCTCATGTGTCGACTCGCATGCTCTTCAGGACTCGTACCCTGGTCCTTTGTATCACAAGTGCAACGCTCTATCAATTGAGCTACAGCGCAACTTGATCATGTAAACAAGCTTGTAAATGTAGTTGGTTATGTAATGCAAACATTCAAATGCGTCATGCTCTATAGTAAAAGTTTTATATGTCATAAGATAGCATTGTGTGAGGAACAGAGCGAAAAGTGTTTATGAACTGATAATCTGCCATTTTACTTGTGATTTGAGTGAAAGGGGATAAAAGTAATTGTTTTAGCATCTCTACTGTTCATTCCACGAGGAAACTGCAGTGTTATGTACAAAAGGCCACATAAAATAATTTTGCAAACATGTATTTACTGTAACATGATTCTATGACCAGTTTGCGAATGCCACTGGGGGAGGAATATGACACTCAGAGAAAGTAAAAAGGCAACTTGACAAACCAGTCGACTTTAACAACATCCTCTCTCACACAATCTCCTCTCTTGAGTTCATTCTAGCTAGGAAAAAAGCTACTTTTTTTTAATATTTCAGTACAATTCAATGTGAATACTTTTTTACTTTCACTCAAGTATTTGGTTAGATATTTGGACTTTTGAGTAAAAGATTCACTCAGTATCCATACTTTCACTTAAGTATCATTTCTGAGTACTTTTTACACCCCTGGTTGTTATTCACCAAAAGCTATTACATGCCTTTCAGAAGACTTGGAATATGATGCACAAATTGCATGAACTACATTTATGATACTTTTGGGTCCTTTAAGCTTTAACCTCGTGCGACCCCTTGTCCACATGTGTACACGTTGTATTTTGGCTTCGCTATCCGCAACGCATAATTTAATTTAATTTATACTGACTGAACACTGTTCACAACACTCTAGACTGTCATTTAAGGGTTAAACTTCTGGCGCACCGAGTCATATGACACAATAGCATGCCGTCGATTTCTGTGAAGCGCTTCTACGGGTGCAGAGCCAACATAAGTGCCTCTGCTAAGAAACCTCTAAGTTTTTTCATTGAAACCTGTTTGGGTGTAAAGAGTAGCGTCTCTAGTTTCGTTTGATATGCCACTTTAAAAAATCCAATCATTTTTCGCGCGTCAGCGCACTGATAAACATGATGTCCACATATGTGGATTTTAGGACATTATTCCCTCCAAAGATGAAAAAAACATGTTAGATATTTTTAATGACTTTTAACATTAACACATCTGTGGGTAATTTTGCTTCATTTTAATATAAATTCTGTTATATTTTATTTTATTATCACTGTACAATACTGTTCTATTCATTAACTTTAATAAGTGCATTCATACTGTATATATGCTGTGCATTTTCACATTGAGAATCAATGGGTTCATCCAAAAGCTGAAAAATGTTGCTTTCAGAGGCTTTATATGGAGTTAGGATGAAAATAAGGTGCATTTCGAACTGTTCTGAGACCAGTGCAGACAGGTAGCACACTGGAGGTTAAGTCATTCACTAAATAGGAAGCAAGGGGACATCCTAAAGCTTTCTATGCAGCTAAGTGCATTCACTCCTAAAATCCGACCAAAAGTTCAGTTTCAGGCTGCAGATGTTTGGACCACTCAACATGTTTGGAAGACATGGGACAATGATAATCAGTACATAGATTACATTTAGAATTTTGTAATGCAACATTTTATTTTAACATGGTTGGCAGTGATTTGATGGTGCTGGCCATTACTTTGAATAAGAATTATTTATTCAGCTTTACTGTCTGTAACGTCTCAAAAACATGAATAACCAACACCTGGAAACATAATAAAAAATTTGATTTAAAAAAATCTGACTTTTTATAGCTTGGTATTATTGTACATACATTTTCTGAAAAACTATTTGCTCTAGATTTTTTTTTTTTTTTTTTGCTTGTTTATTAGGTGCTACTAGTTACAAATCAGAAACGGAAATGGAAAATGCACACAGCAGTCATGCTTACTATCAACTGTCATTGTATTGAAAAGACGAACTGCTTCACATAAGAAAGTCATATGGGTTGGGAACAACATGATGGTGAATTTTTGGGTGAACTATTCCTTTAAGTCTACTGTAGAATTCTAAGAGTAAACATGAGCAACTCATTTTTCAACTGACAAGTTATTGGAAAATATACATTTTAGATTTTATATAAAATGTATATTAATCAAAATCAAAGGCAACTCTACCCATCTCTTTGAGATACTCTAACTGTACAGGTGTGGTCAGAAAGGGGATGGGCTTAACAAAGTACCTGGTAAACGCTCTCTTCTGATTGGTGGCCACGGAGGGGCTCATGTCCAGCTTCAAACACAATGTACTATGAGGAGTTGGGAAAGAAAACGAGAGACACCCCATAGGGAACCAGTCAGACACGACAACACTAACGACATTCAAAACTCACTGTTTATCCATATATGTTTTTAACAAGAGAGAAAGATCCCAAATGAGATCTCTACTATCTCAATTGTTTCCCCTGTACAACAATAGCTTACATAGAGATTAAATATACAATTTTGCTTAAGGTTCGTGCTTTTCTGAATTTTCTTCTGAGAAAATCACCCCAGTAATCTCACACATTTTCTCTAGAGTTTCAGAAGAGATGTCAACAGTGTCTCAAACTGTGCTCAGATTTGTCAGCATTGCAGTCAAAAAATCAAAGATCTCAATATAACCTCAACCATTTCTCATCAAATTCATCCAATGGCAATTGAGAGCTATGCAATCCACATACATTATATATTTCTACACTCTTACTATTATTTTCTCAACAATTGTCTCATATGTGTCTATTTTTATTTCTTCGAAGGAATTTTAGGAGAAACATCTGAGACAAAGATGATACCTTAAACAAGAACTCCATTAAGTCTGAAAGAGCAATCTCTGAGCAATAACATTTCCTCCAAGATCATACAGTAAAATATTATAGTTAGAAAGAACTTTGTGCATTTAATTTACAATTGTGATACAAAAAACATTTCAAATGAAATCATTTAAAGTTTTTTCATAATGAAAAATACAACAACTAAAGTGTCATTTTGAGACCTTCCATCTTGGTGGAAGAAAAAATGTGGATGTCAAAAAGATGGTTAAGGTTGTCTGTATTCAGTGTGAGCGAGAGAGCACTGGATTGAAAAGATCACAGTACATCCAGTGGGAGTGTACATGACTCTCCGTAGAACATACACACAAATCAACAAAACATGACTGCATATCCATTCACTGGCAATGGTAGGAGTTGAATGATTAACAGAAATTCATGTTCCGTGAACATCTACTACTACTACATGAAATTTAAATGATTAAAATATGAGCAGAATGTGTCAGTTATTCTTTATAAAATCAGATTACATGTACATGTCAACATACATGACACAATTACTGATAGAAATGTGAATTTTGCCCACCTGATACACTGGATCATCAATCTCATCTTCCAGAATGCTCTGTGTCAGCCATCGAGACAAACAGGCATAATTGGGAGCATATTGGTAGAGAAGACATTAGAGGTAAACCAACAGAAACATTTGAAACATGAGAGATATTATGAATATAATTCTTACTTTCCATTATAATCTTTAAGGTTTTGGTGCAATGTTATTGTCAGCATCACCCAATATTGTCTCTACATATTCTTATAATAAAATATAAAAAGTAATATGAAGCATTCTGACACTTTCTTGAACGTATGAAATGCACTTTTGACCAGAAAGACTTCAGTTCAGGCTCATGTTGTTGGGATCTACCTGATAGATGGCTGGCTCACAGTGTTTGTCCTTCTGAGTCTTTTTCTGTGACTCCTCCCTCTGTTTGATGTCATAGACCAGGGTGAACAGTTCACGAAGGTTCAGTATAACCGGCTCCGCCTACAGGAGGAGCAACACTGACGTTAAAGAAGAATAACTGCAGTTTTAACCAAGAGAACAGTTAGAATGTTTTTGAAGTTATGGAAATTTAGACCAAAACCACTAACCGAATGGCTCGTTTTGATTGCCACAAATTTGTGGTTTCCTTTCTTTCCACACACGTAGCCAAAGGCGCGATGGTCCCTTGTGTCTTTGGCAATATAGGAGATTTCGTGCACAGAGTGCTGGTGTTGTAAGACCTGTGGATTGATAATGTTATCACTTCATTATATTGGTGAGAAATGGTTAAATAAACAAGGCTGAAGTCCAGATTTGTATTACCATTTTGTCCTGTTAAAAATGTGCTTATTGCACTGGATTTGAAACATTTTTGCAAGCTATATGTAAAATAATTGGCCCTACTTTATTGTAACGGTATAATGTAAGCTAAGCTCACTTTATTTACCATGTTGGATTGAAAGCTAACTAGGCTAAAGACTCTTCCTATGTGTGTCTCAAAACAAAAATAACTGTATCAGGTTGAATTCACCATCCTTTTCTAATCCCTAAGAAATGGTTTGACGAGCAGTTTTCTTTTCTGTTTCAGCATATTCCTTATTGAAACAGGACATCAGGGCAGAACATATCGAAGGGCCTGTCTTTTTAAATGGCAAATGGCCTTTAGTTAATCCATATCAGTATTTCAATATTTGTTAATCATTTATCAATATTTGTTGGTTTTCCCAAACAGACTGTAAATGTTCATGTGCATATCTGCTAAAAGTTGATTTACAGTAGAATAATGACAACCTCAAAGCTAAAAGCTTCTTTTTAAATAAATAACCATGATTACTAACGATTGATGCTGGGCTGATCTGTGTGTGCGTGTGTGCGCATGTGCGTGCATGTGGTTGATGAGTACAAAGCATGAAATAACCGCAGGACTCTAAAACACTTACAGAGCACTAATGATCAGAAAGGATAATAATGATCATTATCTCTACTGTGCCTGCATTGCCAACAAGTATATTTATGCAACCCTTCTACACTAGAGGAAGACACCAAACTGAGCCACATTTGTGTCTTTATGTTTCCATATGGGAAATGGGACCTTGGATGTGTGTCGGGTTTGCTGCTGTGTCCTAACTACAGTACATTGGACAAGACTGCAAACCCCAAGCTCATGTGTGAGCACCCCCAAGGCTGATTAACAGGTTCACTCAAAAAATAAACTGTTGGATTTACTTAAAAAAGCAGTGTCAAGAGGGTTGAGTAGTCATTAGCCACGGTTCAGTTGTAAAGGCTTATTCACACCAAGTCCGTTTTTTCAGTGCGATTGTTCGTTTCGAACGAGCTTTTGAACTGGACCAATAAATTCCTATGGCGCTATTCACATCGGGTCCGACAAATCGGGTCCGATTTTTTTTCTTCAGACTGCGATGAAAACGAACAGACCAATGAGATACAAGCTTTTGGAATTTTCTAGAGTGGCTACAGCTGCTCAATCCAGCACGTTGGTGGCGCTAATCAACTGGTAAACACAAGCATTGGATTGGATTTTTGTAATGTGCTGATACCTCATATTTTATAATATACCTAGTGTTTTGTCATTATTTACTTTATTTAATATGTATATTACTGTGCCTGTTATTTTAACCTGGTGTTAAAAATAGCAGTGAGGTTCAGCAATTCATTTCGACTAAGCTCGTAGCAAAATATTCCATAAAAAACTCTTTACATGCAATAATTTACTGTGAACAAACGAATTGCACAACCTCACTGTTATTTTTATTGAAAGGATAATGTAACAAAGTACTCCTGAGGTGTATTCAGAAAGCAGGTTAAGCAACTTACCCAGGTAAGTTTACTCAGAGCAAGCGGACAACCTCGGCATTCTGTTCCAAAAACTGAGGTAACTTTCAGGGTATGTTAGTAGCCATAGCAACTTACTCCGGAGTAGGTTATGTTCCCAAGTTAGTTTAATTTCAGGTAGATGTCAATAAGTTTCAGAGGCTGTCAGTGCATGCGTGGCCTTTTAATAGCGACACAGTGGGCGTGGAAGTTCAGATTACGCACAATATAATACTTTTAAAGCAATATTACGGTAAACTGCAATCTTTACCTCTTTACCTCACAACAGATCCTACAATTGAGAGAGGGTCTATCGATACAATGACACCATCAGCAACCGTGGGAAATTAAAGGTGATCTGAAATTTTTAGAAACCCCAACTGGGTACATCAAATGCTATTAAAAATAAAGGAAATACATTCAGTTCACATGATAAACAGTAAAATAAAATGAGCATGCACAGGACATGGCAAATACCAGTAAAATGTATCTTAAAATAAAATATATAGTAAACCTATAGCCAATTATCATAATATTAATAGAATATGAATGTTAATACTTAGAATGAAGTTCAGCACAAACAAATAACATAACGGTCGACCTATTAAACATTAATGTAGGCAAGAGAGGTCTAATATTAATGTTGAATTAAGCTTTTACATGTATGGTAAAACTTGATAGTTTTATTAATTAAAAAATTCACGCAATGATTCAGTATACTTTCTGTCACGCAAACTCTCAGTCCTAAACCGATGCAGCTTCTATCGCTATTACGAATGAAGATGAAGTAATGCTTGTCTGCAGTCATTAAAACTTCATGTTCTGCATCACTGAAATATGGCGCTTTTCTTCTTAGCATCTGTTTCCCTGGTTACTCGATAATTCAGCGATCTGCTGAGAATGCCTTTCTGAGTTCACCGTGAACGTGCACAAACTCTGAGTTTCAAACTCACGGTTGAGTGAACTAACCCAGTGCAGGTGTTCTGGAACCCACATACCACGAGTAAGCAAGTTTGGGGTTAATCAACCGAGAGTTCAGGGTTTATGTCATGGTAAATTAACCTTGCTTTCTGGAATACCCCTCTGTAATGGTGCTCTTTTCACATGCACAAGAAACCCTGAATTCAATACAAATATGCAATAATTAAATAAAGCAAAGACAGTGAGCCTGTTTTTTCTTTAATAGATTTTTTTATGTTATGCATCATATTTTCTATACCTGTTTTTATTTAATGTACATTATTCCATGTGTATTTATATCACTGTACCTTGTGTGAATCTGTGGTGCAACAAAACCTTGTGGACTAAAAATAAATAAATAATGATAAAATGCTACAAAAGTATGACCTCTTTAAAAGTGCATGTGTATAACAATCAAATGAATTGTATCCTCCACTCACCCCTGATCTCTCATCATAAATCTTGATTCCACCGAAGGACACTGTCAAGAAAATTCTCTGTTTGTGGTTCCCTTTTGACCGTGCCGAGGTAGCAATTCCCTGTTGCAGTTCAAAGAAAAAAAGGATGAGTCCCCTTTTTACGTTTTGTAAAATGGATGGATGGATGGATGTTCCTAAGTGCACCAAATTAAAGCTGATGCGTGTAACTTTTCGATGTTGAAATTCTTTCTTGTATCCCACCATAATCTGCAGAGAAAACTAGTAAGCCATTTGTAGGTTGATTTCTCCCAAAAGTGTAATATTGTGGCACTGTGCCACTATTAAAACATTTCTGTTTGTTTGAGTGACCCGTCCATTCCAACACAGCAACACTGGCTCGACCCATGGTGTGAGTTAGGGGCAGGACTATCTGCTTGCACAACCAATGGAAGACAGGAGGAGTTTCCTGTAATCTGTATGAAAACAGTGATTATTTGTGTAATTCCACTTGGTGACGCCGTGCAGTGCCACAGAAATTACACACTTCAGCTTTAAAGCAAACGTCAATTAAAACATCTGCAGTTAAGGTAGTGAGATATGAAGAGGTTTCCATAGTTTGAATGGGGGGATGGTTGCATATGTTACATAACTGACACCTTTTCAGTTCTACATCATTTTTGTTAGGTCTCTTTTGTTACTTTACATTCAGCACTACAAAAGACTCAATGGAGACGTGTCTAGAACACTGACTGCTAATATTCTCAGACTTCTTTGATTGAAGGAATTAAACAGATTGTGCTGACTGAAGCCTTTGAAGAAGACTTTTTCCATTGCCTTGGTCTTTTGTTGTATAATGAGAAGCAATTCTTAACACGTTCCATGGTCACTTGGAGCAGGTTTGATCTCCTGACATCTCTCTTAAGTCAATGCTTAACAGCTTAACTATAATACACACAGATACAGCTACCAATGCCAGCAGCCTGTGTTCACCCTCAATGAGCTGTCAAATCCGTTTGAGCACTGACTCGAGAACAAAGGGAGAAGCGATGCTGAGATGGACATTTCCTGACAGCTAAGGATCAGTAGATTAGTAATCTATGGCTTTGTGGGAATGCTATCGGAAATCCATTCTTCTTCATTCTAACCCGGTTGATACCTGGTATCACATTGAAGAACCTGCTATATTAAACAAACTGATCTGTCCATAAATCTAGGATGTTAAACTCTTTGGAGATTATCAGAGGACCCTGTATTAAATGACAAAGCCAGTGATGTAGTATATATATATTTAATGTAAGACATTGTTAGTGGACAAATTAAATAAACTGACCAAGTATGAAAAGTGTGCCAAAAGTAGCCATAGATGAAGAAACAAATTTGTTTTGTTCAAAGTAAAGCCTTTCTTATACATCCTAACATGGCTTCTTTCCAGCAATCAAACCTCCAGCTCCTTTCTCTTCTATCAGACATCTTTACCTTCAGCTTCATCATGGAGTCCTGGCACAGTTTGTCTCCACGCGCCGCCGTCACATCATCAATCCCGATCAGCTTGGCCTTGTAACTGATGCCATCCCCTCTGAAGCGCTGAATCAGGGCCTGTTCACTGCAGTCCTGACCTACACAGAGAGATGGATTGTGACTGTAATCCATTCAAACTGATAAATCATGCACTCATTAACACCTTCAGTGTGTGTGCTGGTGTCCTTGTGAGCTTTCAAGAAGATTATGAGTAAGTTCACATCATTGTATGGTATAGTGTTGCAAACCATGTCTGAGCAATTCCACATCTCATAAATTAAAATGAAATATAAAATTATCAAAACAATGACAAAGCTTATTAGCAATTAGCTTTCGATTAAATGTCTTTTTGAAGAAATTGTCCTTATTTCTAAACCCCTAATTCTTAGTATTAAACTTTGATGTGTAAATTCATCTTACACCCTTTGTGCAACAGACATGAATGCTAGCTGAAATAATGTAGCTTTTTGAGGAGAGGTGTGATATTACATTTCTAACCGATCAGAATTTTTTCCTGGTAAAACGTGCAAAAAAAAATCTCTCAGATATTCAAGAATGGACTCAAGCCATGTTAGACTCCAGAATGTCATGGAGACATGGTGTTGGGCTTAACTTGGGTCAGTTATCAAGCACCTAGAAACCACAAAAAAAAAAAAAAAAAACAGCAACCACCCAGAACATTTTAGAAACCACATACCAATGCCTTGGTAACTCAAACACAAAATCTTAGTATCGGGGTGGAGGTAAAACAAGATTGTACATTCCCTATCTGTCACTCACTTGACATTGTGTTGATGTAGTGACACTAGGGGTCACTCTTGGGAGCCCCAAACACCTCTGATCATTGAGAAAAGGCCAATGGGAATTGGCGAGGGAATTTGCATGCAACTCCCCCAGACATACGGGTATAAAAGGAGCTGGCTCGCAACCACTCATTCAGATTTTCTCTTCGGAGCCGAGCGGTTCTATTCATTGAGCTGAATTCATCCGCCGAGTTCATTCACCTCATCTGCTGGATTTACGGCGCATTTCAGCGGCTTCTCCCCCTCTGCACCGGTGGAGTGCAGAAAACGCCCCTGGGCGCTTCGGCAGGCTAAAAGAGTATATTCTTTTCTTTTCTTCTACTAAAAGAGTGGCACTTACGGGAGCGTCTTTTTTAAAGATGACTTTCTGTTTGTGTATAATTCCTGGTTGCGGTCATTACCTCTCCGCTTCTGACGGCCGCGTTCACTGCCTGACGTGTTTGGGCGCCGCCCACGTGGAGACATCGTTCGTGGACGGGTCATGTCATCATTGCGAGAACATGACTATGGCAACTTTGCGGTCACGGATTTCTTTCGTAAGAAGGAAAGCCACCCCAGCGGCTCCCCGCCTCAGTCCTTTTACCTACGGGTATGAGGCCAAGTCGGATTTGGGGACTTCAATGGGAGCACCTCCACCAGAAAACCCCCCACGGACCTCCCATTCCCCAGCACGCTCGTCTGCCCCGGTCGGGTTCTGGTATGAGACCGCTGGTTCATCTCAGGGCGAGTTCGCACTCTCATTCGGAGCATGCGAAGAGGATGAGCTGTCGATCGCAGCATCAGAGAGCGGGCTCGTCCAGTCCGATGCTGAGGCATCGGCTGGGCTTCCACCTTCGGGTATGGTCGCCCAGTCGCAGGCCAACGCGGAGCTGACAGACATGCTTGCCCAGGTGGCTGTGAGTGTCGGGCTGGAGTGGAATCCCCCACTCTCCCTTGAACCCTCGTGGCTCGATGATTGGTTCCTGGGCCCAAAGCGCCGCTCACGGCTGCGCCCCGCCCTGGTCCCTTTCTTCCCGGAGGTGCATGAGGAGCTGACAAGATCGTGGAGGGCACCTTTCACTGCCCAATCCCAGTCTTTCAGCTCCCCCGCTCTCACTACCCTCGATGGTGGGGCTGCCAGGGGGTATTCGGCGATTCCCCACGTGGATAAGGCGATTGCAGGGCATCTGTGCCTGCAGAGCGCCGCCACCTGGCGGGGCCACCCAAAACTCCCATCCAGGGCCTGTAGGCTTATGTCGTCTTTCACGACTAAGGCCTATGGTGCCGCTGTACAGGCCGTCTCCACCCTGCATGGCATGGCTCTCCTGCAAGTACACCAAGCCAAGGCGCTAAAAGACGAGGGTAGTTCTGACCCGGGATTGATGCAGGAGCTGCGCTCGGCGACTGACCACGCTCTCTGGGCGACGAAGGTCACGGCATGGTCTCTCTGGCAGGCGATGTCCACCCTGGTGGTCCAGGAGTGCCACCTATGGCTCAACCTGGTCGAGATGAGGGAGGCTGACAAGGCACAGTTCCTTGATGCCCCCATCTCCCAGGTTGGCCTGTTCGGCAACACCATCGAGGACTTTGCCCAGCAGTTCTCGGCGGTGAAACAGCAGACAGAGGCTATTCAGCACATCCTGCCCCAGCACGGTTCAAGACCCCACACCACGTCTGCTTGTCGCCAAGGACGTCATCCTGCGGCAACAGCACCAGCTCCGCCTCAGCCCACCCCCCTGGCCCGGCCCCGGCGTGGAGCCACCCACAGGAAGCAGATGCCACCCGTCTCATGGTCAGCCACCAAGAACCCAGGGAAGGCTTCGAAGTGCCCCTGAGACAGGCGACCCAGGGACGAGGAGACCCGCTGCTCTGGAGCTGGTGGACAGACCACTCCATCCCCCGGTGGAGGGCCGGGACGAGAATCTTTTGTTTCCTTTTTCTTTGATTTCACTGCATGCCCAAGGGGCAGCGGTACCCAAAAATTCAACAGAAGAGCGGTTTCCTTATTCCCTGGGTCGCATATCCGGTGCTCACCCACCGTTCACTTACATCAGGTATGGTGCTACAGGGGAAGCCCCCCCGACCCTCGGATCGGTGCTTTCCTTCCTGCAGGAGAGGCTGGAGGGGCGGCTGTCCTCCTCCACCTTGAAGGTGTATGTAGCCGCTATATCGGCACATCACGATACAGTAGACGGTAAGTATTTGGGGAAGCACGACTTGATCATCAGGTTCCTGAGAGGCGCTAGGAGGTTGACTCCCTCCAGACCGTGCCTCATCCCCTCATGGGACCTCTCTGTGGTCCTCCGGGGGCCTACGGTGAGCTCCATTCGAGCCCCTGGAGTCAGTTGAGCTAAAGGCACTCTCCTTGAAGACTGCCCTCCTGACTGCGCTCAAATCCATCAAGAGGGTAGAGGATCTGCAGGCGTTCTCTGTCAGCAAAACGTGCCTGGAGTTCGGTCCGGGCTACTCTCACGTGATCCTGAGACCCCAACCGGGCTATGTGCCCAAGGTTCCCACGACCCCATTTAGGGATCAGGTGGTGAACCTGCAAGTGCTGCCCCAGGAGGAGGCAGACCCAGCCTTGGCGTTGCTGTGTCCGGTGCGTGTTTTGCGTATCTGTTTGGATCGCACGCAGAGCTTTAGAAGCTCCGAGCAGCTCTTTGTCTGCTTTGGCGGACAGCGGAAAGGGAGCGCTGTCTCCAAACAGAGGATTGCCCACTGGGTCATTGACGCCATAGCGATGGCATATCATGCCCAGGACGTGCCATCCCCATTGGGACTGCGAGCCCACTCTACTAGGAGTGTGGCGGCCTCCTGGGCCCTGACCAATGGGATCGTTCAACGCTCGTAGGAGCGTTGGAGGAGGTTACGTGATGGCCTGGTGCGCTGGCTACGAGGCACACAGCGGTCTTCCCATCTCGCACCACCAGTCCACGTAACACAATTCAGTCCTTGTGGCTCCTCAGCACAAAACCTGAATGAGTGGTTGCGAGCCAGCTCCTTTGATACCCGTATGTCCGGGGGAGTGGCATGCAAATTCCACTCGCCAATTCCCATTGGCCTTTTTTCAAAGATCAGAGGTGTTTGGGGCTCCCAAGAGAGACCCCTAGTGTCACTACATCAACACAACGTCTCGTTACCTCCATCAGGGAACGGAGGTTACGAAAGTAACCAAGATGTTATATTTCCTTCTCATTAATTTCCTCCCTCTGTCTATTCTGTATTTACATTGATGATGTGGATAGAGCATTACATGATTTAATCATTTTAACGTGATACATAAAGAGCAAGATAATAGATTTCCCATTTCAAATAATGAACATAAAATGGATAATTACAGTAAATGGAGCTTTTTAAGAAGAACACTAAAAACCATGATACAAAATAAATGGCACTTTTGGGTATATGAGGAGGACAAAACCGCTCAAACACGCTCAGGAAATGAATAAGCAGCTAAGGGTCACCTCCAGTCCGCACTGCTCAAGGGGTCTTTTGATGTACCACCGCGTGAAAGACGCTTTTGAGGAGCATTATGTGGGTTTAGCAGAGGCTCTTTTCCCTTTATTTACAGTGATCTTGGCCATCTTTCACCTTTCTTTATAAATCTCAGCTTCAGGAGATTATAGACTTGAGCCACAGACTTTGTAATGCTCTCACTTTGCCTCTTAAAGGGTAATTACCGAAACGCTCATGGACTGGTGGTTGTGTAGAGGCTGAACTGAAACACACAGTTGGGTTTGCATTTTGCCATTTACACATTAAAGAACTCTTTCATTTTTGCATTTTGGCATTTACCCATTAAAGAACTTTCATTTTAACATAAAATCAAAGGAAAATAATATTTAACAAAAAACACTAAAATACATACATTTTCAACTGAAAAGAAACAGTATTTGATTTTCTCTAATGATCCTCTGCCAGCAATTATGAAGAAACTCACTGTGATTCATCCAAATCAGCCATAAAAGAAGCCATTCATTCCAATGATTTTACCACAGGTCAAATCACTCAGTATGTTTGAGTAGTTATAATTGAGCTACAATGGGTTTTTGCATTGAAGATGCTGATGAGTTTACTGTCTGTAAAAGTATACATGACACAATGCGTGATCAAATATTTGAGATTGTGCGTCACGTCTGAGCAATTCCAGCAATATGTATGTGACATTTGCAGTCTAAACCTGAAATTTAACTTCTTCAGTAAGTCAGTCCACTTCATTTGTCGTTTAACGTTTAATCATAAATCCCTGCAAATAGACTCAAGGCACTATCAACACAATACAGTAAGCCTATAGCATGGTATTTCTATGGAAGGCTACTCCAAGGATCATGTCCAATAAACATGGTATTGGCTTGGTAATTTTTGGTACTTTTAAGCGCTTTCATGTAATGTTAGTATTTTGATACACTTTTATTTAGAAAATGTCTTTATCTGCAGTAGACAATCGTTCACAGACTGTGCACGCACTCACGCGTGACAACTGAAAGGAGCTGCAGGTTTTGTTTGAAGTAAATATCCACTGTATTCAGCATTATGTCTTCTGTCTTCTAAATCATCCCGTTACTCTTTTACTGCATGACAAAGTGTTTCAAACGATTCAGTCCGCACGTTAGACAAGTTCAATGAGAAGAACTGACTCAAAACAGAGATTATTTCATGCATCGGGCATAGCTCTGATTCACGAGCCACATGCTCGTGAGTGTATGGCCGTGTTCACAATGGCATACTATCCATACTTCTCTCACTGTTTTTGCCAAACACAGATATAACAGAAACAGCAAGAGCAGTATGGTAGTCAGCCATCCCATCTATCTAAATAATCATGTAGAAGTGATTCTCCCGTTGATATCCATATGATTTAATATGAAGCACCCGTAACTGTCATCAGACTTAACATACGCACAACACTGAGTCTAGTTGTGATCCGATTAAGGTGTATACATGCTGGAAGAAGTCAAGCTACAATCACATTATCTAGTCAGTGCGACTTCACAAAAATCAGACTGGTATCCGACTTCAGTTGGACTAAAGTGTTTACATTACACATGCTTTAGTCCAAATGAAATCTAACTTTTAAAGGGCATGCTACTGACAATGCTTTAAGTGGCTTATTTCTTTTATAAAATGGCGGAAAACAGCAATGTGGAAAAAATCACCAAACGTTACATTTATTAAAGCTGACGTGAGTAATTTTTGTAGACAATAGCTATGTTTCCATCCAAGTTGCACATTTAATTTATGTGAAATATCAGAATATCGCAAGAACAATATGCGCATAAAGCAGTATTTCCATCCCTTGCGTTCAAAAGAACAAAATCGTCACTTCCAGGGAAATTGTAGTGACTGTGTGTCTCTTTTATTAATAAAATAATTGCGGTTTAGGACATGCAGACAAAACACTTGAATAACTCGTTTCATGACTGGAAATGACAGCGCGTCACACAGTTCTGGGAGCACTATGTGTGTGCATTCCTCCATCATAACTTTGTGGTGGGGATCTATAAGATATTCTTTAAAGGTATCAATAAACCTGCTCTTCTGGAAAAAGTGCAAGTTTGTGTTTAACTTATTTACTCTGAAAACTCTATGCAGGCTTTGGATTTTTAGGACACCGGTGTTTCAGAATGACCAGGGCAACAATTCAGGTGCGATGATTGGTCCGCTGGTTCATCCAGTTATGAATGAATTATTCAGTCACATGATTTTTTTGATGAGCATCTTGTATTCCTGATAAATTCAATAGGAGTTTATTCTGTAAATGTGTTTCCATCATAGTTTATGCACATTTCTTCTTATCAAATAAAAAACGTATTCACCTCAAGCGAGCGTATAGGCTTTCCATGCGCATTTTGGAGATTTTATTCACATCTTGGTGTTTCAATCCAGCAGATTTTAAGCGATATCCTTAAATGCGCATAAAAAAGCCTTGATGGGAAAATAGCTTATGTTGCTACGTTGGGTTGGTTGGGATGCTCAAACAAACAAGTTTGCAATTACCACAGAGCCACAGTGTTAACATTTCTCTGGGTTCAGTCAGACTAAAGTGTGTACATGATATTTTAAAAAGACAAATTATTACTCAAGTCCAAATTAAGAGATAGTTCACCTAAAAATGAAAATTCTCTCCTCAATTACTCACCCTCATGCCATCTCTGATGTGTATGATTTTCTTTCTTCAGCAGAACACAAATGAAGATTTTTAGAAGAATATCTCAGCTCTGTCGGTCCATACAATACAATCAGACGTTTGTAGCTCCAAAAATCACATAAAGGAAACATAAAAGTAATCCATATGACTAAATATTGATGAAACAGATCAATATTTAGTCCTATTTTTTACCCTAAATCTCCACTTTAACTTTAACTTTCAGATGTGAAAGTGAAACTAAACAGGCACAACATGTGACTTTCAGATGTAAAAGAGAAAGTGGAGATTTAGAGTAAAAACGAACTTCAGTTTTGATCTGTTTCTCACCCACACCTATTTAATTGCTTCTAAAGATATAGATTTAACTACTGGAGTCACATGGATTATTGCTATGTTTCCTTTATGTGATATTTGGACATTCAGAGTTCTGGCACCCATTCACTTGCATAGTATGGACCTAAAGAGCTGATATATTCTTCAAAATGTTTTTGTTTGTGTTCTGCAGAAGAAAGAAAGTCATCCACATCTGGGATGGCATGAGGGTGAGTAAATGAGAAGAGAATTTTCATTTTTGGGTGAACTATCCCTTTAAATCTAATTTTTAAAGTGCATGTAAATGTCCTAATGAGGCCTTGAGTGGTTTATGTTTTTATAAATGGTGCAATATCAATATGACAAAAGACACCAATAGTTAAATAGTTAAAGCTGACGTGAGTCATTTTGTGCTATTAGCATCAACAGAATTGAGAATTGGTTGGGATGCTCTAACAAACAAGCACACAATCACCACAGAGCCACAGTGTTAACATTTCTCTGAAAATAGTATATCAAACTGGTATTGGAGAAAATATTTCAACACAGTCTTTACATACTTCAGCTTAAATAAGAAGAATATGAATAAGCAATGTAATGTTAAGCTTACACAGTTCATTAGCCTAACACCCTGACTACAGTCAACATGATCTAAGACATTGGCATGCTGCTTCCGTTCCGACTGTTCATGTACCCTGAAGTTGACTCCATTCTACCAAATTACTGACAAGCGCCACCCTCCATCGGACATTTTTGCATCAATTCAGACATCTTCACATTTCCCTGTGGTGCTACTTATAGAGCTTTGCACAAACAACCTCTGAGACAAGGTTTCTCGTCCTATGGAAACCAGGAAGTTATTGCGTTCAATGGTAAGCATGATCCAGAAGTTTCATTTTTGTTCAAAAATTAGCATTTTTACTCCACTGATGGTTAGGTTTAAGGTTTGGGATTAGGAGTAGAGTTAATAAAAATATTCACAACTAAAAATATATAACTCACTTTTAGCACCACCCTGTGGACATTTCACCTGGAAACTGGCCAACAACACTTCCAGTTTCAGCCACTGGAGGCAGTGAATTGAATTTCGATAAGCACAGACTGATTTCAGCAGCAAAACTTACGACCTCTTGTTGCCGAATTCACAGTGTGATCAGTCTGCTACAATGAATGTGAGCGGTGCATCGCAAAGTGTGAAAAGTAATTTACCACTCTAATTATAATCAATAAAGCTGTTTACACTATATGCATCTACTGGATTGTTATGGCACAAAGCCCCTTAAGTTGACATAACTATCCCCTTTCTTATACTGTAAAATGATCAATCAAGGGTGACATATTAAAGAGTAAATTCTCAATATCGACAATTTCCAAAAATAGCGACAAATAATGAATATAACAAAGGTAACAAATAAACATCTGGTACATGGAGTAGTCAACAACAACCTAAGACCCAAAACGCAAACAACAAAGAGAAAAAGCTACAAGCAACAAACTAATCAACAACATCAATCACACATAAAGGATTTAACGGATGTGATTGTGAACAGATGGGTCATTAGGGAAGACCACTTGACCAATCAAAGAACAGGAACAAAAACACTAACAGCATCTAAAAAAGAACAGATACATCTGGCACCTGGTACTTTTCAGCCAAAATATGAGCACGCATTAAAGCTAAGTAAATATTAGTGTGAAAATACTGTGCATGGCTAGCAACAGCTCTCTCTGGATTTAGACACTGCCGGGTTGTTAAGCTGAGCTGTTTTCAGTGAAAAGGCTACTGGATTCAGGGCCGGATCAGAGATATTAAAGAGGATGAAGTTTAAAAACACGGGCAAACACCACATGCCAATGCCACGGCAGCAGAAAATAAATAAATAAATAAACATTCCCACAGGAACACTTCCAGCTGTTCACAGTCACACTTTCCTCTTTTTTTCCTTCAGTTTCTCTAGCCTTGATGATTAAAATAAATACAAAATAAAACTATGGTAAAACTATGTCCGTGATAAACTGTATACAGTATCATCTTTGATCCAGTACAAACATTAATTATCTTACTGACTGACTGTATAGCATATAACATTCTGTTAGAAGATAACCAAAATATAATTTACTTGGAACTGCTCCAGGGAAACTATATTTATATATATTAATCATACATTAATGCTGGTTAAACAATGACCTAATTCCAAGAGTGAAGACTGAACAGCTTGCAAAAAGATTCTTGTAACATTATGTGATGATATTCAGAGCTCTTAAGCAGACTGAAGGTTGAAGATTTAACATTAATGGACTCACTTTAACCATACCGTATATTAATGAAGCTGTGAAAATGTCGAGCTTGTTGCTTTCAGGATAATTTACAGCTTTTTCCACATTAATATTCAGCATTCTACCTTATTCACATGCATACAATGTCAAGGGTTGCATTAGATTTCTGGAAGGCAGTTCTGAGGTACGATGTTATACATAATCTCCAACAAAAGTGCTCAAAATAGAGAAAGAGAGAGGTCAGATAAAGGTGAGTAAACTAAAGGTGTCGAGCAAAAAAACGCTGGAAAGAAAAATTCAGGCAGTCAGGCATGGAAAGACATATTTAAAGGACTAGTTCACAATAAAATGAAAATTTGGTCATAATTTATGATGTCAATGCAATCTTAACGTACAGTATCTAAACGCGATCACAAATGAGACGTCAGAGATTTGACGCTGGGAAATAATGAATAACAACTGAATTTTCATTCTGTTTCTCACACAAAGCTATCGTTTTACTTAATAAAAAATTGGACTATAGCACACAAGTCATACAGAACGCTTTTATGGCACTTTACAGTGCATGGTCGCTAGGAACTTTTGTTGTTTGAAAGACATGTAACAAAGACATGTAAATAATGTTTGTTAAGCAAAGTAAATAATGGTGAGTAAATAATGAGAGGATGTTTATTTTTGGATGAGTTATTCCTTTTAGCTTAGGGACAGCTGAAGCAGTGACTAACAACATCTTTGGCAAGAAGAATAAAAAAAACATGGCAAACATGGAGAGCACACTTTCAAATGACACAATGGATGGCATGGATTCCAACCAGTGGCGGATTAAGGCATGGGCGACATGGGCAGGTGCCCAGGCTGGCATCCTGTTTTGTATAGCTAATGCGCATGTGCTTGTGTTCTTTTACATGTAAGGCGGGACTTCCTTTTCTACATCCGTTGGCCATTCCAATCTTTCCCATTAATTTGAACATTAGTGCCTGTCTCTGCTAAATACTCTCTGGTTTTATGTGCCTCGTTTACATTTTACTGCAGTTTCCTGGTGAAATTAACCCTAGAGGTGCTAAACAACAACTTGCACACAAATCACAAGTACAATGGCTCATTATGACATTATAAACCCTTATTTTTCACTCTGTTGCTCACACTGCTATGTTATGACATCGAAACTTTTACTATAACGCATCGTTTGAAAAATGACAGCTGACACGTGAGACAAAAGTGTCATAGAAGTGACACAAAATGACCTGGTTGCTTCAGAAAACATTTCTTTGATGTTGCATTTGCTTTTAGGACTATCGGTTTGGTTTAGGTGTTGGTTAAGGGTAAGGATGTCTTTTTTGTTCACCTCTCATTTATCTTTTAGGACACTATTGGTTAGGTTTATGTTAAAGTTTTAGGTTAGGGAGGTAGGTTCTAATCATTTAAACCTCTAACATTCACATTAAAAACCTTGTCTGATTTTGACACAATTTCACTCACTTTTGGCGCCCCCCCCGCTGGACATTTCACTGGGGAAATGCAGCCAAACATATAATGAAGCACGTAATTTTGTTTTACAAAATTGTTGCCGTGGTCACGTAATTTTCATGAGATCAGGCTGTGATTTTGTGCCACAACTTATTCTGAAAACAAATTTTGTGTAAACAAAATAAAATTTAAATAATGAGTACACGATCACAGAATTTTTATTCATTTAAAATTTTAAGTTTAGTCTTTCCAGCGAAATTAGTTCAAAACAGCACCTGAAATCAAACAGAACAGAATGAGACCATTGTAAAGTCAAAATACGTAAATGCTTAATCTGCGTTAAATAAATGTGTTAGCATTGAACATTTAATTAATCTAATTGATTATAAATACAATAAAGTAACAAATTAATTCCATGGATTCAGTAGTAATGGATTCAGTATGGATTTGTAAACATTTGTATGTCAATTCGCCAATATTGTACATTTCAGTGTCTATTCAAACTTAAGAAAATGTTCTCATGAGATCACTTTGATAGTGTAGATTTATACAGATTATATCTTGCATTCAGCTTATTATTCTTAGTTTTTTTTTTTTTTGCATTGTGACCTTATTTGAATGGTAAATAGACACATTATCTTGGTAATTTTCATGAGATTCATCCATATAAAGCATTTGGAATGTCTGTGCTATAATTTGAAAACAGAAACGGCAAAACTACTGTGCTCTGCTCAAAGCCATCTCTCATCACAGTATTCTGTTCCGTTCTCAGAAGAAAATGCATAATCTTTTTGTTCCCTTTGTCATGAAAGTAAATCAGTATATCTCCAGAGGACCCTGTTGTCCTTTTATATGAAATGTGTCAGACAGCCTTAAATGTTCAACAGTTCAGTGAGAGCAGCACAGATGGCAGCAGATGGGAGGAGGAAGATTTCTCTCTAGACGCCCCAATCTGTCAGGAGCCTCTTTAGTTTTTGGAGGTTTGGCACAGGAACTCATTGACCTTTCAACCCCCAAGAGATGAGTTACCACAAATTATACATGACTCATGGAGAAATATTTATCAGATTTAATTAAGGACCAGACAACTGGGTTCCCAAGACAATTATATCATCTATGACAGTATTTTTCAGTTAGTAGACTAAGTTTGAAAACGAATTTGGCAATAAAATATGGACAACAATGAACAAAGAACTATGTTCAAACTATCTTCTTTATATGCTGCTTCACAATTAATAATAATGATTTATACCAGGGGTTTTCAAACTGGGGTCAAACCCAGGGGGCAGTGAGGGGTCATTGAAAAATGTAAATGTGTCTATATAGAATGAACATGTATGTATATATTAAATGTGTCATACAGTCTCACTGAATTTGACATTATTGCCATTTCAGTTGAATCCAAATGTTTCTCTTCAGGTTTATACATTTAACATTACTCTAATGTTGTTTTGCCTTTAGTACATTATCAATACAAAAGCCAGTTATTTAAAATGTCTTTAAATTTTCACATATAGTTTAAATTGATCTCTCTCCATGAAAATATATAGTATAGTGACATTTATATATTTTAACCCTTTTTGAACACCCCTGATTTATACTAATGGTTACAGTTTATTTTTTTTTATTTTTTTTACCCAATGTGAATTGCAGTTCCCAACATGCAAGTCTCTAATGAGTAAATGGGAATAACGTGCCCTATAATGCTCGAAGTTGGAGGTGTAAAATGGAAGAGTGAGATCACAGACAGCCACTAAGATGCTTTAAAAAATTAGTACAATTTTCTTGCAATGTGGTGTCATATACTTAAGGACGAAGGTGCTGGAAGTGCCTCAGTGTTATGCTTGTTGCCATTATATCAGGACTTGTTTTCTTTTAATGAAAATCTATTAAAGATTTCTATAACCTCAGGTTATATTTATGTGTGTATTTGTGTAGCTTGTGTACATGTATTTTGGTGACACCTGTGTGTTTTTTCACATGGATTACTGTCGGTAAGCAGCAGTTGCTATGGAGATGGAAGAAATTCAAGGATGAGGCGATTTAATTTATCATTTATGGCTGCAAGAGCAAAACTCAGGTATACAGATTCTCTAATAACAAACAACAGCAGCATCTGAGCACAACTTTCCATGGTTTTTAACAGTTCAGATCCTAATGAAGTGAAGATTTTATTGGTTTTTATAATTAAGATATCCTGAAAGCATTTTTTTTAACCTGTAAACACAGGACTTTCATTGCCAAGTAATGCAGTTCCCTATCTGTCACTCACTCGACGTTGTGTCGATGTAGTGACACTAGGGGTCACTCTTGGGAGCCCGAGACACCTCTGGTCTTTGATAAAAGGCCAATGAAAATTGGCGAGTGGTATTTGCATGCCACTCCCCCAGACATACGGGTATAAAAGGAGATGGTATGCAACCACTCATTCAGATTTTCTCTTCGGAGCCGAACGGTCATGCTCACTGAGCTGAATTCTCACGACAGTTCATTCACCTCTGCTGGATCTGACGGTGCATTTCAGCGGCTTCTCCCTCCTCTGCACTGGTGCACTGCAGAGAACGCCCCTGGGTGCTTTGGCAGAAAAAAGAGAGAGTTTATTTTCCTGAAAGAGTATATTTCTCTAAAAGAGTGGCACACACGGAACGTCTTTTTAAAGATGCGTGTTTTTAAAGATGCCTTTCCGATTGTGTGTTATTCCTGGTTGCGGCCGTTACCTCTCTACTTCAGACGGTCATGATCGCTGTCTTTCGTGTCTGGTCGCGACCCACACGGAGGCAGCGTTCGTGGATGGTTCATGTTCTCACTGCGAGAACATGACCATGGCAACATTGCGGTCGCGGCTTGCTTTCATAAGAAAACAAGCCACCCCAGTGGCTCCCCACCTCAGTCCTTCTACCTACGGGTTTGAGGCCAGCGCGGCTAGCACTGGGGGCGATTTGGGGATCCCAATGGGACCGCCTCCGCCGGGTATCCCCCCGCGGACCTCCCATCCCCCAGCACGCTCATCTACCCCGAGTCCACCGGCTCGTCTCACAGTGTGTTCAACCTCTTGTTCAGAGCCCGCAAAGCTGATGAGCTCTCAGCATCCGAGAGCGGGCTTGTCCAGTCGGACGCAGAAGCCTCAGCTGGGCTCGCCCCTTCGGGGACGATTGCCCAGTCACAGGCTGATTCAAAGATGACAGACATGCTTTACCGGGCGGCCGCGAGCATCGGGCTAGAGTGGAACCCTCCGCTCTCCACTGAACCCTCGCGGCTTGATGACTGGTTCCTGGGCTTGCGGTGCTGCTCAAAGCAGCCACGCCCCGCTCCAGTGCCTTTCTTCCCAGAAGTGCACGAGGAGCTGACAAAATCATGGGAGGCACCTTTTACTCCTGGTCCCGGTTAAATCGGTCCCGATTTCTCAGTTCCTCCGCCCTCACTACTCTCGATGGCGGGGCAGTCAGGGGCTATACCGCAATTCCCCTGGTGGATAAGGCGCTCGCGGTGCACCTATGCCCACAGAGCACCGCCACCTGGCGCAGATGCCCAAAGCTTCCATCCAAGCCCTGTAGGTTCACGTTGTCCCTGATGGCCAAAGCCTACAGCGCTGCTGGACAAGCTGCCTCTGCTCTGCACGCCATGGCTCTCCTACAGGCCCACCAAGCCAAGGCGCTAAAAGAACTGCATGAGGGTAGTTCCACCCCAGATCTGAAGCAGGAACTGCACTCGGCGACCGACCTCACTCTCCGAGTGATGAAGGTCACGGCACGGTCTCTCGGGCAGACGATGTCCACGGCGACACCGTCGAAGACTTTGCCCAGCAGTTCTCGAAGGTGAAGCAGCAGACAGAGGCTATCCGGCATATCCTGCCCCGGCGCGGCTCAAAATCCCACACCCCGTCTGCTCGTCGCCAAGGGCGTCGGCCCGGCCCCGGCATGGAGCCCACCGCAGGAAGCAGACGCCACCTGTCTCACGGCCGGCCACCAAGAACCCACGAAGGTCGTCAAAGCGCCCCTGAGACGGGCGACCCAGAAACCCACTGCATTGGAGCTGGTAGTATGACCACTCCATCCCCCAGAGGAGGGCCGGGTGGAGAATCTTTTGTTGTCTTTTCATTTGATTTCACCGCATGCCCAAGTGGCTGCGGTACCCAACAGTTCAGCAAAAGAGTGGTTTCCTCCTTCCCTGGGTCACATACCCAGTGTGCATGGTCGTCATCGTGACCACCGTCCACCTTTTTTCCCTTGCAGGATTGGCGCTCCAGGGGCAGTCTCCCCGCCCCTGCGCGCCCAGCTGTGGCACATGTCTGCCCCCGATGTGACAGATCTCCACGGGTTGCGAGGACAGGCCTCTTCCTCCCCCGTACCTGGCTGTACCAGGGGTGGTCACAAGGAGCCAGGTAAGTGCTTCAGTATCCCTAGACTCAGCACGGCCATGACATGGTGTGGCACCTCGAGCTCCACCCCGCCGCGAGGCCCCACCTGCCGGTATGTCCAACGACGTTGTCCCTTTGGTCCCCCTCGCGCGGAACTTGGACGCTTGGCTTGTGCTTTCCAATCCGTCGCGATGGCTGGTCCAGACCATCCAACTCGGCTACGCGATTCAGTTTGCCAGGCATCCGCCCAGGTTCAGCGGTATCCACTTCAACTTGGCTAAGAACGAAAACGCTGCTACTTTGCGTGCGGAGATCTCCACCCTCCTACGGAAGGGTGCGAAAGAACCTGTCCCTCCGGCCGAGATGAAGGGGTTTTACAGCCCCTACTTCATCGTACCGAAAATAGGCGGTGGGTTGCGGCCAATCTTGGACCTGCGAGTACTGAACCGGGCTTAACACAGACTCCCATTCAAGATGCTGCCGCAAAAACGCATTCTGGCCAGCATCCGGCATCAAGATTGGTTCATGGCGGTAGACCTGAAGGACGCGTACTTTCACGTCTTGATTCTACCTCAACACAGACCCTTCCTGCAGTTTGCATTCGAGGGTCAGGCGTATCAGTACAAGGTCCTCCCTTTCGCCCTGTCCTTGTCCCCTCGCGTCTTCACAAAGGTTGCAGAGGCAGCTCTTGCCCCGTTAAGGGAAGTGGGCATTCGCATTCTCAACTATCTCGATGATTGGCTAATCCTAGCTCACTCTCAGGACATGTTGTGTGCACACAGGGACTTGGTGCTCTCACACCTCAGCCGATTAGGGCTTCGGGTCAACTGGGAAAAGAGCAAGCTCCTCCCGGTTCAGAGCATCTCTTTTCTCAGTTTGGAGTTGGACTCAGTCTCATTGATAGCGCGCCTCACGAACGAGCGTGCACAGTCGGTGCTGACCTGTCTGAAGGCTTTCAAACAGAAAACAGCGGTTCCACTGAAACTCTTTCAGAGGCTCCTGGGGCATATGACATCCTCGGCGGTGGTCACCCCGCTCGGGTTGATGCATATGAGACCACTTCAGCACTGGCTCCACACTCGAGTCCCAAGATGGGCATGGCGCCGTGGGAAACATCGCGTGGCCATCATGCTGGTCTGTCACCGTCTCTTCAGCCCTTGGACCGACCTCTCGTTTCACCGGGCAGGTGTTCCCCTAGAGCAGGTCTCCAGGTGTGTCGTGGTCACGACAGATGCCTCCAAAATGGGCTGGGGCACTGTTTGCAATGGGCACGCAGCCGCCGGCTTATGGACGGGCCCGCAGCTGCCTCGAGTTGTCACAATTCTGCTCGCCCTGCGGAGGTTCCGGCCGTTGATCCAGGGCAAGCACGTGTTAGTTTGGACAGACAACACGACAACGGTAGCATATGTCTCTCATTGTATGTCACAACTTGCCCGCCATCTCCTTCTTTGGAGTCAGCAGCACTTTAAGTTGCTGCGAGCCACTTACATCCCGGGCGACTTCAACACTGCAGCGGACGCGCTATCACAGCAGGTTACCCTCAGGGGAGAGTGGAGACTCCACCCTCAGGTGGTCCAGCTGATCTGGAGTTGATTCGGACAGGCACAGGTAGACCTGTTCGCCTCCCAAGAATCCTCCCACTGCCCGCTCTGGTACGCCCTGACCGAGGCACCTCTCGGCATAGATGCGCTGGCACACAGCTGGCCTCTTGGCCTACGCAAATATGCGTTTCCCCCAGTGAGTCTGTGCACAGACTCTGTGCAAGGTCAGGGAGGACGAGGAGCAGGTCATCCTGGTAGCACCCTACTGGTCCACCCAGACGTGGTTCTCGGACCTCACGCTGCCTTGTGACAGCCCCCCCCCCCCGGCAAATTCCCCTGAGGAAGGACCTTCTTTCTCAGGGACGGGGCACCATCTGCCACCCGCGACCAGACCTCTGGAATCTCCATGTCTGGTCCCTGGATGGGACACGGAAGACCTAAGCGGTGGTAGACACGATCACTCAGACTAGGGCCCCCTCTATGAGGCGCCTGTATGACTTCAAGTGGCGTCTGTTCGCTAAGTGGTGTTCTTCCTGACAGGAAGACCCCCAGAGATGTGCAGTCGGATCAGTGCTTTCCTTCCTGCAGGAGAGGTTGGAAGGGCGGCTGTCCCCTTCCACCTTGAAGGTGTACATTGCTGCTATAGCAGCACACCACGACACAGTGGATGGTAAGTCCTTAGGGAGGCACAACCTGATCATCAGGTTCCTGAGAGGCACCAGGAGGCTGAACCCCTCCAGACCGCGCCTCGTTCCCTCACGTGACCTCTCTGTAGTTCTTCAGGGTCTACAGAGAGTCCCCTTTGAGCCTTTGCAATCAGCTGAGCTTAAGGCACTCTCCTTGAAGACTGCCCTCCTGACTGCGCTCACTTCCATCAAGAGGGTAGGAGACCTGCAAGCGTTCTCTGTAAGCAAAACGTGCCTGGAGTGAACTTTTTTTTACAGACAAATACCTAGAACAAAATCCAACACAATACATACAGTAATTTTGTCATATCAGATGTGAAGAACGTCTTTTGTGGAGTACAGTAATTTTGCTGGACCTAAGTAAACTATTGGAAAAGTCAAATTTTCTGTATTCTGTAAATCTTCAGTATTGAGGAACAGAAATATCAAAAATCAAGGACTTTAGGAAAAAGGTTCTGCAGATCACCAGCACATTTTTTTTTCATTCATAATGTAAATTAACAAACATGCAAGCCATCTTTATGCTTAAATGACATTACACAAAGGCACTGTGACAGCTTTTTCTGTCTTTATATTCCCTCTTTCTTGGCTTTTGGCTTTTAAAAAGTTCAATTCAGACATATGCACAAAGACACAAACTGTATAGTCAAGTGTGTGTCAGTCTGCACCCCTTTCTTATCTTTGACAGATTCTTGCAAACCTCCCTGCCATGATGTTCTGGGTGGTGGCATAATGATTCTCTCTCTCTCTCAAAAAAATTCTGTAACTCTAAAACCTCCAACAAGTCTTTGGGATTTTTTTTTTTCACCCTTTTTATCATTTTTATTAAAAACCAGGCGAAAGTCACAAGTCAGATCACTTAAAAAGTAAAAGCAAACAGTGCAAGATGACTTAGATGAAAGTTAATAAGGAGATTGTTCAAATCACTAACACAGAACACAACCTTTAATTTGTGTTTCTAAGAATAGACATTTCATTGCTGATTATCTTAAACTATCGAATGGCTGTAGTGTACGCAACTGTAGACAAATATGAACCGCCATGCCAATTATGAAAAATGCTGCAGCTATTTGATGGCAGAAGTGTTTGTGAATGCGAGATGAAAGGAACTGTGAAGGTGCTTGGGCTGCTGAAATCAGTAATGCATGTAATGTGAAAATTTTTATTTGAGAACACTGACATGTATAAAATCAAGTAGCCCATGTTAGTGATTCCAAAGCAGGAGAACGAAGCGAGTCCAGGGGTACTAGGAAATAGGAATATACTAGGAATGTACGTCCATGCTGTTGTGACACTTCATGACACTCTCAGTCAGTTAAAAGGAAATTAAGGAAGCGGGAACCAGCTTGCATTCTTCAGGGTAATTTATTTTCCACACTCTTTTTCATAAACTCATCAGATTTTAACATAAGGAATAACACAAAAATAATGCTGCCCTCCACAGCGTTGCCAGCTTCAGATCATTCTTCCCTTCACTGCCACTTGGCTCCTCTTTTATCTCCCTCCAGCTTTCATAGATAATCTTCCCCAGGTGTCAACCCTTACCGTGCTCTCTCTCTCAGCCTCGCTCTCCACAGATGTCGCTCGGCCACGGCCATCTCACCACATGCTTGTTAAGGAGGCAATTTTAAATGAGTGCCCTGAGGGATCTGACTGTTTTGGTGGATAGGAATGCTGACTATTGCTGAAAGACTTACATGGGCCCTATTTTAAGAGCGCTAGCAGTAAGCGATAATTCATACGCACAAGTCGGCACCATAGCAGGGGATGGGGGGTTCAAATGCCTCGCTCCCCTAAGGAACTTTATGACTAGGTTATGTTTGCTGAGAAAATCGCTACATAAACCTTGACCGTTGATGGGGTAAGACCAGAATCCAGCCGCTCTTGAAGGAATGTCAAAATCCCAGTTATGGGGCAATTCACTGGGTCTTCACCACGTGAAGAGCACCATTTTGCAAACAAGCACCATTTAAGTGCATAGAGGTGTCTTGTGGACAGTGCTCTAGCCTGTAAAATGGAGTTCATCACCGACTGAGCCAATTCTGGCTCGTCTGCTGTGCTCCATTCAGAGGCCACACGTGTAGGCTCCACGGCTCTGGTGGGGATGCCAAATCGTGCCTTGTGCTTGAGAGAGAAGGTCTCTCCATCAGCTGTATTTCCCATGGAGGGCCATCCAGTATTTCTATCATCTCCAGAAACCAGGACTGATTGGGCCATTTCGGCGCAATTAACAGAACTGTTTCCATGTCCACTCGGACTTTGCTGATGACAGAATGGAGCCGCACGGGGGAAATTTCACCGGCCATTTGTGAGCAGCGTGTCCACGCCCAGCGGGGATTGGGACATGGAGTACCAAAAGGGACAGTAGGCATTCTCCACGGAGGTGAATAGGTCAACTTCTGCTTTGCTGAATATTTCCCAAATTCTCATCACTGTCTGAGGATGATGTCTCCATTCCCCTGGTTATGCTACCTGGTGTGACAACAGATCCAATCTGAAAATCGGACAGCCCGGGACATGCGTCACACGCAATGAGAGGAGATGACGCCTGCTCCATTGGAGGAGGCGTTGTGTCATGCTCAATTATTGTGGCGATTATTGAGTCCGTCCTGGCATTTTATGTATGCCACTACTGTTGTGTTGTCGTAATGAATCAGAATGTGGTGATTCACAATGTCAGAATAAAAAGCTCTCAAAGCTCAAAGTGGTTGATGTACCACACCGTTTCGCACCTGCTCAGGTGCTGAAAGTCGGGCATCCATCGCACACTGCGCCCCAACCAGTATTGGATGCATCTTTTCTTCTGAAAATTTGACCCAGCATAACACCCTGTTGGTAGAAGGCCGGCGCTGTCCATGGTGATAGAGCAGCCAGACAGCGGCGAGTCACTGCGATGCACATGCGCTTAAGGTTCCAGGCGTGATGTGGAACGTGTTTCTTGAGTCAGTACTGGAAAGGTGTAACAGATCTAATGGTATGATGTTGGATGCTGCCACTATAAAACCCAGCATTCTCTGAAATGACTTCAGCAGCAATGTTTTCCCCAGTTTGAACTGAGACAGACACGAAGAATGGTCTGTACACACTTGTTCATGAGGTGCACGTGCATGCTCACGGAGTCGAGACGAACTCCTAAAAAGAAGATTTGCTGGCTGGGGAAAGTGTGCTTTTCGCCCAGTTGACATTCAGACCCAGATTTTTCAGATGACAAAGCAGAAAGTCTCTGTGTTCACTCAGTAGTGCCTCTGATTGGGCTAGTAATAACCAATTGTTGAGGTAAATCAAAACACGCACACCGTTGATTTTCAATGGGTCGAACGCCGTATCGATACATTTCGTGAATGTGCGAGGAGCCAGAGACAGACCGAAAGGAAGGACTTTGAATTGATACGCAGTTCCCTCTAACGCAAATCTCAAAAACCACCTGTGACATGGTGCAATTGGTACATGAAAGTACGTGTCCTTCAGATCTATTGATGCAAACCAGTCCTGAGGACGGATGTGCGATAAGATTTGTTTCCGAGTTAACATTTTGAATGGGTGCTTCGCGAGCGTGCGATTCAAGCGTCTCAGATCTAGTATGGGCCAAAGCCCACCGTCCTTCTTCGGAATGAGAAAACAACGGCTGTAAATCCCACTGTGTGTGTCGCAGTCTGAGACAGTCTCTATCACGTTTTTTGCGAGGAGACTGTGAATCTCTGCACGCAACACTGGTGCATCCTGTGGTTGGACCACAGATTGCAAAACGCCAGTGAAATGAGGTGGCCGGTGTACAAACTCAATCGTATTACGGTGCTCGATCATTTTTAACACCCAGTCTGACACGCCCGTGAGGGCTCACCATGCATTCATGCAGAAGGACAGCAGACTTATTGATTCGCTCGCTATAGGAGATAGAGTGCCACTCAGCATAGGGAAACAATTGGCATAATGTGTGGGGTGCATGATATGTGAAGTGGAAATTACATTTTCTCTTTTATGAGAACAATCTTGGTTTGAGTAATACACACAGAAGCAACATTTTGAACAATGTCTGTTCCCGATGAACAGTTTTGGGGAAGAGGGGAGAAACACTGTGTGCCCCGAATCGAGCCTTCTTTGGCTCTGGGCCGTGAATAATGGCAAGCTCTGGGCTCCTCTTCACGGGGCTGGGCACGTCAGGAATGTTTCTGTTGCCCGGCTGGCATTTTTCCATTGGCGCGTATTTTGCGGCGAGATGGCGGGTGCTCACACCTGGACCACGGTTTGCGTGGCTTCACTGATTTCTCAGTAGTAGATTTCGGCTGCACTGGGGCAGTAAGAGATGGATTCTTTGCCGGGCACTGACCAGAATTAGATTGAGAGCGTACCGGGAAAGGGGAAGTGCTACTTCTCTTTGGCAGAATGTGATTCATTGCTTGACACTGATTTTGCACTGCGATGAAGTGCTCTGAAAAGCCTTCTATGGCATTGCCAAAGAGACCATCGGGAGACACCGGGGTGTCAAGGAGGGCAGCTTTCTCTGCGTCACGCATCTCTGTGAGAGTTAGACAAATATGCTGATCCAGAACCACTGCTCATCGCTTTGCCGTTGGCCTGAGCGGTAGCTTTCGTGGCTCGCAGCGCCAAATCTGTAGCGGTGCGGAGCTCTTTGAACAGCTCTGGATCAGAGCCTTGCTCATGCATTTGTTAAAGGAGCTTGAAAAAGAGCACTGACATATTGTGGAGTGGCCCACTGCTGTATAAGTTCTTCCAGCCAGTCACGAGAGTGTGTTTTGAGAAAGAAAACATATAAATGTACATTTAAAGACACAAATTAGGTCCTTAGGGTACAATTATGTACCCAAAAGTTATACATTTAAATAGAGTTATAAAAATTAAAGAGGTAATACCCCAGTGACGGCCCTTGACCGAACCTTAAACAGTACCTTTTTTTCCTGAGTGTTTAAGCAGAATATACTGTATGTGCTACTAATGTTTTTCACCCACAGTATCAAAACCTTTATTAAAAATGTATAAAAACAGCTTAAATGTACAATATCAGTTAAAAGAAAGACATTTTTGGTTTGGTGTTGATGGAGTACTTGCCAATGGGGCTGAGGGTGTACAAAAGACATAAAAGGTTTTCTGAAACATTGGCCTATGACATAATGTTATTACAAGATTTTCCACCCAAATATTGTCGTGTGCATCCCCAAAGCAAACTCAGCATGTCACATTTTGTGAACTGCTGCTCTAGTCCAACATACTATAAAAACTTCATAAACCCATTCAGGACAGAGATGCAATATCATTATCAAATTTTTATGTTCAGATTTCTCAAGTATCTTTATTGCGTATGAGAGAGAGAGAAAGACATCGAGATACTGACCTCTTCTCCTGGACTCCTTTTTCACACTGAGTTTGACATCTGTTTGAAGTTCTGCCTCTGTTGACATCCTCCTGTGTCTGTATTCCTCTCAATAGCATGGAGATGGTGAGCATGGAGTCAGTCCTCTAGTCCTCTGAGGATAATTCAACACAAAGGTGTACTGGTCCAGTCATCTGAGCTTTATATCCAGTATGCAAACAGATGAAATTGGCGCAGTTGGTGGGATTGTCTGTATTTGTGTTGTATTTTTCTGCATACAAGTTTAGTAGTATTCCTCTGATGTTTTCACAGCACATCCAGTTGCATTCACAGTATCACATGATTCTTAAAATGAATCCAAACTGCTCAGCTGAGACCCTTTGGAGAGAGACAGAGATGTTTTTTTTTTTAAGGCATTTATCACAGAATGCTACAAATGCTACTGTTATCTACACACACGAATTATAAAAAACTTTCAGTTTACACACTCATAAAAATGTATTTTAAAAAATTGAGAGGAAAGCATTTATTAACTGTTTCAACAAGCGGCATTTCCTATCAGACATTTTTGCATCGGCTCAAGTGTGTTTACCTTCCCCTGTGGTGCGACTAGAAGCACGTTGCATCAGCAGTATCGGAGACCCAGGTTTGAATCTTGTTTTCAAACAAGAAAGTAATCATGTTCTCATAATCAGTGACAGCAGTGATTCTGATGTTGCTTTTTTCCCTCTAAAATTACATTTGTACTCCACTGATGGTTAGGTTTAGGTTTAAGGTTTGGATTGGAGGTAAAGTTTATAAAATATAAATTCCTCTTCACTGTTTTACAGCATGTACAGATGAAAACAACTCGCTTTTGGCGCCCCCTGTGGACAATACGCCCATGCGCCCACCAACAGTTACCACTTTGGAAACTGGGGGCAGTGTTTCGCATTTTGGTAAGCACAGACTGATTTTAGCTAAAGAAAAGTCAACTTACTGTTTCCAATTTCACTGTGAGATCAGTCTGTACACTCTGCACCAAACGTTTCTACCAATGACTAATTAATGACTCTTCAGCCGTCACAGAAATGCAAACAGATGTGCATAATTCATGTTTTAAATGTATTCTACTTAAATAATAGTATTTTAGACATTTGTAACACAAATAATGTACTTAAAAGTAATTAACTTTTGAAAGTCACATTATAATTTGATTACACAAATTTGAAATGTAATTTCTTTTTAACCAAAATATTTAATAGATTGCAGTAACTAATTACATTGTAATCAGATTACACCCAACACTGATTGTAACAGTTTCTTAAACCTAAAGCCTTATATATATATATATATATATATATATATATATATGACTTCAGAGACAGAAGTATTTATGAAAATTTACAAAATGGCTGGAACATTTGTGAAGGTACCGCCGCAGGTGTTGGAGTTCAATTCTTAGACACAACAATCAGCTTTCTGATGGATAAACTTTGTCCAAGAACAACCTGTTTAATTTTTTCATAAATGAAATGTATTACTAGTCCAGATGGGACAAATAAAAGTAAAGTAATTTGCACTCTTTGAATGGTGGGAATAAATTGTCATCCAAGCTCAACAAGAAAGAAATGTCACTTCCAAGTGAAGCACACGGTTCACTCATTTTACTAATTTACCAACTTTGACCACAAAGATAAAAAAAAAACCTTTCTACCCTTTAAAGCCTTGAGTCCTTCTGCCGGTGCGCTCATGCATCAAACAACCTTTCATTTACCAAGAACTGAAGGTAGAGAAGCAGCAGCCTGAACGATCAGACTCCTGAAGACAAGTTACAAATCAAAAGATTCAATCTGAACACAAGCAAACGTGTCAATCAACGCGTTCATATGCCAAAAAAAAAAAACAGAAAAGGCACACAATTTCACTCAGAGCAAATAATGTTATTTTTATTATCACCATGCCAGCTGTGTCTTATTGTGTTAGACGGAGGAATGATTTAATGTAATGAATGACTGCTCTTCAAACCGGTGGTAACTAGGTCACCACGCCGCTCAATCTGCTGTGTGTTTAAAGAGCTCAAGCATCACCTCTCATCTGGGTCAGAGCTGAGAAGCATTACTAGTCTCCGTTGTGCTGCCTTCTAAACTGTCAGGGAAGCGTCTCTGAATTACGCTTGCTTGCTTTGACATACATGGATTCTCTCCCTTTTAAGGGTGTGAAATATTAATTAGCTTACAAATTAGCATTGTGAAGACGTAGGATGGAATATGACAACCAATTTACTATTCATTCAGGGGTGATTTAAAGGGAAGTCCACATATTTGAGAGCTGGCAGTGCCCTGTTTCAAATCACAAAAGAGCACCCACATGGAAAGTAGAAAGTTTTATGATCGATGAAAAAAATTAAGCTGTATGTCAAAGCACATTATCCACAGAAACAACAAAAAGATCATTTTATTTAGCTAATTTGAATGTATCTTAAAGGATTGTACTTTCCAGAAAACCTTAAAATGCATTTGCATTGGTGCCATGGTTACAGGAGGTGCTCATAACATGTTCATAGCATCCCATTTCCCCCGTCTCTTGTACCACTTTACTGCATACCTGCCAACACTCCCGATTTTACTGGGTTTCTCCAGTTTTTACACCCCTCCTCCCACTGTACTCCCGATTTACAATTTCTCCCGATAAACTCACGATTTTCCACATCCACACTTTGCTCATGAGAATTAATTAGACCTCCAGGTAGGGTTGCCACACTTCCCGTAAAATACGGGATCATCCCGCATTTAAATATGAAATTCTGCATTTTTTAGATATAATTAGGACTACACGCTGCTACACCGTACCTTTAAATCTACTGCAAAGGCTTACCAATATTCATCAGTAGCTGATCGTGAAGTCCAGGAGTCGGTAGTAAGAGCGATGCACTCCACCTTCTCAAGCCATGTGTGCACGATATTCTTAGTCTCTCAACACAACGTTAGTAAACTGTGAGTGGCAGGGCTACTTAAACTCTGGTTTCATTTCCTCTAACTCACCACGTTAAGCGGATGCATATCTCCGACTGTAAACTTATGTTAGCTTCTTTGCCTGTGGTGAATCAATTTATATTTTTTCCTAGGGTTCAAAGCTTCCTGTTTACTTACTTTTACAGCACATCCCTGCCATTCACCATGATATCTGTTCATCTGGGATATTAAATTGGTTGTGTTCCTGGAATAAGGCAATTCTGCCTTGCACTTTTACACACTGTTTTTAATTAATCCAGGTAATCCGAAATTACTCCAAACTTCGCTTCTTTTGCACTTTCCCAAAAACTCTCCTATTTGATAATTCACCATAACATTACCCACAACGTACATCAGCTGCACAAATGTAGGGGTGACGGTAACCTAGTATGAAGTACAGTAAATGTTATATCACCCCCTTGTGGACTCCCAAAACTATTACGTCAGAACACATTAAATGGAAGACCAACTGACTGTGAATTGGAAAGCACACAAATTAGGTTTCTAATTTAAATGCTGGCTAATAGTAATATATCAATGCCTCAAAAACATAAGAAAATAACGTGCCAATCAATAATCGATTTATCAATATTTAATGACATTCCTACAATCAATACATGATCATTTCACTATACCTAAAAATCATTCATGTCTCTAAGGTTTTCAGTCATCCAGGACCAGTGTTACGTGTAATCCAACTGCAAAGTAATTAGTTACCGTAATAAAATTATTTTTTATTCAAGTATTTTTTTTTTGTATAGCACTTTTAACAAAATACATCATTTTAAAGCAGCTTTAGAGAAAATAATGCTGTTATGTCTGTAATTTAGTCTAAAAAAATAGTCTAACGTGTTACATTTAAAATTCTAGTAATCAGATTACATTTACTGGTTTTTAATTAAAGTTTTTAAGTACATTACGACATGAATTCATATGTACGTCTGTTTGCATTTCTGTGACAGCTGAAGAGTGTATGACAATGTATGAGGAAATATATTTTGAATATGTCGATCAGAAAAATAAAAACTTTTCTATGAAATGTGTTTTATAAAGTCCCTTAAAAGTAATGTAATTAGTAATGTGATTACTTTTTCTATGAAGTAATCATTTAAGTAATCTTATTACATTAAAAAAGTATTTAGTCATTTGTAGTGGATTACTTATTTTGAGTAATTTACCCAATACTGTCCAGGACATCCAAGAAAAATTCACAAAAGGACTCTTGCATTAAATAATAACAGCCTTAGCTATGTCAAACATCAGCAGCAGCTTACATCACATTACTTACAGTCAGTATTCTTGTGCTTTGTGCCAAGGACAACATTTTTTCTAAAAAATAAAAAGGAAAAAAAAAACATTCTTTTATTTTTTTCAATAACAGAGTTGAACTAATAAGCACATGTTCGGGTATCATTCACATGGTGTATCGGGAACCCAGTGCCTCAAAATATCATGCTTTTCTACACAGCTCTTTACAAAGAGGTCATGCTTTCATTTCTAAGTCACAGTTGAAGGTTTAAGGGGCATTCCACTCTTCATCTTTACGTTAACATATGTTTTAACAAAATTCCCCTGAAGCCCCTGGCTCTGATGAGGAAAAGCTGATTTTAAGAGATTTCTAAAGGCTGACTCTGAAAATGCCCAGGATTACACATTTAAACATTTTTGCAACAATAGAAACATGCACTCCTCACCCTGCTGAAAAAGTCATCATATGCTGTGTGTTTGAATGTTGGCCCCCATCATGGGATGCTGGTGTGCTGTTTCCACCAAGCTTCTTAATTAGCTTAACCAGTAAGACTTCCTTGGTGAACCAGCTTCACAAAACAGTAAAAATATGTTTTGTCGGTTAACCCCCCAAAAATCGCTCATGTGGTACCATCTAAATTATTTGGTTTTATTCCATTTCGAAAATATGATATAACTTTGACTAAATCAACCTGACTATACATTAGGTTACCCCAACGGAAGTCATTTTTAAGGGTTAGATCAATGCATTAAAAAAAACAATTTACGCAATAAATGATGTCCCCAGACTGTAAAAAGGAAGATTCCTGAGAAATTAAAGCTTGTAGTACCACCTATTTTCTCCAGGGGCTGTAAGCGAAACTTCAGCTGTAAAGCCAACACACAGCTTATACAGAGGGAAAAAAAATCATTCAGCAGACAGCACAACACAAGGATGCGTTCTTGCGTTCAAAACACAGCTTGATGGAGCACAAATCCGAACTAAGGGATCACAAGACGTGTTTTTCTAAGTATTAAACTACATTTAATTTGACACAGTGACCTAAAAATGGTATGTTTATAACACGGCGCAACCAAAGTGAGATGCTCCAAAAGCATTCATCTGACGCAGGTGTACATTGACGGGCCCTTTGACAAGCCCGCATAATAAATCTCTGACTGATTGACAAATTCACTTGCAAAATGGATTGATTAGAACTGTATGCCAATGATTGGCTTATGTTCAATAATATGCTAATAAACAATACATTGGATTCAGGGCTCCAGACTGTGATTAAAACAGTCGCAAATGCGACCAAAAATAATTGATTGCTACAATAATATATAATCTATAATAATATAAATCGGGTTGTTCATATGCGGTTTCATCAGATATTATCTTGTGAGTTATTACATCTTTAGAGCAAGCATCAGTGTCTCATGTCGCTTTCCACTCATTCTGTTGTGATGATGAGCTCACTGCACCGCACACAACAACAAACCCAGCGTGAGAGAGTCGTGAAAAAATGACTCTTTTGAACCGGGTCTTTTTCATGAATCACTTGAAAAGAACTGAGGGTTTGAACTCAGGAGCTCATGTTAGCAGTTTAAATCAGATTCACTTTCTCAGCAAATCAGCCATCAGTGAGCTCACAACTGGGAGTGCAGACATTTCAAAATAAGAGGCCCATGTGTATTTTTGGCTTCTTTATAATTGAAGGTCCTGTACTGTTTAAAACATGTTTCTCTTCTTGTAATTATTGATTGGGATTGGAGTAGCACAATAAACTGAATCTGGAATTTCATTCAATTTGAGAATTTCATTCTCTTGTAGTCTCTGTGTCTGGGCCATCCAGTAACAGTAAAGAAAGACTAAAGCAATATTTTAAAACAATATATATATATATATATATATATATATATATATATATATATATATATATATATATATATGACATCAAGCTTTTGACACTTAGGACAATTGAGGGACTTATACACAACTATTACACAAGGTGCAAACATTCATTGATGCTCAAAAGACAACACACTACTATATGCATACTATATGTAATTATCTGTAATGTAGATTCTGAAGAGCAGTACTAAATAAAATATATTTTATCTCTTATATTTGTATAAATTATGAAAGGGGTGTGAGCATTTATGAGACAAAAGGGAATGCAAACTTATCTTCTCAACTGTTTATTAAACTTTCGATGAATGGGTTATCAGCTGTCTTTCTTTTCTTCGGCTTTCTATCTGAAAAGCAATCTAATTTGAGCAAATCTGTGATTTGGCAACTAAAAACAGCCATTTGACTCCTTAATGTTTCAGTTTAGCCAATGGTTTTTGACGGTGAGATTACGTCTGAGAAAATAAACGCGGTTAACCGGTTTTACGATTATTTGCAATCTTTCTCATTATAGGCTACAATAGCACTGATGCAAAAAATACATATATCACAACTGAACATCTTAGTGGACGTATTTCTGTTGGCATCCAACAGTATTTTCTTCTGCAACAGTTTATTAAAGCAATGCATTGTCTGTCAGACTCCCCAACATAAAGAATTGGCAACAGACTCTATAATATTACTGTCCACAACACCTTACAAATAAACCCGTGGACTATGCATAATAATGGGAACATTGCTCACAGAAGGCAATTTAAAGTCCAATAATTACTAAAATGTAAATTTATTGTTGAACGTGATTAATCTGTATAGAATGCTTTAAATAATGAGGACGAAAAGACGCAACTTTTCAAAAGTTTACTCGCTTATAGTAACTATTGTACATGCAATGCACCCACACTGTCAGCACGCTTAAACATTACAAAAAGTAGCATCTTTTAATTCATCACTTTAAAATCACCACAGCTACAAATATTAAACTTACTAGTTTGTTGTTGGACGACTAGTGGAGCATCCTGTCCCATTTGTAGGATGTTTCTTTCTATGACTTCTGTCTGCATAATTTACATCTGTTGTCTTCAGTCAGTCATCTAAAAGCTCCCTAACAGCCGATTTAAGTCGCTTTTTTTTGGTGGATACGAGTCTGGTAGATTGAATTCCTCTGTTATATTTTGGAATTTGTGTGTAGTAGCCCCAGTTTCATGTGAATTGAAAGTTCACGTTCAGTTCGCCACACCTGGCCATTAAAGCGCCACGCGGCCACCATCCTTAACCATAGCAACAGCTCCAGTACCCACACAAGCACAAGAGTTTTCCCATTTAGGCTTACAAATTCTTATGAATAACTCTTTTATATTATATACAAGTCTGTCAAGCTCCTGAAGTTTGCGGAGTCCGCCTACAGGCGGGAGATTGATCATCTGGTGACCTGGTACAGTCAGAACAACTTGGAGCTCAATGCTGTGAAGACAGTGGAGATGGTCATAGATTTCAGAAAGCACCCAGGCCCACCCACCCCCATCATCCTGTGTGACTCTCCAGTTGACACTGTGGAGTCCTTCCGCTTCCTGGGAACCATCCTCTCCCAGGACCTCAAGTGGGAGCTGAACATCAGTGCATTTATCCTGATACATTTGAAAAAGGCATTTTTATTTTCACAACGCTTTCCGTCCACACTGCCGTTTTCAAGTGTTTTCCAAAAGTTGCTCGTCCACACTGAAACGTATGAAAACTCTTGAATATCCCCTTACTGTACGGTCTGTAATGCAATTGTTCTCATGTTCCGTCGCCAGACAGCAATTCCAAGTAAACTTCCCATCGCCTTTAAAGGAATGCAATAAGTTTGAAGGTTGGATAAGGTTACATTTATCTTTAACATGCTATCAACAAGTATATCAGGCACAACAGCGACACTACAACACAGGCCGCCATCTTGATTGTTTTGGGCTGAATGGATCACATGACTGCATCACATGACAACAAATACGTCACTGTTTTCAGATATATCCGTTTTCCCAGTCTACTCTACAATGTGAATTTATCCACTTTTGAAAAGCTCCATTTTCACTAACAAAAATGCAGTCTCAGTGTGGACGGAAGGCGAAAACATAGAGAAAAAGATACGTTTTCGTTTCATATTAGTGTGAACGTGGCCTGATAACTAGTATTATCTAACCCATTAAACTGGGTGGGGACTGTAGTGTGTAATAAGTTTATGCTTAAAAAGTAAAAATCCCTGGAAACATAAATAGTCATAAGTAGTACCAATTGAAAGCTTAAAATCTGAACTTTTTTAAAGATTTGTCTGTGAGCTTCCTTGGGTAGCCTAAATAATCAAAGTTTATGTCTTAGACCAGAAGAAAAAGCATGATTACCAAATCTTTGGCAAAATATGTTTTCGTTTTCAAAAATGTTTCCAATAATTACATTTTACATATCTTTGCAAAGCGGAGGATCTTCTATTCCACTCAGAGGCCAAAATAGTGGACAAACAGTGGGGAAGGTGTGGGATCACACCTTTTGGATCAGCACATGGCGAGTGCCACCTGCATTTCAGATTTGCATATTGTGATTGAAGGTGTTATAGGAAAAGTTATTTTTCCTAGTTGTTGCTGCCATCTAGTTGAATTAATTAACACTTTTTGCAGGGACACAGAGCAAACAAAGCCTGAATTACAGGCTTTCAAAGACAGGATAAGAAATTTGTATGTCCATCATAAGATTGTAGAAAACATACTAGGGATGCACCGATCCGATGTCTGGATCGGTATCAGCAGCCAAAATATGTGACATATCGTTTTAACTAAAAAAACAAATGTGCCTCATGTGGACTGGGAAGACTTTCCAATGATCAAATAAACAAGTCCTTGTTTTGTGAACAATTTGTTGAAACAAAAACTTATTATTTAACCAAGTTGGACATAAAAACTAATCTACCACTTTAAAAAACCAATTGAAAGAAAAATTCAAATCTAAATTAAGCCTCTCAAAAACATAAATTAACTTGTCCTTCCCTTATTGTACAAGAGGACTTTTTGATATGCCTGAAAGGAAGCAATCTTTTAAAACATATAAGCTGCAGTGTTGTTTTTACAAAGAACAAATGGCATGTAGCACTAAATTGGCATCAGCAGGTGCAGTTTCACAGTGCCAGGCAGAGGAACAGATCCAGTTATTTTTTGCAAAACATTTTTGGACAATTTAACCCAGGAATGTAAAGCTTGGATAGTTACCTTTACATGTCAGTAATAGAGCCAGTGCTCATGGCTTCAGCAAGTGTTGACTGCTCTGCTCTGTTTCACCGAAAATGCAGTTCTAGTCTAGTTGACACATTTGATGGACACTTGGTACTTGCTTGTTTTGATTATTAGGGGGGGTTACCTCCCCCATTCCCCCTGGAATCTACGCCCTTGGTGTAATTAGTATTTGCACAATGCAGTTTCGGCATACACACAAATAATTAGGCTATGATGTGATTAAATCCTGGAATCACGGGAGGTGTGAAATATTTCAATATGTTCCTTCTTCACAGACATCTGATAATGAATATTACAGCCCACTGGCAGCTTGTCACACTGCTAGCCATAACTATTACTAATCCATCAGTGACTTGTGCCAGCAAACCTCATTTGAGACGTCATTGTGATAAAAGACACATAAAGCTTAATTTAGTGTACTGGTATAGAATAAAATCCATTTCATATCTTGAAGTGTCTTGTTTATCCTTGTTTTGTTCCACTCTAATACATCATAATAGCTGGCAGAGCTATGAAAACAAATTATATGGGTCAGTTACCTGCACAGTAGAGAAAACGCTTGAGGGAAAAGCAGTTCACATGCTGAATCACTCACAGGGTCTTCTAAACACGCAGCCCCTTCAAGGAACAATAAACAACAACATTAACCTTATCTACGGTATATCTGGGGTGCTGCTTCAGGCTCATGTTAAATTTATCTTTTAGGAATCAGTGAGGTTGTAAACTACGTTGCAGCCTACTTCTATTCTAAAAATTAAAATATTTTGTTTACTAAAGTTATATGGGTTTATTTTCAGGTTTAAATTAGATGAATTCCAGTTTTTTAATGTGATCTCAGACATTGGGAGCCCACTGTAAAAAAAAAAAAAAAAAAAGACAAACCTTGTTTTACCACTTCATCATATTCTAAAGTCAGTTTGTTGGACCTCTCTTTCTTTATGAAAGAAAGAGATGAATTTATGAATCATACAACTAATATTTTGCAATATTTAGTATATCCCCTACTTATTTAAGGATGGACTGTAATTCTACTGTAAATTACAATGTCTACATATAGTGTATACACAATTCCCTATCTGTCACTCACTCGATGTTGTGTCGATGTAGTGACACTACGGGTCACTCTTGGGAGCCCCAAACACCTCTGCTTTTTAAAAAAAAAGGCCAATGAGAATTTCCGAGTGGAATTTGCATGCCACTCCCCCGGACATACGGGTATAAAAGGAGCTGGTATGCAACCACTCATTCAGATTTTCTCTTCGGAGCCGAGCGGTTCTATTCATTGAAGCTGAATTCATCCGTGAAGTTCATTCACCTCATCTGCTGGATTCTACGGCGCATTTCAGCGGCTTCTCCCCCTCTGCACCCGCGGAGTGCAGAAAACGCCCCTGGGCGCTTTGGCAGAACAACTAAAAGAGTATATTCTAAAAAGAGTATATTTTCTTTCTAAAAGTGCGGCACACACGGAATGTCTTTTTAAAGATGCCTTTCCGTTTGTGTGTTATTCCTGGTAGCGGTCGTTATCTCTCCGCTTGATGGCCACGATCGCTGTCTTACGTGTCTGGGCGCAGCCCACGCAAAGACATCGTTCGTGGATGGGTCTTGTCCTCACTGCGAGAACATGACCACATGGCAAAGTTGCGGTCACGGTTTGCATTCGTAAGGAAGCAAGCCACCCCAGCGGCTCCCCGCCTCGGTCCTTCTACCTACGGGTATGAGGTCGTGCCGGTTAGCACTGAGGGCGATTTGGGGACCTCAATGGGACCACCTCCGCCGGGTATCCCCCCACGGACCTCCCATTCCCCAGCACGCTCGCTTGCCCCGGTCTGGCGCTTGGACGAGATCGCCAGCTCGTCTCAGGGCGAGTTCGACCACTCGTTCCCGGGAAGAAGATGATTTATTGAGCGCTGCATCGGAGAGCGGGCTCGTCCAGTCAGATGCCAGTCGGATGCAGTGACTGAAACTTTTTCAGAGGCTCCTGGGGCATATGGCTCGTCCAGTCGGATGCCAGTCGGATGCAGTGACTGAAACTTTTTCAGAGGCTCCTGGGGCATATGGCATCCTCAGCGGCAGCCACACCGCTCGGGTTGATGCATATGAGACTTCAGACTCGAGTCCCGAGATGGGCATGGCACCGTGGAACACATCGTGGGATACATTGCATGACCATCACGCCGGTCTGTCACCGCCTCTTCAGCCCTTGGACTGACCTTGCATTTTTACGGGCAGGGGTTCCCCTAGAGCAGATCTCCAGGCACGTCGTGGTTACAACAGATGCCTCCAAGACGAGCTGGGGCGCCATATGCAATGGGCACACAGCCGCCGGCTCCTGGACTGGCCTGCGGCTGTGTTGGCACATCAACTGCCTAGAGTTGTTGGCAGTACTGCTCACCCTGCGGAGGTTTCGGCCGTTGATCCAGGGCAAGCATGTGTTGGTCCGGATGGACAACACAGCGACGGTAGCGTACATCAACCGTCAATGCGGTCTACGCTCCCGTTGCATGTCACAACTCGCCCGCTGTCTCCTCCTCTGGAGTCAGCAGCGCCTCAAGTCACTACGAGCCACTCACATCCCGGGCGACCTCAACACCACAGCGGACGCACTGTCACGTCAGGTTACCCTCAGGGGAGAGTGGAAACTCCACCCTCAGGTGGTCCAGCTGATTTGGAGTCGATTCGGTCGAGCACAGGTAGACCTGTTTGCTTCCTGGGAATCCTCCCACTTCCCACTTTGGTACGCCCTGACCAAGGCACCCCTCAGTATAGATGCGCTGGCACACAGCTGGCCCTCTGGACTACGCAAATACACGTTTCCCCCAGTAAGCCTACTTGTACAGACCCTGTGTAAGGTCAGGGAGGATGAGGAGCAGATCATCCTAGTAGCACCCTACTGACCCACGACCAGACCTCTGGAATCTCCACGTCTGGCCCCTGGACGGGACGCAGAAAACCTAAGTGGCCTACCACCCGCAGTGGTAGACACGATCACTTAGGCTAGGGCTCCCTCTACGAGGCGCCTGTATGCCTTGAAGTGGTGTCTGTTCGCTAAGTGGTGTTCTTCTCGACGCGAAGACCCCCAGAGATGCAGTCGGATCGGTGCTTTCCTTCCTGCAGGAGAGGCTGGAGGGGCGGCTGTCCCCCTCCACCCTGAAGGTGTATGTAGCCGCTATTTCGGCTCATCACGATGCAGTAGATGGTAAGTACTTGGGGAAGCACGACTTGATCATCAGGTTCCTGAGAGTTGCTAGGAGGTTGAATCCTTCCAGACCGTGCCTCGTCCCCTCGTGGGACCTCTCGGTAGTTCTTCGGGGTCTGCAGGGAGCTCCCTTTGAGCCCTTGGAGTCAGCTGAGCTTAAGGCACTCTCTTTGAAGACTGCCCTCCTGACTGCGCTCACTTCCATCAAAAGGGTAGGAGAACTGCAGGCGTTCTCTGTCAGCGAATTGTGCCTGGAGTTCGGTCCGGGTTACTCTCACGTGATCCTGAGACCGACCTGGCTATGTGCCCAAGGTTCCCACAACCCCCTTTAGGGATCAAGTGGTGAACCTGCAAGCGCTACCCCAGGAGGAGGCAGACCCATCCTTGGCATTGCTGTGTCCGGTGCGAGCTTTACGCTTCTATTTGGATTGCACGCAGAGCCTTAGAAGCTCCGAGCAGCTCTTTGTCTGCTTTGGTGGACAGCGGAAAGGAAGCGCTGTCTCCAAACAGAGGATCGCCCACTGGGTCATTGATGCCATCGCGATGGCATAGCAGGCTCAGGATACGAGCCCACTCCACCAGGAGTGTGGCGGTCTCCTGGGCCCAGGCCAGTGGTGCCTCTTTGGCAGACATCTGCAGAGCAGCGGGCTGGGCAACACCCAACACCTTTGCGAGGTTCTACAATCTTCGGGTTGAGCCGGTCTCGTCCCGTGTATTGGCAGGCACGAGCAGGTAAATTCCGGGACAACTGGCTGGGTGTACTGCTTGCGCATAGCGCCTTTCCCCTCCCTTGAGGTGAAGATGTGTGCTCTTGACTCCCAGTCGTGTTCACAGACTGTGATTCCTGGATGACTTTCCTCCTTAGCCCTCTGGCAGTTGAGTTTGCGGAGAAACTTGCTGACCAGCCCAGTATGTGTGCTAATGAGCCCCTGTTCTGAGGTAGGTGCTCCACATGTGCTGGTTCCCCAAAGGTGACCCCATGTGATATATTCCGCAAAATCGTTTCCCTGTCGGCAAACTGCATCTTCCTTGGGCAGAGGCCCCTCTGCCCTCGGTCGCCATGCTCTGTAGAAACTCCTCCCCCTTCGGGTAGGACCTACCATGGGACCTCTTCACATGACATACTTCTGGCAAGACTCGGTAAGACCATGTGACGTATTCCACTCAAAATACCCACCCACCCACCCCCTTTTTGGGTGGGGTGTGGTCTCCGCAGTGTCTTCCCCTTGGGAGGGACACCCCCCGATGCAGTAACCTCAGAAGTGACAGTGGGAATGCAACTGGCCCTGGCACATACTAGCACGCCCTCTTTTTGTCCGACAGTGGGAACGCGGCTATTGATAAATCAGTGTCAACTGGATTGTGGATTGTGCGGAGCGGACTGCGGCGCAGACCACAAAACCTGAGACTCGTTAGAATTAAACAGACAATTTTCTACTCTGAAACACTATGGAGAATGTCAGACATCTCATAAGGCCAGACATAATGTGTGCCATTACTAGAGCTACACCAACTGAAGTAAATGGTATTTTGACAAAGATGATATAGATTCATTTTAAAACTCTGAGGGGAAAGAGAAGAACTTCATCTGTATTATAATGATGGCAGTTTTAATAGTTTCTGTGTGTAGGCTATTTTTTTGTGTGTGTGTTGGGTGGGGGGCTTCTATGTAAAGTCAAGGGCTTTAAAGCCTGGACCTCCATAAATTTTGGAGCAAGTTACAAATTTTCATCCTGTGTAAAATCTGTTCAGTTGCAGTGCACTATGATTGTAGTGGTTATTGCCTGGTTTTGTTTGCCTTCCGATGTTCCAAGATATAAATTAAATCAACATTTAAAACATAAAAAGCAAATGTTTCTATTTGAAGCACAGTAACAACTTGCTTTTTTGACTTGATCAAACATTCTAATATGTATATGTTTTTTTTTAGACAGTTATTTCCATCTAATGCATAATTTAATTTATTTTAATAAACTATTCATTGCCATTGGTCGGAAAATGCATAGCTCCATCCCAAACTCACCATTGGTGAGAAAAAGCATTTGCGTGTTTTTGTAGTTAGTTGTAATTTCCTCAACTCTAGTCCTCTAGAGACATAAATCCACAGATTGAGCTAGCCAAGCTTGTTGAGAGACAATCTTACACAACTGGTTTGTTACAGGGTTTTATATTTTCCATTAAAGTGGACATACCGAAGAAAGTGACTCAGTCGATGCTACATTAATGCCTCCCGGTCAACATAACGATTCATTAGTTCTGTACACTCAGCCTGCCTAGAGATCTTACATCACAGATGAGGAATGACTGGCAGAAAGGGAATAGGCAGAGATGTGTCTCTGAGTGACTAGGGCAGATGAGACGCCCTCTGCCACCCAATTTCAAATCCCCCACTACATGCCAGATGTTGCAGGCCAAGTTTTCATAATTCACCGCCAAGAGATTAGCATTAACATACAAAAGCTCTGAATAAAACAGCAGTATTCTTGTCACCATATGTTTCACAATTCATTTAAACCGATATATGCTGGCTGTGACTTGCACGCTAAGTAGAATGCCGTCTCGTCTGTAAAGTTTTTACCCAGGGCATGGTGGCAATGGCACCCCCAAGTTTTGTCATAATACGCCAAACCATTGCCAGTATATACCGATCAGCCACAACATTAAAACCACCTGCCTAATATTGTGTAGGTCCCCCTCGTGCCGCCAAAACAGCGCCAACCTGCATCTCAGAATAGCATTCTGAGATTCTATTCTTCTCACCACAATTGTACAGAGCGGTTATCTGAGTTACCATAGATTTTGTCAGTTTGAACCAGTCTGGCCATTCTTTGTTGTTCTCTCTCATCAACAAGGTGTTTCCATCTGCAGAACTGACACTCACTGGATGTTTTTTGCACCTGAAAATCCCAGGAGATCAGCAGTTACAGAAATACTCAAACCAGCCCATCTGGCACCAACAATCATCCATGCGATTATCTAATCAGGTAATCGTGTGGCAGCAGTGCATTGTCATAAAATCATGCACATATGGGTCAGGAGCTTCAGTTAATGTTCACATCAACCATCAGAATGAGGAAAAATGTGATCTCAGTGATTTCGACCATGGCATGATTGTTGGTGCCAAATGGGCTGGTTTGAGTATTTCTGTAACTGCTGATCTCCTGCTGTATACGGAGGTAGGAAGGGATCAAGGCATGTCTGAATCCAATGTTTGCGTCACATCCTGTCTACTGAGAGACCTTCATCTGATCGATTTTTGAAGGCAGCATAGATGTATCTTTCGCTGCCTATGAAATCCCACAATCCTGTTCTCCCGAATCCACGGCTTTTGAGCTGAAGAAAAACAATGTCAGCACAGTATCTAGGTATCCTAGCAACGATTTAACTTTATGCTGCCTCTACAGCCTGTCCGAAACCAGTTCCTGGAGGTACCTTCATATGCAAACGCTGTCTATTGAGTCATTGACTGACAGGGCAGCGAGGCAACAATACAGCTACCTTTGGTTTTGGATGTAGCCCCTCAGTTCTTTTCGGGTGATTCATAAAAAAGACCTAGTCCAAGAGTCATTTGTTCACGACTCTCTCACGCTGAGTTTGTTGTTGCATGCGGTGCAGCGATCTCATCAGAAACAGAATGGGTGAAAAGTGCCGTGAGACACACTGGCGCTCTAAAGATGTATTCAATAACTCAAAAGATGATATCTGACGAAACCGCATATGAACGCACACAACCTGACTGTCGCCAATGACCATTCGATCTTAAATTATTGTCGCAATCAATTATTTTTGGTCGCATTTGTGACCATTTTTGTCGCAGTCTGGAGCCCTGAGTAAAAAGGCGATTTAACAAACAAGTTTAATTTGACAACATCCTCTCTCACACAATCTCCTCTCTTGATTTCATTCTAGCTAGGAAAAAAGTTACTTTTTACTTTTTTAATACTTTAGTTTAATGTGAGTACTTTTTTACTTACACTCAATATGTTACTTGGACTTTGAGTAAAATGTTCACTCAGAATCCATACTTTCACTTAAGTATAATTTCTGAGTACTTTTTGCACCCCTGCATATCCAGCAATAATCTGAACAGGAAGAAAACCGACTGGAAAACCTAAATCACTTGACAAAGATAAAACACACAATATACCATGATTCCTTTTGGGTGGTGCAGCACCAGATGGAACCATGATCTCAGAAGTTATTGCTGTACTCTCTTGAGTAAAACTTTCACAGGGCCTAACTTTAAAGCTATAAGAATCCAGTGAAGATTATTCGAAAGTTGGTGAATCAAATCATACACTAACATTTTTCTTAGTGGTATCAAGAATTCACTTCATGTAAATTTTGGTGACACTGCACACCCAATATCATATTAAAGCGAGTAAATGTAATTCTAAATTGCACATGCGTGGCTTGATTTATTAAACAATCAGTTCAGCAGTATCTTTGAGCATAGTTCACCCAAAAATTAAAATTCAGTCATTGTTTATTCACCCCTGTGTTGTTATAAACCCATTTTACTTTTATTTTCTTAACACAAAGGGAGAAATTGTGAAAAAATGCTGTGCTCAGTGATGTCATACAATGGCAGTTTATAGTGACCACCTCTTCAAGCTTCAAAAGGACGCAAAAGTATTATTCAGAAGTCTAATAATTTATTTCATGAGAACATGATTGTTAAAAAAGCATACAATGAGGTTTGGTGAGAAACAAATGGAAATCTAATGAATTATTTAGTGAAACTGTTGACCGACCGTTGCTCTCCTCTGCGTGTTTATGAGACTGCATGAGACAAGTAGTTCACGCAGCCCACTGGCGAAAAGGGGCGTTCAGGTGAAAAAACGTTTTGTTTATATAAAAACAGGTCTGCCACAGTGATACTAAGGAACAGAACTCAACATAGCTGAGAACCAAATCAGATCTCAACCGCTGCCTTATTTATTTATTTTAGCCGGAGTATTCAGTCAAACTGTGAGAGATAGACTGCATCCAAAAAAGTAATCAGTTAACGGCTTAACTGACAGCATTTATGAATGAATATCACTCTTAAGGGAACTGGTCTCAGGACAGTTTGAAGGGCACCTTATTTTCATCACACCTCTGTATATCACCTCCAAAGGCAGCATTTTCCAGTTTACGGACGCAGCCATGTACAGAGGAGGCTGAAGGCAGCTACAGTCACACCGTGTCCTAACTTGACCGCAAGCGATATGCGATAAAAGGTATCTTTTATATGTTAATCATCAGAGTTTTTGTCATAAGTTAACTATCCCTGAAGAGCGACAGTACATTCTGTCATTCGCATTTCCATTTTCAGTATCATCATGCTGGGTAACCTCGCCTGCTGTGAACTGGCACAAGTTTAAAACCGTTCTCATAACAGTTTATTGAAGTCAGCATCTAATGAGCTGGTTAAAAACTACTTGATTTTGGCCGAGAATGTCACACCTACCGAATGTTTTGCTGAGATATCGCTCTCTTCAGATGGAGGTTCAGAATGGAGAACAGGTGACAGACATTCCCACCTACTCTATCTCTGTTTGATTGAATACTCTGGTTAAAAAATAAATAAATAAAGCTGGGCATAGAAATGCATCTATTCTTGGACTACAACTCTTCACACATGTTTTGTTAGTTCGGTTCTCTGGTTTTTGTGCAGCTGTGTTCTGTTCTTTAGTATAACTGTGGCAGACCCGTTTTTAGATAAACAAATCGTGTTTTTGCCTGAATGCTCCTTTTCGCTAGCTGGTGCCCGAACTACTGGTCTCATGCAGTCTCATGAAATCACACAGAGCAACGGTCGGTCAACAGTTTCACTTAATATTAGATTCGTTTTCGATTTGTTTCTCATCAAACATTATGGTATGCTTTCATTACAATCGTAAGTCTCATGGAACAATTTATTAGACTTCTGAATTATAGTTCTGCATCCTTTTGAAGCTTGAAGTGGTGGTTACCATAAACTGCCATTTTATGACATCACTGAGCACAAAATGTTTTCACAAGGTCCCATTGTGTTAAGAAAAAGGAAGTCATATTAGGTTTTAACAACACAGGGGTAAGTAAACAATGAATGAATTTTAATTTTTGGGTGAACCATCCCTTTAACGTATACACTTAATGACAATCAACAGGATTTCATCATCAATCAATGAAACAGTTGCTGTAAAGTGGGGAAAACATTCTCCATTCAGACAAAGCAAAGATCTGATACGAATTATGTACCCCATATAATTAGATTAATGAAAGTTATTCTACTGTTCCAACATCACTTATCTATTTTGTACAGAAGTCCTCTATGATTAAGCATCAGCTGAATCAACTTTAAGGCAAGTTCAGATGTAGCTCATCTATTTTCATGAGGTGAGTGATAGCCAAGATATCCGCATCCCAACCCCCACCACCAAAAAACCTACAGCATACAGCTGAATGCTGAATACATACGGACATGCATATTATGGCAGTCTGAGCAAGGAACACACCATCTGAATGTTCCAGATTCATCTTTCCTCAATAACCCAAATGTAATGCTTTTTAAATAGTGCACAGGCATTAGGATGAATGGAATAATATTTGCAGGGATCTGTTTGCCGGCGAATAAAGAACATCTCATTATAACGTACGAGGTTCACATTTGGTTATTTTTGGAGGAACCTTTTCATAACGTTCGATGAATGTTAGTTATGTTAGGAAAACCTCTAGTCCCAAGGGTTTGTGTGATAACCTAATAACAACTTATATACAGTTATCTAATGGTGATTTTCAGGGTTTATTTTTCATAACTATAAAACAACGTTCACAGAACGTTCCAGTAACCAAATTACTGGCTGAGTGTCAACATACTGTAATAATGCACAAAGATTAATGAACATCTATAAGGAAAATTGTCAAGCAATTTCCAAAGAAAATACTAGAAACAAAAATTACTAGAGGCGAATTCACTATGCAATAAATAATAATAATTATTATTATTATTATAATTATTATTATTATTATCAATTATGTCCCTTGCAGTGTTTCGATAATTGTCGTAATTGAATATTTTCACAGGACTATTCCGATGCAAAACCGACTTCAAAGACACGTTGCTCAAACTTAATTTTCTGCAGTACGGCGCAATGAAAACTGCGTGCACTTTACCCAAATAATTGAGTCAAAATGTAGAAGTTTACATTCTTACAAACGAAAGATTTCATTTTGAAACGCTGCGCACCTGTAACAGAAACATCGCGTGCGTACACTCACCTCAAGAACAGCCAGACGTCGCGTTTTCCTCTAATGTAACGGTTTTATTCCAAACATCATCGATGTCCCAGCAGCTCTCATGGTCAAATTCAGAGTTAAATCCATTTTATTACCGCTTCAGCACATCTGACTGTGAAATGCAGACAGAACAAGTGCATGTGAAGTTACTCAGTTTCAGCCTCTGAACATCACCCATATAATCGATGCCAATGTTCGCAATGACGTTAGACAGGAATGAAATGTTTCTTCTCAGCCCGAATAATCTGCTATGAAGAGAAATGGGGCGAGGGGGCGGGAGGAGAGAGAGACCCCCGTGACAAAATGATTCAAATGCACAGAGGATAATGTGGAGATGAGTGAAGGGGGATGGGAGGAGATTAAGTGGAAAAGGGGAATCAGACGATCACTTTCATGCATCAGATGCCCACTTTTGATTGGAGATAGCTATGACACACAGTACATGCTATGATAGGAGTCTTTACGATTACAGAACAACTATTACAATTTCTCAGAGATTTGAGAGTAAAAGTTTAATTTGTGTGTTTGTTTTTTTTTTTTTTTTTTTAAAGGCTAGTGTAGAGAACCCAAGTGCAGTTTATGGACAAACCATGGACATTCAATACTTGTCTAGAGACAATGGAAAACATGAGGGCTTAAATACATGGACATGGGGAACATAAACCAATGCACAAACAGCACTGATAACAAGCTAATTAAACAATCAACCAATGAAAAGACAAGACACATTAACATGGAGGGAAAACATGTAAATCACATGACAAGGGAACAGGAACTAAACTTTTCAAAATAAAAGACATGAATCAACAAAATACAAATGACAAATATAGGCTATGTGGCTCAATTAAATTGATGAATTCACACAAAACAATTACTTAAATGCATGATGAACATGTGTTCAGTCATTTTGATATATATATTTTTTCTTTTTCTGGGGCTTAAAGTAATTTTTTTTTTTAAAATGTAACCATCCACAGAGAGTAAACAATAAATAAATGCACAAATAAATAAATAAAAAGTCTCATTAAAGCTAGAAATTATATTTTAAAAAATGCTGGCATTAGGAGTCTTTTATTATATTTCTTAAAAAAATAAGACGTGAAACAATTTTGTTTTAAAACATTATTAATAGTCAAAAATCTTTTGTCAAAGTCAGGTAGTGTAGGTTTCCATTCTGTTGTCATGTGACCAAAAAAGAAAAAGAAGAAGAAGAAAATAAATCCCTTTTACAAAATTTTGTTCAGGTAATATGGAGTAAAAATAAGAAAACTTCTTTATATTAGTGACTCAAAAATAAAAATAAAAATGTACCTTGAAAAATATGTTTGAAATTAGTGATTAAGTTTACACACTTTAATGAGCAGAAAGTATTTTAATAGCTCTTACTTGATTACATCAAGTCATTAAATATATATTTATACACACGCACACACACACACACACACACACACACACACACACACACACACACACACACACACACACTGGCGACCAAAAGTTTGTAATAAAGTACAGATTTTGCTGTTTCGGAAGGGAATTGGTACTTTAATTCACCAAAGTGGCATTCAGCTGATCACAAAGTATAGTCAGGACATTACTGATGTAAAAAACAGCACCATCACTATTTAAAAAAAGTCATTTTTGATCAAATCTAGACAGGCCCCATTTCCATCAGCCATCACTCCAACACCTTATCCTTGAGTAATCATGCTAAATTGCTAATTTGGTACTAGAAAATCACTTGCCATTAAATCAAACACAGTTGAAAGATATTTGGTTCATTAAATGAAGTTTAACATTGTCCTTGTGTTTGTTTTTGAGTTGCCACAGTATGCAATAGACTGGCATGTCTTAAGGTCAATATTAGGTCAAAAATGGCAAAAAGGAAACAGCTTTCTCTAGAAACTCGTCAGTCAATCATTGTTTTGGCCAGATGTACAACTAAACAAGAGGATAAGTACATCAGAGTCTCTAGTTTGAGAAATAGACGCCTCACATGTCCTCAGCTGAGTGCTTCATTGAATTCTACCCGCTCAACACCAGTTTCATGTACAACAGTAAAGAGAAGACTCAGGGGTGCAGGCCTTATGGGAAGAATTGCAAAGATAAAGCCACTTTTGAAACAGAAAAACAAAAAGAAAAGGTTAGAGTGGGCAAAGAAACACAGACATTGGACAACAGATAATTGGAAAAGAGTGTTATGGATCTTAACCCCATTGAGCTTTTGTGGGATCAGCTAGACTGTAAGGTGCGTGAGAAGTGCCCGACAAGACAGCCACATCTATGGCAAGTGCTACAGGAAGTGTGGGGTGAAATGTCACCTGAGTATCTGGACAAACTGACAGCTAGAATGCCAAGGATCTGCAAAGCTGTCATTGCTGCATGTGGAGGATTATTTGATGAGAACACTTTGAAGTAGTTTAAGAAGTTCTGAAATTTGTTTTTCAATTTGTAATATGTAAATTCATAATTTGTCATGTTATTAATGTCCTGACTATACACTGTGATCAGTTGAATGCCACTTTGGTGAATAAAAGTAACAGTTTCTTTCCATAAGAGCAAAATCTGTACATTATTCCAAACTTGGCTGCCAGTGTGTGTATATATATATATATATTTAAATTTAAATGTTTTTCAGAAATATGTGAAACCAACATTTCCAATAACAACAAAGATCACATTTCTCCGAACTTGATACATGTTTTAAATGAGTTTTAAATGTGTTTTACAATATTTTTAATAGATTTATAATTTTTTATCATCCCAGACAACCTTATTTGTCAATGATCCATATAATTTATTTTTAACAATTAAGATTACTGCAGCCCTAAAACACGAATGTAAACATGCATTTGTGGGCTAGTTGACCACATGTGTATCCAGTTGAACTTAACTGTATAACTACGCCAATAACTGTATGTACAAATCTGTATGTAGTTACAATTCATGGTTGTATTATTTGCCACAACTGATCAACTTTTTCAAGTGACTTACCCAACACTGGTAATTACACACACTAACTCATTATTGTCATCAATTACACTAATTCATGAATACTGTAATATAAAGGGTTACATTATTTAAGACTGTAAACAGTATCTCGTATATTTTGTGTTTCAACATGTGTCAGGTTCAGTTGACTAATTCAAGCATGCAAGCAAGCATGGTTATTTTTTTTTAGTTTACATCAGTAGGTTATCACGTATGAGAGCAGGGGTGTCAAACTCAGTTCCAAGAAATGGAGAAATGAAATTAGCTTAATTGGTTTATGCTGTTTTAGGCACAAAGCAAGCCCTTATGCTGTTTGCGCAACTCATTAACTTTTATCAGTGCCTGGAGATATTACCTTTAAATGCGATATGATTGCTGGGCAACAGGCGACGATGAAGGTTACCTTGTTTGAACTTTCAATTCAAAGGATTTCACATTGTGTTATTCTCTGTTATGACCTTTTTGAGCCCTGCAAACTTTCCAGTTCAGTTGACGAATATGCCCAATTACACAGTCAAATCACAGCCCAACTTTATACAATACCTTTTTTATTAAATTAAATTACTCTGACTAAATGTAAAAATCTAGCTTCAGTTAACCGTGACTTTGTATTTGAGCTCATATCTCTGGAGTTACAGGCCGCATCTACACTAATATGTCTTCATTTGAAAATGCATTGATTTAGCTACGTCTACACTTCTCATCCACACTAGAACAGCTTTTTCCTCCACCGAAATGGAGACTTTTGAAAACGCTCTCCATAACCACATACTTTGGAAAACGATGGAGTTAGGAAACCGAAAACAGAGGTTTTAAATGAAGATTTGTGTGAACGAATAGCCATGGACTACATATTCAATATACAGAACATCCTTCCAAACATAAGAAGGCCACATCCATATTAATACATCCCTTTTATTGTTTTGTAACTGCATCGTTTTTGTATGGTATACGGAGAGCTTTATTGAAACGCTCCAATTTCGGTGGAGGAAACACCATTCTATCGTGGATGAGAGGTGTAAATGTAGCAAAATTAATGCATGTTCTAATGAAAAGGTATAAGTGTGGATGTGGTCTTACTCTTCAGATGACCAGGTTACACAGTCTCAGTTGAGGCTAGCATTATTCAGAGGAATCAATATCAACAGCCGTGTGTTTAAAATTTGACCTATAGACCAATATATATGTCAGATGTTTTCTTATGTTTTGTCTTTCTTGATTTCTTCCAATTTTCATTTCCCATAACTTTGCAAATTGAAAGTTTTTATTTATAATTTTTTTATTTACATTTTTTTATTTAGAATTATAACCATTTTATTACCACAAGATGGAAGCATATGTCAGATTTGTCCAGAATGAGGTGGCGGGAAAGTAACTGGTGAAGTGTCTTCCCAGCCTTGCACAGCATCCCTTTATTAAAATCAAATCAAATGATGCATCGTATTAACAGTGGATATGGGTAAGAGCTTGCATAAACTGCGTCCCTCCATGTATACATGAGTTTGGCTGTCATTGCTCATTAGGTTTCGCTAAGTGAATTTGCATGAGATTATTAGGAAAACATGAAAAACACAATTTTACTGCCAAACAATTTAATAGTACACTGTAATGTCCCATAATGGCAGATATTTAATTTCCCTGACCCCAAAATCCCAAATCATGCGAAAATAGCACAATAAACTGGCAGTGTAGCGTTTTAAAAAGCTCAGTGTATCGCCTGGACCCCGGGCTTTGATTGGTGCTCTCAGTGGTACCACAGCATGTTTCTCAGTATTACGGTTTGGCAGCGTGGTTTACGAGAGGCCTTCTGCACAGCAAAATCTCCGGTGTTAAATGTACACTCCTGGTATTTATATGGTTCTCACTTGCTGGTGTTAAAAACTAACACTGAAGCAGTGTTGAATCTACAACAGATAATTATTTAAAGTAGATACACTCTCTGAGTGATGATTGATCATTAGTAATGACACCTGATGTTAACAAGCAGAATCTACTGAAGGAAAGACAAACAAGAACAGGAAAAAAGAGAACAAACCAGCAGACACCATAACAATTTTAACACCAGTGAGTGAGAACCATATAAACACCAGGAGTGTACATTTAACACTGGGGATTTTTCTATGTGCTTGCTAACAATAAAGAGGACAAAATCATCTTTTAAAAATACCTCTTTCACTGTATTAAAGGGGAAAAAAATGCAACACACTCTCACGGCGAAATCGTCAGTGTGATATCATGCGACTGCACTCGTTTAAATTACTATGACTTTCACTAAAGTCAATGACGTTGCTGGACATCGTTTCCATCTAATATGCAATAATTTCTTGTTTCTGTAACACACAACAGCTTCCTATCATGTTTACACACTCTACTGAATGGTTAAGTTTAGATATGGGGTTTGGGTAAGGGTATAATATTAATAAGTATGTCCTTAACGCCTCGTGCGTGGAACTCGCGCTAACTTCCGCATTACACATTTGGGAATTTGCACGTGATGAAGTCATATGAGTTTATGCGAACAACATCGTGCGAGACCATACAAAATAGCCAACTCGTAATTTTTGTACAAAGTTTCATGAAATTGGGTTGAAAAAATACTTTTTATTATGTTTAATTAAGTAAAAAATTCATTGCAAAAAATCGTATTGTTATCAAGTGTTTTAGTCTTGTTTTCCATTTAAAATTGTCTAAAAATCCTTAAAACAAGATACATTTACTTGAGAAGCAACATATAAGATATTTAGACTTGCTTTAAGAGAATGTATCTTAAATATAAGTGTATTTTGTATATAAGTGTATTTTTTAACTTGGTTATTCTTCTGCAATTGCAGTAAAGACAAAATATATTCAAGATCTATTCTCTAAAAGCAAGTCTAAATATCTTATATGCTGCTTCTCAGGTGAATGCATTTTTTTTAAAGGATTTTTAGATATTTTCAAATATTTGTATTTTTAATATTATATTCAACATTCTCAGATAAAAAAAATAAAATTCTTCTGCAGTATAGCTGCTAAAGTAAATGTACGTTGTTTTAAAGGAGTTTTAGATATTTATATTGGAAAACAAGCCAAAAGAAAAACAAATCAAAATCGTATTTTGTTGCAGTGTATAATGGGAGTGAACACTACCTCTCTCAACTTTTCTCTCACTTCAATCCATCTTTAACTCACAAAAAAAACAAACTCTCTCTTATTAATAAAGCTGCGTATTGTCAGTTTTCTTCACGATAAGAAATGCACAGTGACACTGTGTTATTGTGATTCAATAAGTCATGAGCCATCACGTTATAATCTACCTGCATTAAGTGCGCGCTCGAGGGATGAGCATCCCCGCGACAGAGTGTGCCTCAGCCGGGTGCAATTTCAATCTCTCCCCCTTAGATCAGGACACTTTGTGCAACTCATAGAAGAGGCACTGACCACACAGAGAAATGCCAGTTTCGGAGTTATTTGCCAGTTATTTACATGTGAAATGTTTATTTCTGCCTTATTTTATTTATTTTATAAATTTTATTTTATACCAAATTAGCACTTTAGAATGCTTTTGTAAGGAATAGGTGACACAGTATATGTCTGACATCACAGGTAAAGAAAAAATGGAATAAATACCACTTAAAACAATTATTTCAAACCGTAATAATAATTTGCAATTAATAATTTTGGTCAGTTTAATGCATCCTTGGTGAATGGAAGCATCAGTTTCTTTCAAGAACAAAAATGTCTTCATGTTCTAAAAATGGAAGCGTATATGCAATATATAATATAATTTTCATAAAATAACTTGTAACATAATTACTGTAACATCAGTACTTCTACTTGTACTACTTGAATTATTTCTTCAGTAGCAGTACTTTTAAGAGGGGAACCACAACCTTGTTACGGTTTTCCCAACATAGACTGGGACTAATCATAACCGGGATGGCTCACGCAAAAATGAGTCACCCTTCACTTTCACTGCATAATTTTTCCATACAATGAAAGTGATTGGTGACTGAGGCTGTAAGTCCCTAACATCTCCTTTTGCACTCCACTTAAGTTATAGAGGGTGAGCAAACTATGACAGAAGCTTCAATTTTGGGTGAACAAACCCTTTAAAATGTCTCCCCACTTCCAGATTTTAGTTTTCCCACAATTCCATTTTTGTTTGTGTCCAGAGTCTGGCTTTGTGCCCTTGAAAAAGCAGCTGGTCCCAGCTATGATGACAGACATGTGGCTTCTAACGTACTGATAAATAATCCTGGAGCTTTTACAGATGGTTGTGATCCTCATTGTCTGTTGTCTCTAACAGTGATGCTCTCTGTTTTTATTGAATATTTTAATCCTTTGACCTTCCATCCTCCAGTGTAAGCTGCATTACTGTACTGTACTCTACTTTAGTCCGAGTCATAATTGAAGTAATTCTAATGCAGTTGTTCTAATTTTGGAGAAAACAATGATGCAGACACTGTCAAGTGATGTTCAGTTCAGCTCATGCAATTCAAGTGAACTGGACACCAATCTTTAACAAAGAGACTGCAAACCAACAACCAAGTAACAGATCTAATATTATTATTGGTATTTGCCAAGGTAATTAAGCATCATATTATTATTGCTTATACTTTAATTTAAAGGTGCACTCAGTGACTTTGTTTGTCAACTTGGACAGTGACACCTAGTGGTGTGGATGCAGCATCATACAAAGTCAATAGTTTTCAATTACAGATGACATTGTAGAAAATCACCATTCACAATCAGTCATGATTCATTTAATCCATGATTGAAAGTGTCCAATAACAAGATGGTTACTGTGATCAAGTAAGTAGTATTCAGCTGGTCATGTGATTCTAAAATGGCAGCCCCCATGAGGGCACCCCTCCCCATGTAGATTAAAACAGCTTTTACAGTGCTTTTGAAAAATATTTTCCCCCATCCTGATTTCTCCTGTTTTTTGTGTATTTTTCATACTTAATTGTTTTAGATCTTCAAATGAGATATAAAACAAAGGCAACCTGAGTAAACACAAAATACAGCTTTCAAATATTGGGTAAGATGCCACCCTTAAGAACAATGTTCATTTACTTTTTAATTGTAACATTTATAGATATACTTTTAGTGTCACATGAGGATGCATCACAAAGTCAAGTCATTTTTATTTGTATAGCGCTTTTCACAACACACATCGTTTCAAAGCAGCTTTACAGAAAATCATGCATTAACAAAAAAAAACGAAACTGTAATATCTATAAAGTCATAGAGTCATCACTGTGTAATTTTATTGAATATGATTGTAAATTGAGTATCAAAATAAATAATAATAATTGTATTTAGAACCCCAGTGATCAAGCCAAAGGCTACTGTGGCAAGGAACACAAAACTCCATAAGATGATTGGTTAATGGAGAAAAATAACCTTGGGAGAAACCAGACTCACTGTGGGGGCCAGTTCCCCTCTGGCTAAACAGCATGAATATAATGCCAATATTAGTTATTAATGTGTAGTGCAATTCATGGTTTAAAATGTGTAGACTAAGTAAGTGTTAAGGTCCAGTGTTTTAACAAATCCAACATATTAACAAGGGAAATAAAGAAACATTTGCTAATTTTGTTGTCGTAGTACAAAATAAAAAAATATGAAAAGGGGCCATCTTACCCCACTACTGGGTTATCCAATATCTATATCACCCATGTGAAAAACTAACTTGCCACCTTTAGCAGCAACAACTGCAACCAAACGCTTCTGATAACTGCAGATCATTCTTTCACAATGCTGTGGTGGAATTTTGGCCAACTTTTCTTTAAAGAACAGCTTCAGTTCAGTCACACTGGAGGCTTTTTGGGCATGAACTGCCCATTAAAGGTCCTGCCACACGTCTCAATCGGGTTCAAGTCAGGACTTTGACTAGGCCACTTTAAAACTTTAAGTGTGCTTCTTTTGAGCCATTCAGTGGTGGACTTACTCCTGTGCTTTGGATCATTGTCTTACTGCATAATCCAGCTGCGCTTGAGCTTCAACTCACGGATTGATGACCGAAAGTTCTCCTTTAGGATTTTCTGGTAGAGAGCAGAATTCATGTTTCCTTCAATTACTGCAAGTTGCCCTGGCCCTGAAGCAGCAAAGCATCCCCACACCATCACACTATCACCACCATGCTTGACCATTCATATGATGTTCTTTTTGTGGAATTCTGTGTTTGATTTATGCCAGATGTAACAGGACCCCTGTCTTCAAAACAGTTCCACTTTCTACTCATTAGTCCACAGAACATTTTCCTAAAAGGTTTGAGGATCATCAAGGTGTGTTTTGGCAAAATTCAGACGAGCCTTAATGTTCTTCTGGGTTAGCAGGTTCGCCACTCTTCCATGGATGGCATTTTTGACCAGAGTCTTTCTGATAGTGGAGTCATGAACAGTGACCTTTATTGATGCAAGAGAAGCCTGCAGTTCCTTGGATGTTATCCTTGGCTTTTTTGTGACTTCCTGGATGAGTTGTCGCTGTGCTCTTGGAGGAATTTTGGAAGGTCGGCCACTTCTGGGAAGGTTCACTACTGTGCCAAGTTTTCTCCATTTGGAGATAATTGATCTCACTTTGGTTCTTTGGCATCCCAGAGCTGTTGAAATAGCTTTGGAACCTTTCCCAGACTGATGTATTTCAATCACCTTTTTCCTCATCATTTCTGGAATTTCTTTCGACCTTGGCATAGTGTGCTACTGGGTGAAACATTTTAGCCAACTTCATGCTGCTGAAAAAGTTCTATTTAGGTGTTGATTTGATTGAACAGGGCTGGCAATAATCAGGCCTGGGTGTGACTCACGTGAGTGGTGATGATTTTATACATATGTTTCAAAATTACAATTCATTTCTTTAAGATTAAAACTTTTTTAATGGTGAAAAAATTACATAGTTCACCTTTAACAAACGCCTAACCCAAAACTTTGGCAAGTAACTTGTCCACCTTTGTGTTAAGGAAAGGAATTATATACTTCATATGATGTGGCTTGAGGAGAAGAGCGTTATTACTTTAATATGGGATTTACATTAAAACAGGCAAAAAAAGAAAAAAGTGTAAATCACATTAAAGGAGGAAACCGAGCCATATCGAGGGATAATATCATAGAGATTTTGGGGTTAGGCTCTTTTAACTTGGGTCAGTTAGCATCCACCAAAATGCCCCAGCAACTACCAAGTTAACACACTATATAAAGGACCCAGAGCACCCTAGCAAATGCATAGAAACATCTTGGCAATCACCCACAACATCTGATCAATCACCAAGTAATGCACTAGTAACCACATAGAACACCCTGGCATCTTTTTGGCAAGTTTTGCATGGGCAAGCCGCACTTGCATTTTTTCAGTCAGTCAGTCAGTCAGTCAATCAATCAATCAATCAATCAATCAATCAATCAATCAAATACAAATAAAGTTTGAATTTAGTATTGTGATTATACTAATTTCCATCTGTGATGTCAAATTTCTACGACCTCAAGTGTATTCTTAATAAATGGATGAAAATGTATTGAATTATGAATTTATTATACTATTATTTAATTAATTATTTGCTATATTGTATTATTAATTAATATAAATAATAATAATAAACATATTTAATTTAAATATTTGTATTATATTTTTTACATGTATTATATATTGAGTAAAAATATTATATTAAAATGTATTAAATTTGTTACATTAAATGTATTGAATGATTTACAATGAAACTGGATGAATTAAGTTAAGATTCTGAAATTGTTCTAATTTTTGTCCTTAAACAGGCTCAACAGCAACTGGCCAAATAACAATCCATACTAGGAACAAATTATTTGACTGCGAACAAAACAACACAGAAGCAAATACTAAAGATTTGACTAATTCAAATGATTAATGAAATGAAAAAAATTCTACAATTTTTGCCAAAGAGATGCAAGTTCATTTACGCACAAGGTTGACTGTTTCAGTCAACTTGGACAATAATTGCATTAAAATGACAATGAAAAAAATCAATTTCCTCTCTTTGGCTCTTGTGTCACCCCTGTGAATAATCAGAGCCCATTTAAGGTCAAATACACTGAAATTGTCATTGATGGAAAGGAACTGACCCTTGACTTAGCCGCCTTGCAACCGTTGCTGCTCTATTGTTGCCATTCAGAAACACTCTTAAAGTCTCATTTTACATCAGGCATTGCAATCATTTATGATGTTATCATGGTTATGCAATCTGTCAGCCAAGCAGTGAAAATAAACAGAAATAAATTAGTAATAAACTACACTGAATTAAAACTATTAAGGGCTTGTGCATGGAATAATGCTCTGTAAATTCGTTGTTTGAACAAGACATATAAAATATTAACATAGGGTAATATGCAGCAGTTACAGCTAAAGTGCATGATGCAAAGCAGAGTGACTATTGCATGGCCTTGAATGCTTTAATGCTTTTAAAATACAGATACTACAACCCCAATTCTGAAAAAGTTGGAAATCAGAAAAATGCTAATAAAAGCAAAAATGTGTGATTTGTAAATTATATTCACCCTTTGCTATATTGAAAGCACTACAACTACACATTATTTGATGCTTTACCTTGTGAATTTCATTGTTTAAAAAAAAAAAAATGTACAGTAATTTCAAATCAGATGATTGCAACATTCTCCAAAAAAGTTGGGACTGTCGAGTGTTTACCACTGTGAAACATCACCAAATCTTCAAATAGCACTTATTAAGCATTTAGGCACTGAAGACAAAAGTTTGTAAAGTTTAGAAAGTGGAATTTTCCCCCGTTTATACATGTATGTATGTTTAGCTGCACAGTTGTCATTGCCGGATGGTGTGCTTCATAATGTGCCACACATTCTCAATTGGAGAGAGGTCAGGACTGCAGGCAGGCCAGTCTAGCACCCACAATCTCTGCTTACACAGCCATGCACTTGTAATCTGGGCAGTATGTGGTTTGAAGTTGTCTTGCTGGAAAATGCAAGGACGTCCCTGGAAAAGATGGTGCTGGATGGCAGTATATGCTGCTCCAATATTTGTACATATCTGTCTGCATTCATGGTGTTCTCACAGATGTGTGAGTTACCCATGCCATGGGCACTGACACACCCCTGGTCCATACAGACACTGGCCTTTGGACCTGATGCCGATAACAGCTTGGATGGTCCTTTTCCTCTTTGGCCCAGATAACACGACAGCTGTGATTTTCAAAAACGTTTTGAAATGTGGACTCTTCGGACAAAAAACATAGTTCCACTGTTCTACTGTATTTTCCATCTAAGAAGTGATCGAGCCCAGAGAGGTTGGCAGCGCTACTGGACAATGTTGATGTAGGGCTTCCGCTTTGCAGAGTAAAGTCTTAACTTGCATCTGTGAATGTAGCGGCGAGTGGTGTTGACTAACAAAGGTTTACTAAAGTTAACCCAAGCCCATGTCCATGATATCCATTACAGATGAATGATGTTTTATAAGACAGTGATGTCTGAGGGATCAGAGATCACCCGCATTCAGAAATGATTTTCGTCTTGCCCTTTACACACCAAAATTTTACCAGATTCCTTGAATCTTTTAACTATATTGTGAACTGTAGAGGGTTCTTTTTTGTTCTCAAAGTGCTGGATTATTTGCTGAAGAATCTGTTGGCAAATTGACAAGTCTTGTACGATCCTTGCTCTTGAAGGACTAGGCTGTTTTGGAGGCTCCTTATATAGTACACAGTACTATGACACAATTGCTTCACCTGTTTAACATCTGTTTCACATCGCCTTGTTATTTCAACTCATCAAATTGTTATTAGTCTTAAATTGCCCCGTTTCAGCTTTTTTGGAGTGTGTTGCAATCATCTGATTTGAAATGACTCTACATAAAAAAATAAAATAAAAAAGAAATCACAAGGAAATACATCATATAATGTGTAGTTGTGGTGCTTTCAACATATCAAAGGGTGAATGTAATTTACAAATCACTCCTTTTTGATTTTATTAGCATTTTTCATCCCGTCCCAAATTTTTCAGAATTGGGGTTGTACATAATAAAGATATAAAGGACACAAAATTAATTAAAACATTATCTTATTATGGTAATTTATTAAGTAGCATCCTTCCGCTAGATTAGATGTACTGCACAGTGAAAGACATAGTGTAGTAGTTAGGAAGACAAATGTTTTACATCATAGCTTTTACGGTAACATATTACATCAATGTTCACCTTGTTAAGGTTTTATAAAGGGATTTATTAATGACTAGTTAGTCATTCACAAATACATTATAAATTGTTGATTTGGTTATAACAACATGAATAAAAGTTGAGACTTTCATGTAATTCTTGCCAAACAGTGAATCATTGTACCTCACATGTTATAAATGCTTAATAACACTTATTCAACATTAGTAATCTAAAAAATAAATCTAAAATATACCTTAATGTAAAGTGGACATACATAAATAATTTCTTAAAGAAATGCCAACTTGTACATAAAGTTCAGTATGGTTTAATGGTCATCAGGCCATTTATTTTTATTTTTTATTTTTTCCTCCCCTTTTCTCCCCAATTTGGATGCCCAATTCCCAATGAGCTCTAAGTCCTCATGGTGGCGTAGTAACTTGCCTCAATCCAGGTGGTGGAGGACGAATCTCAGTTGCCTCTATGTCTGAGACCATCAATCTGCGCATCCTATCACATGGCTTGTTGAGTGCGTTACTGTGGAGACTTAGCACGTGTGGAGGCTCACGTTATTTTCCGCGGCATCCACACACAACTCACCACGCACCCCACCAAGAGCGAGAACCACATTATGGCGACCACGAGGAGGTTAACCCAACGTGACTCTACCCTCCCTAGCAACCGGGCCATTTGGTTGCTTAGGAAGCCTGAATGGAGTCACTCAGCATGCCCTGGATTTGAACTTGCGACTCCAGGTGTGGTAGTCAGCGTCTATACTTGCTGAGCTACCCAGGCCCCATCATCAGGCTTTATTAATATTATATACAATATGCTGTGAATGAGCATAAAGAGGATTTTAGGTAACTAGGACTGGTAAAACCATTCTTTTGACATCAGTGTGACAAGTAAAGTGACAACACTTGCGAGTTAAGACAGTAATTACTGTAGTTAGTGAATTTTATATTTTTGATTTAAAGAAGTATGAATAAGTGTATCAATTAAGAATTTATAAATAAAATGCTCACTATTTGGTAGGTATTGCATGAAAATCGCCCTTTGTGTTCATGTTTTTATAACGGTATATCATTGATTTATACTGCATTTGTAAATGGTTTTAGTCACTGATGAAACCTTTATGAACCTTTAACAAAGGAAATATTAAATGGAACCTTTATGAACCTTTAACAAAGATGACATTAATGTAAAGTGTTATTACTTTTACTGTATTATGTATTATAGCCTGGCTGGAACGCTGTATTGACAAATCAGCATCCAGGATCGGATACTATCTGTTTTATATTTTACATTATACTGTACATTGCAATTTGCCAAAACAAATTCCTTGAGTAATCTTAGGGTAAATGTTAAATTCAGTTGTTCAGTCGGACGTTTAAGAATAAGGACACACTGCTTACAGTTTAAACTATATATCTCATGCTTGTGTCTATTCCATATCACTCTTATACATCTCGTATGCAAGTCATGAGGTGTATGAGCAGGGACACTGCACTTAGATGTGCATTTATGACATCTTGCCCTTGATTCTCAGTTTTAGTCTGTGTTTAGATGGATAGAACATGGAGGGCAGGCAGTATTGAGCCTAGAGTGAATATTAAAATACAGTATGTCCCACGCCATTCCTCCAGTCACAGTAATCCAACTGTAACACAGCAATACACAGATCTGATAGAAAGGCCACATGGGGAATGTCTGACTGTTATGGCAGTGTGTGATATTATAGTTTGAAGTTTTTGCTCTGGTCTGCTACATCCTGGGGGACGTGTGTCAGAAAAATTATGCCATGAAAAAGCAATGTGGCAAATATGCATGAAAATGCCCCTACCTTCAATGAGTCAGTGTTGTCTTGGGTTGAGTTTAAAGGAACAGACACATATAAGCAAAGCATTCTGAAATTAAAAAGTGTAAAATGAGGAATTAGAGGTCAAGAAATTACAATAAAAAATTCTAAGTGGCATCAAAAGTTGAATTTTGTAAATAATTCAGTGAAGAGAAATGCATCTGAGTGAATTCATCAAGCTGATGGGATCCACAAGTATTAAAACTAATTTACACAACAACATTATGAGATGTGTGATTGCTGTGGGCATAGCCTAAATGTGTGAACTGGGGTAAAACAGCAAAGACAGTGATGTAAGAATGTTAGTTTTAAGTAGCTGACAAACAGTTTCGTTTTTGTCCAGTGATGCGCATTAAACAGAAACGCACAAATCCTGAAATTCTATGGGAACACAGCAGGTTGCAGTTCAGGTGACAATGATATTTGTGAACCTTAGTGTAAAAGATTCATTGTTGTGTAGAGTGCATTTTACGGTTTTAAAAAATAGCATGCAGTATAGAGTATATTGATGTTGTAGGCAGTATACAGTCCACAATATTGTAGAAATTAAAGTGGCTAGTATGTTAACCACACATTCTCTTCACAGTACCATCCCTGAATGTCATTACCATTATATTGTAGGATTGTGATTGTCAGTGTTTCTTTAGGACTGTTTCAGTTTGGTGTATTAGTTTAATGATCAAAATTAACATTCTTTCCACCATGTAATGTACTTGTCATGATCCTGCCACTTTTGTCTTTGTTTATTCAGGTTGTCTCCTCTGCCTGCTTGTTTCTTGTGTGTGCTTGTTTCTGTGGCCCTGTCCCAATACCCACACTTGCGGTCTTGGCCACTTGAGTGCGCATGCATGCGACAGGAAGTAAGTGTTCAAGAGTGTCCCATGTCTAAAACATGCCAAAGCTAAGTGCACTTAACCCACACTAAATCCACACTAGCGCGTATCCCGCTTCGGAGAGGTCTTTCAGACTAAGTGTATCCCAGAGTTCATCACGATCCGGTGCTCACATGCTGCCTACCCCGAGCAATCTGTGTTTTTTCGCCATGATGACATCAAGGAAAGTTATTTATTAAAATCAGATATATTATAAGTGTAGCATATATTTAATTAGTATAAATGAATATGTTCAGCATTATATAACGTGTTTGGGATGACTTCATCCCAACAGAAGCATCATAATTACAAAATATTATTTATGTGTATATTTATATACCTCTTTGTTATCCTTATTGCCCAATAATCACCTTATTTTGTTTGTTCTTGCCTAATACTGTTGGTGATGGCATACAATATATGGTTTAGTAAATGTTGTTTTAAAATTACAAATGTATTAACTACTACCATGGTTTCTTTCTCATCTTTATGTATTTAAAATATAAGTTTTAATGCTTTTATTTGTTGTATGAAACCACATACTGACAAGTTGTGTTAAGCAGTCTTTGGTTGTCTTATATAAATGACAAGCCAAAGTATATAATTTAAATGGTTTGTATTAGTAGCTATAAATGGATCACACAGGTTTATAGAATAAAGTTTTTTTTATTTTTATTTTTTTATTAAGTTTTATGCACTGTATTGAGAAACAATGTAGAAAGAAATTGCTTATATTTCACATTTCACAGCAATTATGGACGAAACAATTTTACAGTTAAAAATTTTTTCATGTGCAAAATATTGAAAATCAGAATGAGTAAAAAAATAATGAACTTTTACAATTATTTTCACACAATAAAAACATAAAAAATGTACTTATATATTTTCTACAGCACAATACACTTCCAACAACCAGTAGTGTATTAATAAATGAAAAGATAGGTAAAAATGTTCATTTATATATTATTTTAAGTAGGTTATAACAGTCACAGCTACCAAAAACAAACAGTCTTCAGCTGAGAGAAAAGACAAAAACAGCTATTGTAACAAGCACCAACATCATTAGGTCTACGAGTGTCCCAACGTACAATCAAAAGTCATACACACACTCGCAGTCTTCACGTCTACTCGCACACCATTGGCCAAACACCAGAAATACGTAAGACAAGTGGGTAAGTAGGCAAGACCAAAACCGCAAGTGGGGGTATTTGGACAGGGCCTGTGTCTCACCCTCTCCCTCGTTGTGTTTGCAGGTGCCACGTGGAGAACGCAGCTCCGTTACCCTGACTATAGCTCGTTACTCCACGCTGCCCATTTCCTGTGGCACCTGCCTTTCACCCTCGGCACCTGACTTTCACCCTTTCCCTCTCCTGGATCCTTCTCCCAGGCCACAAGATCCTGCCCACTTTCTGAAGCCTTCCCCCCGGTTTCCCCCACCCTTCCTCCCCTGGATGGTACTTTCCATGCTTCCTGTCATGCCCTGGTTTGTGCCTCTAGTCCCAGCCTGGTCTATGTCTCCAGCCCTGCCCTAGTCTGTTTTTGTGTTTGTGTTGTTTTTTCTGTTAGGTGTCCGTTGCAGTTACAGAAGTTTTCATTTGTAAAATTTTCCATTTATAAATATTTTTAGGTGATTTTTTTTTTTTTTTAAATGGCTGAATATTGAGTCATGTGGTGGTCTTTAACACTTAAATGCATACTTTGGGCCTTTAGTGACCTGGGACCTCATTCCATCCACCCCCTATACCTCATCCATTTTTGTAAAAGTGTAAAGGGTCATTAGTGACCCAAGATCTGTAGTACTGTCACAATCAGGGTTTGAAATTAACACCCGCCAAATGCAGGTAAAAATCGGCTGTGGTGGGTAACTCTGTCACTCTTACTAGCCACTTTGGCAGGTGATGTTTTCAGGGTTTTCCTGCATTGAAAATTCTGTGAATCTTGGGCGACTTGGAGCTGCTGCTGAAGGAAATTTAATGGTATTCATGCCTCTCATAACTTACACGTGCATCTGTGCGGGACGAATGAAGCGCGCTCCAGAGATGAGATTGCCAGAGCTCTGGAACAGCTCATAGCGAAACTTGCATGATTCAGTCGTGCTTCACTCGATATTGCGGCGGCTGGTGGAAAACACAAAACTTATGTGATCCATTTGAATTCTACAGAGAATATTCTAGTATAAAGCGCTATATGGAGGAAGTCAAACCTTTCAAACTGCTAGACAGCACTATAAGAGGTTCGTAGGGTGGAAAAGGAGGAAACGGGAAACTTGGGATTGCAGCTCAAAGGTAGAACTTTAATTAAACAAACTAAAAGTGGCTTTTCAGCGATACACTCATCAGATCAGATCACTTTTAACACAGTCTTTTCTCTCAGTGTAACAGGTGTTATATTTATTTATTAATTTCACACAAAATCTCTCTTTTTGTTATTATCATTTGTTATATTTATATAATTATTTTGTATTCTGGAAATTCTTTTAATATTTCATTTAATTTATTCTTTTAATATTGATTTCTTTTATTTGAGATGTCATGTTTCTATGGTGATATGGTACCTTTTCAGTATTGTTAAAAATGGCGCGTGGCTCCTTTAAGACTTATGTTCCGGTTGCTCTTGTTCAGTTCGCGGTAAGCGCGACTGAAGAGAGGTTAGTTGTGCTGAAGCTCCGTCTAAAAAGTTTGATATGAGTTTTGTTTATTGTAATAAAACATGTAATTTTGTTCTTAAATTCACTTTAATCTTATTCAAACATGTATGAAGTTTGTGTGAATGATATGGAGCATGTATTTTTGGAGAGAGTTCATTAAGCATGAGTGTGCAAGCTCTGTGGCTAAAATAATGCTTTTCACGGACAGGCTGGTGTTCCAGTTGTGAGAGAAGGCCACAGATTCGAGCTTATTTTGATTAATTTGTTTCTTTATTCATGCAGGTATGTTCTCTTTCATGCTTCTGATAATATTGTTTTGAATTTATGTAAAGTGCTTTATTTTATTTAGTTTTATTTTTCTATTTTTTAATGAAATATGTTGAACACAATTGATTTTGATTTATATGAGAAACATGAAGTGTAAAATGTGTTCAGTTCGCGGTAAGCGCGACTGAAGAGAGGCTGGTGTTCCAGTTGTGAGAGAAGGCCACAGACTCGAGCTCATTTTGATAAATTTGTTTCTTTATTCATGCAGAATAAAATCTGGCCTGAGTAATTCCTGTTGCCCGGTCTTGTTCATTTATCCACACAACGCAGAGCTAAACGAAGGCCGGTCACATCAGGTAGCTCTCTCCCGCTCGTCTCTGGTGTGGTCCCTTTTTTATCACTCTCCCCAGTGCTTACTGCAATCAGAAACAGGTGTTGGACATTATAGCGCTCAGGTGTGTGCACCCTTACCGCTTTCTCTCTCTCCAGACGAACGCTCGAACAAATACCCCCCACCGCCAAAATATATACATAATAAACAGCACTGACGAGGTAAAGAGAAGACAAATACATCATCAGTTTTTAAAATACACATCATCATCCTTACTTAAAAATATATTTTTTAATGCAGTAACACTAACTGGTAACTTGTATAGATTCATATTAAATCTATTAGGACAAATCTATTAGACTTTATCTTTATTAGGCTTCAACTGTGAAAGTTGTAGTTAAAGGTTTCTAAATGTATATATGCTATTAGCTTTTTCATAACAAACCCTAGTTTATTTAATTTTTTTTAGAAAAGACTATCAAAATTAACCTTACCACAGTAATGTGAAGCCACCCATGGTCTTACCTAATGGCCAAATGACACTGTTAAACAGTGGTAAACTTTCATAGGCAAGTACAATTTGAAGGGGTTGAAACTTCCATGAACTATGGAACAATTATTGACATATTTTCCTCCTGTTCTGTTCTACTCCTGTTCTAACTGCCGTTTGCCTTTGGAAATTTTATAGGTTACTTAAACCATTAGGCCTGTGTCCTGCTGAACTCATATCATTCTTGTTTAAATAAACTGTCCAGACAAATGCATGCAGTTACAGTCTCCATTCTCTTTTATCACTTTTTGCGAGGTGGGGGATTTTGGGAAGTGAAAATGCTGAGTGGCTAGTGACCTTGGAAAAGTACAAGCCACAGTGGTCGCTGAGTCAAAAAGTTTATTTCAATATATATTTGTGTTTTCATATATAATATTTTTATGATCATTTCAAATTATTAATAAAAATCTGCATAAGTTTACTATGAAATTATTTCTATTTCTTTGTTTATGACAAGACATATTCTTGTACTGTATTCATACACGTGTCGACTATATCATATATTGATTTTCTGCACAACAATGGTAAATTATCAGTATCTGTTACTCAAGATGACGCTGTTGTTTCAGCGATTGACTTGATTTACATTTGACATTGCTATTTGATGAAGAAACAACGTGAAAGTAAACTATAGCAAGTACAAAACATGAACAGTATCTGCCTTGCCAGTAACTGAAATTATTTAATTTGTGTGTCTATTTAGACTCAGTAAGTGCCTGAGGAAATACATATGTGTAGCTTATGTGCTCTCATAAAATTTCAGTGTGGAAGTAATGAACTTTGATATCTGAAAAATAAAACACCAAAATATAACATAATATATTCTGTTCTATTTTTATTTTTTTTCCCTAATCGTCTTGAAAAAGCTTAGAAAATTTCAACTCATTTTACACTATCTGGCCATTTTGTAGATCCATTTGTGATAGATATATGTACTGGGTCGCTAAAGACCTGATATATGTAATAATGTTTGATGAAACAACAATGCATTTAAGGGTTAATTCAAGCTGCCAGTTCTGGGTGTTTAAAGAGAAATGCACCTGACAATTTAATGGGCTAAGAATGTGCATTCAAAGGTGCGTTTTTCTGCATTTACAACTGCATTTCACAACGTCAAGTGCAGCTCATCCAATCAGAATTTAGAATCCAAACTATTTATTTTATAAGATATATTTAACATGGCCTGAGTGTGATATTGTAACCATGGGGGCTTTTGTGAGTTTTTTTTAATCATGGGATCACTGACAATTCTCTACACAAACACAAGGAATTTTAAATTGAAGTCATCAACATGCTCCTAACTTTTTGTTAATAAACAAAATTCAAGTCCATTTGGGCCATTTTTTATTTTACTAGGGATGATAATTTGATTTTCCTAAATGTCACTGTCTGTCCTTCCTCCTCTCTGTATATATCTGCAGTTGTACTCAGCTACTGACTGTGGTGCACAAATGTGATGTCCCTTCCTAGACTGTCCGTAATTATCTCTGTCTGTTCCATTTGAATCTCTTTACAGAGCTGATGAAATAACAAGAAGGAAAAGAAAAATATATTTACATTGATAATGACCAACCTGAAGTAATTTTCTCTAAATGTGCATACATCTCCAATCTTCTGTTCTGGGCAATGTTAAACTAACTGATTTATGGTAACCATAGAAACAATTATGTTATCCAGGTTTGTCAGCACATGAGTCATGGGCAGTACTGCAGTTAGAGCCCAAAGCACGTCTATGCAGTATTACCACTTTCAACAAACCTTGCCTGTTTTCTATTATATCCAGCTGACTACAGTAACCATAGCAACAGTTTGACAATCCAGGTAGCCTGGACACTGGCTATTTGGTGACCGTGAACACTGAGATCCAAAAATACACTCTAAGACCTGCTCAATTGTAGGATACTGCATATGACATCTCACGACACAGGGAACAACCTTAAGCTTTGTTATATAAGAAACCAGTTCAAATGTCACCACCTGTAGGTTGTGGTGCAGTACTAGCTCAAAACAACATCACTATTATGTGAGCTGCAACTGAAATTGTCCTCCAGACTCTTCCAGAGATGGTCTGCGGTGAGCAAACGCAGCCAGTATAAGGCTGAGACAGGTGCATATTTGGGAGTGACAACTGCATTTAAATGCAAGAGTGATCCCCTAAATTATCCTTTCACATGTGGAGTCACTCCTGATCTTGTGATAGTTGACATAGTGACATAGTGTTGCGTAGCAGTGGCTTAACAGCAAAGAGTCTGATCCACATTGCAGCTTATGGCCAAGAACCACCCAATAAGACAAGAAGAGCCATCGGATTGGCATGTAAAGCAATCATTCACAATTAGTTTTGTTTGTTACATGGCTTTAATGGGCAAGTTTGACAGTGGAAAAAAAACATATGTATATTTTAATAATGGCAAGTCAATCTCTGTGAACAATTGTAAAGGCAACACACTGATAAATAGTGGAAAAAATGTGTAGAGCCTTTAAAGGAATAGTTCACCCAAAAATGAAAATTTGCTGATAATTTACTCACCCTCAGGCCATCCAAGATATATCTGAGTTTCTTTCTTCATCAAAACAGAATTTAAGACTTTTAGGATTTCATTTCAGGCCTCCTCCTTTAAACAATGCAAGTGAATGTTCTCCATTTTTTGACGGTCCAAAATGCATATTTAGGGTGCATCAAAATTATCCACGCGACTCCAATCGACAAATAAAGTTCTTCTGAATGCAAATGATTGATTATTTTTAGAAACAAAACAATACTTATATACTTTTTAACTACAAATGTTCACTTCCGTACATCTCTGTGATGTGCGCTCATGAGATGGATGACGTAAGCTCGTTGGTAAGGTCACGTGGAGGAGGAGTCAGGAAGCGCGTCATTGTTTACAAGAGAAACTTGTGCCGTTCACAAACCAAAACAGTCCTAAACAATTTCAAAACAATATAAAAATAATAAAAAAAATAAAATAAAAATGTAAACAATGACGCGCTTCCTGACTCCTCCTCCATGTGACTCGTGACCTTACCAACGAGCTTACGTCATCCCTCTCATGAGCGCACATCACAGAGAGGATTATTTTGATGCACCCTAAATATGCATTTTGGACCGTCAAAAAATGGAGGACATTCACTTGCATTGTTTAGAGGAGGAGGCCTGAAATTAAATCCTAAAAGTCTTAAATCAATGGAAAAGTCATTTTGTGGTACTTTCGATGCAGCCAAGTAAGCCTAACTCACTGAACATTCACTTGACTGAACATGTTTTCTTTAGTGCTGGCTCAAGTAAGAGCAGGGGAGTCATTACATTGATAATGAAGCATTTACAATTCAAATGTCTCAAACAGATTAAAGATAAATTAGGAAGAGTCATTATTGTTTTAGCAGAAATTCAGGGGCAAAGGTTGATTTTGGCTAATATTTACGCACCTAACACTGATGATCAGGGAATATTGAAATTGAATAGAATTGAAGGGATATTGCAAGCTGCTGGCACCCCTCATGATATAATATTGGGAGGAGACTTTAATTTTTTGATGGACTCAGTCCTTGATCATAGTGAAACAAAAGTGTGTAAGCCCCCTAAAGCAACAGTGATGCTTCACAGGATGTGTAAAAATCTTGGTCTTACAGATATCTGGAGACTTTTGAACCCATCTGGTAGGTACTATAAATTTGTTTCATCAGTCCATAAGATTTATTCTAGAATAGATTTTATTTGATATCTAAGTCCCTCATTTCATCTGTTATTGATTGCTCAGTTGGAAACATCTTAGTCTCAGATCACACCCTGGTGAGTTTAGAGGTGTTGCCACATATGGAGAAAAATAAATCATATAGTTGGCGTTTTAATGTATCCCTTTTGCAAAATCCTGAATTTCAACAAATGTTAAAGGCTGAAATCAATGTTTATATGGAGACCAACTGGTCCTCAGTATCCTCTGTGGGTGTGGCTTGGGAGGTGCTTAAGGTGGTTCTTAGGGGTTGGATCATACAGTATGCCTCATTCATCAAAAAGTCCAAAGCATGAGAACTCATGGAGTTGGAAGGGAATATTAAAAGTGCAGAGGCAGAGTTGAAGCACCGAATGTCATCTGATGGCCTCAGAGAATTGACCCAATTGACATAAATATATAACACTATTTTGTCACGGAAGGTGGAGTTTTGGCTATTCAGGGCAAGACAGTCATACTTTGAGTCGGGTGACAAAGCATGAAAACTTCTGGCTAGATATATAAAGCAGAGAGAGAGCCATTCCTTCAGTGAAATCTGCTGGCCATTAAAATGAATAATGCTTTTAAAGAATTATATCTTGATCTCTATAGCTCCACATCTTCGTCTACTGATGAAGATATTATAAATTTTGTGTAACAATTAGAACTCCCTAAACTGACGACTGAGCAAAAAAATGATCTTGATTCTGAGATAACTTTGGAGGAGCTTGGCAATGTAATTAAGGCCTTGCCTACAGACAAGGCTCTGGGGCCAGATAGCTTTGCTGCTGAATTTTTAAAATCTTATGCTACAGAACTGGCTCCACTTTTGTTAGAAGATTATACGGAATCATTAAAGAATGGAAAGCTTCTGCCAACCATGACACAAGCCCGGATCAGTCTGATTCTTAAAAAGGACAAAGATCCAAGGGAATGTAAGAGTTATGGTCCAATTTCCCTGATCCAGCTAGACGTAAAAATATTGTCAAAAAATTTGGCTAACCGATTAAGTAAAGTTATGACATCTCTTATACATATAGATCAGGTGGGGTTTATTCGGGGCCACAGCTCTTCTGATAACATTAGATGTTTCATCAATATTATGTGGTAAGTGGCGAATGATCAGACTCCAATCGCTGTCATCTCACTTGACACCGAAAAGGCATTTGATATGGTAGAATGGGATTATCTTTTTAAGATTTTGGAAATATACAGGTTTGGGAATACTTTTATTGGATGGATTAAGTCATAGACAACTGGTAGCGGTGGTAAAAACAAATGGATTAATTTCAGATTATTTTACTCTGAATAGGGGCTTGCCCTGTTTCTCCATTATTGTTCTGCCTTGCCCTGGAACCATTAGCATCTGCGATAAGAAAGGAAGATGATTTTCCAGGGGTGGTGGTGGGAGATATGGCGCATAAGCTTTTGCTTTACACAGATGATATTTTATTATTCGTCTCCAACCCCACTAGATCTATGCCTTGCCTCCACAGAATTATTAATTCCTTTTCTAAGTTCTCAGGATACAGAGTCAATTGGTCTAAATCCGAAGCTTTGGCTCTGACAGTGTACTGCCCAGCGACGGCTTTTCACCTGGGCGTCTTCCAGTGGCCCAAACAGGAAATTAAGTATTTGGGCATTTTATTCCCAGCAAATTTGTGTGATTTAGTCAAGGTTAATTTTCACCCCTTAATTAAAAGGTTGCTGAGCGATGTGGGCAGGTGGGCTACATTACATTTATCTATGATTGGGAAGGTTAATGTTATTAAAATTAATTGTATTCCAAAATTCAACTACCTGCTACAATCTCTTCCTGCAGATGTCTCCCTCTCTTATTCAAGCCATTTGATAGCATAGCGAAGTCCTTCATTTGGAATGGTAAGCGTCACAGATTACATTTCAATAAATTACATAGGCTGATTGACAAAGGTGGGCTAGGCCTACCCAAGATTTAGTTTTATTATTATGTATTCGGTCTCAGACATTTGGCTCATTGGTCACTTCCACCTGAGAGAGCCCCTCCCTGGTTTTGTATTGAATTGGAATTTCTTGCCTCTATTTCGCCATTGCAAAGCCTTTCTATCTAACTAACCGGAGAAGTTAAGTTACACCCCGTTATCTCGCATTTGCACTTGGTACGGACAAAAGTGTCCGGAGTGTTTAATTCAGACTTTTATTTAAATGTTGCCTTGAGCATATGGCTGAACCCAAAATTATGTATTAATAAGTCACCTTTCTGCTGGTCAGAGTGGATATTGTGGGGGTTGCTACACTCCGTGACCTATATGAGAGTGGAGTGTAGAGATCCTTTGAAAATTTGGTTAAACATTTTGGGATTCCCAGATCTCAGTTCTTCAGGTATTTAGAGCTGCACCACCTGCTCTGTACTATTTTTTGGAGTAGCATACACCCCCCTAAAGCGGACACTCTGGGTGTGGTGATTAAAGCTTTTGGAAAAGGTCATGAGGCATCAGTGTATTACTCCCTGCTAATTCAGAGTCTGGGGGATGGAGCTTAAACTTCTCTTAAGAGATTATGGGAGAAAGATTTTAACTTGGTATTGGAAGAGGGAGTGTGGGCTAGGATTCAAAAAAATGTCAAGTCTGTATTTTGGTTGAAGGTTCAGAGTTTTGTATATGACGTGTTGGGCACTCGGGTTTCGTTTTGCCCCAGACTCTGTGTTTTGGGCGATGGGGCAGTCATCGATATAGGAGATAAATACATACAAATTTGGGTCCTAACCAGTGTTTTGACAGGCAGGCAGATTGTTTTAAGGGGTTGGAAGTCGGCTGGAGTGCCCTCAATTCGGGAGTGGTGCAAGGAGATGGGGAGGGTGTCAGCTTTCGAGGAGGTGTCGTATAGAAGGCTGGGAATCTGGGATTCATTTGATGGGAAATGGGGGACTTTCAGGGAGGGACTGTGGAGAGAGAGGTGTAGTTTTAGATGTGTATGATTATTAATATATATATATATATATATATATATATATATATATATATATATATATATATATATATATATACATATATTTTTTGAATTAATTGATTAATTTTTTTAATATTTGTGTGTGTGTGTGTGTGTGTGTACTTATGTGAGACCACAGGGATGTTCATTGGGGGTAAGGGTGGGGTTGTTGATTGGGGAGGGGGAGGGGTAGTAGTGGGAGTTAAATGTTGATTCATTGTATATATGTTTGGTTTTTCTTTGTCATCTCTATGAATCAATAACAATTTTAATCTTAAAAATGACACGGTCATGTGACACTTCACAGCCGGTACAATAGAGGGGGCAGAGTGTAAATGAGTAATTTATTGAATTCTCATCATTTCAAAACCTCTATAGATCAAAATATTTTAAAACACTATATATACTATAGTAAACAAATGAACAAATGGGTTATGTCTACTGTACTATATTGTTTTATTTATTTGTTTTATATATAAATAATTGGACATATAATATCAGCAGTTTGCCTGTGCACTGTTTAACACATCACAGATATTTTGTTTGTGTGTCTGACAAACGCATAGCCTCCTAATGTCATGGTTGCATGCATCAGATGATCGCAATTCACACATATTGGACGTATATGTGTCACGCCTCCACCTGACTCTCTCTCTCTCCCCATTCACCTTTCACTATCCCCAGACTTCTAATCTCCTCCACCTGTAATCAATCACGCACCTCATCAAGGACTGCATATATACTCACCTCAGCCCAGTATTCATTGTCTAGTCTAGACTAGGACTTTATAGACTGCACTACTCAGTGTTGTGTTGTTTACGTACCCACGTAGCGTTTATCTTCATCATCCTCCCTCGCCTCTGCCTTCGTTCGTCAGTGTTCATATAGTCTGCTGCAAGTTACATCCTTGTCTACTGTCATCAAGTCTTCCTCCAGTTAAGTTTTTCTACCTGTTGTGCTTCTCAGTGTTAAAGTTTCTGCGTTTGGGTTCATCCTCAGTTCTGGTGTGTCTGCATTACTATATGAGGTGTAAACTGTTATCGTGATGCTTTTGTGATAATTTGGCTGTCTGTTTAATAAAACAAACATATCATGTGCTTGAGAAAACTGTTTGAGTAGTTGTTGGTTTGACTTATGAGCAACATCTGAATAACCACCTAATAAGCTGACACGGCTGCGTGGATGATCGCGTTTCATGATGTTGACTACGTATGTATATGAGCTGTAATTTTTTTTATTTTGGTATTTTTGTGACCATTTTAAAGGCTATGTATAAAATAAACGTATACGTCATAATGCTTGAAGACTTTATGAAGCGCATGGCTAGCGCAACTCTGTGTGTCGACGCAAAAGCTGAATCCGGCAGCTTATGATGACACTGACTGTTGAAGAAACACAAATGTGCGACACTCCTCTGCAGGAGCCAGTTATTAACCGTTACATATACAGCATGTGATGGTCAGTGCTTGAAGTGGAAGAAAAAAGTGCAGGTACTCTCCTTGTTAGTATTAAACTTGATTTTTTGGGGGAAATATTAGATAATCTGAGGCACAGTAGCTGTTTGTTCACAACATATTTTTATTTAAAAATAAGTAAATAAACTTGGGGTTTTATAAAATGAACTGGGACCAAACTTCTTTTTCTGTATTTATCTTACTTGACACTTTTATTGTAACTAATATGTTAACATGAAAAACAAAACTGTTAATAATATATTTATTTACGTTAAAATAAGACAGGAAGAGCCATCTTATAACTTTGCTTACCTCCAAAGTTGCTGGAGAAGTGTGTAAATGAACTATGCCCAGACAAGCTTAAACATGTGCGCTCCTCTGGAATTGGACCACAGATCGCTTGATGACCACCAATGCTCATGCACATGTTGTGTGTTGTTAAACTCACCGCTGAGTTTTGCGCAGGGAGTGCTTGGATGTTTACTGCGATTTTTAGCAAAATCATTTGGAAGGTCAGGTAAACGTGAATATCTGATTTACATTAAATAAAACATTACATTGTACCAGGAGACTCTAAGAAGGGATGGTATGCAAGAAAATCTGCTGGTACTCTGTTGACTAAATTAGAGAAGGGCAGGTACTGCGTACCGGTGAGTACCCGCCCACTTCAAGCACTGGTGATGGTACGTATTAAGTGGTAAATATTTTAGTCATAACAAGTCTTGGAAAAAAATGTAAGGTGTTATAATGGATATTACAAGTTGGTCTTGGTGGGCTAGATTGCTACGCTGCTGCTTCTGCAGTGAAAGTACGAAGACTCGCTACTGCTAGAACATTCACTGTTTTGGGCATGTAAGGTATGTTGCTGCTGCCTAATTAGACATACAGTACACAAGACATACTGCATCAAGCATGTAGGACATGCTGCTGCACAATTAGATATGAACGTAGTGCCTTGATCAGTAAGGATTTCTTTCGGAATCCGGGAGATGATTCTGAAGTGTGCCTCCGCAACACTACGTGCTGAAATGTTACATAGAGGCACTGCTTCCGGATATCGTGTTGCGTAGTCCACCAGAACCAACACAAAGTAATGTCTGTGTGCCGTCAGCTCTAATGGCCCATACCAATACTTTCGAAGGGGACCTCGATCAAAGGAAGCGGGCACAAAGGCACTCTTGGGGTGGTTGGCAGATTCACCAGCTGACATTCACAGCATGCTGCACACCATCTGTGAACATCCCTGCGAATGCCCAGCCAATAGAAATGGGCCATTAGATGGTTCAGTGTCTTTACCTGCCCTAAGTGACCCACCATTGGATTATAATGAGCCATCTGGAATAACATTTCCAGACAGCTCTTCGGTATCAACAACTGGGTTGTATCTTCTTTTGTCTGAGCATCCTGCATCACTCGATACAACCGGTTATTTATAATAGAAAGTTACAGATATGCGAGTGCAATGTCTGGCTGAAGACGTTGACCATCAATCACTTTCACTTGGTCAAAGGCATGCCTAAGGGTCTCGTCTCATGTCTGCTCCAGAGGGAAATCCCCTGCGGGGATCGACACTATGCTTTTGTCCCTGAAATTGAATCGTCACAGTCACTACAGGATAATCGTGGATATCACCATGCACACACCTCACCTGGATGGAGGTTTGGTTGCAACTCGAATATACCAAGGCCTGGTATGTACCCCCCTTAATACTCACCAAAGTCCCTACCTCCATCAACGGGCATTGGTCCTGGAAATACCCGGGCTCCTTGCAGCTCCAACAAACCAGCCCAGACTTCCCACCCACGCCCGTGGTGGCAGATTCACTGACCTGGCAGTGAGAGCAGAGAGGGACAAGGGAAACTGGCATGTTGTGCAATCCCAAAAGCCGGGGAGCGGTTTGGGAGGGGGTACTCACCGTTTCTGGGGAGAAGAAATAGGATGAAAGGAAGGGGAGGAGAGAGAGTGAGGGGAGACAGGAGAGAGAGAAAAAGAATCTCTGGGTTCGCCAGCTCCTGAATACGCCGCCATATGGTCCTCGGCCAGCTGGATGGTTGTTTGGAGCGACGCCGAGCAGTAGCACTAGACCCACTCCGCTGTCCCTCTCGGAAGCCGAGCAATAAACTGCTCCAGTACCACCAGGTCGATAACAGCCCCGATATCGCGTTGCTCAGCCAGCAACCATCGCTGGCAGGCGTCTCGGAGCTGTTGGGCGAAGGCGAATGGCCTGCCGCGCTCGCCCTGGGTCAACGAGTGGAAGCACTGGTGCTGTTGTACTGGTGTCCGTCTGACACATTGCAAGAGAACTTTCTTGAGATCGGCATACACCAGGAGGTTCTCTGCTGGCAACTGCTGTGCTGTGAGTTGGGCCTCCCCGGACAACATCGGTAACAAGCAGACCGCCCAATGGGTGCTTAGCCAACTGCATGCCCCTGCCGTCTGCTCAAATAGTTCCAGGAAAGTCTCTGGATCATCCTGGGGCCCATCTTGACCAGTGGAACGTGGGCTGGGGTGGTCGTGGTTGCAGCAACAGTCCCCTCCTGGGGTAGCAAGCTCTGGAGCACCTGCCGGTCCTCCTCTTGGGCCTGGAAGAGTGCGACGAACCGCTGCTCCTGCTCCATGTGCAGGTCGAGGCGAGCCGGCGCTCAAACACGCCCCCACTTCCACACAGATTACATGTCAAAAGGTTTGTCTGAGTTCAACTGTGCCTTGCCTTACTGATCAGCGAGACTTGTTGGTAGCAGTCTGTTTTATTCAGTACAATAAATGTAGTACTTTAATCCTGCAGTCACCAAATTTTTTTGTGTTTTTTTGTTAATAAGATCGATTAAATATGGACTAGCATCTTTCCCCTTGCATTAGATGTTTTTGAGGTAATTTCATGTTTATCTCATCTAACTAAATTTGAGCCTGAATCACTCCCTCAATTGGTAGACATTGTCATGAATATGAAGCCAACTTCCTGCTCAGTCCTCCTCATCTTCTTGTGGAGGCACTGGACATCATTGAACCCAGCCATCTGTCTATATCAAACAGTTGTCTAATCAGTGGGACTGTTCCATCCTGTTTTAAACTTGCTGTTGTGCAGCCCCTGCTTAAAAAGACCAATCTTGTTCCATCAGTTTTAACAACTTTCGCCCAATCCCAAATTACCCTTTCTTTCTAAAGTATTGTAGAGGGTTGTTTTTAATCAGCTTTCTTCTTTCTTAAAGGAAAATGGCATTTTAGATAAATATCAGTCTGGCTGTAGATCACAACACAGCATGGAGTCTGCTCTCCTTAAACTGTTAAATTACTTATTACTGTCTGTTGATTCTGGGAAGTGTGCCATCCTAGTTTTTCTAGATCTTAGCACAGCATTTGACACTATTGACTATGCTATCCTTCTGAAACATCTACAGCAGTGGGTTGGGGTTCAGAGCAATGTGCTTAACTGGTCCTACCTCAATGAGAGAACTTTTTTCAGTTGAGATTGGGAATTTCTCTTCACCTTCTGCGCATATTTCCTGTGGGTTTCCACAAGGCTCCATTATAGGTCCAGTCCTATTCTCTATACATATGCTCCCTTTAAGTACTATTTTTTTAAAAACATAACATCTCATACCACTGTTACGGAGATGGCACTCAGCTTTATCTTCCTCTTAAGTAAACTTTTGTTTAAGATACCTTTGTTTTACAATCCTTGTTTGATTGCCTTAAGGACATTAAAAGATGGATGGCAGCCAACTTTCTCCAACTCAATGAATCCAAGACAGATGTCATAGTATTTGGCCCTCCTGATTCCATAAAAACTATAGTCAGTAATCTGGGACCTTTATCCAGTAATTTACATACTAAAAACTTGGGAGTTATCTTTGATTCAGCCCTAAAATTCGATAAATAAATACATTCTGTGGTCAAAAGCAGCTTCCTTCAGATTAGGACTATTGCAAAATTAAAATCATTTCTGTCATTCAGGGACTTGGAGACTGTGATGCATGCTTTTATTTCATCTAGATTTGATTATTGCAATGCACTTTACCTGAGCATTTCTCAGTCTTCTCTGTCACGCCTTCAACTAGTTCAGAACGCTGCTGCTAGGCATATGACTAAAACCAAAAAAAGAGAAAGTATCTCTCCAATGACGGCTTCACTCCACTGGCTTCCTGTTCAATATCGAATCCAGTTAAAAGTTTTATTGATTGTTTTTAAGGGCATGCATGATCTGGCACCTCATTATATTTCCGATCTTCTATCTCAATATCAGACTTCTAGACCTTTATGGTCATCAAATTGCTTACAGTTGAATGTCCCCACGTCATGCCTAAAATTGTGCTTTCTCAGTTGCTACCCCACGGCTTTGGAATAATCAGCCTCTCCATACTTTTGAAAGGTTTATTTTTAATTTGGTATATTGTAAAGCACTTTTGTGAAGGTCATCCATCCTCCTCACTGCTGGAGTAAAGGCAGCACAAACATAAAAGCGCATGTGAAAGGGGAAACCATGTCCCTGAAAATTACATCTTACACTTATTTCTGGCTGTTACTCCTCCCTATCCCTAAAGCCCTTGAGAGTTCCTGTCTCTCCCACCACCAGGCAGAGGGTGGTAGAAGCGTTAATCCTGTGGGATGTCAAATAACAACACTTTTACCAGTGAATCTGTGAGAGAAACAATAATAAGCCTCTCTCTTGCTGGTTTTAATGGCAGATTAAAGTACCACTTAAAGTTGAAATGTCATACTGAAAGGTTAGGGCAAAATGTTGTATGGTATAGTGGTGCCCTGTGAAAGCAGGTACATGATAAATAATGGTGTTGCATGAAAATAGATAGCACTTTGAAATGTTGCAGTGCTTAATAGATTCAGACACATCTCTCAACCTGACCATATCTATGCTATTTATTTTCCTCTACATTTACAAAGAAAGTAAAAGGACATAATTACTGTAGTAAACAGCAGCACCAAAAAGTATTAGGACACTTATGTCACACTTAAATTGTCAATGTCAATGCATTAGATAACAATCACTTTGTGTTTGACGCTTTGTGGTTATCAACTGTTAGTGGAATATGTCCATAGTTTTTGTGCTGAACAACACCTGTGGTTACCCTGTGGCTAGGATACTTGTGTGAACTTGAAGGAAACCAAATTTATACATCCACTATAAATCACCTTGTGACCAGTTTGTTAAAAGTCATTGTAAATGTGGCTTGCAAATGTGAAGTTAGTTCTGTAAAAAGCTCTAGCATAATTTGTTTGTGCCAACTGGACTGATATTTTGTTATCATTAAACGTAAAAGTGAGTCTAAAATGTCTGAATACCGTTTGGAGACACTGTACTTCTAATGTCTCTAATGTGTAGGATGTGTTGTTTAAATCCTTTTTTGTCATTGTTTTAACAGACCTAATCAAGTATAGAGGCCTCATCCAGATTATGACTGTAAAAGGTTCTTAAGATGGGGCAAGGAGGAGGGAGGAACCAGCAGAACAGTCAACGTAAAACTTTAATAACAAACTGAACACAAACATAACATAAACTACAAAACAAACAAAGATGCACACACGCACAGCTTCGTGCGTCTCTCTCTCGAACTGGCGTCTCCCCCAACCCCATCTCTCTCCTGCTGATTAGTCAACTCAGCGCCAGGCATGCGTCATCACTGCCCGGCCACGCCCACCTACTCGCCCCAAATAATAATAGCTACAGCATAGAATGAAATATACATACACAGAGTGCCATGTGATCACACAGGAAGTCGACATGTTGCTTTTGAAAGTGCCTGTAACCTGAAATCAACTCCATTCAGCCGAATTACTGACAAGCGCAATCCCCCACCAGACATTTTTGAATTAATTCAACTGTAACACATTTTGCTTTAGCGTAACTAACATGGGTTCTGGTCCTGTGAGAACCAGTAAGTAATCGTGTTCACATAAACAATGTGCTATTCATAACTAACATTTTTACTCTAAAATTGCATTTTCACTCCACCGACGGTTAGGTTTAGGGTTGGGGTTTGTTTGGGTTAGGTGGTAGGGTTAATAAAACATGCATTCATTTTGACTGTATTACATTATTTACAGCTAAATGTACAATTTGTTTTGGCGCCACTCTCGAACATTTAACCTGGAAACTGGATCTCATACATGCCCATATGCTCAACAACACTTCCAGCTTTGGCCACTGGGGGCAGTGATTTAAATTTTAGTTAGCACAGACTGATTTCAGCAGCAAAACCTTCAACCTACTGCGGCCGAATTCACAGTGTTATCAGTCTGCAGTGTGTTTTTCTTCTTATAAAATTTTTAGTTCCGGTTCTCTAATCTGATTGGAACATTCTAATTGACGTTACAAGAGTGATGATTTAGTATAACAGCGCTAGGTCTCGCTTCATTTACCCTTTTTTTGTACCAAGGGTTGATTGTAATTTAAACTAACAGATTTCAACTTTAATATTTTTGCAATATATATAAGGTCATTTTATATTTCATAGTCTTGGAAACATTTTACCATGCCTTAATTTATTTTTGGAACTTTAAATATACCTTTTATGTATAGATATTTGTTTTTGTTTTACCTATGTACCAGACCCAGACTTTCAATCTTAAACTATAAAAATCAATTATAAAAATATAAATTAGTGTATGTTTATACTCTAACAAACATACATAATGCACTCATATATTTATTGTATTAAAAACTACATACATTACAACTGTCCTACAGTTGTGGCATCATTTCCACCATAACAAACATTTTGTTTCAAAAACGTTTTTTCAAAGGTTAATATAAGACAAGATGTATGAATTTATTTACCAAGGGCCGTTTTATTCCAAAAATGTTTAAGATGTTATTTCCACCACAGAACGATACAAAACACAATACATTTAAGATGTGGTGGAAATTTGTGGTTCTGCTACCTGCATTGTGAGGATCTCAGATAAAGCGGTTTCTGCATTGTGTGATCTGCATTCATAATGTGGCATTGCATAGTTATGAGCTCACTGCATGCAACTCTGACCTAAATTTCACGGCCGTGATATTCAGGGCACCTCACAGTGACCTACACTTCACATGGCTGTGTCATTACACCACTGAACTGTACTCTCAATCTGTGCAGCAGCAGGAGTGATGTAGTACACTCAGGAGCAGTGTGCGGACTCCAGTTGCTCTGTGTGGAGAGAGAGTAAAGATAGACACAATAGACAGTGTGTGTGTGTGTATATATATATATATATATATATATATATATATATCACACACACACACACACACACACACACACACACATATATATACACATACATATACATTAGGAATCATATAAAATATCATGCTATCATTTCATGTTCTTCTTCAAAATATTGTGCTTTCAATTCAACTGTTTGTGTCCTCTAATGAATTAAAGTGTAAAAGATAGGAACATTTACCTTGAGGTTAGTAGGCTTCTTTCAAAATGCTGCCATGTTACTTTTAGATAAATATTCAACGCTAATGCCAGAGTATAATGTTTCTTGACCTGAATATTTGCAGAGATCCCCCCCCCCCCTTTTTTTTTTTTTTTTGGTCTGAAATTTGGACACTCGCACACTGTCCCTCTTCCCAGCCTCTCATATGTCTGTATCCCACAAGAACTTTAACATGCAATTTTCCCTGTTGACATGGATAAAGAAAAAGGAAATGAATAGGGCGGTCAAGCAATTCAAAAATAAAATTGAATTAATTGTGTGACATGCCGATTACTTAATTTAATAAATCGTAATGAATTGCTTATATCTAAATTTGCCACAAAAAAGGCCCCCAAATAAAAATAATTATAAGTATAATATATGGCAATTCATATAATTCCAAGACATTACATTATTGTGGCAGATGAGAGAAAAATTTCTTTGACAATACAAAGTGGCTTTAGAAGTCAAAATGTTTTCCCCCGTATCATTGAACATAAGCCTATCACTGGCCTACAGTTCACAGCAATCCATTTTACAGTTCAGTTTGTCAAACTGATCGAGGTAGATTGTTCTTAGACTGTTCTCACAGGACATGTTTTTGCATTCCAACCACTTTATTGTTGTTGGTCTATGTACACATGCATCAGATGGACGCTTTCAAAATGAGTCTCACTGTGGTTGTAGCACGTTTTACTAGTTTTCACCTTCTCTAGCCATAATTGCCACATTTTTAGGACACTGTGTCACGTTAAATGTAGTTTGAAACTATGAAAAAAGCATAGCTGAAACCCCTGTACTCTGCTCCATCCAGATGTTGGTTTGTACAGTTGGAGTTGTGCTGAATGCCCCCTTCTGAATGCTAGTCACAAAAATATGAAGCTGGTACTTCAAGCTTTTATTGCTCCGATGATACGAAAATTCCTTGTTATGGAATTTACGTACTGTCTGGGCGCATAATTAATTGTGTGAATTTTATGTTATGTTTTAAATAATTATTCACACTCAATTTACATGTTCAATCAACTTCCTTAAAAATAAATTTAAGATCAAAATAAAATAAAACATGTCACACAATTAGTAAACGATTAGCGACACTAGTGTCAAAGTCAAAAACTTTTTGTAAAAACTGAAGTTGCAATTTAATTTTAATTACGGCATTCACGCATCAGGTTGTGGGATGTCAGATAACGTCATGGTTACTTGCATATCCTCCATTCCCTGATGGAGGGAATAAGACGTTGTGTAGATATAGTGACACTAGGGGTCACTCTTGGGAGCCCGAGACACCTCTGGTCTTTGATAAAAGGCCAATGAAAATTGGCGAGTGGTATTTGCATGCCACTCCCCCGGACATACAGGTATAAAAGGAGCTGGCATAAAACCACTCATTCAGGTTTTATGCTGAGGAGCCGAGACAAGGTCTGGCCATTTCAGCGGGTAGTTCAGCATTGTGGCAGGAGGAACACAACGTCTTGTTCCCTCCGTCAGGGAACAGAGGTTATGCAAGTAACCACGACGTTCCCTATCTGTCACTCACTCGACGTAGTGTCGATGTACAAAACGCCGCAACTGGCCGAACTGTGTTACGTGAACTGGCGGTGTGTGACGGGCAGACAACAGTGTGCCTTGTAGCCAACGCACCAGGCTGACACGTAACCTCCCCCAACATAGTTATGAGTGTCGAACGGCCCTTTGGGGACAAGTCGACTACCCAAAAGATAGAGACAGGCTAGCCCAGTCGTGGCCTCTTTTTCCCTTCTTTTTTTCCACTCCCTAATATCCGACTGGGCTGACCAGGTCTAGTCGGGGGGTGTCCCTCCCAAGGGGAGGACACCACGGAGACCACACCTTGCCCAGAGAGATGGGGGATATTTAAGTGGAAAATACGTCACATGGTCTTGCTGAACTATGTCGGAAGTATGTCATGTGGAGAAGTCTCATGGTAGGTCCTACCCAATGGGGGAGGAGTTACTACAAACATGGAGACTGTGGCAGAGGGGCCTCTGCCCAAGGAAGACGCAGTTTGCCAACAGGAAAACGAATTAGCGGAAGATATACATTGCATGGGTTTACCTACAGGGAACCGCCACATGCGGAGCACCTACCCCAGAACAGGGCTTTTAGTTAGCACGTGTACTGGGCCAGCAGTGAGTCTCTCTGAAAAATCGACTGCCACAGGGCTCGGAGGAAAATCAACCAGGGAACATAGTTTGTGAACACTACTGGGAGTTAATGGCGCACGTCTTCAGCTCAGAGGAGGTGAAAGGCGCTATGTGCAAGCGATACACCCGGCCGGCTATCCCGGGCTTATCCGCTTGTATTGCGTGCCACTACCCAGGACGAAACCAGTTCCACCCGGAGGTTGTAGAACCTTGCAAAGGTGTTGAGTGTTGCCCAGCCTGCTGCTCTGGAAATGTCTGTTAGAGAGGCACCCCTGGCCAGGGTCCAGGAGGCCGCTACACCCCTGGTAGAATGGGCTCGTAGCCCTACCAGGCTACAATGATCGTCAATGAGCCAGTGGGCGATCCTCTGCTTGGAGACAGCACTTGCTTTCCGCTGTGCACCAAAGCAGACAAAGAGCTGCTCAGAGATCCTAAAGCGTGCGATCCAAATAGATGCGCAAAGCGCGCACCGGACACAGCGACAACAGGGCTGGGTCTGCCTCCTCCTGGGGCAGCGCTCGCAGGTTCACCGCCTGGTCCCTAAAAGGGGTTGTGGGAACCTTGGGCACACAGCCCGGTCGGGGTCTCAAGATCATGTGAGAGTAGCCTGGACTGAACTCCAGGCACGTTTTGCTGACAGAGAACGCTTACATGTCTCCTACCCTCTTGATGGAGGTGAGCGCAGTCAGGAGGGCAGTCTTCAAGGAGAGTGCCTTAAGCTCAGCTGACTGCAAAGGCTCAAAGGGGGCTCTCTGTAGACCCTGAAGAACTACAGAGCGGTCCCATGAGGGAACGACGCGCGGTCTGGAGGGGTTCAGCCTCCAGACGGCACCCCAGCCCGTCTTGGAGGCGTCTGTTGTGACCACGACGCGCCTGGAGACCTGATCTAGGGGAACGCCTGCCTGTAGAAATGTGAGGTTAAGTCCAAGGGCTGAAGTGACAGACCAGCGTGATGACCACGCGATGTGTCCCGCGGTGCCATGCCCATCTCGGGACTCGAGTCTGAAGCCAGTGTTGAAGCGGTCTCATATGCATCAACCCAAGCGGGGTGGCCACCACCGAGGATGCCATATGCCCCAGGAGCCTCTGAAAGAGTTTCAGTGGAACCGCTGTTTTCTGTTTGAACGCCTTCAAACAGGCCAGCACCGACTGTGTGCGCTCGTTTGTGAGGCGCGCTGTCAATGAGACTGAGTCCAACTCCAAACTGAGAAAAGAGATGCTCTGAACCGGGAGGAGCTTGCTCTTTTCCCAGTTGACCCAAAGCATGGGTCGCGCCAAGACACGAAAGACAGCGATCGTGACCATCTGAAGTTGAGAGGTAACGGAACCAGGAATAACACACAAACGGAAAGGCATCTTTAAAAAGATGCGTCTTTAAAAAGATGTTCCGTGTGTGCCGCTCTTTTAGAGAAATATACTCTTTTAGGAAAATATACTCTCTTTTTTCTGCTGAAGCGCCCAGGGGCGTTCTCTGCAGTGCACCAGTGCAGAGGAGGGAGAAGCCGCTGAAATGCGCCGTCAGATCCAGCAGAGGTGAATGAACAGTCAGCTCAGTAAACATCGACCGTTCGGCTCCAAAGAGAAAATCTGAATGAGTGGTTGCACGCCAGCTCCTTTTATACCCGTATGTCCGAGGGAGTGGCATGCAAATACCACTTGCCAATTTTCATTGGCCATTTATCAAAGACCAGAGGTGTCTTGGGCTCCCAAATGTGACCCCTAGTGTCACTACATCGACACAACGTCGAGTGAGTGACAGATAGGGAAGTGAAAATAGAATGTCAAATCATAAACTGTTACTGTAAAAATTTAAATGAAAAATGTAATAATTTTATTTTTAATGATGTATAATTTTGTGCACACTAGGTACACGCATGGCTAAAGGGGTTCTGGTGTTTGTTTTATAATTGTTTATACAACAGTTAGTTCCATTACTTTTGCAAATCTGATTAGACGAGAGACGTTTCAAGAATGCTGATATAGGAGTCCAACAGAACTGGGATGCTTTACTGTTTGAAACTAAACTGAAATTATGCATTTATGCCAAGATATGGCGACAAATGATCATATTTTATGTGTTATGAGTGAGTTTCTGTCTCCGAGAGAGCGTCTGCATTGTCAGTTGTCATTGAGCGGATTTACTCAGAGTCAGAACATCGGCATTTTTCTGCATTCACTTGCTATTGGAGTTACCATTATTACAAGTTTCCTAATTGGAAATTGCACATGAACGCCCTCAAGTTGTAATTTAGACTGGGAAATTTGAAGATAATTTTGATACATGAGTTTTCAAGTTGAGAAGAAGCATAATGGTGGAGGAGATAGGAATGTTAGGTTCCTTATCTGTCACTCACTCGACGTTGTGTCGATGTAGTGACACTAGGGGTCACTCTTGGGAGCCCGAGACACCTCTGGTCTTTGATAAAAGGCCAATGAAAATTGGCGAGTGGTATTTGCATGCCACTCCCCCAGACATACGGGTATAAAAGGAGCTGGTATGCAACCACTCATTCAGATTTTCTCTTTGGAGCCGAACGGTCATGCTCACTGAGCTGAATTCTACTGTTCATTCACCTCTGCTGGATCTGACAGTGCATTTCAGTGGCTTCTCCCTCCTCTAAACTGGTGCACTGCAGAGAACGCCCCTGGGTGCTTCGGCAGAAAACAAAGAGAGTATATTTTCTGATAGAGCCTTTTCCACTAAAAGAGTATATTTCTCTAAAAGAGCAGAACACACGGAATGTCTTTTTAAAGATGTGTCTTTGTAAAGATGCCTTTCCGATTGTGTGTTATTCCTGGTTGCGGTCGTTATCTCTCAACTTCAGATGGTCATGATCACTGTCTTTCGTGTCTGTGCGCGACCCGCATGGAGGCAGCATTTGTGGATGGTTCATGTTCTCATTGCGAGAACATGACCATGGCAATGTTGCGGTCACGGCTTGCTTTCATACCCCAGTGGCTCCCCGCCTCGGTCCTTCTACCTACGGGTATGAGGCCAGCGCGGCTAGCACTGGGGGCGATTTGGGGACCCCAATGGGACCTCCTCCACCTGGTATCCCCCCGCGGACATCCCATTCCCCAGCATGCTCGTCTGCCCCAGTCGGTCTTCCGGATGAGTCCGCTGGCTCGTCTCACGGCGAGTCCGGCCTCTTGTTCGGAGCCCACGAAGATGATGAGCTCTCGAGTGCAGCATCGGAGAGCGGGCTTGTCCAGTCAGACGCAGAAGCCTCAGCTGGGCTCCCCCCTCGGGCACAATTGCCCAGTCACAGGCTGATGCCGAAATGATGGACATGCTTTCCCGGGCGGCCGTGAGCGTCGGGTTAGAGTGGAACCCTCCGATCTCCCCTGAAACCTCGCAGCTTGATGATTGGTTTCTGGGCTCGTGGCGCGGCTCAAAGCAGCCATGCCCCATTCCAGTGCCTTTCTTCCCGGAAGTGCATGAGGAGCTGACGAAATCATGGGAGGCACCTTTTACTGCCCGGCCCCGATTCCGCAGTTCCCCCGCCCTCACAACCCTCAATGGCGAGGCGGCCAGGGGCTATACGGAGATTCTGCATGATTCTGCACTGAAAGAACTGCACGAGGGTAGTTCCGCCCCAGATTTGATGCAGGAACTGTGCTCGGCAACCGATCTCGCTCTCCGAGCGATGAAGGTCACGGCGCGGTCTCTCGGGCGGACGATGGCCACAATAGTGGTCCAGGAGCACCACCTTTGGCTCAACCTGGTTGAGATGGGTGAGGCCGACAAGACACGGTTTCTTACTGCCCCCATTTCCCAGGCTGGCCTATTCGGCGACACCGTCAAGGACTTTGCCCAGCAGTTCTCAATGATGAAGCAGCAGATGGAGGCTAACCAGCACATCCTGCCCCAGTGCGGCTCAAGATCCCGCACCTCTTCTGCTCCTTGCCAAGGGCGTCCCCCTGTGGTGACTGCACCGGCTCCGCCGCGGCCCGCCCCTTCGGCCCGGCCCCGGCGTGGAGCCCACCACAGGAAGCAGATGCCACCTGTCTCACAGTTGGCTGCTAAGAACCCACGGAGGTCATCAAAGCACCCCTGAGACGGGCAACCCAGGGATGAAGAAACCCACTCACCTGGAGCTGGTAAGAAGACCACTCCATCCCTCGGTGGAGGGCCGGGTGGAAAATCTTTTGTTGCCTTTTTGTTTGATTTCGCCGCATGCCCAAGTGGCTGCAGTACCCAACAGTTCAGCAAAAGAGCGGTTTCCTTCCTCCCTGGGTCACATACCCAGTGTGCACAGTCATCATCTCGACTACCGTCCACGGGTTTTCCTTGCAGGATTGGCACTCCAGCGGTGGTCTTTCCGTCCCTGAGCACCCAGCTGTGGCACACAGCTGCCCCCGATGTTGCAGTCTCTACGGGTTACAAGGACAGGCCTCTTCCTTCCCCTTCCCAGGCTGTTGCGGGGGTGGTCATAAGGAGCCAGGTAAGTGCTTTGATGTCCCTAGACTCAGCACGGCCATGACGTGATGTGGCATCTCGAGCTCCACCCCGCCGCGAGGCCCCACCTGCCGGTACGTCCGACGACGTTGTCCCCTTGGTCCCCCTTGGCCTCACACCTCAGCCGACTAGGGCTTCGGATCAACTGGGAAAAGAGCAAGCTCCTCCCGGTTCAGAGCATCTCTTTTCTCGGTTTGGAGCTGGACTCTGCCTCTTTGACAGTACGCCTTACGAACGAGCACGCCCAGTCTGTGCTGGACTGTTTGAAGGCATTCAAACAGAAAACAGCGGTTCCACTGAAACTGTTTCAAAGGCTCCTGGGGCATATGGCATCCTCAGCGGTAGCCACCCCACTTGGGTTGATGCATATGAGACCGCTTCAGCACTGGCTTCAGACTCGAGTCCCGAGATGGGCATGGCAAAACAGGACACATCACGTGGTCATCACGCCGGTCTGTCACCGTCTTTTCAGCCCTTGGACCGACCTCTCGTTTCTACAGGCAGGTGTTCCCCTAGAACTGGTCTCCAGGCACGTCGTGGTCACGATGGATGCCTCCAAAATGGGCTGGGGCGCTGTTTGCAATGGGCACACCTGTGGACGGGCCCGCGACTGCATTGGCACATCAACTGCCTCAAGTTGTTGGCAATTCTGCTCGCCCTGCAGAGGTTTCGGCCATTGATCCAGGGCAAGCACATGTTAGTTCGGACAGACAACACGGCAATGGTAGCATATGTCAACCGCCAAGGCAGTCTACGCTCTTGTTGTATGTCACAACTTGCCCACCGTCTCCTCCTCTGGAGTCAGCAGCACTTCAAGTCGCGCGAGCCACTTACATCCTAGGCAACCTCAACACTAGAGCGGACGAGCTGTCATGGCAAGTTACCCTCAGGGGAGAGTGGAGACTCCACCCTCAGGTGGTCCAGCTGATTTAGAGTCGATTCGGATGGGCACAGGTGGACCTGTTCGCCTCCCAAGAATCCTCCCACTGCCCGCTCTGGTACGCCCTCACCGAGGCCCCCCTTGGTATAGACACGCTGGCACACAGCTGGCCCCCTGGCCTGCGCAAATATGTGTTTCCCCCAGTGAGCCTACTTGCACAGACCCTCAGGGAGGATGAGGAGCAGGTCATCCTGGTAGCACCTTACTGGCCCACCCAGACGTGGTTCTCGGACCTTTTGCTCCTTGTGACAGCCCCCCTTTTGCTCCTTATTGCCTGCTGTTTCAGTCAGAAACATTTATGTAAAACAGTAGATGCATATTGTAACAGCATGTATTTGACAAAAATTCCATTATCTTTAACAAGCTGACTAACAAATATTACAGTGTCAAAATAAGAGTTTCCCAAGAAATATGCAACAATGAACATGACGTCCTCCAGAATTTCAGAATTTTCTCTCTGACAACAAAACACTTGAACGCAAGTGAAATACTCATAACTGCGACTTCAGAAGTGCGAAGTAGGATAATTCTGATGGCCATACTTCCCATTACCCTAAGTAATAGTGATGGTTGCCTTAGCAGACGACACTTATCAACCAAGGAGTTTGTGTTTAGATAGGAAGAGCTAATAATGACATCTAATGGACTATTTTAAGTACTCTATTTGTAATGAGAGAGAAAAATTAAAGGTAATACAAAGACAGATTCACATACACAAAGCTTCAGAACACAAACATACAATTTCAGTCTGCCATCATGTTATCTGCCTGATTGACTCTTGCCAGAATCACAGTCATGCTCCATTTATTCAAATGCAATTGCTTTAAATGCTCATATTATGAATTATACACTCCAAACAGAGTTTCCCAGAGACAGATGTGCACACACATATGCACTTTTTTTCAGGAAATGGGAATTCTCCTCCTGAAATTGGTGCACAGTGAAAAGAGGGATTTGTGTGTGTGTGTGTGGGGGGGGGGCAGAGCAAATGCTTTGATCTGTTCTTTGCTACAGACGAATAACTGAAGGTTAAACTGTTCAGATTGCCTGCTTTCAGGCTCTCCATTCAGTTTGGGAATGCTGATTAGCAATGCAAATAGTAATAACGGTATTTCTTTCCAATGCCATGCCAATCCACCCCCTCACCATTACCACAGCTTCCAAACGTCATTGTAAAAGGAATAAAGTAATGTGTAAAGACACAATCGAAGCTGTAGTCCATGTTTGTAGTGGGTGAAGCAGCAAATATATACTGCGCTGATCTGTAAAAAAATAAAAATAAATAATCATGTGCTAAAAAGATTGGGTAATTTTCCTGTAAGAATTTTTTTTTATGTAAAATTTTTTTAAATGTTGTCGCTGTCCTTTTCTGCATATCGCGGCCCCCTTCAGCATATCGCAGCACCGTTTTGCGGCCCTCTTCAGCTTATCACTGCCCTTTCGACCCCGTTTCACGGCCAGCCCACCGGGAAAAGTCTCAGCTCTCCATATGGCCAGTCCGCCCCAGCATATGGGTTTTGAATTAAATTAGTAAATGACAAACTTGTCATTTTTTGGGTAAACTATTCCTTTAATGTACATAGGGAGAGGGAATATGTGGGTTTGTATGTAGACAGGGGGAGATCTAAGCATATACTTTAAGAATTCTATTTGACTGTAAAATCCTTTTCCATTCCTGCCCCCAGCGTCTGAATATGAAGCTGCATTTCAAGGAGCTGTGAGCAAAGTCAGCTGCCTAATTAGAAGCTCTTTTCATTACAGTTGCTTTTATGCTATGTTTAGCCATTCACTGTTTTTGCATATATTCACGATGAAAGCAGGCATTAAAAAATAATTTGATCACTTTTTCATTTGAACATTTTCATGTTTAAGCACTCACTAGGCAAATAAGTAAAGACTGAATGCATTTTAAACCAGTGCACTATTGTTCATTATTCAAAATTGAGAGAAGTAGTGTACAGGCAAACTTAATCTGAACTTTAACTGTAATCCTAGCATAACCCAAATCATAACTTTAACCTTAACCACTTACCTAGCAACTGCACTATTGTGCTGGTGTTGAGAGTTAAAGCATCAGTCTTTGTGATTTGATGGTGGAGACTTTGAGTACTTGAACTTGGGGTGGAAAATGATGGAAAGTAAATAATTCATTTATTTTCCATTTTTTATTTATCACTTTAGATTTCTATATGCATGTGAATACTTTTATATTCATTTTTAAATGAGTATTAAATTATTTAAAAGGAAATGAACTGCAATATAATTCAATAACATGGAAAAAGCTCAATTGGTGTTTTCAAACTTTATTAGGCATTGAAGGTTGTTATATATGCACAAGAATATAGAAACGGTAAAAAAAAATTAAATAATAGGACTACTTAATCAAAGAATTTGAGATGCTGCCTCCAAAATTGCTCAAAACGCACTTAAATACAAAAAAAATTTTTGATGATGAGGTTTGAATGCATGTACATGCACAATCTTACATCGATTATGCTTCATAATTGGACAACATCATATAAACACCTTAAAGGAATAATTCACCCCCAAATATCTTTTTATATCTGAAAGAATAGACCTTTTTTCACAGACTGTGATGATGCGTTTTTCGCCTTATAGGGCAGCGTAAATCTAGCAAACTTTTTTATATGATCATTTTTTTTAAATATTGAGTGTAAGTTTAAAACATAATGCTTTGTGTTATTTTACCCTGGAATTAGTTTTAAAAACTTAATTTCCACAGCTGTGAAGGGGTTTCGATTACAGCTGCTGAGAGAGTGACAGTAAATTTGGCATCTTCTCCTATCTGACAATCTTAATACACTGCTCTCTCTAATTTATTTTTTTCTTCTGGAAAGTCATTCAAATGTAATAGTGGGTTTTTTCTTTTGTTCTTGGAGCAAATGGGTAAGTGAAAATAATATTTGCTGTGGTCTCCCATTCACTCCCATTCACCGCTGTCAAAGTTTACCCTGCAATCGTTTACTTCTGCGTTACAGAACCCGAAGTGTGAAAAAGGTCTATGTTACGATGCTGATTTTCATTTGTAATGGATAGTGTGTCACATTAAGACAGCCCCACTCTAGCCAATTTTTCCAGTAATTTTCAGGTGTGAGGTTCATTAACATAATCGCTGTCCAGGTGGAGGGATACGAAGCGCACATTAGCGTCTGTCAGCGGGAGGTTGTTTATCACTTGACCTTCTGGACTCCCTGCTGAGTTAATGGCTTCAAAAATGAAAAAAACAAAAAACAACACATTTGGCTTGCTTGAAAAAAATCGTTCTATCGACGAGGTGGGGTCTTGTGTTCTCATTAAGTGACCAATGAGCTTCTTTGACTGAAGAACTGAAAAGACGTCAAGCTGATCTGAACGTTTTTATCACACTCAGTGTATCACAAACGCTGAATGTAATCCTTAGTAATTCTGTCACCAAATGTTTTTCCTGTCTTTTTTTCCTATACTAGAATGACATCAGAAAGCAGAGGCACAACAGTCTGTTTTATGCAATGTAATTTCTTTACTCACTGAAAGCTGCATATTGATATACCCGTTCTACAGCAAGCCTCAAGGGAAACATACACAATAATGCACTTTCATTAGGGAAAGTTACTCCATAAATCACATCCTAAGGGTGTTTTTACTCCTGGCTCATTTGCAGAATTTGTTTCAGAACCTGGTGCATTTTCTCCCTTGGTTCTGTTCGTATAGGCATATATGAACACAGCAATTGCAATCAGATCCACACCAAAACAATGAGTCTGAATCAAAACGTAGATACATACACAAGTTGTTGGACTAGCGATTATAACTCCACTATCTGTGACACCATGGCTTCCATAGCCTGGTTGGAGGGGGAGATCTGTTCTTGATGGCATCCAAGTAAGACCCTCTATTGAGCAAGTGCGTAGTTACGACTGGGTTCTTCCGCTGGGTCCATGGTGGCCACATTGTTAAATCACAATATCTGAAGGGAGGACCCACAAGCAGAAATTAACAGTCAATTGATATTTAATGAACATACAGAATAAAGGCGATGGCAAAGTTCTCATGACTGGGTTGAGACAGGAAACCAGGCACAGGCGAGAATGGCATGAATACTGGGACACCTGGGCGGAGAGAGAGAATAATAAGTCTGTAAGGTAAGTAAAGGTGAAAATGGCTTGAGTGTAATCAAAATGAAACAACAGGGCCAACCAGCATGGTGGAGCAGCGACTGAGAGAAAACACACACACACACACACACAAATAAACAGACAGGGAGGCAAGACTGATTGAGATTCACACAAAACAATCTGATGACAAAAAGCACTGGGAAATAAAATAGGGCAGAGGTAATGGGAAACAGGTGCCGCTGATAAGCAGCGCGAACTAGCGTTCCAATGGAAACACTGTGAAGTAGTGAACCATTTTAAAGCTTTAAAAAGCACCTAAAGGTATTATAAAAGTAGCTCATTCCAAGAGCTTCAAAGCAAATAGACATGGGTTATACCCAGGGTTAAGCACAGTGTGAAAAGCTATGTGCACAGAAGCACTGCGTTTTCTCAGAGGAGGCAAGGGAGACAATGACTCAGTAATCGACTGTATAAAAATAAAATACTGTAGATCAGAGATTATGAAAATTTTAGTGAGCACTCATTCTGTAAAATTAAATGTGCACCTCTGTGCCATCATTACACCTGCTGTGTTTAAAGAGAAGTAAAGGACTAACGATCCAAAAATAAGGTGACGGTGGAATACGTATATTAGCCTAACAACAGTTTGTAGTAACAGAAAAAAGATCTACCAGACTGAATGAAAAATCCAGTGCAATGCGAACAATAGGCACTGGCTATTGGCCCAGTCTTTTGGCCCAGTGCACTTTTCTTTGTTTCACTGAGAGATTAATGATAAGAATGTTATTATGATGGACATACCACGTGATGGTTTTAGTGGGGGGCTGTGATGTTGACATAACAGTCTATGAAATATTAGAGGCATCAGTCTTTGTGCCCACGAGATAAGCTCTGCCTTTCTCTGCTGTGTTATTAAAGATTATGGAAGATTATGGTGGAAGTCATTCAATAATCAGACAGAGTATTATCTTATATATTGTGTAGACTACTGCATTATCTTATACGACAGATAAAGTGCATTTCCAGAGAGGATGGAGTTAGCATCTGTCTTAAAACGTCTTAACAAATAGATTCACATATTCATCTTGTGTAGTTCTTAACCCTTGTAAAGGGTCTAAGAAGTAGATAAAACAGATCCCTCTTACATAATTTCGCCATCTGACAGGCTTAAACGGGACAATTTGCGTATTCTATTAAGTGAATTTCCATTGAGAAAGAGAATCTGCGTTGTCTGTCAGTGAGCAGGTTGGAAACATCAGCATTGTCTCTCATGCTGGACTTAAGTTCTATTGTAAATATCATACAAGTTTACATGAAAGCCTCCTAAAATGTGCAATTTTTTTGAAGCATGTCGAAGTGACTTACATTGGCTTACAGTAACACCTAGTGGCCTAGAAGCTGCTTCATTCAAACACAGGGCCTTTTGGGGGCCCTAAGCAAAAATTTGTTTGGGGGGCCCCATCAGTATAATCATAACACTACTTATAATGTCTTTGAAAGTGTGGGGACCCCTGGTGGATCAACGTGCTTAGTTGCCTGTAGGGAGGACCGGCACTGTTCAAACACAATAGTTTTCAGTTACTAATGCTTCCTTCTGCTCTGACAATGTTCCCCAACTCTAAAATTGTTTTTTTCCAGCAGGACAATGCTCCATGCCACAGCCAGTTCAATCAAGGTGTGGATGGAAGACCACCGGATCAAGACCATGTCATGGCCAGCCCAATCTCCAGACCTGAACCCCATTGAAAACCTCTGGAATGTGATCAAGAGGAAGATGGATGGCCACAAGCCATCAAACAAAGCTGAGCTGCTTGAATTTTTGCTCCAGGAGTGGCATAAAGTCACCCAACAGCAATGTGAAAGACTGGCAGAGATCATGCCAAGACGCATGAAAACTGTGATCGAAAATCAGGGTTATCCAACAAATATTGATTTCTGAACTTTTCCTAAGTTAAAACAATAGTATTGTTTTGTTTAAAAATGAATATGAACTTGTTTCCTTTACATTATTCAAGGCCTGAAAACACTGCATCTTTTTTGTTATTTTGACCAGTTGTCATTTTCTGCAAATAAATGTTCTAAATTACAATATTTTTTTTGGAATTTGGGAGAAATGTTGTCAGTACTTTATAGGATAAAACAAAAATGTTCATTTTACTCAAACACATACCTGTAAATTGTAAATCCAGAGAAACTGATAATTTTGCAGGGGTGCCTTAATTTTTTCCAGAGCTGTATGTATTTGACCAAAATTTCATTGGCTGCATCCGAAACCAGGAAAACGCTGCTTCTGGAGACTGTAAACGGAGGTAGGAAGGGACCAAGGCATGTCCGAGATCCAATGTTCGTTTCACATCCTGTCTACTGAGATACCTTCATCTGATCGATTTTTGAAGGCAGCATAGATGTATCCTTCGCTGCCTATGAAATCCCAAATCCTGTGCATGTGGATCCACGGTGGTTGAGCTGAAGAAAAAATTGGTGGCTGAAGAGGCGGTTGATAGCCAATTTGTGTATAAATGTATGTTTTTTCCCAGTTTTTCCAACTTTTGATTCCATTTCTAGCGAGAAAGTAGCATTGTTGTTATGAAATATGCACTTGGGTACAACCAAAACTCTTATTTTGTTCTAGATCATTAGACCATTGTGGTTTGGTTGAACAGAATGAAGCCCCTTTAGTGGACACCTGATGGTGATAATCAGTTGCTGGTATCCTAGCAAGGATGTGACCTTATGCTGCCTCAGTAGCCTGTCCAATACCAGTTTCTGGACGTACCTTTATACGCAAACGCTGTCTGTTGAGTCATTGACTGATAGTGCAGCGAGGCAACAAGACAGCTACCTTTGGTTTCTGATGCAGCCATTATCTTCAGCAAGCTGAATAACAAACAGTTTTTTTATTTACTTGTTCATTGAACTGTTGTATAAAATATATAATTCAATCACGTAGTGACTTTTATCTGCTCTGACACAAAGTACAAAGAAGCATATCCTCCAGAGAAACAGTTAGCTGCAAGATTGTGAAGGGGGGGGGGGGGGGGGGGGGGTTACTCTGGGCTCTTTGAAGAGCTAAATTGATTTCCTAATGTAATTAAGAGCAACGTTGCATTATAGGTGCACTAGCGCAGTTACTTGTGCAGTAAGCTTGTGTGAGCTTGACTGTATAGGAAAAGTGAAAGTTTGGACAACAGGAGACAAGTGAAAATTAAGGCAGATGCTATTTGCACCCTGGTGCAAATAATGGTAGATACTAATTGCACCCTGGTGCACATAGTGTCAGATTACCATATTTAAATACTAATATACAGTATGGGCATCACAGCAGTGTGTTTATTGTGTTTATTTAGAGTCCCACAGACACACTACATTAACCCCTACCGCTAAACCTAACCCAACATTAGAAAAAATAACCTTGGTTCCCTGTCTGTCACTCACTCTACGTTTTGTCGATGTAGTGACACTAAGGGTCACTCTTGGGAGCCCCAAAGACCTCTGCTTTTTTGAAAAAAGGCCAATGAGAATTGGCGAATGGAATTTTCATGCCACTCCCCCGGACATACTGGTATAAAAGGAGCTGGTATGCAACCACTCATTCAGATTTTCTCTTTGGAGCTGAGCGGTTGTATTAAGTGCACTGAATTAAATTCCCTCCAAAGCACCTCAAAACTGCTGGATTTACGGCACATTTCAGCGGCTTCTCTCCCTCTGCACCCGTGGAGTACAGAGAATGCCCCTGTGCACTTCGGCAGAGTGAAAATAAGAGAGTATATTCTAAAAGAGTATATTTTCATTCACAAAAAGAGCGGCACACACACAGAACGTCTTTTTAAAGATGCCTTTCCATTTGTGTGTTATTCCTGGTTGCGGTTGTTATACCTACGCTTCTGATGGCCACGATCGCTGTCTTACGTCTCTGGGCACTGCCCACGTGGAGACATCGTTCGTGGTTGAGTCATGTCCTCATTGCGAGAACATGACCATGGCAACGTTGCTGTCCCCAGCATCCCAGCAGCTCCCTGTACCAGTCCTTCTACCTATGGGTTTGAGGCCACGTCGGTTAGCACTAGGGGCGATTTGGGGACATCAATGGGACCACCTCCACCAGGTATCCCCCCACGGACCTCCCATTCCCCAGCACGCTTGCTTGCCCCGATCGGGCTCTCGCACGAGACCACCGGCTCGTCTCAGCGCGAGTTCTACTTCTCGTTCGGAGCTCAGGAAGACGATGAGTTATCAAGCGCAGCACTGGAGAGCGGGCTCGTCCAGTCTGACACAGAGGTTTCGGCTGGGCTTCCTCCTTCGGGAACGGTCGCCCAGTCTCAGGTCGACGTGGAAATGACGGACATGCTTTCCCGGGTGGCCACGAGCGTCGGGCTAGAGTGGAACCCTCCACTATCGCCAGTCCGACGTGATCATTTCCTTGGTCCCCCTCACCCGGAGTTTGGGTGCATGGCTCGCGCTTTCCAACCCGTCGCGATTGCTGACCCGGACCATCCGACTCGGCTACGCGATTCAGTTCGCCAGGCGCCCTCCCAGGTTCGGCGACATCCGCTTCACCTCGGTGAAGGGCGAGAACACCGCTACCTTGCGTGCGGAAATCGCTACCCTTCTGCGCAAGGGCGCGATACAGCCTGTCCCTCCAGCTGAGATGAATAAAGGGTTCTACAGCAATTACTTTATCATATCGAAGAGAGGCGGTGGGTTGCGACCAATCCTGGACCTGCGAGTACTGAACCGGGCTTCGCACAGACTCTCGTCCAAGATGCTGATGCAAAAAAGCATCAAGATTGGTTCGCGTCGGTAGACCTGAAGGACACGTACTGCCATGTCTTGGTCTTACCTCAACACAGACCCTTCCTGCGGTTTGCCTTCGAAGGCCAGGCGTACCAGTACAAGGTCCTCCCCTTCGGCCTGTCTTTGTTCTCTTGCGTCTTCACGAAGGTCGCAGAGGCAGCCCTTGCCCCGCTAAGTCTCGATGACTGGCTAATCCTAGCTCACTCTTGTAAATTGCTGTGTGCACACAGGGACCTCGTGCTCCAGCACCTCAGCCGACTGGGGCTTCGGGTCAACTGGGAAAATTTTCCCGATTCAGAGCATCTCTTTTCTCAGTTTGGAGTTGGTCTCGATGACAGCGTGCCTCACAAACGAGAGCGCGCAATTGGTGCTGAACTGTCTGAAGGTGTTCAGATGGAGGACAGAGGTTCCACTGAAATTTTTTCAGAGGCTACTGGGGCATATGGCATCCTCAGCGGCAGCTGAGTCCCAAGATGGGCATGGCACCGCGGGACACATCACGTGACCATCATCGCCTCTTCAGCCCTTGGACCGACCTTGCATTTCTTCAGCAGGGGTTCCCCTAGAGCAGGTCTCCAGGCGCGTCGTGGTTACAACAGACACCTCCAAGACGGGCTGGGGCACCGGATGCAATGGGCACACAGCCGCTGGCTCCTGGACTGGCCCTCGGCTGCGTTGGCACATCAACTACCTAGAGTTGTTGGCGGTACTGCTCGACCCTGCGGAGGTTCCGGCCATTGATCCAGGGCAAGCATGTGTTGGTCCGGACGCACAACAAAGTGATGGTAGCGTACATCAACCGTCAAGGCGGTCTACGCTCCTGTTGCATGTCACAGCTCGCTCGCCGTCTCCTCCTCTGGAGTCAGCAGCGCCTCAAGTCGCTACGAGCCACTCACATCCTGGGCGACCTCAACACCGCAGCGGACACGCTGTCACGTCAGGTTACCCTCAGGGGAGAGTGGAGACTCCACCCTCAGGTGGTCCAGCTGATTTGGAGTCGATTCGGTCGAGCACAGGTAGACCAGTTTGCTTCCCGGGAATCCTCCCACTGCCTGCTTTGGTACGCCCTGACCGAGGCACCCCTCAGTATAGATGCGCTTGCACACAGCTGGCCCCCTGGACTACACAAATATACATTTCCCCCAGTAAGCCTACTTGCACAGACCCTGTGCAAGGTCAGGGAGGACAAGGAGCAGGTCATCCTAGTAGCAACCTACTGGCCCACCTAGACGTGGTTCTCGGATCTCACGCTCCTCGCGACAGCCACCCCTGACGAATTCCCCATCTGGCACCCGCGACCAGACCTCTGGAATCTCCACGTCTGGCCCCTGGATGGGACGTGGAAGACCTAAGTGGCCTACCATCCGCGGTGGTAGACATGATCATTCAGGCTAGGGCTCCCTCTACGAGGCACCTGTATGCCTTGAAGTGTTCGCTAAGTGGTGTTCTTCCCAACGCGAAGACCCCCAGAGATGCGCAGTTCGATTGGCGCTTTCCTTCCTGCAGGAGAGGCTGGAGGGGCATCTGTCCCCCTCCACCTTGAAGGTGTATGTAGCCGCTATTTCGGCTCATCACGATGCAGTAGATGGTAAGTACTTGGGGAAGCATGACTTGATCATCAGGTTCCTGAGAGACGCTAGGAGGTTGAATCCCTCCAGACCATGCCTCGTCCCCTCGTGGGTCCTCTCTGTAGTCCTTCGGGATCTACAGGGAACTCCCTTTGAGCCCTTGGAGTCAGCTGAGTTTAAGGCACTGTCTTTGAAGACTGCCCTCCTGACTGCGCTCACTTCCATCAAAAGGGTGGGGGACCTGCAGGCGTTCTCTATCAGCGAATCGTGCCTGGAGTTCGGCTATGTGCCCAAGGTTCCCACGACCCCTTTTAGGGATCAGGTGGTAAACCTGCAAGTGCTGCCCCAGGAGGAGGCAGACCCAGCCTTGGCGTTTCTGTGTCTGGTGCGAGCTTTACGCAGAGCCTTAGAAGCTCCGAGCAGCTCTTTGTCTGCTTTGGTGGACAACTGAAGGGAAGCACTGTCTCCAAACAGAGGATCGCCCACTGGGTCATTGATGCCATCGCGATGCCGAGCCACAGGAGGGAACGAGTGCAATCGATGACCTCGCCTTCGGATCAAACCCTTCTCTGTACTCCTTGACATTCACCGTGACCAAATCACTGTGATCAAATCAACATTAATATGAATTTTTTTCTATTATTTTAAGTAGTATTAAAGGAAATATTAAGAGTAGAAATGAAATCAGATGGGAAAAAGAGATGGAAAAAAGGCAGATTCGAAATGCGGTTGCTAGGACAACTTTACACATTCACACTGTCTTTACACCCCATGCCAATGCAGCATCACCTATTGTTTAGTTTGTTGTATATTCCTGTGGTTCCACCAGACTATTGGGGTGCAAATAGCTGCAAATAGACACTCCGAAATTATAATGACTCTTCTCAAGATGTCTACCACCGTGCATTATGTAAAGGTACCATACATTTTAAGATGCAGCAAAGTTTAGAAGGTTGATTCATCTACACAATTTGTAAATCATTTATTTACATTACCCAATTTTGAAGCTGGATATTTTAAAGAGATATATTTTAATTAAGGAAAATTGTCCCTAACATCCTTCCATATGGTAGATTATACGCTTATACTCTTAATACCACAGTTGAAGAAGTTTGTAAGAAAAAGTGGATCTTTTCATATGGGTTTTCACAACATGAACACTATAATGACAGCAGCATTATTACAAGGCTTACAAAGCATTACAGGCAGAAGTTTTCTTATTCAAGATGGATAAGGTGGGATCCAGACACTCTGAATATGTTCTCCTCAGCTCTCATATTTTTGAGCACTTTTACAAAATGCATGGGTCAGGGGCCCCAACTTTACAACTTTTTTTTAATTATTATTTTTAGTGGTATTCCCGCATATTAGGATTGTGTTCATTTATTGATGATTTGTGATTGGTCAATCATGGCATTCTGTGGTCATATATTTTTGTACAAAGACCACTACACTGTATAATTGACTACTGTCAGGCAACCGATTTCCTACACGTGCTAGTTTTATTTCACATAATAAAATAATTTAAATTCTAATCAAAATGTAATGTTCGTTTATCTATTTATTTGTTACGTGGCCATGTAATAAATGGGATAAAGTAAGCTTTGTGTTGGTGTCCTGATCACCCTGACAGGCTGCTAACTGGTCAATGTGGATATCCAGCCATCTTAAAATACATGACACAGAAACAGCTATGATGCAAAACACCTGACTACTTTTTCTCACCACACAACCGCCATAATCATATGTCACAGTCCCTCATCATTTATTGCTTAAATACTTATTGTTTTAATTTTGTAATTATGTTGATTCCTTGATCGAATGTAGAATATGATAGAGTGGTATGTAGCACAATAACACAATTACAATAACACAAATATCAAGAGCATATGCTAACAAGAGTGTTTTATATAACTCAATATAGCTTTCCCTGGTTTCCCTTTTTGATATGTGTATGGCTCCCTCACCTGAACATATGGTGAACAGCTGCAGTTATGGCCTCCAATTTTCTGACATTTCTTATGTTACAGGGACAGTTTACCAAAAATGAATAATTAGTTAGCAGAGTAGATGGCTAACAAATGGGCAAAAGCTAGGTTTACGCATACATTGAGAAAAAACACAGCACAAATAACTAAACAACAAATAGAAAACAAATGGAAACTTCAGAAACAAATCAATGGGCAATGTAAATGATCTACTGTACTTACTGAGTCTAATATTCCATGTGGTGCTTACAGATACAGGTTTCAGGTGTTTTTTTTTTTTGTTGTTGTTGTTGTTTTGTTTGCTTTTTTCACATATGGACAGTTCTCGTAGCACTACAGCAGTTGGGATATAATTGTACAAACGACAGGTAAAATAAATTGTTATTTCCACCATAAATTGTACAACAGGGAAAGGACATTTTAGTGTGTCAATTAAAAATGAATCTCACACATCATTACAGATGACATGGAATGTTTTTCAGTAGGCAGTTTTTTACACATTGCTAAGATTCTGCAGAAGTTTCCCCCTAACCTTAACACACCAGAAGCAATTCTGTCAGTTGTTAAAAACAATAGAGAACAGGATTTACAAAAGACAACTATCAAACAACTACAAGGGCTGTGGAAGGTAGCTAAGGCTACAGTTACTAATGCAACTATTCATGCACCAATTTCTGTGATCTACTACCTAGGCACCATCAACAATTATAAATTGCGTTCAATGATTATATATTCATTCATAGCAACCCTTTACAAGCATTGAGTCCCCTTAGGTTTAAGCTGGAACAAAAGGGACCTTTAAATTATTGGATGGAATGGGGGTGCACATGAAATCAATATTTCATGGTCATTTATTAATGCATTTGGTAAGTAGCAGTGTCATATATGGGATAACACGCTTTGTGTTGGTGTCCTGATCACCCTGACTGGGTGCTGATTGGTCAATATTTCCAGCTGTGTTAAAATACTTGATATAGAAATAGCTATGGTGCAAAACATCTCGCTACTGTGTTTTTCATTGAGAGACAAAGCCTTTAAGGGTCCCTGGTGGTGTGGACCCCTGAAGAGCTGAGACTGGGAGCCGGTCATTTCGATAATGATCCGCCAGCACCACAAGAAAAGCTGGGGCCCCAAGACAGGTGGTGCCTGAAAGTGTGTAGACTCTGTTGATCATCTTTTGTCTAGCTGGACAAAAGGGGACGAGATGAGCCCACACTTACACCACAGGGAGGAGCAAGTCCCAGAACGCCCAGGATTAAGCTGACACTGTCAGGATGGTTGGAATTTGTAAGTGGCAAATAAGTGGATGCCCGAAGTACACCTCCTCCAATGCCAGCTCACTTTGATAGGGAAACAAAGACACATTGTACCCTCCCAAACCTTGCACTGTACATTTTTTTAATGTGGGTTTATAGTCTATTCCTGGCTACTAGTTGCTGGATTTTCATAGTATATCAACTGTAGTATTGTATATTTTTGTGTAATTATAAATATACTAAGTCACTGTAAACATATGCAATTGTTCTGATTAAGTAAAAACAACAAAAGCAGATTTTTTATAAATATTTTTGAAAAATGACTGCAGTTGTACAAAGTAAATTCTAACTTAGTCAGCTCAGTCACTGCAATCGTAATACAACCGCTGAAATTTAAAATGCAAATTTTGCTGATTTTTAGAAATGTTTGTGAAATAAGTTGTGTGTATTTTATTTTTTTATTTTTGAAAATATTCCATTTGTACTAATACAATTTACTGCAAAAGTAATTGTAACAAAGTTCACAGTTAGGGAAAAGGAGGAAGCGGGAGATGGCGAATCCAGCTGAAACAGTAGGTTTATTTCTTTCTTTAAACAATGGACCTTAACGCTTAGTTTACAAATTTAAAACCATGACTGTACTACACATAAATAACTAATATTGGCATTATATTCATGCTGTTAGCCAGAAGGGAACTGGCCCCCACAGTGAGCCTGGTTTCTCTCAAGGTTATTTTTCTCTGTTAACCAGCATCTCATGGAGTTTTGTGTTCCTTGCCACAGTCGCCTCCAGCTTGCTCACAGGGGTTCTACAAACAATTATTATTTAATTTCTATACACAATTTACAATCATATTTAATCAAAGAACACAATGATCACTCTAAGACTTTATAGACATTACAGTTTCATTTTGTCAATGCATGGTTTCCTGTAAAGCTGCTTTGAAATGATGTGTGCTGTGAAAAGTGCTATACAAATAAAAATGATGACTTTTATACTCAGAAATCACACTTTTCATCTGCAACAGTCTATATCACGCTTTTCAGTGGAAACAGTTCAGCACAGTCTCTTCTTTTAGGTGTGGAAACTCTCCCTCCTTCACTGGCGTCCGGTGTCCTGAAAATATATGCTACAGATCAGGATGATCTACCAATGCTATAATCGCATAGTTTTAGGGCTTAGTATAGCCTCACACCATATCACACTACATGATAGTTATTCTGGTAGCACATCCTGATAGGTATCAGCTGCCTGATAAGATGTGCTACCTAGGTTTTTTGTCATTAATAATTTTTATTGATTCCACACTCAAATCAACACAAACAGCACATGAAAACACGGAATCAACTTTCAACAAATATTCCTCCCTCCCTCCCTCCCCTCCCCTCCCCTCCACCCAACACACATCCCAGTGGTTAGACCGAATAATAACAGACACACATACAAGCAGACAGTCCAGAGAAAACACTGCCAAACAAAAAAGAAAAAGGGTTCCACACATCAGTTAATTACATACACACCATTTATACTGTCCCTCTCCACTGTTCCTCCCTGGCAATCCTCCAAGAAGGCCAAATAAGTGCCCCACTTCTTCTCAAAGGCACCCATGCTGCCCAGCCGTCTATGTGACATCTTTTCAAAGGCCACCACTCTGCCCAATTCGGTGCACCACTCATGAAATGAGGGTGCACCAGCCGTCTTCCATCCCCCAAGGATCACTTTCCTGCCGATCATCACACTAGTAAGGACACAGTTTTTAATGTGTGTATTCCCTAAGTTAACCCCTGCTCCATCACTCAAAATACAAAGTCTGGGGCAGAATGAAATCTGAGTGCTTAGGATCTCACAGACATAACTCTGAACCCTCGACCAAAACTCTTGAATCTTAATACAATACCAAAAAACGTGGGCTATGTCCCCATCCTCTGATTGGCATCGCAAACAGGTGGGTGTACCTTTAAGACCTAGCCTATGCAATCTAGAGGGAGTCCAATAAAAACGATGCAGAATCTTAAATTGAACAAGGCGCATCCTTGCATCCCTAGACATAGACTTGACATTTTTTAAAATCCTACCCCATTCTTGAGATGTCAAAACCCCCGTCCCCTATACTCTGAATTAGCCAGGAATAGTACGCTGAAGCCTTGTGACCCTTTCCAAAAGCCTCTAGTACCATCTCAAGAGTGTCTGCAACTTTAGGGGGCTGCGTACTACACCCAAAGATGGCACAAAGTAGATGGCGCAGCTGTAAGTACCTGAAGAATTGAGATCTGGGAATCCCAAACTGCTGTGTAATATTTTCAAAGGATCTCAATGCTCCATTTTCATACAGGTCACCCAGCGTAGCAACTCCCTTCTCAATCCATTCTGTCCAGTAAAAAGGGGACTTGTTAATACACAATTTAGGGGTTAACCAGATACTTGCGGCAATGTTCAGGTAAATGTCCGAATTGAGCACGCGGGAAACTTTTGTCCACACTATCTGCATGTGTGAGATAACGGAATGTGTCTTTACTTCTTCGGGCAGCTTGGTAGAAAGACATTGCAATAGCAAGATAGGGGCAAGGACCTCCTGTTCGATAAAAAGCCAGGGAGGAGCTCTTTCAGGCGGAAGCGACCAATGTGCCAAATGTCTGAGACCAAAACCATAATAGTAAAACAATATATTGGGGAGACCTAACCCACCTTTGTCAATTGGCCTGTGTAACTTTTTAGAATGCATTCGAGGAGGTTTACCATTCCAGATAAAGGATATAGATATACTGTCAAATTGTTTAAAATAAAAGAGGGGAACTTCACTGGGGAGATACTGTAATAGGTAGTTACATTTTGGAATACAATTCATTTTTATAACATTAACCTTCCCAATCATAGATAATTGTAATGAGGCCCACCTTTCCACATCACTTGCAAACTTTTTTATTAAAGGGTCAAAATTAACTCTGACTAAGTCACATAAATTTGCTGGCAATAAAATACCCAAATACTTAATGCCCTGTTTGGGCCACTGAAAGGCGCTTGGCTGAAAAGCCGTTACTGGGCAGAAAGCTGTCAGAGCCAAAGCTTCAGATTTAGACCATTTAACTCTGTATCCCGAAAATTTAGAGAAGCAATTAATAATTCTGTTGAGGCAAGGCATAGATCTAGTGTGGTCAGAGACGAATAATAAAATATCATCTGCGGAAAGCAAAAGCTTATGCCCCACACCTCCCGCCACCACCCCTGGAAAATCATCCTCCTTTCTTATTGCGGCTGCTAATGGTTCCAGAGTGAGACAGAACAATAATGGTGAAAGAGGGCAGCCCTGCCAGGTGCCCCTATTCAGAGTAAAATAATCTGAAATTAATCCATTTGTTTGTACTGCCGCTAAAAGGTGTCTATAAAAGTAACTTAATCCAACCAATAAATGTACTCCCGAACTCATACATTTCCAAAATTTTAAAAAGATAATCCCATTCTACCATATCAAACGCCTTTTCTGCATCAAGTGATATGGCAGCGACCGGATACTGATCATTCGCTACTGACCACATGATATTAATGAAACGTCTAATGTTATCAGAAGAACTACAGCCCCGAATAAACCCCACCTGATCTATATGTATAAGAGATGTCATAACTTTACTTAATCGGTTAGCCAAAATTTTTGACAAAATTTTTACATCTAGCTGGATCAAGAAAATTGGATGGTAACTTTTACACTCGCTTGGATCTTTGTCCTTTTTAAGAATCAGACTGATCCAGGCTTGTGTCATGGTTGGGGGAAGCTTTCCATTCTTTAATGATTCTGTATATACTTCTAACAAAAGTGGAGCCAATTCTGTAGCATAAGATCTAAAAAATTCAGCGGCAAAGCTGTCTGGCCTTGCCTGTAGGTAAGGACTTAATTACCTCGTCAAGCTCCTCCAAGGTTATCTTAGAATCAAGATAATTTTTTTGCTCAGTCGTCAATTTAGGGAGTTCTAATGGTTCCACAAAATTTCTAATATCTTCATCAGTAGACGAAGACGTGGATCTATAGAGATCAAGACAGAATTCTTTAAAAGCATTATTAATATCAATGGCCGAGGTAAAAATTTCACCACCAGCAGATTTCACTGAGGGAATGGTAGAAAAAGACTCTCTCTGTTTTATATATCTAGCCAAAAGCTTCCCTGCTTTGTCCCCCGACTCGAAGTATGACTGTCTTGCCCTGAATAAGCAAAACTCCACCTTCCGCGACAAAATAGTATTATATTTGTATTTCAATCAGGTCAGTTCTCTGAGGCCGTCAGATGACATTTGGCACTTCAGCTCTGCCTCAGCATTTTTAATATTCCCTTCTAACTCCACAAGTTCTCAAGCTTTGGATTTTTTTGGTGAATGAGGCATACTGTATGATCTGACCCTAAGAACCACCTTAAGTGCCTCCCAAGCCACGCCCACAGAGGATACTGAGGACCGGATATGGTCTCCATATAAATATTGATTTCAGTCTTTAACATTTGTTGGAAATCAGGATTTTGCTAAAGGGATACATGAAAGCGGCAACTATATGATTTCTTTTTCTCTGTGTGTGGCTAAACACACCAGGGCGTGATCTGAGACTAAGATGTTTCCAATTGAGCAGTCAACAACAGGTCAATTGAGAGACTTATATATATATATATATATTCTAGAATAAATCTTATGGACTGATGAAAAAAAATGTATAGTCCCTACCAGATGGGTTCAAAAGTCTCCAAATATCTACAATACCAAGATTTTTACACATCCTGTGAAGCGTCAATGTTGCTCTAGGGGGCTTACACACTTTTGCTTCACTATGATCAAGGACTGAGTCCATTAAAAGATTAAAGTCTCCTCCCAATATTATATCATGAGGGGTGTCAGCGGCTTGCAACATCCCCTCAAGATCAACAAAAAAGCCCTGATCATTAGCGTTAGGTGCGTAATATTATAGCTCCTGAATGTCTGCTAAAACAATAATGACTCTTCCTACTTTATCTTTAATCTGTTTGAGAAATTTCAATTGTAGATGTTTATTTACCAGTACAATGACTCCCCTACTCTTACTTGCACCAGCACTAAAGAAATTTTTCAGCTTCCTGTGGGGAAAGATGCGTTTCTTGAAGAAAGACTAAATCATATTTCTTATGCTTAAGAAAATAAATAACCTTCCTTCTTTTTATGGGGTGCCCCAACCCATTCACATTCCACGTGGAGAGTGATAATCCACTCATATTAACATTTGACATATTGATATAATGAAAAAATAAATTGTGTGTCAAAAATTAGATTATACAGACCACATTCCCCATTAATGCAACAATCAAACCCTGAACAGAACAAACAGAAAAAAGAAAAACGTGCTCATTAACCCAGCGCACGACAGCGCCAACCAGCGTCAATCCCTCTAAACTCAAAGAGTCCATGTACGCATACGAGAACCCCCACAACAACTTTGCCATCGGATTGCTCAAGTCCGGTGCTTCTATACAGATTCTGTGAGGTAAAATTACATAACAGAAAGTACTTTGTAAATCATACCCCAGCCAACAGGCAAAATAAACACAAAGAACATGTCGACTCATTCACAGAACTGTCTCGAAGGTGTGTTGCTCCACAAAATAAACTCCAGCTGATATAAAGTCATTCAGTTTCTTCAGGCAGACAAACAGTGTTTCAAGTGTTCAGTGAGCCGGTTGTTATGAGTGCAGCAGATGACGTAATCATTCCGATGTCCTGCAAAAATACTCCACATAACAAACTCCAGCCAACAGGAGGCATAAGCACAAAGAGCAAACAGATTCATCCACAACTGACCCAAAGGAGTGTTATTCAACAAAACAAGCTCCAGCCGATAGGCGGAACCAGCACAAAAAAAAAAAAAGAACACAGGCATCCCGGTCCCTCGGATGATCTAGAGTCAAATTCACTCGGAGGTCTTATGTGAGCATGTAGATATTTTGCGGTCATCCAAAGTGTCAATTCTCAATCTGGCCAGGATCTTCAGTGTAAAAGCGATCTTGTTTCAATGCAAAAGTTTCTTGGAGTCATGCCACAAAACAAACTCCAGCCGCTAGGTGGAGCCAACGCAAAAAGAAACAAAACTTCTTTGACTTCTTTGCAATGTTTACCTCAAAGAGCAAATATGTGACTGGGTGAATCGAATCTCACCGGATTATGATATGAAAATAATTAAAAAACTAGCAAAGTGCGCAGAGCTAGTCACTCACACGTCTGCTCCTCGCATGGCGTCATGTGACTCCCAAAAGATCTGCTACCTAGGTTTTTAACACTTTTCATGCTGTTGTAGTACATACCGACAGGTTCTTCCGTGCCTCCCGACTTATGCAACCCATGTTTTAGCTTTTAACATCACTGTTTTTACTACAGGTAGCACATCCTGAGCAGGTAGCACAGATTGTCAGAACACCAGCTCACTCTTAAAGACCTTCTCCACTCTCACTGCAATGACAAACAGCTGTTAGAGACAATCATTGCCAGGTGAGGATCCTTACCGTCCTCATCTCCTGGAGCACGTTCAAACCCAAAACGGTGTGTACCGTTTTGCTACGGTTTCCGGGTTGAACAACATGTTTCTTCGAAACGGTGTGCAACGGGTTTGAGATACGTTTTCTCTCATTTGGTGGGTGTGTCAGAGGTGTTACCCAATCAACAGCGACGTGTATATAAACACCGTCGTATTAAAAAGGCAGTGCGCACAATGGATCCAACTAAAGTCCTTTACAAATGTTTCCACTGCAGCTTGGTGTATGCAACAATTGAAGACATTAGAAGACATGTTTGCCTTGTCATCCTGAAATGCAAGGCAAATGTTGGATCACCATTATTAGGAAACCACAGTTTCCATATATCCCTTCACTCGATTGGGATATTCTCTGCTATTCTGGACGGCAAGGGTGCAGTGACTGTAACACTGAGCGTATTTTGTAGTATTAAACAATGCTTGCAGCTGTTGCATAACACAACAGGGTGTTCAAGGCACCACCGTTTCTGTTTAAATAAACTTTTTGTCGGGGCTGAACATTCCCTTGATCTCGTTGTCCATTCACAAGCCGCGCCCAACCACGCCTCCACCACCATAGTAACAGATACTGGAATTTGAAAAAGTAATTTAGCTGATTTTGAGATTGTTTTTGTGAAATAATTGAGTATTTGCTCAATATGCACCTAACTCAACTGCTGGAATTTTAAAAAGTAATTTACCTGATTTTAATGGATTGCTTTAGTTAAATTAGAATAATTCTGTACTAGATGTGTGCTAATGCTTGTGAAATCACTGATCATGTAATGGAAGTATTGTAATCTGAAAAGGTAATTTAGCTAATTTTTAGAGATTTTTATTTTTGTGAAATAATTGCATAGTGTGCTTGTACAATATGGAAATTTGGCAAATACCCAGCTGTACTAAGTCAAAACATGGTTAGGGTAAATTTATGGTTTAATAAAATTGTGACAATCCTCATATAGACATAGAGATTGAGATTTTTGTGGAGGGAGATCAGAATCAGAATCAGAATGAGCTTTATCAGAGGGAAGCAAATTAAAACATGTTAACATAACCATAACCAAGAGTGATGAGTTTTCTTTTTCTTTCTTTCCTCTAGCACTTGAACTGTTTCTCTCTCTCTCTCTCTCTCTCTCTCTCTCTCTGTCTTTCTTTCTTTCTTTCTTTCTTTCTTTCTAGACTCACTCACTCACTCCTTTCTCACACAATGCAAACCACAACTGAGGGTTTATAAGGCCTCTAAAGATATAAATTGTAATTTTGCAATATATGTAGGAAATCATGACCACCCACATGAAAATAAAGACTCCAGTCATATCACTAACCTTATAAAAGATGTTTTATTCTACATGGAGAGGGTCTGCACATGGGGGCTGCCATGTTAGAATCAGATGACCAACTGAATACTACTCGCTTGAACTCAGTAACCATCCTGTTATTTGACACATTCACTCATTGATTAATGTAATCATGACTGACTGAGAATACTAAATTTCTACAATGACATCTGAAACTGAAAACTATTGATTTTAAATGATGCTGCATCCAAGCCACTAGGTGTCAGTGTAGGTCCAAGATGACACAAAGACAAAAGTTACTGAGTGCACCTTTAATTAGGCCATCCCACATCATTCAACACAGTGTGAGGTAATTACAGGAATGGGGGAAAGAGAGAGAAATGTTTCAAAAGCAAAATATACCGGTCAAACTGGGCAGGGATGTAACACTACTAGACACCCTAATACACATAAAAAAAAAGGTCTTTAACAGCCAATAAGCCTATTCAAATCAAAAGCTTTCATAACAGTGCAGGTAGTTTAGGGAGAAACCCAGGAGCTCAGAGAAAACCACAGTGGGGGTTTCTGGCATCGACATACTTTCACTTTCATTTCGATTCTCATTGGCTGATCACAGTCTTATGACTGATCTCCTGATGCTAAATAAGCAGCAAAAATCCTAAAAATCTCAGAGTTGAGCTCAGACAGGTGCAGTTGTCTCCAGAAAAACATCAGTGAAGCTGAAACCTTGTTTTAAACCGAAGGATTGTTTGACCTCAAGGTAATTAACAATCAGATTTAATTTGTGTTAATCAGACCTAACGTAACATTTATGTTAGTATTGTAGGTTGCATTGCTCCGTTATTTCCCCCGTCTCTCTTTGTCTCTCCGTCTCTGTTATTTATTTTTTAGAAATCTTTAAATCAAAGGTCTTTTTTTTTATTTTTTACCAAAGATTTCTGTTAATGTTAGATAAGATTAAATGAGTAAATAAACTTTCATAACAGTGCAGATCGTTAAGGGAGAAACACTGGAGCTCAGCGAAAACCACAGTGGGGAAAACACGGAATTTCTGGGAGTGACATCAAAGTGTCTTTAGCAAGTCCGGTATTTTCTATGTAAACAAGCGGCATGACAGTGCAGCTCCTATCTACTTGAACTGTGAAAGACCGCAATCTCCAAAACGGTTGGTCAAGATTACGATTAAAGAACATATTTCAAATCAGCAGTTACATATGACAACACTGGTGTCATAAATTGTGCTGCTTTACCTCAGATCATGCTTAAAATAAATAAAAAATAACCACCCCCCCCCCCCATGTATAGCTAATTCGCATGCGCGTTCTCGAGTTGATTTTCAGGCGATGTCTGTCTCTAAAATATGATTGGCTATTTTAGCTCTAGGGCGGGACTTCTTTTCCACATTCGTTGACTGTTACAATTTCTCCCACTCATTTTAATAGAAGTGACCCGTCTCTGCTAAATAATCTCTGGTGACATACTTTCACTTTCATTTCGATTGTCATTGTCTGATCACAGTCTTATGACTGAGCTCCTTCTGATGCCAGATAAGGTTGGTATAAAGTTAAAGTTGAGCTCAGACAGGTGCAGTTGTCTCCAGACAAACAATAGTAAAGCTGAAACCTTGTTTTAAACCGAAGGATTGTTTGACATCAAGGTAATTAACAATCAGATTTAATTTGTGTTAATCAGACCTAATGTAACATTTATGTTAGTATACAATCTTGTGAATGTTTTAGTAGAATAGAAACAGATAAAATATATATTGGTGTTGCCATATTGATATAATGGTGTTTTATAAGTGTTGTGAGTGCTGTTGTTGATGTTAGAGAGTTGTTTTTATGCTTCTGTTGTACACATTATTTTTGTCTGTTGTGTGTGTGTAGACGTATTGTTTATAGATATGGCATCTGCAAGGCCCATGTCAGCTCCAGTGTGTTGGATTGAAACTGATGATAATGGGCAGTTATGTGTGAGAAAAGAGGCCAAAGATATTCTGGACAGCATCAGAGAGCCGGTCGTGGTGGTGTCTGTGGTAGGACTTTACAGAACAGGGAAATCTTACCTGATGAACCGTCTGGCAGGACAACAGTCTGGTGAGAGAAACACTGTGCAAGTATTTCACATGTCAGAACAAAATTCACATAATAATAATACTTACCACTTCTGTGGTCTCAGGCTTTGCTCTTGGCAGCACGATTGAGTCGAAGACCAAAGGCATCTGGATGTGGTGCGTCCCTCACCCCTCTAAAGCAGGACACACACTGGTGCTGCTGGACACTGAGGGACTTGGAGACATAGACAAGGTGAGGACTCCTGCAACAGCATCAAAACAGACAGAACAGCAACACAATCTACAACCCTATTGACAGTATCATTTAATAGTAATACAAGTAAATGATGGGATTTTTTTATTTTGGGGTGAACTATTCCTTTGACAGAAAAAAAAATACATTCAATTAAAACAATAATAGAATATAATAGAGCACAACATATACATTGTTATACCAGAGTATTGTTGAATTTTGATTCTCGTTAGTTGAAACACATTTAAAGGAATATTTCACCCAAAAATTACAATTCTCTCATCATTTACTCACCCTCATGCCATCCCAGATGTGTTTGACTTTCTATCCTCTGCAGAACACAAATTAAAAAAAATTTGAAGAATATTTCAGCTCTGTTGGTCCATACGATGCAAGTGAACAGTGACCAGAACATTGAAGGTCCAAAAAGCACATAAATGCAGCATAAAAAGAATCCATGTGACTTTTTTTATATTTTTTTTTATACAATAAATCAACTCTTTCACTTTTACTTCCACATTCTTCTTCTTATGTGTTTTGGCGATTTGCATTCTTCGAGCATATCCCCACCTACTGGCCGGGGCTGGTCAAAGGTGTAGATTTATAGTAACAAAGGGCTTAAAAATGGATCTGTTTCTCACCCACTCTTATCATATCAATTCTGAAGATATGAATTTAACCACTGGACAGCTATGAATCACTTTTATGCTGCTTTTATGTGCCTTTTTGGAGCTTCAAAGTTTTGGTCAAAATTAACGTGCATTGTGAGGACCTACAGAGCAGAAATATTCTTCTAAAAATCCTAATTTGTGTTCTGCTGAAGAGAGTAAGTCATACACATCAGGGATGGCTTGAGGGTGAGTAAATGATGAGAGAATTTTCATTTATGGGTGAACTATTCCTTTAAATGGGGTTGATACATTTTCTATAACTGCACAGCTAATAGTTATCACTTTATCATGATCTTGTTGCAAAGTTTCGAAATATAACAACAACTTAATCAGTGACATGAGGAAATAGTTGTATATGCAAGCATTTTAGAGGCATTCATGTGGTAACAGTGGTAAAAGCAGACTTATTGACTCTGGACTGTTTAATTATTGCAAATAATCCATTGATAGTAAATTTTTCCTGTGGCCGAATGTTTAAGGGGGATGAAAAGCACGACACCTGGATCTTCTGTCTGGCTCTTCTGCTCAGCAGCACTCTGGTGTACAACAGCTTAGGAGTCATAGACAATATGGCACTGGAAAAACTGCAGTATCCTTTCAACACAGAGGGGAATTCACAAAAAATGAGCCACTTAAAGTTCTGTTATTTGCACATGCTGACTGCGCTGGTTTAGATTCACTAGGAATTATGCAGATGTAAACAATCCTAAAATCTGTGCTAAAATCTGGACTAAATTGTATGTCTTCAGAACACTTGGAAAATGATGCATGACTTGCATGGACTACTTTTATGATACCTTTGAGTCCCTTTCTAAGCTTTAAAGTGAGTCATTGTCTACTGCTGTATTCAAAAGATGGACCGGGATATTCATTTTCTTTTTTCATTTTGTGTTTCGCATAAGAAAGAAAGTCATATGGGTTTGGAACGATATGAGAGTGAGTACTTAATGAGACTTTGGTAGAATAATTTCTTTTATATAAAATTCTATTTACTGCTCACTTTCTGCAGGCGGTAATAGCACAATATTAATTGCACTGGGCACATAGCACATAGTTTTGTAAATAAAGCACAATCTGAGGCCAGTTGACTTAGAGAGGTGGCGTGTTTGCACGTGAAATATCCTGATTTCCGTCAATAGCTCTCCTTTGTGCATTCAAGATTGCATGAGAGAAGCTCATTCACAATGGCTTGTGCTTAAACCCTGCAAAGGAATAACCGAACGCGCTAAGGAGAGGTCAAAAGTGTTTGGAATGAAATAAGGGTGAGTAAATGAAGACAAAATTGTCCTTTATTGGTGAACTATTCTTTTAAACTAGATTGGGAAATAAGACAGAGGTTTTTGCACTGAAACCACCTGCCTAATATTGTGTAGGTCCCTTTCGTGCCACCAAAACAGCACTAACCTGCATCTCAGAATGGCATTCTGAGATGCTATTCTTCTCAACACAATTGTACAGAGTGGTTATCTGAGTTACCGTAGACTTTGTCAGTTCGAACCAGTCTGGCCATTCTCTGTTGACCTCTCTCATCAACAAGGCATTTCCATCCACAGACAGGGTATCCGCAGGTCCTTAAAGTCTTAAATTTACTTTTTAAAATGTAAGGCCATAAAAAGTCTTAAATAACTTAAATAAATTACAAGAAGTCTTAAATTTCATTTGATGAGGTCTTTTGTGGTGTGAATAGAGGAGACGCTTAAAACAGCAGAATCTGCGCGAGTAAAAATCATCTCTCTCTCTCGTGCATTTTGCAGCTGACGCTTGAGTTTAGTGTGAGCACGCACAGGGAAGTGCATTTTTACTGAATTTATGATGTTACACATGTATAAACCTTCATAAACCCGTTAATCCGAAATGCAACTGCCGTTATTTTGCGTATCTAACACTGTCGCTCCTGCTTATAATCGACAAAGCTGTCAGTGTTAAAATTTGCAAGCGCGCAAGGCTGGAGTGGTCTTTTGACGCCTTTCAAATCGTTGCGCTTCCTTATTTTACACTATACCTTTGACAATAATTGTAAAGCTAACAGAACTACTCAGCTGCAGCGTTACACCTGTTATATCTCTCATCTCCATCTCTCGAGATCTAGGGCAGCCAACGTAATTGACACTGTTCTCACGCTCTCACGCCACACGTCCCTTTTCTCACGCAGTGATAACGTCGCGGAGCAAAGGGGACACTGACAGCGCACGGACAGACAAGACAGAGCAAGCTGCATGATGCTGCGAGTTATTCAGACCAATCAGGGGGAAAGCAGCAGCACAGCGTCGCTCAGTTTCTCTTTCATAATTTAATCTGTTAACATTTTCAATACATCTTGTCAACTTTAAACAGCAATTTTTAAGGTAACTGATATTTGAGATATTTTACTCAAAAATGTAAATTGTCATCACTTACCTTCATGCTGTTGCAAACCTGTATGACTTTCTTATATCAGTGGAAATCAAAAGGAGAAATTAGGGAGTTTCAGTCACCAATCACTTACATTGAATGAAAAACAAGATGCAGTGACAGTGAATGGTGACTGAGACTAAACGTTTTGCTTAACATCTCCTTTTTTGTCCCATGGCAGAGAAAAATGAATTCAGACTTAAGGGTGAGCAGTGATGACAGAAATTACATTTTTTAATGAACTGCCCTTTAACTACCTGTTAAAGTACTTGTTAAAGGTGTCTGCCAAGAAAAAAAATATAAATGTTATTCAGCAGATGCTAGACCTTATTCGCAGCAGCGATATCTTTGATGTTTAATGACAATGACAACAAGGCTGTGCGGTATAGACGTACAGTCTCTTCGATGAGATGTACTGCAGTTTAAAGTGTTTTTGGATCATTCTGTGTACAAAACATTGAAAAAATATCTTTTCAAGGACACTCAGTAGTCATATATATCTTTTTTGCGAAAGTGGTCTTAAATTTTTCTTAAAGTTGCCCTTAAAAAGTCTTAAATTTCATTCCTTCGAACCTGCAGATACCCTGACAGAACTGCTGCTCACCGGATGTTTTTTGTTTTTGGCACCATTCTGAGTAAATTCTAGAGACTGTTGTGTGTGAAAATCCCAGGAGATCAGCAGTTACAGAAATACTCAAACCAGCCCATCTGGCACAAACAATCATGCCACGGTCCAAATCACTGAGATACATTTTTTTTCCCCATTCTGATGGTTGATGTGAACATTAACTGAAACTCCTGACCCGTATCTGCATTATTTTATGCACTGCACTTCTGCCACACTGATTGGCTGATTAGATAATCTCATGGTTGTTGGTTGGTGCCAGACAGGCTGGTTTGAGTATTTCTGTAACTGCTGATCTCCTGGGATTTTCACGCACAACAGTCTCTAGAATTTACTCTGAATGGTGCCAAAAACAAAAAACATCCAGTGAGCGGCAGTGATGGAAACGCCTTGTTGATGAGAGAGGTCAACAGAGAATGACCAGACTGGTTTGAACTGACAAAGTCTATGGTAACTCAGATAACCGCTCTTTACAATTGTGGTGAGAAGAATATCATCTCAGAATGCTATTCTGTGATGTGGGTTGGCGCTGTTTTGACAGCACGAGGGGGACCTACACAATATTAGGCAGGTGATTTTAATGTTGTGGCTGATTGGTGTATTTACTAAATGATATAAATTAACAAGCACACAGTGTAATTCCTCCTAAATGCAACTGCCTGTAGTTATGTGACAGAGCTGAGAGAGCACATCCGTGTTAAGTCGGTGAGAGACAATAAGGATGATTCTGCAGAATTCATGAGTGTTTTTCCAACTTTTGTCTGGACTGTTCGTGATTTCACTCTGGAACTAATAAAGGACAATGAAACGATCACATCTGATGAATATCTGGAGGGAGCTTTAAAACTCAAGACAGGTAAGGGAAACTGTATCACATATGTACACACTCTCACTCACTTCTGTAGTTCTATAATGATGCTGTATCAAGCAGACTACAATGACATTGAAATCCATTTGTCTGGTAAAATAAAATAATAATAAAATAATACTAAAAATAACTATTGCACAACAAGTGAAGACAGTGGACAAGAAAGACAACTGATAACTGATTAATCTGCCTATATACTTTATTTATAATTGTTTTCACATTTTAGAATAATAGTAAAGCCATCAAAACTATGGAATAACATAAATGGAACTATGGGAATTATGTTGTGACTAAACAAAATCCCAAATAAATCAAAACTGTGTTATATTTTAGCATCGTCAAAATAGTCACCCTTCACCTAGAATTTGCAGAAATGTACTCATACAACACCAATTATACAACACCTAGTATAAAATAAAATAAAATTAAAAAAAGATATTTGGTGCATAACATGGGACTTCGAATTATAAACAAGCCTGAAATACTCTGGGGACTCTTTTTACATTTGTGCCCTCCAAGATGCTCACACAAACAGAGCTGGGATTTACAACATGTTACAATATAAACACTAAAAGGGGAACATTTTCATACAACAAAAGGATCATTAATTCATTAACAAAATGGCATCACCATCAGCGATTGCATGTTATAATTGTCCAGTTGTGACTCACTGATGGCTGATTCACTGTATGATTCACTGAGAAAGAGACTCTGATTCAAACTGCCAACCTGAGCTCCTAAGTTCAAACCCGTTTTGTGAATCTTTTTGACTGATGTATTAAAAAGACTCGGTTCAAAAGAGTCCGAAAACGCTTATGAATGCACAAAAAGTTTTCCCAACAACCAGAAACATTTTGGACACACTGTATATTTTTAAAATTGTTGGCTTTTTACTGTTATTTATTTTTTTATTTAAAGGCAGTTCACCTCAGATTGAGCAGTATAACCTGCCCCGCCGCTGTCTGCGGAATTTCTTTGCGGTGAGAAAGTGTTTTGTATTTCCTCGGCCTGCTGGAACGAAGGAGATGAGAAGAATGGAGAAGCTGACTGAAGCAGAGCTGGATCCAGAGTTCCTGCAGGAGGCAAAAAAATTCTGCGAATACATCTACAGCAGTTCGGAGTCAAAAACTGTCATGGAAGGTCGCACAGTCTCCGGACCTGGTCAGAATCTGTACCTCCCAGACCATGTCATTAAAGAAAAAAAAAAAAAACTTAACATACCATAGCATTTTTAAGTAGTCTGTTTTTCTATTCTATATTTCTAGACTATTTTCTAGTCTATTTTTATGTAATTGCAAATTTTAGGACAGTCATTAACGTTAATTAATATAATACAACTATCATATTGTTTCACTCACAAGATTAATTTGTATGAGAAAGCTGAGAGAGCACACAGTCACATGTTATTAACAGATGTTTTGTAGAAATGTTTTTCATGAAACTAACAGAAAATGAAAAATTATTACACACGATTACTCTTGATTAATACAAGCTCAAATACAACATGCTAGTACAGTGTAAAGATTTTTAGATGATCTTCACAGAGTGTCTTCCCATGCTGAGCAACTTGTACACGAATGTGACTTGTGTATGTTTTTTCTCTCAGTGTAATTTTGATCAGGTGTGACTTATATTTAGTTGTAACTTTATTTCCAGAATCTACAGTATCTTGTTATGAACGTTAGATCTTCTTTTTGGTGTATCTTGTAGATGTTTCCGAATAGCATTATTTCTGAGTAAAATCTTTAAAGAATGAAACTGCAGAATTTCATGACAGTCTTAGATCACTCCTTAATGAATGTGATATAAGGAACAAATGAAAGGCTGAATAACCGATTAAAAATGTATCTTGTTTTTTGGCAGTTCTGGGTAGTCTGGCTGAGGTGTATGTGGAGGCAATCCGCAGAGGAAATGTTCCATGTCTGGAAAATGCAGTGGTGTCCCTAGCTCAGATCCATAATGTCCAAGCAGTGGATGAGGCCCTGCAAATCTACAGGACTGAGATATTCAGTTTAATCCAGATTCCAGTCGATCCAAAACAGCTGTCTAACATCCACAAAAGTGCAGAGAAGAAAGCCATTGAAGTTTTCATGAGCACATCCTTCAACGACATAGAGCATATTTACCAACAAGAGCTTGCGGTACCTGCAAACATATCAGTAGATAGAAGAGTATAGTTAGTGGTGATTTTTTTTTTTTTTTCACAGGTTTGGAGGTATTACTCTCATTTATACATGCTTTCGAAAAATGAAGGAAATTTGTGTGCATGACCATGATAGTCATGATAGAATATTAAAGGGATAGTTCACCCAAAAATCAAAATTCTCTCATGATTTACTCACCCTCCTGGCATCCCAGATGTGTATGACTTACTTTCTTATGAAGAACACAAATTAAGATTTTTAGAAGTATATTTCAGTTCTGTAGTGAATGGGTGCCAACATTTTGAAGCTCCAAAATCCACATAAAGGGAGCATAAAAGTAATCCATATGACTCCAGTGGTTAAATCCATGTGTTCAGACACGATATAATAGGTGTGGGTGATAGATCAATATTTAAGTCATTTTTTTATTATAAATTCTCCTCGCTGCCCAATAGGGGCCGATATACACAAAGAATGTGAATCAAAAACAGAAGAAAGTGTAAGTGAAGGAAAAAGAACTTGAATATTGATCTGTTTCTCACCAACACCTATCATATTGTCTGGAGTACTTTTATGTTGCCCTTATATGGATTATGGAGCTTCAAAATTTTGGCACCTACAGATCTGAGATGTTCTTCTAAAAATCTTAGTGTTCTGCAGATGAAATAAAGTCATAAACATCTGGGATGACATTAGGGTGAGTAAATGATGAGAGAATTTTCATTTTTGGGTGAACTAACCCTTTAACAGCCACACCAACTAAATTCCAGGCAAAGTTAATGACCTGTAGCGGGGTGAGGAAGAGACAGACACAGTGAGTTTGGCGTCAGGCCTTGGAGAGACGTTTATTGGAAATAATCAACATAAAATCTTCAGTAAGCGTAATTAAAGTGTACATTGGGGAAAGTATCCAAATTAAAGGGGAATTTGGCATCCTCACTGTGAATGGGGCTATGTGAAGGTGGGGAGTGAAGAGAGAGTAAGGTCCAGGTGTAATGGACTGGGTCCGGCGGCTGCAACGCAGTCCCATCCTGGATCTGCGACACAAGGGGTGGTGACTTCCGCAGAACAGCTCGGCTTCCCTGGGGTTGTGGTGTGCGAGGGAAATAGTGGACCAGCCTCCCAGCCCATCGACTGGGACGCATGCTCCAATCACCGGCGTTGCATCTAATTTGCACCAGAGGTCCGGGGTGAGGGTCTGGCGAAGCATTAAACTTGCGCCAGACTCTCCCTGCTCCATTCCTGGATCTATGAGGACACCAATGTGTGCACACAAGGAGATAGAAGCCAGCTTCAGGAGGAGAGGTGCACTCTATGTTTTAATGGCAGCGGTGATGAGGCTATATTCACATCAGTTGTGTCTCATCATCCACTGCCCAAATAAGGCTTTTAAATTGCACCTCTCCTCTCTCCTGCCTACTCCCGTTGTGAGCCTGGCTAAAGGATGTCCCTCAAAGGCGGGGTGACAGTGACGAGAGGGTGGGGCAGGTTGTTCCGCCACAGACTCTACAAGCTTTCTTCATGATATTCTTGATTCTTTATAATGCTGATCTGGTAGACCATCTTGCACCACCAACAAACCAGCTACTAGCTCGTCATACATTGCCTAAAGTCGTCAAGCTGGTGTTTAGATTATAGTCGCTGGCCCAAGCGGGTCTGACAGCTTAGGGTGGTCAATGTCTCGGTAAGGAATGTAACCTTGGTTCCCTGAAAGGAGGAAAGCTGCCTAGCTTTGCCGCACTACTGATTTCTTGCTGATAAGGGATCGAAAGATGTGCTCTCATCCCTTCAGTTGAAAAATTCTGCTGATGAGGCATTGTGCCCCAGTTTGTATGCCCTAGAGGAGGGGAACACCCAAGCGCCACCTGCCAATATGTAATTGCTGTGATTTTATAGGGTTTCAGAGATTGTTACTCCTGAGAGGAGCTCCCATAGTGTCTGACTTGAAAGGGAAGCTTATTTTTGGAAAAAGGTGCAAGTTCGTTGACCAATCAGTGGGGACCTGGCTGAGCTTGTAGGCAAGCCTGGACCAGCTACCATGTGCCAAAAATCAGCTTGTCCCCCTTTAACCAGCTGGAACATTGGTGGTTCAAGGTGGTCCCCACCAGATCATCAATTAATTGTTTCTGAGTAAATCAGTCTTTTATTCTTTGGCTCACTTCTCTTTATGGAGTTTTAAACAAAAGTTCATAAAGAGATTGTTCATCCACCGTGTGACCCGACTTGATCAGTACCTTCAAATTTAATGCCTAAACGTCTCGGTAACAAGTGTAACCTTGGTTCCCTGAAAGGAGGAAACTAGTTGCTGCATCAGTAGCTAATGCTATGCAAGCTCCTCCCAGGAGTCACAATCTCTGAAGCCCATGTAGAATCACGCCAATCTATTGGCAGATGGTGCTTTATGCTCCGACCCTTATGCGCACAATATTGCAGGCATTTCAACAAGATCAAAGTGTCATTTTGTCAGGAGACATCTCTTGGTCCCTTGTATGCAAGAAATCAGTTGTGTGGCAAAGCTATGCAGCATCTCATTCCCTCCTTTTAGAGAACCGAGATTACACCTTGTAACCGAGATGTTTCCTTACAAGTCTGTAACGAGTTTCACTGCATGGGCAAGGAGGAGACGGGAACCGGCTGAACAGCAACATAATTTTAATGACAGAACATCGCCGGGCGATGACACTGGACATCACCTCCTGGTGGATGGCAGCAGGCTCCTCCACCTCCCGGCAGACGTCAGTGGCTCCTCTGCCTCCTGGCGGCCGGCAGCGAGCTCCTCCGCCCCCTGGCGGACGGCAGCTGCTCCTCCATCTCCTGGTGAAGGGTAGCAGGCTCCTCCACCTTCTGGCAAACTGCTCCAGTACCACCGTACTATACCTTCTCAGCATTGTGACACTCCAACATTGACTTTGAGGGCCAAAAGCTCCAAGTGCGTAAGCTGTGCTTGCATGCCAATTCCTCAGTTTATGCTAACAGGAGCCAATTGTCAAGGTAGTTCAATATGCGGACACTGATCAGCCTCAGGGGAGCCAGCACCACATCAACAGATTTGGTAAATATGGGTCACAAAGCCATTGAAGTGAGGCGGCCACCTCTGAAGCACATAGCCATGCACGACTGTGCTCAGTACCCAGCTGGAAACCCCGGATGACTGCCCCATGTGTTCGCACAATGAGTCAATGGACACAGCGGCTCCTTCCTGACTGCCGGCATTGGCAATTGTGTTGGGATATGGCAGCCTGATGGCACATTGCCAACAGCAGTACAAGCAGTCACGAGACTCACCCAGAAGGAGATTTTCTGTTGGGACAAGGTCCTGAAAGCACAATTTTCTTTTTTGGCCACTGCCGTTGCGGTTTCACCGTCAGCTTAGTCTCAAAGGATTCAGGGTCTGGACCGTGTTCGCCTATGTCCTTTAAAAGGTCCGCTTGGTAGACCTGCAGGATTGCCATTGTGTGCAGGGTCGAACCAGCCTAGCCTGCCGCAGTATAAGCCTATCTGACCAAAGAGGATGTGAGCCAACACGGCTTGGATGGAAGCACCAGCTTAGATTTCCTCGCCAGTCCAGAGAAGGAGGGCATAAGTGGGATGCCACAGCCTCTTCGACAGGAAGCTGTAAATAGCCTCTCTGCTCAGTGCTATCAAAAATCATTAAGGCTGCGGCACAGGAGACATACACTCTCGCTGAGTAGGGCCATGTCTTAACCAGCTGTTTGTGCAACTCCAGGAAGAACGGCACCAGGTGGTAGGACTTGGGAGTCTTGCCGACTCGGTAAAGAACATTCATCGAGTTGAGACGCTCTGGTGCATTGGGTATGGGCCAGTTGTGCTTAAGTTTCTAAATCGCCTACGTGAGAACCTCCATCAACTCTGCATCAGAGGCCACTCTGGCCCAGTTTTCCATCCTGCAGGGGAAATACCAGTGGCCACTTTAGCCGAGTATAACCAGGTCTCACCATCAGAGACCTCCAGTGATATGTCATCCCCCTTGTCATCTCTGTCAAAAGTGATCGAACCATGCACATCGACAGTGGGGTGCAAATTGTCAAGGTCATACTGAATAGGCAAAGCTGTTTGAGATAGAGAAGACGAGAGATGCAAGACCTGAGCCGGCAGCAAATCATCCCCAAACTCTCTGCGATCTATATCCCATCCTTGCTTCCCTTGCTCATGCGGTCCCTCAAAAGCCACAGAGGTCATATTTTGGAATAAGAGGGGACTGGCATTAGATTTCTGATAGAAAGTAATCTCTTTTAGTTCCACTCGCAATGAACACAGTTAGTCTCAGCAAGCACAGCATCTGCATGGGCAAAAGCTCAGGCAAAGCAAGCATCTTTGAGGTGGTCCTATGTGAGACGTAGAAAAAAACAGCGAGACGTGGTGCAAAGGTCAAAGACATCCATCCAACCCATGTTTACATAGAAAAACAATTAAAAAACAGCACAGACACGTCTGTGAGTGAGAACACGTACTCAAAACAAGTTTTTTTTATTAATTTCAAACCCGACCCTAACCCTAAATTGAAAAACTGACCCGAACAGATAGCAGACCTTTAACGGCTCTCTAAAGGTCCCATCACAGCATCTCAGTGAGGCTGAAACTTTGGACTTTGACTTGCCGATTTAAACACACCAATAGCTGTGGGTCAGTCATTGACTTATTTGTGATTTTGTTTTCTGAAAAATCTGAACAATTTGGCCAATAGGTTATATATAATTTTTTCCACAATAACACAATTATATACAGTGTGAAAATTGTAGTGGTATACAGTACCTGCACATGTCTAATTCCCTCTGTTTATCCCTCTCACTTGCTCTCTGCAGGAGAAGATTCAAAAAGAATATGAAGATTTGTGTGTACAGAATAAGGAAGCATCTGTGAGCGAGTGTCAGACAGTTCTGCTTTGTGTGTTTGAGCCGTTGGAAAATGCCCTCCGTGACGGATCGTATCTGAAACCTGGAGGATACAGACAGTACAGAGACACACTTGCACAGCTGGCTGAGGTGTACAGATCACAAACACACACACAAATAATGGTACGAAATACACACACTTATAAATAAACACACACTGATGAATACTGTTGCATTTATTATTATTATTATTTTTTATTTATTTTTTTTTTATCTTGAAATCAGTCACTGAGAACAGTACTGATCACGGCAGATAACATTTAAAAATACCTGCTTAAGATGGGCAAAGGTAATCTAAGATCTTGGGCAGATAGATATAATTAACAAATAAAGTGATTGTCATAAACAAGGTAAAACGCATTTAAGATAAACTGAGATAAAAAAAAAATGTATATGTAATAATGTGTGTGGTTTCTACAGAGTGAGGAGGTGTTGAGTAAATATTGGGAAGAGAAGGAGGATTCTGGAATGATCATTTTAGCTGCTGATGAATCTCTGACTGAAGCGCAACACCAGCAAGAGGGTAAAAATCAGATTCACACTGAATATATGCATTAATGAAATCTGACTCAGAATATCAGATGTACATGCTGATTTTCAAGCTACAGTGCGTATACAGATCTGATTTACATGTCTAAACACTGTCCAAACAACATGCTGGTTAATCTGTGAATAAGAAAGTATGTGTTTTTTAAAACCTGTAGATTTATACATCAGGATATTTACAAATCATCTGGTCCTTACCAGGTCCTAAACATTAGGTATGGCTGTTGATTAATTAATTGGCATATAATGTAATTCATTGATTAACATTTTTAATCAATCAAATTAAACACATTTGAAAAAATCGTTTTTTGTTTTTTGTTTTTTTTTTTTTGCTGAGAAAAGCTACCAAATGATGATGCATTTGGACAGATTAAAAAATCACTGAATTGAAGACATTACAAAAAGAGGCTTTTAAAGTAATATGTCTGATATGTTTCCATATAATTGCCATAGTTTACCACTAGCCTGCTGTCTACAGCAATTAATTCAGCAATGGTAAATCAGTCTGAGGTAGGGGCCATTCACCAAGACCTGTTGTTGTATTCCATCTACAATATATTTTAATTGTTGGTCTATGTACGCATATAGATCATGGCTTTTAAATGCAATAAAAATTTTGGAAACCTGTAAGTGGATACCAATTTTCATAAATGGCTATTTACAATGCAACTTATTAGCTGCTGAAATTGACATTTTTAGATTGGCTCCTGGTGGCCAATTTTTGTCAATTTTTTTCAAATCCATATTCCAGCTTCTTTGAGGAAACAGTTGCAGAGTTCTGTAGTTTTTTACTTTAAGTGCCCACTATGGGCAGAATTAGATGAAATTTAGCATGCATTCTTAAAATGTCTTTGTCAAAGTTTACCTAGTTTAGTTAAGTTTTGACTTTGCATTTGAAGATAACATTCGAAAATGGGCCAACCCCAATCATTTTATTTGGCTTATAACTCTGAAGTGCTTTGACAAATCTTTTTTTTTTTTGTTTGTTTTGTTTTTTGTTAAGATGATAAAGAAGGGTCTGTAGATTGTTTATACCAAGTTTGTGTGAATTGGACAAACAATCTAGGAGTTTGAAAAAGTAGATTTTATGAAAATTCGGAATATATTGAAAATTCAAAATAGCGTAAAAATTTTAGTTAGGAAAATTAAATCAGAGAAATGAAACCTTGAGACCCCTGCGTTCAGTTCCAATCTGTTGCGATCTAGCTGTTTTGAATGCAAAAACATCCTGTGTGAACAGCTTCATACTCATTCTCTGCTGCTCTTTAAGCTTGAATTGCTCTGATAGTAGGAAATTCCCTTATTACTATAATTACTCATTTTTAACCCACTCTTTATTACAACACTCTTGTTTGTTTCATTGATGCACAGCTCTCCAAGTTCTCACCAGAGCACAGCATCTCAGTGAGGTTGAAATGTTGGAATTTGACTTGATCATTCCAACAGCTTGATTTCCTTCATTTTCTGTCTGTCTCTGTAGTTGCGAGTTTCCAGAAGGATGTTTTAGAACAGAAGCAAAAAGGTCTAGAGGAACAAAACAAGTTACAGCATCAGATGCTTTATGACATGCAAAGAACCCACGATGAGCATGTGAAGCAGCTCATGGAGAGGATGGAGAAAGAACAGGAGAGAACGAGGCGAGACAATGAACGAGTGATGGATGCTAAACTTAAGGTAAGAAGTGGGAACACGTTGTCTGTCTGTCATGAAACCCTAACACCCCCCTAAAAAACAAAAAACAAAAAAAAAAAAAACAATGTTCCTGGTTAGGGACATTAAAAATGTGGTCACCCTGCAACACATAAAGTCATGTGAAAATAAAGTACATCCTCCTTGAATTCTATGGTTTTACGTATCAGGACATAATAAAAATCATCTGGTGCTTAGCAGGTCTTAAAATTAGGTAAATACAACCTCAGATAACAACAACACATGACATATTACACCTTGTCATGATTTATTTAACAAAAATAAAGCCAAAACGGAGAAGCCATGTGTGAAAAACTAAGTACACCCTTACTGCTTCCATAGGAATTAAGAAGCTAAGTAGTAGCCAGGTGCTGCTAATCAAATGCCCTTGATTAATTGATCATCAGCAAGTGTGACCACCTCTTTAAAAGCTGAAATTTTAGCAGTTTGCTGGTCTGGAGCATTCAGGTGTGTGTTAACACAATGCCAAGGATGAAAGACTTCAGCAATGATCTTAGAGAAGCAATTGTTGCTGCCCATCAATCTGGGAAGGGTTATAAGGCCATTTCCAAACAATTTAAAGTCAATAATTCTACAGTGAGAAAGATTATTCACAAGTGGAAAACATTCAAGACAGTTGCCAATCTTCCCAAGAGTGGACGTCCCAGCAAATTCTCCCCAAGGTCAGACCGTGCAATGCTCAGAGAAATTGCGAAAAACCCAAGAGTTACATCTCCGACTCTACAGGCCTCAGTTAGCATGTTAAATTTCATGACAGTACAATTAGAAAAAGACTGAACAAATATGTTTTGTTTGGAAGGGTTGCCAGGAGAAAGCCTCTTCTCTCTAAAAAGAACATGGCAGCATGGCTTAGGTTTGCAAAGTTGCATCTGAACAAACCACAAGAATTCTGGAACAATGTCCTTTGGACAGCCGAGACCAAAGTGGAGATGTTTGGCGAAAACCAAACACAGCATATCAGCACAAACACTTCATACCAACTGTCAATCACGGTGGTGGAGGGGTGATGATTTGGGCTTGTTTTGCAGCCACAGGACCTGGGCACCTTGCAGTCATTGAGTCGACCATGAACTCTTCTGTATACCAAAGTATTCTAGAGTCAAATGTGAGGCCATCTGTCCGACAGCTAAAGCTTGGCTGAAATTGGGTCATGCAACAGGACAATGATCCCAAGCACACCAGCAAATCTACAACAGAATGGCTGAAAAAGAAAAGAATCAAGGTGTTACAGTGGCCCAGTCAAAGTCCAGACCTCAACCCAATTGAAATGCCGTGGCAGGACCTTAAGAGAGCTGTGCATAAACAAATGTCCGCAAACCTCAATGAACTGAAGCAACGTTGTAAAGAAAAGTGTGCCAAAATTCCTCCAAAATGATGTGAGGGACTGAAAAAATCATACAGAAAATGATTACTTGAAGTTATTGCTGCTAAAGGTGGTTCTACAAGTTATTGAATCATAAGGTGTCACACATGGCTTCTCCATTTTGGCTTTATTTTTGTTGAATCATGACATGGTGTAATATGTCATGTGCTGTTGTTCATCTGATGTTGTATTTACCTAATTTTAAGACCTGCTAAGGATCAGATGATTTTTATGATGTCCTGATACATAAAACCATAGAATTCAAGGAGGGTGTGCTTTCTTTTTAACATGACTGTATTTATTAACATCTCAGGAAAGTACTTTGTGCCAAATTCCGACTTTCATTGAGCTACACTCGTGCCCAAATGTTCAAAACGTCATCATCCTTTTTGCTAATACAATGTTTCCATCAAACCCTAGAAAATCTATCTCAGCCTAGCATATGGGTTTTCAAACTTTACGTTCCCCTTGTGAGGGAAACCCCTCCTAAAATATAAAGGGGAACACTGTCAATTAAAAAAATAATATATATATTGTGGTTAATCTGATTTTTATTCTCTTAGAACACAGAACAAATATGTCAGGTACACTGTAAAAATGTCTCTTAGATTAACAGTAAAATACTGCAATTTCAGCAGCAATTTACTGCAAATATATGGCACGCTTAATGTAAAGCTCAAATGCAGCTTTTTACTGTATTCACCAAATATTGACAGCTACTGTTTTTCAAAGTAATTACAGTACAGTTCTACAGTACTATGTCGTCGCTTCAGTTTCCAGCATGCACTGCGGCATGAAGAAATTACATGAATTATTTTTACTATTTAATGGTTTATTTTGCTGTTGTTTTTATTGCAGTTTTAGTTACTTGTTTTTTAAGATTCAGGTTTTACTTTTTATCTAAAAGTATGATTGTTGATTGTCACCATTGTTGAGTTTTGTATGCTGAGTGTTGATATATGTATGTGTCAATTCAGAAATTCACCATTAACAATAGACACTCTAAATAGACATAAAAATCTGCATTGCAGAAATTATGTATTATATTATGACATAATGCTATTACCTCATTTAGTGGCATTTGCAAGTTATGATCAGATTAATAGTCTGACCTTAAATTTAGCTTTTTCCTTCCAAGTAACACAGTGCAAATTACTGTATTGAACTACAAAACATTAACTTTGCCTGGAAGAACATTAAGAAAAAAGAAATAAGGTCCCAGGTCCCAGCCCAAGGGAACACCAATCACCATAATGGTGACTTTAAACAAAACAATTTAGGATAAAAATAAAATAAAAAAAAAACACTAAATAGTGCTCTGACCTCAATTAATTCTGAATTAAAATTTCTGTACATGTCCCCATAAAACCCTGATGCAACCCAAGCATATAGTACTTATTCAAGCACAAGGCCTGATCTGTTTTTCACAATTTTAGGATCCCACAATGCAGTGCAATACTGTTATTTTACATTTATACAGTATTTTTTTTTTAAAGGTTTAATTGTAATTTTTTTAAATTGCATTTAGACAAGTGAAGAATGAGGGTGACAGGGATGGATCCAATATTGTTTTTATGTGTCAACAGCATGAACACTGACAATAAGCCACAGATCTATACTACACTTTAGGTTTTAAAATATATGGTTCAACTTCCTCACCTTCCCTAACTGTGAACATTGTTACACTGGTGCCGTAATCCGGGAGTAAGGGAGAAAGAATGCCGCCATGGATCCCTTACCTCTGGAGGATGTTGTCAAGACCCTCGCCAGCATCCACCAGACACAACATCAGGCCCTCCTCGAGTTGCGCACCGAACAGGAGCGATTCATTTTCCAGGCCCAAGCGGTGCTGCCGCCGCGACCCCGTGACCACACCGCCCCAGGTTCCGCTAGTCAAGATGGACCAAAGATGATCCGAAGGCCTTCCTGGAACTTTTTGAGTAGACATTGGGGGCATGCGAATGGCCGAGCACCCAGTGGGTGGAAGCCCAACTCATGGCGCAGCAGTTGCCAGCGGAGAACCTCCTGGTGTACGCCGACAGTGCCAGCACTTCCGCTCCATGACCATTGGCGAGCACAGCCGCCCATTCGCCTTCGCCCAACAGCCCCGGGACACCTGCCAGAGGTGGTTGCTGGCTGAGCAACGCGACGTTGGATTGGTTATTCGATCAGGTGGTACTGGAGCAGTTTATCGCTCGACTTCCGAGAGAGACGGCAGAGTTGGTCCAGTGCCACTTAGGGCAGGAAAAGACACTGAAGCATCTAATGGCCCGTTTCTGTTGGCCGGGCATTTGCGGGGATGTTCGCAGATGGTGTGCGGCATGCCGTGAGTGTCAGCTGGTGAATCCGCCAGCCACACCAAGAGCGCCTTTGCACCCACTTCCTTTGATCGAGATCCCCTTCGAAAGAATTGGCATAGACCTCGTCAGGCATCGCTTTGTTTTGGATCTGGTGGACTATGCAACACGATATCCGAAAGCAGTGCCTTTGCGCAACATCTCAGCATGTAGTGTTGGAGGCACTCTTCAGATTTATCTCCCGAGTGGGGATTCCGAAAGAAATCCTAACTGATCAAGGCACTACTTTTATGTCACGTACACTACGCGAGCTGTACATATTATTGGGTATTAAATTGATTCGGACAAGCGTGTACCACCCGCAAACAGACGGCTTGGTCGAATGGGTTAATAAAACCCTGAAAAACATGATTTGTAAGTTCATCTACGATGTTGCTCGGAATTGGGATTAGTGGCTTGAACCCATTTTTCGTAGTTCGAGAGGTTCCGCAAGCCTCCACGGTGTTCTCCCCATTTGAATTATTGCATGGGCATAAGCCTCGCGGTGTCTTCGATGTCATGAGGAAAAATTGGGAGAAGGGACATCAGACCCGGCTGTATAACAGGGGAGCTCAGCAACGGGCATTTGCACAGGAAGATAAAGTCCTTGTATTACTACCCACATCAAGCTCTTAATTACCCGCAAAGTGGCAAGGACCCTTTGAGGTCACACAGTGAGTCAGGGAAGTCTATTATGAGGTTAAATGCACAGATAAGGGCGGAGCACATCAAATTTACCATCTCAGCCTCTTAAAACTGTGGAGGGAGGTGGTCCCCGTGACTTTGGTGATGGTGGTACTGGAGAGGGAGGAGCTTGGGCCGGAGGTGAACTTAAAAGCCAATCGCAGCACCCCGGTCACTTGCGGAGACCACCTCTCACCATTGCAAATCACAGACGTGGCCCGGTTGTAAAGAGAATTCTGTGTTCTCGCTGCTTTCTGGCCATACGAACCTCATAAAACATATCGAAACAACCCCATGGGTAGTGGTACACAGTCATCCCTACTGATTACCCAAGCACAAAAAAGTGGTTAGAGAAGAGTTAAAGGCCATGCTTGATATGGGGATAATAGAAGAATCCCACAGTGACTGGGCCAGCCCGGTGGTGCTGGTTCCGAAGAGTGATGGCTCGGTCTGGTTCTGTGTGGATTATAGAAAGGTCAATACGGTGTCTAAATCTGACACGTATCCAACTATTGTACTGACTAACTGCTCGATCGGTTGGGTGCGGCTCGCTTTTATTCGACACTGGATTTAACAAAGGGTTATTGGCAGATCCCCTGAACACCAATGTCCCGTGAGAAAACGGCCTTCTCCACACTGTTTGGCTTACACCAATTCGTGACCCTTCCATTTGGTTTGTTTGGGGCCCCGGGTATGTTTCAGTGCCTTATGGACCGAGTCCTCAGACCACAATATGCGTACGCCGCTGCCTATCTGGATGACATCATAATATACAGTAATGATTGGCAGCGGCATATGCAGCATCTGAGGGCAGTTCTGAGGTCGCTGCAACGGGTGGGACACATGGCAAACCCCAAGAGGTGCGCAGTTGGACAGGTGGAGGTATGGTGGGGTTCTGGGGTTCCACTTTGGTCATAGGCAGGTGCGCCCCTAAATTGATAAGACTGCAGTGGTTGTAGCCTGCCTGAGACTCGAGGCCAAAAAGGAGGTGAGACAGTTCCTGGGGCTGGCTGGCTATTATAGGAGGTTTGTGCCTAATTATTCGGACATCACCAGCCCGCTGACTGATCTCACTAAAAAGGGAGCCCCAGACCCGGTCCAGTGGTCGGGGCCATGCCAACAGGCTTTTATGCAGGTGAAAGCTGCACTTTGTGGTGGGCCGTTGTTACATTTTCCTGATTTTTCTCTCCCTTTTGTTCTACAGACGGACATGTCGGACATGGGGTTGGGAGCTGTGTTGTCCCAGGTGGTTGTGGGGGAGGAGTGCCCGGTGCTGTACATCAGCCAGAATCTTTCGGCAGAAGAGTTGAGGTACAGCACCGTTGAGAGTCTCTGGCCATCAAGTGGGCGGTCCTCACCCTTCAGTACTATCTCCTGGGACTGGCTTTCACCCTTTGTTCAGACCACGCCCCACTCCAGTGGCTCCATCGCATGAAAGATACCAATGCGTAGATCACCCGTTGGGATCTGGCTCTTCAGCCTTTAAGTTCTAGGTGGTCCACAGACCAAGGGCGCAAATGGTTGTTGCGGACTTTCCAGAAATGGGGGGGGGGGGGGTTCTGGGCAGGCTAGATGGCTTCCTGGCCTGAGTCGGGCGATGGGGGTATGTGGTGGTGGGGACGTGGTTGAGCGCCGGCTTATGAATGGAGAGTGAGATCAGGAGATGAGAACGATAAGGATCCTCATCTGGCAATGATTGTCTCCTAACAGCTGTTTGTCATTGCAGTGAGAGTGGAGACGGGCTTTAAGAGCGAGTCGGATGCCAGTGAGCAGAGAGAGAGTTACGAGACACAAGCCGAAGAGACTATACTGATCTGTGTCTGCTGAAAAGTGTGTTTTTTAGTTTAAAATAATCATACTGTTTGATTTGGATTCGCCGTCTCCCGCTTCCTCCTTTCCCCTAACTGTGAACATTGTTACATAAACATCTTCTCCTCGTCTCTTCCTCTGTGTCACTGCTTGTCATTAACCCTGCGTGTATGAACCCACAACAACCAAGAACATTTGCCATTACACAAATGTTAAAGTGAAACTGGAGGTCCTGGGTAGCTGAGTGAGTAAAGACACTGACTACCACCCCTGGAGTCACGTGTTTGAATCCAGGGCATGCTGAGTGACTCCAGCCAGGTCTCCTAAGCAACCCTAGGTAGGGTAGTCACATGGGGTAACCTCCTCGTGGTCGCTATAATGTGGTTCTCACTCTCGGTGTGGCGCGTGTTGAGTTGTGCATGGATGATTCGGAGAATGGCGTGAAGCCTCCACGTGTGCTATGTCTCTGCGGTAACACGCTCAACAAGCCACGTGATAAGATGCACGGATTGGCGGTCTCAGACACGGAGGCAACTGAGATTCGTCCTCCGCCACCCGGATTGAGGCGAGTCACTACGTCACCACGAGGACCTAGAGTGCACTGGGAATTGGACATTCCAAATGGGGAGAAAATAAAAATAATTCATTAGGAAAACATTCATTAGGGTTGAGCGATAGTACGATGTAATCGGATATCGACGATGTCTTACAAAAATCTTATTGCAAACAGACGATGATCGACAATATCGGGAAATGGCAAAACCATGGATCTGGGAAGTCACCAGATATATTAAACAGTGGCCAGGGTGTGAAACTAGATCCCGCGAAATGCAACGAGGCTGAATCCAGCTCGTAAGCTCCTCGTCCAAATGTGGGTAATTTTGCTCATCTACCTACATTAGGTGGGTGAACCGTAAGACGTCTCGGAGTGACACATGACAAGAAATGCTGACACGCACTTGAAGAAACACACTTTATTATATTTTTAAGAACAGACAAAAGAAAAGACATCAGTGCTCGTGTCTGATACTCTGTTTTTTCAGAGGTGTACAGCACGAGCCTGTCATGTGGAACACACATGTTGGCGTGCAGTGCAAGCCTATCTCGTGGAACAAGCACATGTAAAGAGTTTTCACTCTTTTTCTTTTTCATTCGTCTGAAAACTGTTTGCAAGTATAAAGTCATCTATGAGAATACTGCAAATTATCTCCGATCATCTCAGGAGGTGCTGTGAGTTTAGTTTGCTTTATGCGGATGGCATGCATTGTGAATGCAACTCTGCAGGTTCAGTAATATATATCTTTGTATTAAAGAAACAAAGACGAAAGTAATTAAATCATGTAAATCAAGTAATAAAAGACCATGAACCTAAAATTTTGTTTTCTTTTCTTTAGGCAGCATTAACTGTATTACTAAAATGCAATACAAACACAAATTCGATAAGAACACACATTTGGCAGCATTATTTTGGGAACACAAAGGAATTTATTATTCTTATTTATTTTGGTTATTATTGTCTTTACATTTATAGTTGTCTTTTTAGTTCTTAATCTGTAGGCTATTAGTAATTTTCCACCTGTTGTCACTGACTGATGCTTGCATGATTGTAAATGTTTGTAAATGTTTGGATTTGGGGAGGTGGTTAAATAAGATTTTTTTTTGATCATTTTGTTATTTTATTGCTTTTTTCGTTTAGTTTTAAGTGCAATTTGAATTTAGAAATGTCTTTTGTTTATGTTTTTTCATGTTTCAATAAATGAATTAAATTTTTAAAGCATAATCAATAGGGCAAAAAAATTAACTGACCCTCGGCAGGGGGGTTGACGATGTAATCAGTGTCGCAATATTTTTTAAGGCGATTTATCGCAAAAATATTTTATACATATTGCCCAGCCCTAGTGTTCATTGTTGACCACGTACATCACAGCTAGCATAAGCAGAAATTTATTTTTATAAAAAAAATTAAGGGTCTTCCATTACACTCGTATTAGCCATATCCCAGGTTTCACATCCTAAATGTATTGTACATTTGTATTTATTAATTTGTGCTTGCTAGCTGCTTTTTTAGTTATACACTACTTACAGACAATTACACTTATAACATCATTGACACAAATTACACAAATTTACAATGATTATTTGTGAGTTTTCTCTGCAAAATAAAAAAAAAATGCTGCGAATGGCATCTCATTTTTGAGTAAAGCTGCAAATTCAGTCATTTTGGGCCTTAAAAATAAGGAAAAAGTGCTGCAAAATCCTGATGGAACTGACTAGTGACCATACATATAATGTGTATCTGGACCAGAAAAGTCCAGAGTTTATTTAACTAATGACTTAGTCTAGCTATGTGTGTATTTATTTAAACTAATGACCTAAGATAGCTACGTGTACCAGTGCCAGATTTGGCAAAACCTGATCTGGTTAAAAACACGTTTCTTTGTGTCATGGCCAAAAGCTGACTGTAATGTGCAAGCTGATAGAAGAAAACCACAGCAACCACCTGAGCAAATAGCATTTTCAGAGAAAAATCAGCTTACACCATGTGAGCTGATTGGCTTAACAAGTTTAAACAACCTATCAGTTTGTGCCGTGTAGAATTTCATGCCTGAACTTATACTGCGTTACATTCAAATTCGGATGTGGGATATTCCTTCTTGATATCTCCGGCCATCAAGGCATTCCATTGTCTGATGCTCAGAAGATGATGTATAAGGAAACAAAACTATAACACTACTGTTAGCTTAGCAGGTATTTGCTTGTCAACAAAAACGTCTCATAGCAACTGTTAAACGATGCTGAAATTGCTAGGGTCTGTTCTACAGGTATACGTTAACCAAAATAGAGTATACTTCACCTTGTTTTGAACCCCTGTCTCTGCAAATGTTTGCTAAACTGAAACATTGTAATAAAATCTTTGTGAAAATCAGAGATTAACATTTCTGAGTTTCCAAGTTGAAAGTCCGATTTAAAGTTGCATTCCATTGCACTTTTCCTAGAAGAAAGTTGGAAATTGGAATGGAACGCAGCTGGGTAAAAAGTGACAGTGACGAGCGGTGCGTTTTACACAAAGCTGAACATTTTTAAACTCTCAGTGACCAGAAAAAAATGCCAAGCGCGTAGCGCTCAATGTGGAATAGATGCTCAGCGCCTCGTCATGCGGCTGGCTTTTTTAAATACGCAGCGCTCCCATTGCAAACAATTGAACAATTTCCTCGGGAAAAAGTGCTTTGGTGGAACACGGCCTTACTGCCTCCATATCAGGGCCCGTATTCACAAAGATTTTTATCTTATCACTAGGAGTTCTTCAAAGAGTTCCTAGTTAAGAGTTTTTGCTTAAAAGCTATTCACAAAACTGCTAAGAGCAAGTTTTACTAAGGAAATCTTCATTTAAGAGTTAAGAGTTAGTTGAACTCGTTGGTATGGATGACGTCGCATTTTATGAGCACGCTCTTTTAAATCACCTAAAGTGATTGGTAGACAGGAAAGCACTATTTGTTACCAGATTTTTCATGAACAGGTAGCAGTATATACATAATACAGTTGTGCTCAAAAGTTTGCATACCCTGGCAGAAATTGTGAAATTTTGGCAGGGATTTTGAAAATATGACTGATCATGCAAAAAACAGTCTTTTATTTAAGGATAGTGATCATATGAAGCCATTTATTATCACATAGTTGTTTGGCTCCTTTCTAAATCATAATGATAACAGAAATCACCCAAATGGCCCTGATCAGAAGTTTACATACCCTTGAATGTTTGGCCTTGTTACAGACACACAAGGTGACACTCAGGTTTAAATGTCAATTAAAGGTTAATTTCTCACACCTGTGGCTTTTTAAATTGCAATTAGTGTCTGTGTATAAATTGTCAATGAGTTTGTTAGCTCTCACATGGATGCACTGAGCAGGCTAGATACTGAGCCATGGGGAGCAGAAAAGAACTGTCAAAAGACCTGTGTAACAAGGTAATGGAACTTTATAAAGATGGAAAAGGATATAAAAAGATATCCAAAGCCTTGAAAATGCCAGTCAGTACTGTTCAATCACTTCTTAAGAAGTGGAAAATTCAGGGATTTCTTGATACCAAGCCAAGGTCAAGTAGACCAAGAAAGATTTCAGCCACAACTGCCAGAAGATTTGTTCAGGATACAAAGAAAAAGCCACAAGTAACCTCAGGAGAAATACAGGCTGCTCTGGAAAAAGATGGTGTGGTTGTTTCAAGGAATACAATATGATGATACTTGAACAAAAATGAGCTGCATGGTCGAGTTGCCAGAAAGAAGCCTTTACTGCACCAATGCCACAAAAAAGCCCGGTTAAAATATGCCTGACAACACCTTGACATGCCTCACAGCTTCAGGCCCACTGTAATTTGGAGTGACAAGACCAAAATAGGGCTTTATGGTCACCACCATAAGAGCTATGTTTGGAGAGGGGTCAACAAGGCCTATAGTGAAAAGAATACCATCCCCGCTGTGAAGTATGTTGGTGGCTCACTGATGTTTTGGGGGTGTGTGAGCTCTAAAGGCATGGGGAATCTTGTGAAAATTAATGGCAAGATGAATGCAGCATGTTATCAGAAAATACTGGCAGACAATTTGCATTCTTCTGCATGAAAGCTGCGCGTGGGACACTCTTGGACTTTCCAGCACGACAATGACCCAAAGCACAAGGCCAAGTTGACCCTCCAGTGGTTACAGCAGAAAAAGGTGAAGGTTCTGGAGTGGCCATCACAGTCTCCTGACCTTAATATCATTGAGACACTCTGGGGAGATCTCAAACATGCAGTTCATGCAAGACGACCAAAGACTTTGCATGACCTGGAGGCATTTTGCCAAGACGAATGGGCAGCTATACCACCTTCAAGAATTTGGGGCCTCATAGACAACTATTACAAAAGACTGCACGCTGTCATTGATGCTAAAGGGGGCAATACACAGTAGTAAGAACTAAGGGTATGCAGACTTTTGAACAGGGGTGATTTCATTTTTTTCTTTGTTGCCATGTTTTGTTTTATGATTTTGCCTTTCCGTTATAACCTACAGTTGAATATGAATCCCATAAGAAATAAAAGAAATGTGTTTTGCCTGCTCACTCATGTTTTCTTTAAAAATGGTACATATATTACTAATTCTCCAAGGGTATGCAAACTTTTGAGCACAACTGTATATAATATAAGATAGACAGATAGCGGAAAATATATATCAAATATAATGTGTGGTCTGGATAGAACATGTATAGTTTGATAGATGATAGATGATTTTGCAGACGGATAACAGAAATTTCCAATTCATCCGCACTACACAGTTTAATTTTGCCTGTGGCTAGAGAGCACAAAGCTGTCAATTTATCTCTGGTGTAATTGGGTTGTTTCGGTTAGTTGGAGAGTTAACTGCATCTCTTACTTTGCATTAATGAAATCACAGCGATTATGATACCTATTTTAAAGGTCAATGTCAATATTATAATGTTTATATTATTATAATGTTATATTAAAATACATCCACTGAATTATGATCCAGGCGATACATTTTTAAAAGGTTTGTCATAATAATATTCTAATACATTGTTTTTAATGTGGATTGATAACAGAAGACATGCTTTGGATCATTTGTGAGTCACTCAGGAAGACTTCTAAGCTGTCGTGGGTTTAGGACCTACTTTTAGCGTTTTAACTTTTAACATTAATATTTTTTGTGAATATGGGCCCAGTCAGAAATAGTAAGAGTAGTATGGTAGTATTCCATTCCAAACGCGCCCTTTGTTATTTCAGTGAATGTGTGAGCAATTCCCTCTTCAAAGTTAGAGTTTGGATCTGTGTCAGCTATTTTATTCAATAGTGTTTGTTTCTATTGTACTGCAGGAACAGGAGGCTCTTCTAAAGCAGGGCTTCCAGCAGGAGGCTTCACGCCTGCAGATGGAGATCAACAGTTTGAGATCACAGAGGAGCAGTGGAGGAGGCTTCTGCAGCATCTCCTGAAAATACACACTAAACATGATCTGCTTGATTATTAATATTATTATTATTATTATTATTATTATTATTTTATTTTTTGTTTTATTTTGTAAAGTAAAAAGGAAGCAGACAGGTAATCATTTAAAGTAACTATTTAAGTGTTGGCTGAGACTTTCCTTTTTCTAATATAGATTTCTTAGATTTGTGCATAATAAAAGATGTACGGTGTCCCCAAAAAGTATTTGGAGTCTTTTGGACATTTACATGTATTCATTTTGCTGACTCTATTATCCAAAGCATCTTACATATACAACAACTGATTTATTCTAAGGAGCCAACTTATGACACTTAAAAATGTATGAATTAAATTGCATTCTCAGAACTTCATTGTTATGAGTGATTTTTGCAATTATTTTCAACTAACCGGTCCCAAGGTGATTTTTAGTGGACAGATAAAACAGAGTTCAGTTGAATTTGAATGAGGTAGCTAGTAGGGTGTAGAATTGCAATTCAAATTTGTATTTAAGGAAGTAGAATTAAAATGGAATGAATTTCATGTTGCTATTGTTTAGTTTTTAAATAAATATTTGATTTTTCAGTGTAACATGAAACTTGTCATCATACACAACATGTGGGGTATTTCTTCTTATATCAAGTAAATAATGATGGGGAAAAAAACTAATATTTACTTGATTTGACTATTTTTTCGGTTTGGGAGCATATACTGTAACATTTATTTATTTTATTTTATTTTTTATTTTTTTTATACTGTGTTTTAAATTACATAGTGTTAATAGCACACAATTTCTGAGATTTGAGCATATCTGTGGCTGAGACAAAAGTTAGTCAAAATTACTTTTTAGTTTAAGTAATATATAAAGATTTACTATATAAATGACACCTCACAGATGTAAATAGGGCTACACAGTTTTTCCGATTTCTTGAAGACTACCGGCAACTAGGTTAACTGTTTGCTGTTTATTTTGACCAACAGAGGGGGCTGCTCGCAATAGCAGCTTTAAGTTATTCGTCTTCATTTACTGATTACTTGTTCGTGCCTGTTTTGTCATTAAAACTGAACCAGGGAGCAAAAGAATCATCATCAGCTTTGAGGTGGTGCACAGACTAGTTATATATTATATAAAATTAATGCATTTAAAGTAAGAATACAACATTAATTATGTGTATAATAAAAAGGGTGACCAGATTCCTGCTTGTGGAAAACGGGACAGCCCCCTCCCAGAAAAATTGAAATTGACGTATTCTTGCCTAGGCGCAGATCAATGCGAAGTAGAGGGGGTCATCCGCATCTGTAACTGTTGTAACATTGTACTTTTTGCTGGCAGCAATTTTTCTCAGTGTGCGCTTGACTTTCAAGAGTTTACTGTAAAATGCAGAGCAGGCCAGTCCAAAATTACGTACGAAAAGCATTGTCTTCATGGTTGTTACACTGAGTTGAGATTTATCCGGTGTCCATGCTGCGTTCATTAATGAAAACACATGCTCAACAGATACAGATGTGCCAGGCAGGCATAAACAAACTCCACGACCTTGGCCAAGTCTCCGAAGTTGATGGTCTTGCTCTCCAGCTCACGAAAAACGTCTGGCCATCTCTCAGATATGGCCATCTTATTCATGTTCCACTCAGAGATGCGACAAGTGACAGTGTTTTTGCGGAAGGCCACTCATCAAAGAGCATGGTTTTGTCAATCAAACAGAGAGCGGGGATTCTGGAGTAGAAGAGTTCGAGGCTGATCTGAATGTCTTCCCACTCTGGGATGTCTCTTAGTAGGGCCCACTACTAAGTTTTTCTGTGTTCTCCAATGAGTGGCTCCAATTTTAGAGGTAATCCACCGATGTTGAATAAATGTTTCTTACTGCACAAAAGAAATCATCCGCTCGCATGTCACCAGCTTCAACCAGGGCATCCAACTGCTTTTTAATGTAAGAGGGTATGAATGATTCCTCCAGCCTGGCCTGCAAGACTTTTCTCAGGTCATGAATGTGCAAAACTATGGCCGTGCACAACAGAATAAGCAAAAAGTCCTTCACTCATGTGCACCTTGTCAGATTCAGAACTTTGCTTCAAAAAAGAATTGCTAACAGTTGGTGTGGCACATTTTTAGCAGCATCCACATGCTTTTTTGTATGAACTTGCTGTGCGATATCAGTGCGACATCCATGGGCAATGGAAAAGCGAGCTCCACAAATCTTACACCTCACTTTATTAGGCTGTGTGTAACTGTTTCCTCTTTCAGACTGCCTCTTCAATCAGTTCACTAACTGGACGTCTATTGATAGGGGATTGTGATTGGATAGTTTAATCCAATCATGTATTTCAAATAACGTGGTGTGATTTTATTGGTTTTACAAGTCGTATCTTTGGCTACATTTGATTAGAATACTCATGTGACTAAGAAAGCCACATAGGCGATAGAGTAATTTTAGGAGAGGGAAAACATGGGACACTAGAAAAAGTGCTTGAATTCCGGACTATCCCAGGAAAAATGGGACGTCTGGCCACCCTAATAATAAAGTATCTGCAAAGAACAACAATAAATTGAAGTCATCACATTATTGCAGCATAGATTACATTGCGCCTTGCTGGGAAATAAGTGACTGAAAAGAAGCATCATAATGCATAAGTTGATCAAAATAAAAAGTATAATTAAGAAAAACAGGTCCATATGAGATAACTGATATAACTGGGGCAATCCCCCCTTCAGAAATGAATTTCAGGCCCTGATATTGTCCATATTATGTGTTTCATTTGATTTCAGTTGTAATGCTGAGGGAAATGGTAGTCAAGTGAGCTCATTTCTTTTGAAATTCCTCTGCCAGTTTGCCAGCAAGCAAATTAGTAGCCTACCGTCTTACTTTTAGGAAATGCCAGGTAAAGGTGAATGGAAAGAGGAGAAGAGAAGGAATTTTATTAGAGATTAAGAAGAGTGATGTAAAGAGTGTGACCAAGGGCAGGTGTCCCTGTGCTGTGCTGTCAGCTGCAATAGTTCCTTTATTCAGTTATTATTTATAAATGTTTAAGTTCACTTTTATGCTACAATGTTATCTACTGTATACAGTGTAGAAAAGAATGAACTCATATGTAACAAAATATTAAAAAACTATCAAGTTTTCCTCAGAATCGGAATTTCATTGAGACAGTTTTTCATTTCAGAAATCTGGTCATCTTATTTTTTATGGATGTCTGTGGAGGAGATGCTTCACAATGCTGAATAAACTGCTTTTGTGAGGAAACAGCTCATCATTTAATGAATTAACTGCCTGTCCACTAATCTTCAAAATGTTTCATAATAAAGAACCCTTTTGGAGTGAGCTAAGTGTGGAGTTTACTATAAAAAAATAGCTGTTTTATAAGAGAAGTAATGGATGATTTTACGACTTTATGAGTTTAATGGCAAAAAGCTGTTATTTGCAAGAATTTTGAGAAGATGAACATTAAAAATTCTAGTGCCATCTTGGTGAAAACTAGTGACATTTTGAACCATATATTTTAAAACCCAAAGTAAGAGTTTTGTTCTGCATTGTGGGATCCGAAAATTATAAAATACAGATCAGGCCTTGCGCTTGAATAAGTACTATATATTTGGGTTGCATCAGGATTTTATGGGGACATGTACAGAAGTTTTAATTCAGAATTAATAGAGTTCTTAGCACTATTTAGTGTTTAGTTTTTATTTTTTTTATCCTAAATAGTTTTTTGTTTAAAGTCACCATTATGGTGATTGGTGTTCCCTTGGCTGGGACCTGGGACCTTATTTCTATTTTTCTTAATGTACTTCAAGCCAGTATTAATGTGTCTATTGAGTTAATGAGACTATTAGTCTGATCATAACTTGTAAATGCCACTAAATGAGGCAATAGCATTATGTCATTATATAATACATAAGTAATTGAACTATAAGCATTCAAAGAGAGTTCTGCAATGCAGATATTTGTACTGAGTGTCTATTGTTAATGGTGAATTTGTGAATAGTCAACTAGACACATACAGATATCAACGTATTAACCATGCTGACAATCAACAATCATACTTTTAGATAAAAGTAAAACCTGAACCTTAAAAAACAAGTAACTAAAACTGCAACAAAAACAACAGCAAAATAAACCATTAAATAGTAAAAAAAAATTCATGTAATTTCTTCATGCCGCAGTGCATGCTGGGAACTGAAGCGACGACATAGTACTGTAGAACTGTACTGTAACTACTTTGAAAAACAGTAGCTGTCAGTATTTGATGAATACAGTAAAAAGCTGCATTTGAGCTTTACATTAAGTGTGCAGTATATTTGCAGTAAATTGCTAGTGAAATTGCTGCCAGTATTTTACTGTTAATCTAAGAGGACCTTTTTTACAGTGTTCAAACTTCCAACCTGAGCTGCTGAGTTCAAACCTGTTTCGTGAATCTTTTTGACCGATTCATTAAAAAGACCTGGTTCAAAAGAATTCGAAGACGCATATGAATGCACACAAAATGTTCCCAACTGTCGCCAATGGCGACTAGATTCCCCCGACTGGTTGTCCCCCTGCGTGATCACCTGCAGCTAAGTTTTCTTTCCTCTGCACATGGCATCCTGGCACCCGATGCTTGTCCTGATTGGATGATTGGCACATGATGTAGGGGCTCTCTGGTGGGCATACATGAGTTTACCTCTTCTATTGTTTATGTAAGGGAAGGAGGATATTTCGTCACAACATACAGTATAAGTGTGGCTTAACCCTCAGGGGTTGACGGACGCGCCGGCGCGTCCTGCTGGATTTTTTCCTCATAACAGCAGAAACAACTTAAAATACTCCGTCATTTTTGGGCATACAGATAAGTGTAAGACATCATTAGAAGCTATAAAGGGTCTACTTTTATTTGTGTACACTCACAATCACAACAAAACCATGTGCTTTTGTAAAATAAAGAAAATAAATAGTGTGCGCTTTAAGCCGTCTCTGTCTCCGCGAGCATCTTTCTGAAACACGTCACAAAAATGAACTGAAACTCCGCAAATACTTATCACACAAACATGAAACATATGTCTAAAGAAAGCTTAAAATGCCTACTTTTAAATAAAACAATTCACATTTAAAACAAATATTCTCTTGCAATGTAATCTGTATGAAACAAAGCGTTATACATTTTCTCCTGGCTCAGCTAATTATCCCTAATGTGATCACACCCACGCGCAGAGGGCACTATTCATACGGTAATGTGCTGAGGAGATCAATGCAAATGGTAAACGCCCCCGAGGCAAGATTTATATATATATATATATATATATATATATATATATATACTACCGGTCAAAAGTTTTGAAATGCTTGACTGAAATGTTTCTCATGATCTTAAAAATCTTTTGATCTGAAGGCGTATGCTTAAATGTTTGAAATTAGTTTTGTAGACAAAAATATAATTGTGCCACCATACAAATGTATTTCATTATAAAACTAAAATTTAATTTAAAAAAAAAAGTTTTTGAAATTGATGATTTTGACCAAATAATAAAGAAAAGCAGCCAATAAGTGCCCAATATAGACGGGAACTCCTTCAATACTGTTTAAAAAGCATCCCAGGGTGATACCTCAAGAAGTTGGTTGAGAAAATGTCAAGAGTACATGTCTGCAAATTCTAGGCAAAGGGTGACCACTTTGAAGATGCTAAAATATAACACAGTTTTGATTTATTTTGGATTTTGTTTAGTCACAACATAATTCCTATAGTTCCATTTATGTTATTCCATAGTTTTGATGACTTTACTATTATTCTAAAATGTGAAAAGAAATTATTATAAAGAATGAGTAAGTGTTTCAAAACTTTTGACCGGTAGTGTATATATAAAATATATTTTAAAATGCAATTTATTCCTGTGATGTAAAGCTGAATTTTCAGCATCATTACTCTTACTGTTATTATTATCAATGTTGAAAACAGCTGTGTATAATTTTTTTCAGGATTCTTTGATGAATAGAAAGTTAAAAATAACAGAAATAGAAAGATTTTGTAACATTATACACTACCGTTCAAAAGTTTGGGGTCAGTAAGAATTTTTTTTTTTTTTAAGAAATTAATACTTTTATTCAGTAAGGATGCATTATATTGATCAAAAGTCAAAATCAAATCAAAAAAAAAAAAAATCAAATCACTTTATTGTCACACAGCCATATACACAAGTGCAATGGTGTGTGAAATTCTTGGGTGCAGTTCCGATCAACATAGCAGTCGTGACAGTGATGAGACATACGCCAATCTACAATAAACATCAAATTAACACAACACAATTTAAACATCTGTTATACATAATTAAACTCGACTTAAAACATCAAATTAACACAGCACAATTTAAACATCTGTTATACATAATTACACAACTTAAAACATCAAATTAACACAACACAATTTAAACATCTGTTATACACAATTACACTCAACAATATACAATAATAACATACATTGCACAGTATACAATATGCTGTTTTTGTTTTTTGTTTTTTTTTTTGTTTTGTTTTTTACTATATAGATACTATATAGATACACATTATTCAATAAAAATTAAAATATATATGAAAAAAGTATATATATAGAATGTACAGTATTGTACTGTATTGACATTCAGGCTGTCGGTTGATAGTCAGTTGTTAAGAGAGACATAATATAATGACAGTAATATAATTTATGACAGTCCGGTGTGAGATAAAAGAGTAATAAAGTGCAGGGATGATGTATTTTGATCGTGGGAGATCAAGAGTTCAGAAGTCTGATTGCTTGGGGGAAGAAGCTATCATGGAGTCGGCTGGTGCGTGTCCTGATGCTGCGATACCGCCTACCTGATGGTAGCAGTGAGAACAGCCCATGGCTCGGGTGGCTGGAGTCTCTGATGATCCTCCGAGCTTTTTTCACACACCGCCTTGTATATATTTCCTGGAGGGAGGGAAGCTCACCTCCGATGATGTGTTTGGCAGTTCGCACCACCCTTTGCAGTGCTTTGCGGTTGTGGGCAGTGCTATTGCCGTACCAGGCGGAGATGCAGCCAGTCAGGATGCTCTCCACAGTGCAGGTGTAGAACCGTGTGAGGATGTGGCGGTTCATTCCAAACTTCCTCAGCCGTCTCAGGAAGAAAAGGCGCTGATGAGCCTTCTTCACAACGACTTCAGTGTGGACGGACCATGTGAGTTCCTCAGTGATGTGGACACCCAGGAACTTGAAGCTGCTGACTCTCTCCACTGGTGCCCCATTGATGGTGATGGGACTGTGTTCTCTGTCTTTTCTTCTGAAGTCCACCACAAGCTCCTTTGTCTTACTGACGTTGAGGGAGAGGTTGTGCTCCTGACACCAGTGTGTCAGAGTGTGCACCTCCTCTCTGTAGGCTGTTTCATCATTGTCAGTGATCAGACCTACCACCGTCGTGTCATCAGCAAACTTAATGATGGCATTGGAGTTATGTGTTGCCACACAGTCATGTGTGTACAGGGAATACAGTAGTGGGCTGAGAACACAGCCCTGCGGGGCTCCAGTGTTGAGGGTCAGTGATGAGGAGATGTTGCTGCCTATTCTAACCACCTGGCGTCTGCTTGACAGGAAGTCCAGGATCCAGCTGCACAGCGAGCTGTTTAAGCCCAGAGCCCGGAGTTTCTCATCTAGCTTGGAGGGCACTATGGTGTTGAATGCTGAGCTGTAGTCTACAAACAGCATTCTCACATAAGTGTTCTTTTTTTCCAGGTGGGAGAGAGCAGTGTGTATTGTAGATGCAATGGCATCATCAGTGGAGCGGTTGTTACGGTAAGCAAACTGCAGCGGGTCAAGATTGAGTGGTAATACAGAGCAGATGTAATCTCTGATTAGTCTCTCAAAACATTTGCTGATGATGGGGGTCAGAGCAACAGGACGCCAGTCATTTAAACAAGTTATTTTCGATTGTTTTGGAACAGGCACAATGGTGGATGTTTTAAAGCATGTGGGGACTACAGACAAAGAGAGGGAGAGGTTGAAAATGTCCGTAAAAACACCAGCCAGCTGGTTCGCGCACGCTCTGATGACGCGGCCCGGAATGCCGTCTGGACCCGCGGCTTTGCGGATATTCACCCGTCGGAATGATCGGGTTACATCCGCTACAGAGACGGAGAGTGAACTAACCTCTGTAGCTTCGGCCGTGAGAGCTCTCTCCGCGAGGGCGGTGATATTTCCCTCGAAACGAGCATAAAAAGTATTTAGCTCATCTGGGAGAGAGGCAGCGGTGTTCATGGCGGAGTTTTTATTCCCTTTAAAGTCCGTGATGATGTTAATTCCCTGCCACATGCTTCTAGAGTTGGTGGTGTTAAACTGTCCCTCAATCTTACTCCTGTACTGGCGTTTTGCTGTTTTGATAGTTTTTCGGAGGGCATAACTGGCTTGTTTATGCTCCTCCGCGTTCCCGGAATTAAAAGCGGAGGTCCGCACATTAAGTGCTGCGCGAACATCGCTGTTGATCCACGGCTTCTGATTCGGATAGATTCGCACAGTTCTGGTCGGAATCACTTCCTCTACACACGTTCTGATGAAGCACATTACGCTATCAGCGTAAAGCTCGATGTCGTCATCAGAGGCGGACCGGAACATCTCCCAGTCCGTGCGATCAAAACAGTCTTGTAGCGTAGAGTCTGATTGGTCCGACCAGCACTGGATCGTTCTGAGGGTGGGTGCTTCCTGTTTCAGTTTCTGCCTGTAAGCGGGCAGAAGCAGAATGGAAGAGTGGTCCGATTTTCCAAATGGTGGGCGGGGGAGGGATTTGTAGCCATCCCGGAACGGAGAGTAGCAATGGTCCAAAACCCGGTCCCCTCGTGTGTTGAAACTAATGTGCTGGTGATATTTTGGTGCGACTGATTTTAAACTGGCTTTATTAAAGTCCCCGGTCACAATGAACGCGGCCTCAGGGTGCGCGGTTTCCTGCTCACTTATACTCCCATACAGTTCCTTGAGTGCCCGGTCTGTGTCGGCTTGTGGGGGGATGTACACAGCAGTGATAATGACCGCTGTGAATTCCCTCGGTAGCCAGAATGGTCGACACAGAAGCATAAGAAATTCCAGATCAGGAGAACAGAAAGACTTGATAGAATGTATGTTCCTCTGATCGCACCAGGATTTGTTGATCATAAAACATACACCACCTCCTCTAGTTTTACCTGAGAGGTCTTTCGCTCTGTCCGCTCGGAGCATGGAAAACCCCGCGGGTTCAATGGCTGAGTCTGGAATCTCCGCAGACATCCAAGTTTCCGTAAGGCAGATAACGCAGCAGTCCCTCGTCTCTCGTTGGAAAGAGATCCGCGCTTTCAGCTCGCAGAGCTTGTTATCCAGAGACTGAACATTTGCCAGTAGAATAGTGGGTAGCGGGGGTCGATTTGCGCGGCGTCTTACTCTGATGAGAACGCCGGCTCTGTTTCCCCTTTTCCTCCTGCGTTTCCGCGGCCGTGCTGCCCAGACAAAGGGCTCCGCTTGCGTGTTTGTAAACAGCGGGTCGGCATTGAGGAATGTGAAGTCCGGTTTACGGTGTGAGATCGCTGAGCCAATGTCCAAAAGTGTTTGTCTGTCGTAGACAATAAGGCAGGCAACATCCAAGACAAGAAACATAAGAATTGTAAACAAAACAAACAAACCATTGCTAAGTTGTGTCGGAGCTCGCAACGCAGCAGCCATACTCGGCGCCATCTTGAGTCCAAAAAAAAAAGTGACAGTAAAGGCATTTATAATGTTACAAAAGCTTTCTATTTCAGATAAATGCTGTTATTTTGAACTTTATATTCATCAAAGAATCCTGAAAATTTTTTTATATATTGTGTATATGCCCTATATCAAATATTACATTTTATTCTGTTCCCAGGGGAGGGGTGTTTGTCTCCTCAGGTGTGAATCACATCAATATTCATGATCATTCACGCATCCTCGCATATCACCTTTCTAACACTAAAAGTGTCTTACAAAAGTTAAATGACTATATTGTTTTGTATGAATGAGTGATCAGGATGGTTTTCACATCATTTTGTAGCAAAAACTCTAGGCTACAAGATCCAGTTCTCAAATGTCTTGTGAACAAATGTTTAGTATGTGTTATATGGCCTTATTTCAGTGACTTAAAATTTGTGTTTTTTCAAAAACCACGCATAAACTTTATTTTCTCAAAAATACAAACATGTACATACATGTTGCACACATATTATTGTAGCCCAGTTTGTGCTGAATACAGTGTTATCAGACTTTAGCCATTAATATGTTTTTAAGCAACTGAAAAAAGCACAAATGTCAAGGCATGTCAAAACTTCTCAAAACACCCTCAGACCCCAGAGGGTTTTAAGTGTCCAGAAACATTTTGGACACACTGTGTAGCGCCGAGGAGGGCGGGGCCGGGCTGGAATGAGACACACCCGGTTCCCAATCAGCCTGATGGGGCGCTCGAGGGATAAAGGCGGCCGGGGATGACAATTCGAGAGAGAGAGAATTACAGACAGCTGTGCTGTGTGTTTTTAGTTGTGTGTTTTGTTTAATAAATTGTTATTTAAGTTGTCAAGCCGGTTCTCGCCTCTACTAATACTGTAGTAAGTATTTTTTGGCAGAAACCATAGTTTTAATGCATTTAACTATTGTGTTAGTACAGTAATATGTTGTTAATATAGTAACCATGGTCAATTTTGTGGTTACTGTACATTTACAACAAAATAACATTGTAAAACCATGGTTAATGTAGTAAAACCAAGGTTAAGGTTAGGTTTAGGGGTAGGGTTTTATGTAGTGTGTCTGTGGGACTCTAATTAAACACAATAAACATGGTGCAGTGATGCCCATACAGTATGTTAGTATTTAAATATGGGCACAAATAGTATCTGACACTATTTGCACCAGGGTGCAATTAGTATCTACCATTATTTGCACCAAGGTTGGGGTGAAAATAATATCTGCCACTATTTGCACTGGGGTGTAAATAGCATATACCATTATTTGCACCAGGCTGCAAATAGCATCTGCCTTTTTTTTTCTTCATGAAACTAACAGAAAATGAAAAATGATTACACACAATTACTCTTGATTAAAACAAGCCGAAATACAACATGCTAGTACAATGTAAAGATTTTGAGATAATCTTCACAGATGACTTCCCATGCTGAGCAATTTGTACATGAATGTGACTTGTCTGTGTTTTTTTCTCTCAATGCAATTTTGACCAGGTGTATCTTGTTTTTTGGCAGTTCTGGGTAGTCTGGCTGAGGTGTATGTGGAGGCAATCCGCAGAGGAAATGTTCCATGTCTGGAAAATGCAGTGGTGTCCCTAGCTCAGATCCATAATGTCCTAGCAGTGGATGAGGCCCTGCAAATGTACAGGACTGAGATGTTCAGTTTAATCCAGATTCCAGTTGATCCAAAACAGCTGTCTAACATCCACAAAAGTGCAGAGAAGAAAGCCATTGAAGTTTTCATGAGCACATTCTTCAACAAGGTTTTATTTACCAACGAGATCTTGCGGTACCTGCAAACATATAAGTATGACAGAGAGAGACAGACAGAAAATTATAGACAGAAAGAGAAAGATAGAGTAAAGAGTATAGTTAGTGGTGATTTTTTTTTCATAGGTTTTCAAGTATGACTCTCATTCATACATGCTTTCAAAAAATGAAGGAAATTGGTGTGCACGACCATGATAGTCATGATAAAATGTTAACAGCCCCACCAACTATGCTCCAAGCAAAGTTAATGACCTGTGGCGGGGTGAGCAAGAGACAGACACATTGGTGGCTCAGTGGTTAAAGGCTCTGGGTTACTGACCAGAAGGTTTGTGTTCAAGCCCCAACACTACCAAGATGCCACTGTTGGGCCCTATCTGCTCCAGGGGTGCCAATTAACGGCTGACCCTGCACTCTGACCGCAGCTTAGCTGGGACATGTGAAAACAAAGTAATTTCACTGTATATATGAAAAATGTATAATGTGTGACAATAATAAAGGCTTTCTTCTTTGCCTAATTGACTTTGAGGGCCAAAAGCTCCAAGTGCATAAGATGTGCTTGCATGCCAATTCCTCTCTTTGTACTAACAGCAGTCAATTGTTGAGGTAATTTAATATGTGGACACTACTCAGCCTCAGCGGAGCCAGTGCCACATCGACAGATTTGGTAAATGTGCAAGAAGCCAGGGACAGGCCAAAGGGAAGGACCTTGAACTGAAACGGCGCCCACTCGGAAGGCAAATCGCATGAATGGTCTGTTGCGAAGGGCTATATGTACATAAAAGTATGTCTCCTTCTGGTCCCTCAACACAAACCAGTCAAATGGATGGACATTAGACATAATCCCTCTCTAAATAACCATAATTAACGGAGACTTTCTGAGTGTCCAGTTCCGTATTTCTTGGCGAGCAGAAAATAACAGCTGTAGAAGCCTTTCAGTTTGTCGCCACCGTCATGCTCACTATCACACCCTTGTTGAGGATAGACTGTATTTCTAGGTGTAAAATCAGAGTGTCCCATCACATGTGACAGTGGAGATATACAAAGTCATTGAAGCAAGGTGGCCGCATCGCAAACTGAAGCACAAAGCCATGCATGACTGTGTTCAATACCCAGCTGGAGACCCCGGAAGACTGCACCACACATCAGCACAACAAGCCAGTGGACACAGCGGCTCCTCCCTGACTGCCAGCATTGGCAATTGTGTTGGGATATGGCAGCCTTCTGGCACATTGCCAACAGCAGTACTAGCAGTCATAAGACTAAAATCGTGTTCTTGTTCCTGGCATATGTTGGCGGGGAGATCGTGAGAATCATTTTGGGGACACGGAAAAGTCCACAAGCTTTAGTGCCAGTTTCAAGGTCCATGGACCATCAGAAATGCTTTGCTCACCCAGAAGCACACTCTGCTTAATGGAATGCTGCCTTGAAGAAAACTATGAGTGAGCCGTCTGTGCTAAATTGGTGCCTCTGCAAGGTGTCTGACTGGTCCTTGTTCGACTGGAATCTCTCTTCGACTGTGATGGCACTCATGGTGTTATTAAAGAGTCCTTGCAACACTGGAGCATCGAGCAAAATGGCCTTTTACTGATTGAGTATATCTGACAAAGTCAGCCAGAGATGATACTCAACAGGTTACACATAGAGCTACCGATGGCCTGATCTGTGATCTTGGTAGTCTGGAGTGCCAAGTCCATGGCGGGATGCAGCTCTAAATAGGACTCTGGGTCTGGGCCATGTCCACCCATGTCCTTTAAAAGGCTTAGTAGGCCTGCAGGACTGCCATTGTGTGCAGGGTCGAACCAGCCTAGCCCGCTGCAGTCAGCCGCACCAGCTTATATTTCCACGCTAGTCCAGAAGAGGAGGGCACAAGTGGGATGCCACAGACTCTAAAAAACTCTAAATAGCCTCTCTGCTCAGTGCTATCAAACGAAATTAAGGCTGCCGCACCGGAGACATGCACTGTCTCTGAGTAGCGCCATGTCTTAACCAGCTGTTCATGCACCATGAATGTTGAATGAATGGTGAATGCTTCAAACTGCCTCTCACGTGACATAAGCACATTGGTATGTCGATATCTTTGGATCCCTCGGCTAGTTTGAAAACGACAGGGGAAAATTATCACTGCACACCCTCAATATTTTGAGTGACTCAGTGGGTGTTTTGATATCCCAGTGAACAGCAAGCAGCCATAGCTTCAGTCACTCAGGATCACTGATAGTAAATCTGTGAAAAGTTACTCTTTCCTCTTGCATTGATACCTGCGGATGTAATCTAATGTTTTTCAGTAGGTTGAGGCATCCAGGATAAGCACATGCAAGCACCATCTTGAAAAAGAAACGTCTTGGTTACTGATGTAACCTTTGTTCCCTGATGGAGGGAACGAGACATTGTGTTGATGTAGTGACACTAGGGGTTCGATCTTGAAAGCCGCAATCACCTTTGCTTAAAATAGAAAAGGCCAATGAAAATTGGTGAGTGGAATTTGCATGCCACTCTCCGCCCCAGACATACGGGTATAAAAGAAGATGGCGTGCATCACTCATTCAGATTTATGCTGAGGAGCCGATAGAGAGTCCTGGCCATGTCAGTGGCTGGTACAGCGCCACGGCAGGAGGGACACAATGTCTCATTCCCTCCATCAGGGAACAGAGGTTACATCAGTAACCAAGACGTTCCTGTCTGTCACTCACTCGACGTTGTGTCGATTTAGTGACACTAGGTTTTCCTATAGGAAACGCCGAAGTCGCTGAACCATGTCATGAGGTACGGAAAAGTGGACATGGGCAAGCTGCTGCATGCCTCGCAGCGAGCACTCAACCGCGTCGTGACCAGTGAGTTAGGTAAGGTGTCTCCCTAGTCCTGTTAAGGGGGGGTGGAGGCACTTACCCAAGGAGGCTACAGGCGGTGTCTTAACTGATTGCTGTTAAGCAATGTCACACCAAGCACTTTTCTAGAATAGCACTGGGAATACTCTTCCCTCTCCAGGAAGGAGAGCACTATGGAGACCTCATCCTGCCAAAGGGAGATAGCATGTGGAGAATACCTCACATGGACTTACCAATGGGGAAGTTCACATATGGAATGATACCACAGGAGGACCCTATCTATAGAGAGGGCACGCAGCACAGTGGCTGAGGCAGAGAAAGCTCTGATGAGGGGAAACACAGGGTTCACCTAAGGGGAACCAAACAGAGGAAACTCATCATACAGGATTACCAAAGTGGAATCACCACACATGGAGCACTGAGCCCGAGCACACGGGCTCACCTGAAAAGGGGAATACCATGAGTACTAGGCCTGGTGGCGTCACTCCTCCGTCAAGTTCATCACCTGAACAGTGCTATAGAATTAAAGAGGCGTCCGGAGTTCGCCGAAACAGGGAACTGTTGTGGCCAAAAAGCGCACATTATCACCTTTGAAAAAGGGGAAAGGCGCAATGCAAGCGGTACGCCCAACCAGCCGCCCGGTCTACCTGCTGTTACCGCGTAACAATCGGGTCGAAACCGGGTCTATGCGTAGGTTATAAAACCTCGCAAAGGTATTAGGTGTAGCCCAATCCACAGCTCTGCATATGTCTGCAAGAGAGGCCCCCCTTGCCAGTGCCCAGGAGGACGCAACACCTCTAGTGGAGTGTGCCCAGACTCCCAAGGGGCACGGCAAGTCCTGAGACTGGTATGCAAGGAAAATGGCATCCACAATCCAATGGGCTAATCTCTGCTTGGAGAGAGCTTTCCCCTTCTGCTGTCCTCCAAAACTGACAAAGAGCTGCTCTGAGCATCTAAAGCTCTGTGTGTGGTCCATATAGATGCGCAGAGCACAAAATGGACACAGCAACGACAAGGCCGGGTCTTCCTCCTCTGAAGGGAGTGCTTGCAGGTTCACCACCTGGTCCCGATAAGGAGTGGTGGGAAGTTTAGGCACGTGAGAGTGTGCCGGCCCAAACTCCAGGCATCCGCTGGTAACAGAGTGCCTGCAGATCCCCCACCCTCTTGATGGAAGTGAGTGCCACCAGGAGGGCTGTCTTCAGGGACAGAGTGCTGAGATCGGCCTGCTCCAGGGGCTCAAAGGGGGCTCTCTGTAGGGCAGGTAGGACCACAGAGAGATCCCAAGAGGGGATAAGGCCCAGTCTAGGAGGATTCAACCTCCTCGCGCCTTTGAGGAACCTGTTGATCAGTTTGCGCTGTCGTGAGGGTCTCCCATCCAGTGTATCGTGGTGAGCTGCTGTAGCAGCTACATACACTTTCAGGGTAGAGGGAGACAGCCGTCTCTCCAGCCCTTCCTGAAGGAAAGACAGCACAGACCCAATGGCGCATCTCTGTGGGTCTTCCCCATGGGAAGAACACCAGTTAGCGAAAAGACGGCACTTCAAGGCATACAGCCGCCTCGTAGAGGGAGCCCTGACCTGATTGATCGTGTCTACCACCGCTGGCGGAAGACCTGCTGGGTCTCCCATCCAGGAGCCAGACGTGGAGATTCCAGAGGTCTGGCCATGGGTGCTGGAGCATGCCCTGCCCCTGAGTGAGAAGGTCCTGCCTCAGGGGAATGCGCCAGGGAGGTGCTACTGTCAGGAGCATTAGATCCGAGAACAAGTCCAGTTGGGCCAGTACAGTGTAACAAACAGGACTTGCTGCTCATCCTCCCTGACTTTGCACAGGGTCTGTGCAATGAGGCTCACAGGAGGAAACACATACTTGCGTAGCCCCCGAGGCCAGCTGTGTGCCAAGGCATCCATGCCGAGGGGGCCTCGGACAGGGAGTACCACAGGGGGAAGTGAGAGGAGTCTTGGGAGGCGAACAGGTCTACCTGCCCTACCCGAATCTCTCCCAAATCAGTTGGACTACGAGGGGGTGGAGTCTCCACTCCCCGCGGAGTGTTACCTGCCATGAGAGTGTGTCCACTGCATGGTTGAGGACGCCCGGAAGGTGAGTAGCCCACAGAGACTTCAAGGTCTGCTGACTCCAAAGGAGGAGGCGGCGGGTGAGTTGCGACATGCGACGCGAGCGTATGCCGCCTTGGTGGTTTATGTATGCTACGTTCACTGTGTTGTCGGTTCTGACCAACACATGCTTGCCCTGAATCAACGGCCGAAGCCTCCTCAGGGCCAGTAATACTGCCAGCAACTCTAAGCAGTTGATGTGCCATTGAAGTCAGGGCCATGTACAGAGCCCTGACACTGCCAGCCTGTTGCACACAGCGCCCCAGCCAGAGTTTGAGGCGTCCATCGTGACCACGACGTGCCTTGAGACCTGCTCTAGGGGAACACCTGCCCGTAGAAACGCCAGGTCCCAACAAGGGCTGAAAGTCTGACGGCACTGTGGCGTGATGGTCACACGCCAGGTGCCAAGTCTGTAGCTAGTGCTGAAGCGGTCTCGTATGCATAAACCCGAGGGGGAGAACCACCACTGAGGATGCCATATACCCCAGGAGCCTCTGAAAATGTTTCATTGGCACCGCTACCTTCTGCCTGAAGGTCTTCAAGCAGGTCAGCACTGACTGAGCATGTTCGGTCATAAGACAGGACCTGAGAGTGACTGAGTCCAACTCCATACAGAGAAAAGAGATGTTCTGCACAGGGGAGAGCTTGCTCTTCTCCCAGTTGACCTGAAACCCGAGTCGGTCCTCCCAAGGTCCCTGTGCGCATGCAATAGATCCCGTGAGTGAGCTAGGATTAGCCAGTCGTCGAGATAATTGAGAATGCGAATGCCCTTCTCCCTCAGCGGGGCCAGGGCAGTCTTTGCGCCCTTGGTAAAGACGTGAGGAGACAGGGACATACCGAAGGGGAGGACCTTGTACTGGTATGCTCGTCCCTCGAAGGCAAACCGAAGAAAGGGTCTGTGTCGAGGAAATATCGATACGTGAAAGTACGCGTCCTTCAGGTCAATGGCCGCGAACCAATCCTGATGTCGTACTGATGCCAGGATGTGCTTCTGCATTAACATCCTGAACGGAAGCATGCGTAAGGCCTTGTTCAGGGCTTGCAGGTCTAAGATTGGGCGCGACCCTCCCCCTCTATTGGGCACGATAAATAAGGGCTGTAGAAGCCCTTGTGCAACTTGGCTACGGGGATGGGCTCTATTGCTTCCTTCGCCAGAAGGGTGGCAACTTCCGCTCGGAGGACGGAGGCACCCTTGCCCTGCACCATAGTGGAGAGGGTGCCACTGAACCGGGGCGGTCGTTTGGTGAACTGGATCACGTAGCCGAGGCGAATCGTCCTGATGTGCCACCGTGAGGGGCTGGAGAGCTCTAACCAGGCCTCCAGTCTCCGTGACAGCGGCACCAGGGGGACGACTGGACTTACCGTGCCCGGGCAGGGCAGAGCAGGTGCCCCACCTGGAAGACAGCCCAGGGTGGACATGCTGCTCCGCAAGTCCACAACGGTGGCTGGTGACTGGGGTGGGCGAGCGGCCCCAGAGACCAGTGCACTTACCTGTTCGCCAGCTGTCTCTTGATGGAGAGCGGGAAGTACTCGATTTTGCCTGATTGACCAGAAAGACTTCCAGCACCTGGCTGTTGCGAGTGTGCTGGCCCAGGGAATGAGGAAACTGCTCTTTTATTGACCATGTGGGTGCTGAGGCCCAGAGGCCATTCGGCAATGTTATACTCACCACGCGCTGGCCCAGGGGCAATGATGGGGCTGGAGAGATGCCCCAGGCCAGACCGGTCAGGAGTAGTCACCTCATCCCTGGGCAGGCCATGTCAGGACCACCTCGAAGCCTGTCTGGGGTTCTTGGAGGCCAGCTGATGGGCAGGTGGAGCCGACTTCCCATGGGAAGATCTTTTTCTCTGAGGCCGGTGTACGGGCTCCGATGGTACAGGAGCCGGGGCTGGCACCGCAGGGGAACGGCTCTGGTGAGAAGCAGATGGGGTGTGGTACATCGGTGGCCTGAAGGTGGCCGGGTTGCGCCTTGGCAGGATGTATTTAATTGCCTCGGTCTGCTTCCTCACCATCGAGAACTGATGGGCGAAATCCTCGACGGTGTCACAAAAAAGCCCCCCTTGTGAGATGGGCACATAAAGAAAGCGGACTTTCTCAGCGTCACGCATCTCCGCAAGGTTGAGCCACAGGTGCCGCTCTTGGACCACAAGAGGTGAGAGGATGAACACACACATGCATTCGCTCCGAAGAAAAAATCTGAATGAGTGATGCATGCCATCTCCTTTTATACTCGTATGTCCGGGGCGGAGAGTAGCATGCAAATTCCACTCGCCAATTTTCATTGGCCTTTTCTATTTTAAGCAAAGGTGATTGGGGCTCTCAAGATCGAACCCCTAGTGTCACTACATCGACACAACGTCGAGTGAGTGACAGACAGGGAACATACAAATACAAATCTATAGCAATTGTAACTAATTCTGCTTCTGTATAACATTCCTTCTCTGTTGTAAATAATACAGTGCTTACATATTTGAACTTTTCAACACTGTATGGATTACTTTTATGATGGCTATATTTGCTTTTTGGAGCTTCAAGATTTTAGCACCCATTCACTTGCATTGTATGGACCTACAAAGCTGAAATATTCCTCTAAAAATCTTAATTTGTATTCTGCAGTAGAAAGAAATTCATACACATCTGGGGTGACATGAGGGTAAGTAAATGATGAGAGAATTTTCATTTTTGGGTGAACTATTCATTTAAGTTTCTCCGTCGCCTGCGTGAGAACCTCCATCAACGATGGAATATTTCCCTGTGGGGGAAATACCAGTGGCCGCTTCAGCCGAGTGTGACCAGGTCTCACGATCAAAGACCTCAAGCGATACAACATCCCCCTTGTCATCTTCTCTGGCAAACATGATTGAACCATGCGCATAGATAGTAGGGAGCAGATCACAGGCGTACTGAATAGGCAAAGCTGTTTGAGATGGAGAAGAGGAGTGATGCAAGACCTGAGCCGGCGACAAATCATCCTCAAACTCTCCACGCTCTATATCCCATCCTTGCGTCCCTTGCTCATGCGGTCCGTCAGAAGCCGCAGAGTTGAGATATTCGAATAAGAGGGGACTGGCATTAGATTTCTGAAAGAAAGTAATCTGAGTGCAGAGTTTATTTTGTTTGTTTGTTTGTTTTTTGTTTTTTTCAGTTTCGCTCACAATGAGTCTCACTCAGTCTCAGCGAGTACAGCTTCCCCATGGGCTCTGCCCAGGCAAAGCAAGCAGCGCATGTGCCCGTCAGACGGGGATCATTCAGCACTTTAGTTTCTTTAGCTAGAAAGAAACACACACAATACAATTCAATACAATCGCAATACAGCAGTGCAAAATTGCCAATAGACTGACATGATTCTATGAGGGTTTCAGAGATCGTCACTCCTGAGAAGAGCTCCCACTGCATCAGCTACTAGTGTTGAAGTGACCAACTTGAAAGGGAACACAAAATTACTCTCTCTTTATAATTTCTTCTCCAAGCAAGAACATTTGTTGCAATAGGTTATAAGATTGTAGGCAACATTCATAGTACTGTAACAGTAAATATAGAGTTTTAACAAGTCATGGCACGTCTCGAGCATTTTGACAGGTCGCCTATTTATGCTCATTGGCCATGGAACACAAGTGTCTCAAGATGCATTTTTAAAAACTGAAGTTCTTTTTAACATGACACAGTGTCTAAAAAATGAGGCCGTCCTGTGTGAGGCAGAAAAAAACAGACACAATGGTCAAAGACATCCACCCAACCCATGTTTACATAGAATACAATTCAAAAGAGCACAGACACATCTGTGAGAGACTGTCAGACAGTTCTGCTTTGTGTGTTTGAGCCGATGGAAAATGCCCAATGTGATGGGATGTATCTGAAACCTGGAGGATACAGACAGTACAGAGACACAATTGCACAGCTGGCCGAGGAGTACAGTCCTCAAACAAACACACAAATAATGGTACAAATTACAAACACTTAAACACACACTGATCGCTTGCATTTATAAAAATGTTTTATCTTGAAGCCAGTCACTCTGAGAACAATACTGATCACTGCAGATAACATTTAAAAATACCTGCTAAAGATGGACAAAGGTAATCTAAGATCTTTGCAGAGCAGGTTCCGAAAAACTCTCTGAGGTGAGGGGCAGATAGATAAAATGAACAAATAAAGTGACTGTCATTAACAAGGTAAAAAACATTTAAGATTGTAACACTTTCAATGGAAAGGAGGAGGCGAGAACCGGCTTTACAATATAAATAATATTTTAATAATAAACTGAACCAAAAAGACAAACACACACAGGTGTCGGACAGCTGTCCGTAACTCTCTCTCTCTGTCGCACTGCCGTCTCCGGTCGGCCTTATCCCTCTCAGGCTTAATCAGCCTAATTAGGGGCCGGGTGTGCGGAATCACAACCCAGCCCCACCCTCCGCCCTGCCACATTCCTCCCTCGTTCTCTCAGGGCGGGGAGCCCCCGGCATGACATACATCATGGAGGATAAGGGGAGGGAAACAATAACAACAAAAACACGGTACATACACACCCTTACGGTGATGATACCAACTCAAAATTAAAAAGAGAGGGAAAGGCCAATGCGGAGTGGCAGCGGGAGAGAGAGAGGAGAGATAGAGAGAGAGAGAGAGAGAAAAAAAAATGTACTCACCGGTTCTCCAATATGCCGTAGCCTGGTCCTCAGCCACTCCTCCACCCTCTAGTGGACGACTGCCGCGCCTACCTGGGTGGATCGGAGGCAATCCTCTGGCCCTTGGCGGATGGAATACCCCGCTGTGTTTTCGGTGGATGGTAGGGGTCTCCCCCGCCCCTGGCAGTGGTCCTCCCACTCCAGGCAGTCGGCCAGGAGCCCCTCCCCGCTCACGGTCGGTGGTCTCAGACCCTGCCGCGTTTCAGCGGCTGGTAGGGGTCTCCTCCACCCCTGGCAGCAGCCCTGACCACTCCAGGCGGTCGGTTAGGAGCCCATCCTCCCCTTGCGATCGGCGGCCGTTCCTCCGCTCTCAGGCGGCCGGGCTCCTCTGTCCCCCGGCGGATAGCCGCGGCTGCTCTGTTGGTAGTGGCGAGGACTCTACTATGGCACATCCCTCCTCCTTCCCAGGTTTCAGCACCAGTGTAACACTCTCAATGGAAAGGAGGAGGCGCTTTACAATATAAATAATATTTTAATAATAAACTGAATCAAAAAGACAAACACACACAGGTGTCGGACAGCTGTCCGTAACACTCTCTCTCTGTTGCACTGCCATCTCCGGTCGGCCTTATCCTTCTCAGGCTTAATCAGCCTGCCGGGCGTGCGGAATCACCCTCTGCCCTCTGCCCTCTGCCCTGCCACAAAGATAAACTGACTGAGACCTAAAAAAACATACTATGTAATAATGTGTGTTGTTTCTACAGTGTGACTGTTGAGTAAATATTGGGAAGAGAAGGAGGATTCTGAAATAATCATTTTAGCTGCTGATGAATCTCTGTCTGAAGTGCAACACCAGCAAGAGGGTAAAAATCTGATTCACACTGAATACATGCATTAATGAAATCTGACAGATGTACATGCTGATTTTCAAGCTACAGTGCATATACAAGTCTGATTTACATGTCTAAACACTGTCCAAACAACATGCCGGTTAATCTGTGAATAAGAAAGTATGTGTTTCTTAAAACCTGTAGTTTTATACATCAGAACATTTACAAATCATCTGGTCCATACCAGGTCCAAAACATTAGGTATGGCTTTTGATTAATTAACTGGCATATAATGTAATTAATTGATTAACATTTTTAATCAATCAAATTAAACAAAATTAATCGCAAAAATCAATTTTTGCTGAGAAAAGCTACCAAATGATGATTCAATTAGACAGATGAAAATCATTGAATTTAAGACATTAAACAAGTGTCTTTTATAGTAATATTTGATATGTTTCCATATAATTGCCATAGTTTACCACTAGCCTGCTGTCTACAACAATTAATTCAGCAATTGTGAATCTATACGAGGTAGGGGCCGTTGTTAATTGTTGGTCTATGTACGCATGCAGATCATGGCTTTTAAATGCCATAACAATTTTGGAAACCTGTAAGTAGATGCCAATTTTAATAAATGACTGTTTACAACACAACTTATTAGCTGCTGAAATTTTGACATTTTTAGACTGGCTCCTAGTGGCCATTTTTGTTTTTTGTTTTCAAATCCATATTCCAGCTTCTTTGAGGAAATGGTTGCAGAGTTCTGTAGTGTTTTTTTACTTTAAGCGCCCACTATGGGCAGAATTGGATGAAATTTAGCGTGCATCCTTAAAATGTCTTTGTCAAAGTTTACCTAGTTTAGTTAAGTTTGGACTTTTGGATGTTTTGAAGATATAGTTTGAAAATGGGCCACACCCAACCATTTATTTGTCTTATAAATCTGAAGTGCTTTGACAAATCAACAATTAATTTTTATTTATTTATTTTTTGTCAGGAGGGTCTGTAAATGATTTATACCAAGTTTGTGTGAATCAAACAAACAGTCTAGGAGGAGTTTGAAAAAGTAGATTTTATGAAATAAAATTCAAAATAGCGGAAAAATATAAATATCTTAGTTATGGAAATTAAATCGGAGATATAAAATCTTGAGACCCCTGCGTTCAGTTCCAATCTGCTGCGATCTAGCTGTTTTGAATGCAAAAACACATCCAGTATGAACAGCTCCTTACTCATTCTCTGCTGCTCTTTAAGCTTGAATTGTTCTGATGGCAGGAAATTCCCTTATTATTATAATTATTAATTTTGGCCCACTCTTCATTACAACACTCTTGTTTGTTTCATTGATGCACAGCTCTCCAAGGTCCCACCAGAGCACAGCATCTCAGTGTGGTTGAAATGTTGGAATTTGACTTGATCATTCCAACAGCTTGATTTCCTTCATTTTCTGTCTGTGTCTATAGCAGCAAGTTTACAGAAGGATTTTTTAGAACAGAAGCAAAAGGGTCTAAAGGAGCAAAATCAGTTACAGCATCAGATGCTTTATGACATGCAAAGAACCTATGATGAGCATGTGAAGCAGCTCATGGAGAGGATGGAGAAAGAACAGAGGAGAAGACAATGAACTAGTGATGGATGCTAAACTAAAGGTAAGAAGTGGGAACACATTGTTATCCATCCATCTGTCTGTCTGCCTGTCCATCCATCCCCATGCCCTAGGCCAAAACCCCAGTTTGGGTACATTTTTATGCAAATTTTGAGAATTTATGCACATATCTTGCGTTTTCATTCATTTTTATAAGCACAGATTCAAAAGTCACATAAAAATAGTTCTTTTTATTTCCCATAGAGTCGAATGTGTAATGGACATGTAGGTTAAAATCTAAATAAATGCATTTAAACTAGTGTCCTTTCGAATCTTCACAAGTCTGGTTCAAGTTAACTAGAAAACAAACCTGAGAAGAACAATCTGAGATATGTCAAATTTTAATGCATTGGTTTTGTTGGATTACATTTCAGTCATGCTGCAACAATACTCAAATTTGATAGTAGCTTGCGGTAACTTGCAATTTTGTATAATTTCCAAAATTTTCCTGCATAAAAACTGTGAATCTGAGGTAATCCGATCACTTTTCTCCATATTGACAGTGGCTAAACAAGTGCTCGAAACACATGAAGCAGTCAAGACATATCCAACTGTACACATATTGTATCATCTCCACAGTAACAAAGTAAACATCTTCTCCTTGTCTCTTCCTCTGTGTCACTGCTTGTCATTAACCCTGCGTTACACAAATGCTAAAGTGAAACTGGAATGTTTTGTGGTCATTGTTGACTGCATACATCAAAGCTAGCGTTTTATATTCACATGCTCTTCAGGAGCTGCTCTAAACTGTCCAACTCTGCAGTGTGGTTTGGTGACGGCCTCTGTTATTTGGAGTGCTCACATAATGTACTGTTGCACTGAAAAATTTTACTTGACATTCATGAAACTTGTTCATGATTTGCATTTCAATATTCACTTAAAATCCCTCATTTGGATAGTACAATGTGATTAGAATTTCAAGAGCACAATAATCGAGGTGAAATCAAACATTTGTGATCAGGCGGCATACTAATCATAACAGGCCTAATACTGAATCCTCATTTGTGTGTTTTTGTTTACAGTTTTATTGTAGCTCTACTATTTTAACCTTTTCACTGCAAAATATATAAAAAAAAAAAAAAAAGCGCTGCAAATGGCATCACAATTTTTGAGCAAAGCAGCAGCATATTCAGACATTTTGGGCCTTAATAATCAGGAAAAATTGCTGCAAAATCCTGATGGGACTGACTAGTGACCAGACACATAATGTGTATCTCGACCGGGAAAGCCCAGAGTTTATTTAACTAATGACTTAGCCTAGCTATGTGTGTATTTATTTAAACTAATGACCGAAGATAGCTACGTGTACCAGTGCCAGATCTCGTGAAGACTTACTTGGTTAAATATGCGTTTATATGTGTCATGGCCAAAAGCTGACGGAAGAAAACCCCAGCAACCACCTAAGTAAATAGCATTTTCAGAGAAAAATCCACTTACACCATGTTAGCTGATTAGCTTAACAAGTTTAAAGAACCTATCAGTTTTCACCATGTAGAGTTTCATGCCTGACCTTATACTGCGTTACATTCAAAGTCAGATGTGGGATATTCCTACTTGATATCTCTGATCTCCGGCCATCAAGGCATTCCTTTGTCTGATGCTCAGAATAATGACATATAAGGAAACAAAATTGCAATGCTACTGTTAGCTTAGCAGGTATTTGACTGTCAACAAGACATCTCATAGCAACCAAACTGATAACGCTGCAATGCTAGGGTTTGTTCTACAGGTGTACGATAATCAAAAGAGAGTATACTTTACTGTGTTTTGCCTGTTTTGTACCGCTGTCTCTGCAAACATTTGCTAAACTGAAACAATTTAATAAAATCTCTGCGAAAATCAGAGTTTAAGATTTCTGCACAAGTTTCCAAGTTGGAAGTCTGACTTAAAGATGCATTCCATTGCACTTTTCCTAGTAGGAAGTTGTAAATTGGAATGGAATGCAGCATTAGGCTGAGTTCGGAATGGCATACTACCCATACTACTCCATACTTACTGCTTGGCAGAAATAGTAATAACAATATAGTAGTCTTCTATTCCAAACACGGCCATTGAACAGGGAATTACACACACATTCACTGAAATGACAAAGTTAGGGTTTGGATCTGTGTCAGCTATTTTATTCATTAGTGTTTGTTCTACAGCAGGGCTTCCAGCAGGAGGCTTCATGCCTGCAGATGGAGATCAACAGTTTGAGATCACAGAGGAGCAGTGGAGGAGGCTTCTGCAGCATCCCCTAAAAATACACACTAAACGTGATCTGCTTGATTATTATGTTTTTTTTTTTGTTTTTTTTTTTTTAACAAAATCATGTGTTTTATTTAATAAAGTGCAAAGGAAGCAGACAGGTAATCATTAAAAACATTTCTGAGGTGTTTTTTTATTTATAACTATTTAAATGTTGGCTGAGACTTTCCTTTTTCTAATATAGATTTCTTAGATTTGTGCATAATAAATTGTGTACAAAGTGTATTTGGACTCTTTTGGACATTTACATGTATTCATTTTGCAGACTCTGTTATCCAAAGCATCTTACAAATACAACAACTGATTTATTCTATGGAGCCAACTTATGACACTTAAAAATGTATGAATTAAATTGCATTCTCAGAACTTACTTCATTTTTATGGGTGCTTTTTGTAGTTATTTTCAACAAAAGGTCCCAATGTGATTTTTAGTGTATGGATAAAGAAGAGTTGTACACCCTTCAATTGAATTTAAATTGAGGTAGCTAGTAGGGTGTAGAATTGCAATTCAAATTTGTATTTAAGGAAGTAGAATTAAAATGGAATGAATTTCATGCAGCTATTATTAAGTTTTTAAATAAATATTTTGATTATAACTTGAAACTTGTCATCATACACAACATGTGGGGTATTTCTTCTTAGATCAAGTAAATAATGATGGGGAAAAAATGTATTTGATTCGACTACTTTTTTTTTTAGTTTGGCAACAAATATTTAGTGTTTTTTTTTTTTACTTTGTCTTAACATACACTACCGGTCAAAAGTTTTGAAACACTTGACTGAAATGTTTCTCATGATCTTAAAAATCTTTTGATCTGAGGGCGTATGCTTAAATGTTTGAAATTAGTTTTGTAGACAAAAATATAATTGTGCCACCATATTCATTTATTTCATTACAAAACTAAAATTTTATAAAAAAAATAAAAAAATGACTTGGACCAAATAATAAAGAAAAGCATCCAATAAGTGCCCAACATAGATGGGAACTCCTTCAATACTGTTTAAAAAGCATCCCAGGGTGATACCTCAAGAAGTTGGTTGAGAAAATGTCAAGAGTACATGTCTGCAAATTCTAGGCAAAGGGTGACTACTTTAAAGATGCTAAAATATAACAGTTTTGATTTTTTGGGATTTTGTTTAGTCACAACATAATTCCCATAGTTCCATTTATGTCATTCCATAACATGTTATTCCAAAAATTATAATAAAGAATAAGTGTTTCAAAACTTTTGACCGGTAGTGTACATAGTGTTAAAAGCACACAATTTCTGAGATTTGAGTATATCTGTGGCTGAGACAAAAGTTAACAAGACTTTTTAGTTTAAGTAATATTGGTTTAAAATTTACTATATAAATGACACCTCACAGATGTAACTTTTATTTAAAAAAAAGTGTATTATTTTCTGAAATTTCTTCAAAGGATGGCCCCCATTCATTTCCACAAAGGTCTGGGCCAAGCCTCTAATATTCACTGACCCTAGAACCACCCCTGTAGGTAAAAAAAAAAAAAAGCACACAGCAAGGCTTAATCTTCAAATTTGCACCCAGTAATATGAACGTTAAAAATTACTTCAAGGCACAAACTGCTCATGCAGTTTCACATACACTGTTCCTTTTCGCCTATATGTCGTTCAATTGATTCGTCAGGCTAATTAAAAAGATAGCAGGCTGCAAATAGGCTGTAATAGGGGCTAATGAAGAAAAAGTTTGCTAGGTTCATGGTGTTGTCTTAGTGAAGAAGTTTGGCAAATATGCAAACATCCTGGCTCATGACTTACAGTTTGCAAATTCCTCGAGCATATCTGTATATTACTCTTTGTTATCAGGGTATTAAATCTTTGTTTTACAGTTTATTAAAGAAATATCACATGAGCAAGAGTGCTGTATGGCCCTATATCAGCACAGCTATGATTTGGCCGCAGGCCGAGTGCCTCAGGTAATTACTGCTGTGCTGATTTAGGGCCATACAGCATGATTGAGAGTGTGATATTGCTTTTATATAACAGTTCAATGTTCAATGAACAAGTAAATAAAAAAATGTGGAAAAACTAAGTACTGTCAAAAAATAAAAAATAAAAAAAATAAAACACATTTGTGCATGGAACTACTTTCTTACGCCACGGATCACGATCTGCCATTGCTAGTTCAAAAGATGTACTCATTATAGAAACCATTCTCTCCTCCGCCATGTTGAATGTTTACATCTCCTACCAATGCGGAAACTCTGGTAAAATACCTTTGCACCTTGCATATTTGTGATTACTCTGTCTGTTGTGTCTCTCAACTGGGAAAAGCCTTAATGCTAAAGCTGTTAGTTTAACTCATTTCCCAGCTGTAGTGTAGTAGTAATCAAAGTGATCATGGAGTAACAGACAATGCTGATGACTTCAAAGAAACTGCTACTATTTTTGAGATCACTACATGATAAAAACATTTGTGGCTTAAGCCCAGGTAGCCCACCCCTAGTGCTGGCCATGGCATCAACAACAGTAAAAACAGCCATCGAAGTGACCTGTTTCACGCCACAAAAATCAGGACTGGAGCATCAATCACCATCTGCCAATAGATTAGCATGATTGTAAAGAGCTTTAGAGACTCATTTCTGAGAGCTCCTCATAGTGTCAGCTGATGCAGCATCGAAGTGACCGACTTGAAAGGAAACTACTGATAAGTTGTGTAAAGTAGTCTTTGGTGCCTTATATAAATGACAAGCAAAAGCATAACATTTAAATTGTTTGTATTAGTAATAATTGATCACCCAGGTTCATAGAGTAATATTTTTGTATAGTGTATTGAGGATCAAAGTAAGTAGAAAGTAAGGGTTTATATTTCATATTTTACAGCAATTATGGACCACGCTATTTTATAGTAAATAGTCAGCAAAGTATTGAAAATCAAAATGAGTAAAAATAAATAACTTTAACAATTAATTTCACACAATGAAACACTGTAAAAAATATACTTACATATTTACAATTACACAAAACACTGTCGTAACCGGGACCAACATTGTTAGTCTACTGAGACCCAGCCATACATTTTTGTCCTCTGTAAAAGACATTTTGGTTTTCATATTTCTCTGAGACCATATGCCACAGTTGTAAATCCAGCCGACAACCTTGACTTTTTAAAGATCCCAAATTTGGGTTTGGGTCATGGGTTTGGCCATGGCAACTTCTTTTTTGACTTTTTGGAAATGTCTGATATCACAATTCAGCACATGTTAGGGAAATATAAACATTAGGTTTATTATTTTGTTCTTACAATTAAAATTTGATCCTTTTCAAAATTGTTCATATAAATATTTACAGTGCATTCAGAAAGTATTCAGACCCCTTCATTTTTTCACATTTTGTTATGTTGCAGCCTTATGCTAAAATGCTTAAAATATTTTTATTTTTTTCACATCAATCTACACTCCATACCCTATAATGACAAAGCAAAAGCCATATTTTTGATAACTTTGCAAATTTATTAAAAAGAAAAAACTGAAATATCACACTGACATAGTCAGGGCTGTAGCAAGGTATTTTGGGCCCCCTGACTGTGTATTGCTCAGGGCCCCTTTCCTATTAAATCAATACAGTTTATAATGTGTTGTGGGATCCCCCTGGACCTGTGGGCCCCTAGAATCGTCACCACCTTTCACCCCACTAGCTACGGCCCTAGACATAAGTATTCAGACCCTTAAATCAGTACTTAGTTGAAGCACATTTGGCAGTGATTACAGCCTCAAGTCTTTTTGGGTATGATGCGACAAGTTTTGCACACCTGGATTTGAGGATTTTCTGCTGTTCATCTCTGCAGATCCTCTCAAGCATTTTCATAGTCACTGGGTTCTGATGTCTTCCATTTTTTTCAATAGACAATTACTGTAATGTGTTTCTTATGCCTCAGACACTATATTGACATTTGACATTTAAAAAAATTACTTGTTTTATTTTTAATTTATTATTATGCATTAATTTATTTTGTTTGGTCCCGGGAGGAAATTACTCTTAAAAAAATAAATAATAATAAATGTTACCACAGCTGAGATGGGGTTTCTAAAACAGTTGCTGAGGGAATGACATTGAATTTGGCATCACAAGCTGAGGCAACATAATAGTAGTTCTACTGAGAGCCTATTGCCAATTTAGATTTGCTTGTACGCTAAATTGTAAATATATTTGGATTTGTTGTACACTAATACTAAATGTCTCCTTCAGCCAAAACTCTCATGTTCAGCTAATTTTCAGTAAGCAATACAACAATTTCTTTGAAATCATGTTCTAGTCAGAGCAAGTGAACAACTTTCACTTTCACATTTCATTTTGATTCTCATTGGCTTACTGAGTTTTCTTGCCATATATGGAGCAACGACACCCAACTAGATCATGAGCAGATATCTTCGTGAAGTGCTGTTATCTTCATGTGCAGAGTAACCACAGTGTTTTTTTTTGGGGGGATTGTGAAGGGATCTGAGTCAAAGCTGGAGGAGCTGAACATGCACCTCCCAACTGGAACTGGGAGCTCTGATGGTCTGAGGGGAGGGAGAAAGGGAAACAGAAAGTCTCTGGTCTGAGCTAACAGCAGGTGGTGGTAGTGTGCTTTAATAGTTTGCAATCCACCATTGAAAAGCAAAAAGAAGACATGCAGAGTGATCCAAAACCACGCAAAGTGAAAAATGAAAATAACGAGAAACAAAGAGGTTAGTGGTCATTCATGATTCTTCACATTTACAGTTTTGAGGAACATTGAGGTAACAAAGCAGGTAGTTTGCTAGATCTTGCCGTTACAAACATATAATACAAGAATCTACCAGACTTTGTGATACTAGGGGAAGATGGGGGCAGATGCCCCCTTGATAGCAATTTGCATTTACTTAAAAATTGCAACATATTTAGGTACAGGTTTAGCATGTATAGAATAATGATGCATCTCCCAATATAATATAATTGGTAAATGTTTCTATTTATTTCCTATATTGTTGTCATAGCACATAATTATATATACTGTATATAAACTCAGCATAAAAAAAAAAAAAACATCTCTTTTTTAGGACACTGAATTTTAAAGATAATTTTGTGAAAATACAAATAACTTTACAAATCTTTATTGTAAAATGTTTAAACAATGTTTTTCATGCTTGTTCAATGAACCAAAAACAATTAATGACCATGCACCTGTGGAACGGTCGTTAAGACAATAACAGCTAACAGACGGTAGGCAATTAAGGTCACAGTTATAAAAACTTAGGACACTAAAGAGACCTTTCTACTGACTCTGAAAAACACCAAAAGAAAGATTCCCAGGGTCCCTGCTCGTCTGCGTGAACGTGCCTTAGGCATGCTGCATGGAGGCATGAGGACTGCAGATGTGGCCAGGGCAAAAAATTGCAATGTCCATACTGTGAGACGCCTAAGACAGCACTACAGGGAGACAGCAAGGACAGCTGATCGTCGTTGCAGTGGCAGACCACATGTAACAACACCTGCACAGGATCGGTACATCCGAATATTACACCTGCGGCACAGGTACAGGATGGCAACAACAACTGCCCGAGTTACACCAGGAACGCACAATCCCTCCATCAGTGCTCAGACTGTCCGCAATAGGCTTAGAGAGGCTGGACTGAGGGCTTGTAGGCCTGTTGTAAGGCAGGTCCTTACCAGACATCACCAGCAACAATGTCACCTGTGGACACAAACCCACCTTCGCTGGACCAGACAGGACTGGTAAAAAGTGCTCTTCACTGACGAGTCACGGTTTTGTCTCACCAGGGGTGATGGTCGGACTCGCGTTTATCATCGAAGGAATGAGCGTTACACTGAGGCCTGTACTCTGGAGTGGGATCGATTTGAAGGTGGAGGGTCCATTGTGGTCTGGGGCGGTGTGTCACAGCATCACCGGACTGAGCTTGTTGTCATTGCAGGCAATCTCAACACTGTGCATTACAGGGAAGACATCCTCCCTCATGTGGTACTCTTCCTGCAGGCTCATCCTGAAATGGCTGTCCAGCATGACAATGCCACCAGCCATACTGCTCGTTCTGTGTGTGATTTCCTGCAAGACAGGAATGTCAGTGTTCTGCCATGGCCAGCGAAGAGCCTGGATCTCAATCGCATTGAGCATGTCTGGGACCTGTTGGATTGGAGGGTGAGGGCTAGGGCCATTCCCCCCAGAAATGTCCGGGAACATGCAAGTGCCTTGGTGGAAGAGTGGGGTAACATCTCACAGCAAGAACTGGCAAATCTGGTGCAGTCCATGAGGAGGAGATTCACTGCAGTACTTAATGCAGCTGGTGGCAACACCACATATTCAATTTGCTGACAATAAAAGCAGTTGAAAGTGAGAGGATGTTTCTTTCTTTTTTTTTCTTTTTTTTTTTTTTTTGCCGAGTTTATATATATATATATATATATATATATATATATATATATATATATATATATATATATATACAGGTGCATCTCAATAAATTAGAATGTCATGGAAAAGTTCATTTATTTCAGTAATTCAACTCAAATTGTGAAACTCGTGTATTAAATAAATTCAATGCACACAGACTGAAGTAGTTTAAGTCTTTGGTTCTTTTAATTGTGATGATTTTGGCTCACATTTAACAAAAACCCACCAATTCACTATCTCAAAAAATTAGAATATGGTGACATGCCAACCAGCTAATCAACTCAAAACACCTGCAAAGATTTCCTGAGCCTTCAGAATGGTCTCTCAGTTTGGTTCACTAGGCTACACAATCATGGGGAAGACTGCCGATCTGACAGTTGTCCAGAAGACAATCATTGACACCCTTCACAAGGAGGGTAAGCCACAAACATTCATTGCCAAAGAAGCTGGCTGTTCACAGAGTGCTGTATCCAAGCATGTTAACAGAAAGTTGAGTGGAAGGAAAAAGTGTGGAAGAAAAAGATGCACAACCAACCGAGAGAACCGCAGCCTTATGAGGATTGTCAAGCAAAATCGATTCAAGAATTTGGGTGAACTTCACAAGGAATGGACTGAGGCTGGGGTCAAGGCATCAAGAGCCACCACACACAGACATGTCAAGGAATTTGGCTACAGTTGTCGTATTCCTCTTGTTAAGCCACTCCTGAACCACAGACAACGTCAGAGGCGTCTTACCTGGGCTAAGGAGAAGAAGAACTGGACTGTTGCCCAGTGGTCCAAAGTCCTCTTTTCAGATGAGAGCAAGTTTTGTATTTCATTTGGAAACCAAGGTCCTAGAGTCTGGAGGAAGGGTGGAGAAGCTCATAGCCCAAGTTGCTTGAAGTCCAGTGTTAAGTTTCCACAGTCTGTGATGATTTGGGGTGCAATGTCATCTGCTGGTGTTGGTCCATTGTGTTTTTTGAAAACCAAAGTCACTGCACCCGTTTACCAAGTAATTTTGGAGCACTTCATGCTTCCTTCTGCTGACCAGCTTTTTAAAGATGCTGATTTCATTTTCCAGCCAGATTTGGCACCTGCCCACACTGCCAAAAGCACCAAAAGTTGGTTAAATGACCATGGTGTTGGTGTGCTTGACTGGCCAGCAAACTCACCAGACCTGAACCCCATAGAGAATCTATGGGGTATTGTCAAGCGGAAAATGAGAAACAAGAGACCAAAAAATGCAGATGAGCTGAAGGCCACTGTCAAAGAAACCTGGGCTTCCATACCACCTCAGCAGTGCCACAAACTGATCACCTCCATGCCACGCCAAATTGAGGCAGTAATTAAAGCAAAAGGAGCCCCTACTAAGTATTGAGTACATATACAGTAAATGAACATACTTTCCAGAAGGCCAACAATTCACTAAAAATGTTTTTTTTTAATTGGTCTTATGATGTATTCTAATTTTTTGAGATAGTGAATTGGTGGGTTTTTGTTAAATGTGAGCCAAAATCATCACAATTAAAAGAACCAAAGACTTAAACTACTTCAGTCTGTGTGCATTGAATTTATTTAATACACGAGTTTCACAATTTGAGTTGAATTACTGAAATAAATGAACTTTTCCATGACATTCTAATTTATTGAGATGCACCTGTATATATATATATATATATATATATATATCAGTACTGTGCAAAAGTCTTAGGCACATAAGATGTTTCACAAAAGCATTTGTCTTAAGATGGTTATTTATATCTTCAGCTTTAGTGTGTCAACAGGAAATATAAATGTTAGACTCCCAAACATTACTTTTGCAAAAAGAAAAGATTAGAATAGAAGAACAGGGAGCCCTGCAACCGATGTCATGGCCCCCACAAAGCCCCTCACTGAACATCGTGTCAGTCTGAGATTACATAAAGAGACAGAAGCAACTGAGAACAGATAGAAGAACTGTGTCGAATTCTCAAAGAAGCTTGGAACATCCTATCTGCCAACAACCAAGAAAAACTGTGTCCAGGTGTTCCTTCGAGAATTGGTGCTGTTTTATAGGCAAAGGTGGTCACACCGAATATTGATTTAGCTTTGTTTATGTTTACTGGACTTTGTATGACATTAAGTGATAAATGAAAACTGTTTATGTCATTATTTTTGAAGACATCCTCACTATGCAACATTATTCACAAGTGCCTAAAACTTTTGCACAGTACTGTATATACAGTTGAAGTCAGACGTTTACATAAACTTAGGTTGAAGTCATTAAAAATAATTTTTAACCACTCCACATATTTCATATTAGCAAACTATAGTTTTGGAAAGTCATTAGGTCATCTACTTTGTGCATGATACGAGTAATTTTTCCAACAATTGTTTACAGTCAGATTGTTTCACTTTTAATGGACTATATCACAATTCCAGTGGATCAGAAGTTTACATACACTAAGTTAACTGTGTCTTTAAGCAGCTTGGAAAATTCCAGAAAATGATGTCAAGCCTTTAGGCAATTAGTCAATTAGCTTCTGATAGGCTAATTGGAGTCCATTGGAGGTGTACCTGTGGATGTATTTTAAGGCCTACCTTCAAACTTAGTGCCTCTTTGCTTGACATAATGGGAAAATAAAAAGAAATCAGCCAAGACCTCAAAAAAAAAAAAAAAAAAAAACTCCAGGTTTGGTCTGGTTCATCCTTGGAAGCAATTTCCAAGTCTGGTTCATGCTTGGAAGCAATTTCCAAACGCCTTAATGTTTATAATACTATAATAATATTTATATATTAAAAATGAAGGTGTCTGAATACTTTCTGAATGCACTGTGTGTGTGTGTGTGTGTGTGTGTGTGTGTGTGTGTGTATAAATATATATACACTGACGTGCACAGAACGGGGGCTACAGCACAATCCCCCTCTGACAGGCTGAAGCAGGCAGCACAACCCAGCACATGCCTCACATTTCTGTCTTTAAACCCTCCAAAAATTGACCCCATTCACTTCAATTGTGCCTCACTGTAAATCAGTCTTTGCTTTTTTTGGGAGGGATGAGTCTAAATTAATTTTTGTGGTAATCAACATTATGCCACAAATGCTGTTGATTGAGCTTAACTTGTATTGAACCTGGAACATTCCTTTAATTACCGAAACTAATCAGGTGTGTGCTATAAGAATTGCAGACTTGACCATCATGAAATCTTAGTTACATGATTCTGGTGCAACACAATATACTGATACTTAAGAGGATGCTATGAATATGAATTTCTATTTATTTGATTTGAATTGTTATTATGCAGGGCTCAACACTAAGGATTTTTTCTATTTAAGGATTTGGTTTAGATTTTTATTTGCCCTGGCAAAATTTTTACTACTATCATGCTGTTTTGAAGTCAGCTTAAGGCATTATGTAACCCCATATAAGAGCTTTACAGAACAGCTCTGATAATAATAAAAGCCGTAGTGATTTTGCTTCTTTTCATATTAAACACCATGAGTATGCCGAATTAATGTATTTTTTAACCCACTGGAATTGATGCTACTAAAACACTTTGAACAGAGCGAGGACAGTTAGAGGAGAGCACGCTCAGTGTCTGCATGCTCTTGTGTGCTCACGCCAGCATTCCAGTATATTATGTGCTCGCTCATCTCTGTGCGCTAAATAGCATCATGCTCGTTCGTCTCTGAGTGCTCGGAGACTGTGTTTGCTCCATGTAATATTTGTGCTCTCTTGCTTGTTGCAGTGCTTGCAATAACGTTATAAATGCAGCACTGGCCCAACTGGGAAAGTGTCCATTCTTTCCGAAAAGTTCAGAAAGTTAAGGTGGGGGGTAATTTTACCCCAGGGTGTGTCATCCCCCATCTTCCCCTAACATGAGAATAACAGAACTACTCTTCAGCATATCAGAGATAATGAAAAAATAGATACAGTATTTGGCCTCAGTGGATGCTTGTCATTAAACTGGAGTTTTCAATTTTTGTTTCACATTTGTCACTATTTAATGTTCATTTCAGACTTGATGGCAGTGAAAGAGGAAAGTCAAGAACTGAATGTCATGGATCAAAAACAATATCATGAACAGAAATCTGATCATTTCATAACCGGTGAAGAGTCTGCTAGTTGCTCACAAAAAAGAACTCAAAGAACAAGAAACAAAAATGATTTCACCTGCTCTTATTGTGGAAAGTCTTTTGCAGTTAAAGGAGATCTACAGAGGCACCTGAGAATTCACACTGGAGAGAAGCCTTTCACATGCATTCAGTGTGGAAAAAGTTTCTCACAAAATGAAAGCCTTAAAAATCATAGAAGAACACACACTGGAGAAAAGCCATTCACATGCACTCAGTGTGGAAAGACTTTCTCAGTAGAAGGAAACCTTAAGAGGCACCTTAACTTTCACACTGGGCAGAAGCCTTTCACATGCAATCAGTGTGGAAAGAGTTTCACACAAGAAGAGAGCCTCAAAAAACACATAAGAATTCACACTGGAGAGAAGCCTTTCACATGCCCTCAGTGTGAAAAGAGTTTTACACAAGCAAGCCATCTCACAACTCATCTGCACTCTCACTCTGGATTAAAGCCATTTAATTGTGATCAGTGTGGCAAAGAATTTACATTGGACTCACACCTAAAGATGCACCTGAAAACTCATGCTAATGAAAAGCCTTACCTGTGTTCTGTTTGTGGAAAGAGTTTTTCACGACTGAACTATTTTAATGATCACAAGATAATACATACTGGTGTGAAAGCTCATGTATGCTCAGAGTGTGGTAAGGCCTTTAGCAGAGCTCGTGACTTGAAACAGCACCAAAGAATCCATACTGGAGAAAAATCTTACAAGTGTTCACATTGTGGAAAGAGTTTTATTCAGTCAGGAAACCTGAAAGCACATGAAAGAGTGCATACTGGAGAGAAGCCATACCACTGCACGTCCTGTGGGAAGAATTTTACCCAATCAAGTAATCTACAGACACATCTAAAAAAGGCTTGTCCAAAGTTGTCATTCTGAGCAAATTTCATTTTCAGGGTAAACACTTTAAAGGAAACCCATCTATATCTATGTGTTGAACTCATGTCAACAGCCATTACATTTACATTTTACATATAGTCATTTAGCAGATGCTTTTATCCCAAGTGACTTACAAAATTAGGAACATAAGCATTTTGTCATACAAAAGCCAATAAACAGTTCATCACAACCAATACATGCATGTTAACAGTGTGAACCCAAAGATAGTCTCCCACCAACAGTGTAACTTCATCTTAAAGTTTCTTTTTCATGATTGATCTGTATTCCTATATAAGAAGTAAGGATGTCCTGATACCATTTATTTTTTATATTTTGTTTGAGAACAAGTAAGAGTACTGATACTTCCTTTTCGGTACTTTTTTCTCTTGAATTCCATATCATCAGTTTATTTCAGTTTTATTCTCAAAATCATGTCTAAAGTTAATTCGTTAAAACTTTAATCAAATAAAAATAGAAAAAGTAATTTTCAAAATAATTGTATTCTTCTTATCAAATACAACTCTTTTATACAGAACCTCACAGCACAATCCAAAATACAACATAGAAGTTATTTTTGGTCAAATAAAGTGCTGCATAACGGAGCCTCACAGATGTGAGAGATTTTTTTTTTCCTCCCCTTTTCTCACCAATTTAGAATGCCCAATTCCCAATGTGCTCTAAGTCCTCGTGGTGGCGTAGTGACTCGCCTCAATCTGGGTGGCAGGGGATGAATCTCAGTTGCCTCTGCATCTGAGACCATCAATCCACGCATCTTATCACGTGGCTTGTTGAGCGTGTTACCACAGAGACATAATGCGTGTGGAGGCTTCACGCTATTCTCTGCGGCATCCACGCACAACTCCCCACGTGCCCCACAGAAAGCGAGAACCACATTATAGCGAGGTTACACCGTGTGACTCTACCCTCCCTAGCAACCAGGCCAATTTAGTTGCTTAGGAGATCTGGCTGGAGTCACTCTGTCTCGAACTAGCGACTCCAGGTGTGGTAGTCAGCATCAATACTCGCTGAGCTACCCAGGCTTCCCCGATGTGAGAGATTTTTTTGAAAATAACAATTGGTATTGATTATTATTATTATTATTATTATTAGTAGTAGTAGTAGTAGTAGTATTACAGTGAATATGACATAACTTTGCAGTAGTGATATGTTTCTGTCATACTTTTTTCCAGTTAAATTTAGCTTTTATTTTGGCGGAAGGTTTTATTTTGAAGTTTTTCTCAGTTGTTTGACGGTAGCTTCTCACATCCAGAAAAGCAGGTCGCTACATCACCCAATGTGATTATTTTACCACAAAAGCCTGCTATTTAATTAAATAAATATGTACTTTGTATGTGACTCATGCTACAAAGTGAATTAGTGCTCTGCTCGCTGTCATCTGATACAAAGAGAGCTTACAATTCTCATGACGGTGTTTTCTGTGTATGAGCCAAGGAGCTGTAAAAAGGATAAGCAGCCAGCATCACCACAACACTGGCTCCGCACATTCACAAGCACTCACATTTCAAGTGCGCAGCACAAGCAAACTATACACTCACCAAGCACTTTATTAGGAAGACTATGGTCCTAATAAGGTGCCCGACGTGGTCTTCTGCTGTTGTACCCATCCGCTTAAATGTTCGATGTGTTGTGCATTCTGAGATGCTATTCTGCTCACTACAATTGTACAGAGTGGTTATCTGAGTTACCGTAGCCTTTCTGTCAGCTCGAACCAGTCTGGCCATTCTCCGTTGACCTCTAATCAACAAGGCATTTCCGTCTGCAGAACTGCTGCTCGTTGGCATGAAAACTGTCCTTATTCATGAAAATTTCGTAAATATATGAAAAAATTGGGTGTAATTTACATGTAAAATGGAGCATCCTGAAAACGTTCCGCTGGATTCACGAACGCTTTGTATTCCCCAGAATTGTTAGTAAAACGTGTGTATGTTAGTGAATTCCAAAAGTCCATAAATAGAGCGTATGCACACTTTCATTCACAATTATCATAATCCACGCCCATGAAAACATCATATAAGGAAGGCTTCAGACTCGCTAGTACATGAGAATAGGAAGCTTTTAACATCTATGTGAACAATAATACAAGTTTTTTTTTTTTTTTTTTTTTATGGAGTGCATTCACATCGTAAAATATTGATTTAGCAAACACTCACATGTTCATTCTAAAAAGAAAGTGAGGAACTTACAGTCATCACTTTTGCTATCATCAGAGGTTCTTTTGTGAATTAAACAGTCCAAGAGGTCAATAAAAATGGTTTGACATGAAGTTTTAGTGTAAAAAAATTTCAGTTCACGCCTTCAGGAGGATGTCCACCACCAATAACCTTAAAGGGGACATATTATGCAAAATCCACTTTTTCAATTTTTTGAACATATTTATCTGTCCCCAGTGTGTCACAACCACAAAATATGGTAAAAGACCATCCTCTCATGTCTCTGAATGAGCCGTTCAGGTTTGCAGCCCCTTATGACATCAAAAGGGGAAAGGTACTGCCCACAGCTGGCGAAGAGATCTGCCCTCATTAAAACCTGAGTGAGCAGCGCACTGTCCGCCATATTTATCTCCTCGCTAGAGCTGCTTGTGCCAAGTCAGACTGCTTCATCAATGTTGGTCAACAAAAGGCTGGATTTGCTTCAAAGCTAAGGATCAAGGATGGATCGATACTAACTCTCTGTGACCCAGCTTCAGATTTGCAATCAGTAAGTTTCACACGTATATTTTTTTTAATGTTTGCAATTTGGCTTTCTGAATTTGCTTGTTTGAACTTTGCACGAAAAACACTTGTTGTGAAAACATTGTGCTTAGTGTAACGTAGAAACTAGTCCCTAACTACCTTATTCCATAACAATGAAGCTGTAGCTCTGTTTCGGTTACGATATAAACTGATTGGTGTCCTCCACAGTCCCGCTTGAGTGGTCATGCAATGAAGATTTTCCGTGTAATAAAACCGGTCATTATTTCAAAAACGATTATGAAACGATAGTGGTATTTTCGACAACTATAGCTGTTTTTCATATTTCATAACTCGACCTTTGTTATGCAGAATACACTAAGATGATTGACTAGTGTGTTCTCCGTGTTATTTATAATTTTTTAACTGTTTAAGTTCTCCTGTAATGCTGTCGCCGGGGAAAGGCACAGCCCACTTCCAGAATTGGGTGTGGGGAGAAGCAGCTCCTTTGCATTTAAAGCTACAGACACTAAAACAGCCCGTTTAGAACAGGGCTACAAAACAGGGGTATAAACTAGGCATGGTAGAATAAACGATCTGTGAGGTATTTTGAGCTGAAACTTAAAAGACACATTCTGGGGACACCTATTACATTGTGTAAAAAGGGCATAATATTTCCCCTTTAATTTTCTGGTTCAGTTGAGCGTATCGCCAGCGTCATTCAAGAAACTTCTCGAGTAAATCAATACTTTAACAGTGATATACTTCCCTTGCAACAGGAAAAATCTTCAAAAAAATTAAAAGAATGCCTGAAAAAGGTCTTTGACCAAAACGCTGTAAGATATTACAGATTTGCAAGCTATACGACAGTGGGCTTTTTCTTTTTTCTCCATTGTATTGTGTACGCACCTGCCACGATGTGTTTATTTATGGGTTTAACAGCATTACCATGGACTATACGCTATCAACTGAACGCGATTTACCGATGCTTATACTAAATTATGAAACATAAATTAAAGCGCTTGTATCAATTACAAAAAAAATGTCCAGCCAATCATGTTAGAGGGCATTATTTATTTTTTTCCTCAAGAAAATCAAGCGCAAACTGCATCTTTCCATGAACATTTCACCCCATGTCAAGAACTTCCGCTAGAACATCGATAAGCAGGAGATCAGCAGTTACAGAAATACTCAAACCAGCCTGTCTGGCACCAACACCACAGTCAAAATCACTGAGATCACATTTTTTTCCCATTCTGATGGTTGATTTGAACATTAATTGAAGCTCCTGACCCATATCTGCATGATTTTATACATTGCACTGCTGCCACATGATTGGCTGATTAGATAATGGCATGAGGTGAAGTATACTTTACAGGTGTACCTAATAAAGTGCTCAGTGAGTGTATATTTATCTCATCAAATCGCAACTTTTGCAGTTTAACCTTGTGCGACACTGCGTCCACATGTGTGGATGTTGTAATTTGGCTTTGCTAGACGCAACGCATAATTTTAGTTAATTTAAGCTGACTGAATACTGTTCACAACAATCTAGATTGTCATTTAAGGATTTAACTTCTGGCACACCGAGTCATGTGACACAACAATATGATGTAGATTTCAGTGAAGCGCTTCTACGGACACAGAGCCAACAAAAGTGCCTATGGTAAGAAACCTCTCGTTTTTTTTTATTATTATTGAAACTTTTTGGGTGTAAAGAGTAGCATCTCTAGTTTAGTTTTTAATGCCGCTTTAAAAAATAATTCATTTCTTGCGCATCAGCACACTGATAAACATGATGTCCACATACATGGATTTTGGGACATTATTCCCTCAAAAGTTGAAAAAACTTGTTATTTTTAATAACTTTCAACATTAACACATCTGTGGGTCAAAATCAACTGTGATGTCTGTAATGTCTCAACATGAATAACCTACACTCCTGGAAATAAACAATTTGATGAAAAAACTCTGACTTTCTATAGCTTAATTATTTAAAGTTTCACAACTTAGTCCCACTGTCCACACCTGTGGACATACATTTTTAAGAAAATTATTTGCTCAAGAATGTTTTTTTTTTTTGTTTTTTTTTGCTTGTTTAGGTGCTACTAGTTACAAATCAAATAGGGAAGTGGTAAATGCATACAGCAGTCTCACTTGGGTCTCAGGAGGTTAATAATCACACTAGGACCCCCGCCCCTGTGCGCCCAGCTGTGGCACAAACATGCCCACACCGGGTTGGTTCCGATGGACTGCGGGGACAATATTCCTCCTCCCCCCTCCTCGACCAATCTTATGGTGGGCTTCAGGAGCCAGGTAAGTGCATCGATGTGTCTGGACTCAGCACGGCCACAGGATTTGAGCCCCCTCGACCCGCCGGTACGTTTGACGTGATTGTCCCCTTGGTCCCCCTCGCCCGGAGTTTGGACGCGTGGCTCGTGCTTTCCAATCCGTCGCGATGGCTGACCAGGACTGTCTGACTCGGCTACGCGATTCAGTTCGCCAGGCGCCCGCCCAGGTTCAGCGCCGTCTGCTTCACCTCAGTGAAGGGCGAGAACGCTGCTACCTTGCATGCAGAGATCGCTACCCTTCTTGCGATAGAGCCTGTCCCTATGTCCAAGATGAAGAAGGGGTTTTACAGACCCTGCTTCGCCGTACCGAAGAAAGGCGGTGGGTTGCGGCCAATCTTGGACCTACGAGTACTGAACTGGGCCTTGCACAGACTCCCGTTCAAGATGCTGATGCAAAACGCATTTTAGCGAGCGTCCGGCATTAAGATTGGTTCGTGGCGGTTTGACCTGAAGGACGCGTACTTCTACGTCTCAGTCTTACCTCGACACAGACCCTTCCTGCGGTTTGCTTTTGAGGGCCGGGCATTCCAGTACAAGGTCCTCCCTTCGGCCTGTCCTTGTCCCCTCACGTTCTTTCCCCGCTAAGGGAAGTGGGCGTCCGCATCCTCAATTATCTCGACGACTGGCTAATCCTAGCTCACTCTCAGGATGTGTTGTGTGTGCACAGGAAACTGGGAAAAGAGCAAGCTCTTTTTGCATATGAGGTTGATGCATATGAGAACGCTTTAGCACTGGCTTCAGACTTGAGTCCCGAGATGGGCATGGTGCCATGGGACACATCGTGTGGTCGTCACGCCGATCTGTCACCGCCTCTTCAGCCCTTGGACTGACCTTGCATTTCTATGGGCAGGAGTTCCGCTAGAGCAGGTCTCCAGGCGTGTCGTGGTTAAGACGGGCTGGGGCGCCGTATGCAACGGGCACACAGTCGCCGGTCTTGGACTTGCCCGTGGCTGCGTTGGCACATCAACTGCCTTGAGTTGTTGGCAGTACTGCTCACCCTGTGGAGGTTCCGGCCATTGATCCAGGGCAAGCACGTGTTGGTCCGGACGGACAACACGGTGATGGTAGCGTACATCAACCGTCAAGGCGGTCTACGCTATCGTTGCATGTCACAACTCGCCCGCTGTCTCCTCCTCTGGAGTCAGCAGCGCCTCAAGTTGCTGCGAGCCACTCACATCCCGGGTGACCTCAACACCGTGGCTGATGCGCTGTCACGACAGGCTACGCTAAGGGGAGAGTGGAGAATCCACCCCCAGGTGGTCTAGCTGATTTGGAGTCAAGTCGGTTGAGCACAGGAAGACCTGTTTGCCCCTCGGTATAGACACGCTGGCACACAGCTGGCCCATGCAAATATGCATTTCCCCCAGTGAGCCTAATTGCACAGACCCTGTGCAAGGTCAGGGAGGACGAGGAGCAGGTCTTCCTAGTAGCACCCTACTGGCCCACCCAGACGTGGTTCTCGGACCTTACGCTCCTCACGACAACCCCCCCGGCGAATTCCCCTGAGGAAGGACCTTCTTTCTCAGGGACGGGGCACCATCTGGGACCCACGACCAGACCTCTGGTATCTCCACGTCTGGCCCTTGTATGGGACTCAGAAGACCTAAGTGGCCTACCACCTGCAGTGGTAGACATGATCACTCAGGCTAGGGCTCCCTCTACGAGGTACTTGTATGCCTTGAAGTGGCATCTGTTTGCTAAGTGGTGTTTTTCCCGATGCGAAGAGCCCCAGAGATGCGCAGTCGGATCGGTGCTTTCCTTCCTGCTGGAGAGGCTGGAGGGGTGCCTGTCACCCTCCTCCTTGAAGGTGTATGTGGCCGCCTTTTCGGCACATCACGATGCAGTGGATAGTAAGTATTTTGGGAAGAACGACTTGATCATCAGGTTCCTGAGAGGCGCTAGGAGGTTGAATCCCTCCAGACCGTGCCTCATCCCCTCATGGGACCTCTCTGTAGTCCTTCGGGGTCTACGGGAACTCCCTTTGAGCCCCTGGAGTCAGTTGAGCTTAAGGCACTCTCTTTGAAGACTGCCCTCCTGACTGTGCTCACTTCCATCAAGAGGGTAGGGGACCTGCAGGCATTCTCTGTCAGCAAATCATGCCTGGAGTTCGGTCCGGGTTACTTTCACGTGATCCTGAGACCCCGACCGGGCTATGTGCCCAAGGTTCCCAAGCCTTTTAGGGATCAGGTGGTGAACTGGCAAGCGCTGCCCCAGGAGGAGGCAGACCCAGCTTTGGCATTGCTGTGTACAGTGTGTGCTTTACACATCTATTTGGATCGCACGCAGAGCTTTAGTTGCTCCGAGCAGCTCTTTGTCTGCTTTGGTGGACAGTGGAAAGGAAGCACTGTCTCCAAACAGAGCATTGCCCACTGGGTCGTTGACGACATCATGATGGCATATCACGCTCAGGACGTGCTGCACCCCGAGGGGTTACAAGCCCACTGTACTAGGAGTGTAGCAGCCTCCTGGGCCCTGAGCAGTGGTGCCTCTTTGGCAGACATCTGCAGAGCAGTGGGCTGGGCAACACCCAACACCTTTGCGAGGTTCTACAGTCTCCGGGTTGAGCCAGTTTCGTCCTGTGTATTGTCAGGTACGAGCAGGTAAGTTCCGGGACAGCTGGCCGGGTGTACTGCTTGCGCATAGCGCCTTTCCCCTCCCTTGAGGTGAAGACGTCCCAGCACTTTTGACTCCCAGTCCTGTTCACGAGCTGTGATGCCTGTATGAATTTCCTCCTTAGCCCTGTGGCAGACAAGTTTGCGGAGAAACTCGCTGCCGGCCCAGTACGTGTGTTAATTAGGCCCTGTACTGGGGTAGGTGCTTCACATGTGCTGGTTCACCGTAGGTGACCCCACGTGATATCTTCTGCTATATCGTTTCCCTGTCGGTAAACTGCGTCTTCCTTGGTCACCATGTTTGTAGAAACTCCTCCCCCCTTGGGTAGGACCTACCTTGCGACTTCTCCACATGACATACTTCCGACAAGACTCGGTGAGACCATGTGGCGTATTTCCACTCAAAATACACCCCCCCCCTTCTGTGGGCAGGGTGTTGTCTTCCCCTTGGGAGTGACACCCCCCTCCGACATAGACATTTATGGCCCCCAGTCGGTTAACAAATTCCACTCTTTTGGGGAGAAAAAAGAGGAAAAGAGGCCACGGCTGGGCTAGCCTGTCCCTATTTGTTGAGCAGTCGACTTGTTCCTGAAGGACCGTTCGACGCTCATAAGAGCGTTGGAGGTGGTTACGTGACGGCCTAGTGCACTTGCTACGAGGCACACAGTGGTCTGCCTGTCTCGCACTGCCAGTCCACGTAACACAGTTCAGCTAGTTGTGCCATTTTGTATAGGGACCCCTAGTGTCACTACATCGACACAACGTCGAGTGAGTGACAGATAGGGAACGTCCTGGTTACTTTCGTAACCTCCGTTCCCTATCTGTCACTCACTCGACGTTGTGTCGATGTAGTGACACTAGGTTACTTTCGTAACCTCCATTCCCTGATGGAGGGAACGAGACATTGTGTCCCTCTTGCCACAACACTGAACTACCTGCTGAAATGGCCGGGACCTTGTCTCGGCTCCTCAGCACAAAATGTAATAAATAGACACTTAAATGAGTTGAATATGATACATTTTGAAGATTAAAAGAAAAAAACAGATAATGACAAAAAACCAATCCTCAAGCCAAAGTGTTGTACAAGATGATTCCACCTTCACCCATAGTAATGAAAAAATCATGAAAAAACATTTTTAAAAAAGCTGCATTATGATACAGATTAAGAGGTTGATGTTAACCATGCGCACAAGAAAACAGGCACCGGCAGATCACGCGGCGCCACAGGCATGCGATAAAGGCAGTCACAGCATGTCGTGAAGCCCTTCACCAATAGTGGTGAAATCAGAGTCCGTGAAAACCTCAACAGGGTCTTCTTACCCCGCTGATTCCACCAAGCCCATTCCTTTGGCTGTGGTTTCGCTAGATAGTAGGTAGGGACAGTGGAAATCTCGTTCATCTTCATGCATGTCACTAATTAGATGACGAGGCATTTGGCTACCAGAGGACGCGTGGACGCCGATGGGGGACCCAGCGTGGGTCATAGCTGGGGAGATCTGCGAGAAGGGCCCGGCGCACATCCAGAGTCGCCGCCACGGCACCGAGGCACACACCGCCCGCCAGACCCATCCTCGTCACGGCAGACATCCCCCTCCACGCGACCCCCCGTGAGCCGCCCGGCCTCCCCCCGTGAAGGGGGCAACGGCAACTGGACGGACTAGAGGGGAAGGGGAGAGGCGGCCGCGCTTCAGGCGGGAGGCACGGCAGAGGCACACCGGAACAGCCGCTCCCCCAGCCGCGGCGCAGGCCCAGCCACGCTTCACACCCTGGCCCGACCGGCCCAGCCCTTAGAGCCAATCCTTATTCCGAAGTTACGGATCTGACTTGCCGACCTCCCTTACTTATAGGGAAGTAGTAAGGCCGGGAGGTCCTCGGAGCGCTTATTTGGTAGCTCTGTGGATTGTGGACGCTGCGCGACGCCCCCTAGATAATTTTTGCCAACGCGCAGCCCTGCTCTGCATCGACCAGTGGGTCCTCAGATGACCAGAGGCATCCCCGAGTGGCTGCGCCCCACGGTGGCCGCACTACGAGCGTTCAAAAACTGAAAGCATTTACATGCAGTCCTGCAGCTGACCGCTGGGTGGCGCCACCACGTCCCACCTCAGGCTTATTTCAGTGGGCTCCCTCTCCATTCAAATAAACCACAGGTGGGCTCTTTTTTGGGGGAAGGTGTGGGCTGACCACGAAAACCCTATAGGGCCAAATGCCCACTATATTACATCACTTCCCCCTCGGGGTGCCAAGGACCGCCCCCACGACCCACGTAGCCACTAAACAGCCCCTTACCAGCTATTTTGGGGAAAAGCCCACGGAAGCGAGCCTTTGATTGGCCAACAGCTGGGGCGTGTCCGGGAGGGGGCGGTGCTGACCACAAACACACTATTTGTCCACATTCACACTCTATTACAGGAGTTTGTCCCTGGGGGTCCACGGACCGTGGGGGTGTGTCCCGGAGGGGGCGGGGCTGACCATGAACACACTATTTGTCCACCTTCTCGCTATATTACAAGACTTTGTCCCTGGGGGACCACAGGCCCCTGGAGTATATCCAGTAGGGGACGGGGCTGACCAGAAAACAACTACTTGTCAATTTACCCACTAAATTGAACCACTTTCTCACTGTTTTCTGAGGACCCTCTGTGTGTGTCTGGGAGGCAGTGGGTCTGTCCAAGGACAAATGATTTGTCCCCTTTGACCATGTTAATATATGTATGACTTGCAAGTGGGTGCAGTAGCAATTTAATTCACTTGTGATGCGACAGTGGTAGATCTAATCAATGACAATTACAAAACAGCCTAAAGAGAGGAGGTGACACTCTGACACGCTGTCACCCCCAACATACTAAATGTCCATTTCCAATTTATTGTATTGGTCTATTACCCCTGTGTCCACCAACATACTAAATGTCCATTTTCAATTTATTGTATTGGTCTATTGTGTCCACCAACATATTAAATGTCCAATTCAAATTTATTGTATTGATGTATTCACTCTCAGTCCATCAACATACCAAAGGTCCATTTCCAATTTATTGTATTGGTCTATTGTGTCCACCAACATATTAAATGTCCATTTCAAATTTATTGTATTGATGTATTCACTCTAAGTCCACCAACACACTAAAGGTCCATTTCCAATATATTGTGTTGGTCTATTGTGTCCACCAACATATTAAATGTCCATTTCCAATTTATTGTATTGGTCTATTGTGTCCACCAACATACTAAATGTCCATTTTCAATTTATTATAATGGTCTATTACCCCTGTGTCCACCAACATACTAAATGTCCATTTCCAATTTATTATATTGGTCTATTGTGTCCACCAATATATTTAATGTCCATTTCCAATTTATTGTATTAATGTATTTAATCTAAGTCCACCAACATACTAAATGTCTATTTCCAATGTATTATATTGGTCTATTACCCCTGTGTCCACCAACATATTAAATGTCCATTTCCAATTTATTGTATTGGTCTATTGTGTCCACCAACATACTCAATGTCCATTTTCAATTTATTATAATGGTCTATTACCCCTGTGTCCACCAACATACTAAATGTCCATTTCCAATTTATTATATTGGTCTATTGTGTCCACCAACATATTTAATGTCCATTTCCAATTTATTGTATTAATGTATTTAATCTAAGTCCACCAACATACTAAATGTCTATTTCCAATGTATTATATTGGTCTATTACCCCTGTGTCCACCAACATACTAAAGGTCCATTTCCAATATATTTTACTGGTGTAATAACCCTAGTCCACCAACATACTAAATGTACATTTTCAATGTATTGTATAGGTCTATTACCCCTAAGTCCACCAATATACTAAATGTCCATTTTCTGAGATGAGCACAGAAGTACCAGTTTCAACTTCCTAGCTAAACCCAGAGCTGAGATGTGTCCCATGTACAATTTATCGCATTCAAAATTTTAGGTGGTTCGTGGACAGTAAAATTCTGAGGTTTTGAAGGGTGTATGCTGTTCAGGGGGCATCATAGAGTCATCTAAATGTGATTTTGATTCATACATTTTATCCTGGAGTTATAAAAATGATGTCCACCAAACACCTATTTAAGCCCATTAGATAGATTGTAAGTGGGATGGACCACGGGCAATTTATTTGCATTGCCTGAAATAGTCACTTGGTGGACATCTGTTTTTAATGTGTGGGATTGGTTAATTCACTGAATATCACATTTAGGTGACTGTATGACACTCCCTGAACAATATACACCCTTCAAAACCTCAAAATTCGACTGTCCACGAACCACCTAAAATTTTGAATGGGATAAATTGTAACTGGGTCCTCTGGCCGTATGCCCAAGCCGGGAACAGTGAGGGTCCCCGGCTTGAAAACGTTGCAAATGTTGGATGTCAAAAAAGTGATGTTGAAAAAAAGTTTTGTTGAAAAAATGACTAAGTAATTTTGGGAGAGGGTGTAAGAACCAGACCCTCCGCCGAACCGGCCGAGGCCGAGAGGGTGCACCTTGGTGGGCATAAAGCAGCTCTATGTACTGCCTGGATGTCATAAAAGTGATGTTGAATTTTTTTTCTGATTTAATTGATGTCCATGGGGAAAGGGTCAGGTTCAGTTGATTTCAATGGGGAGACAGTGTATATGACCTTATACAAGCTATGTGACACCTCTGGGCATGAAAGAATAGCACAAAGTGCCTGGAATAAAGAGCATTTTGTGTAAAATAACTAAGTTAGTGCAGTCTGGATGAGCTTTTGATCCATGTTGACCGTGAGAGTGACTGTAACCGAGGAGGGTGTGTGTGTCACCGCATTGACAACTTGCCCCAGGCCCCTGGAGGTGCTGAAACAACAGGTATGTATGGTGATTTATCCTAGCAGGTGCACTTGAGCTCCAAAGGGACAGTGTCAGTGTGCTCCTCTCATTCTCCTCTCTCTATGGTGTGACTTTTGAGAGAATCAGAGAAAGTCCAAAAATTTCACGCAAAAAATTGAAACTGTCTGTGATTTTGTTATAAAACATACACATTTTTAAGCACTTTTGAACAGTGCAATTCTCAATATGTCAACTATGTATGTATGTATGTATCTATCTGTCTATCTATCTATATGACTTTAATATCATTTTTATTGCATGTATGTAACTAACAACTCTCTAAAATGTTTATTTATCTAAGAAATAGCTGTCCACGAACCATATATTTGCCACCATTCAAATAAATTGTATGTGGGCACTTCCTTCAAGACAGCAAAAAGACAAAAGTGCCCACGTGCAATTTATTTGAATGGTGGAAAATACATGGTTCGTGGATGGTCATTTGTATGGCTTTTCTTGCTATTTGCATGCAAAATTATCAATAAAACATCAAGAATGTCACTCAAAATAATCAATGGAACCCATTTATGCAACTTCTCAAAATATTGTATATTTCGCTAAAAAATGACTGTCCACGAACCATGTATTTGCCACCATTCAAATAAATTGTACATGGGCACTTCCTACAAGACAGCAAAAAGACAAAAGTGCCCACATGCAATTTATTTGAATGGTGGCAAATACATGGTTCGTGGACGGTCATTTGTATGGCTTTTCTTGCTATTTGCATGCAATATTATCCATCAAACACCATGTATAGCACTCCACATACTCAATGAAACTCATTTATGCAAGTTACAACTCATAATACTGTATCATTTGCATTAAAATGATTGTCCATGAACCCTGTATTTGAATTCCATTAAATAAGCTGCAGATGGGACCTTCCTTTTGGACTTAGACATTTTTTGAGGAAAAATTGCCACACTCTTTATTTATATGACTTTAGTAGCATGTGTATGAAATATTATCAATAAAACACCCTGTATATCACTCAACATACTCAATGGAACCCAATTATGCAACTTACATCTCAAAATATTGTATAATTCGCTAAAAAATGACTGTCCACGAACCATGTATTTGCCACCATTCAAATAAATTGTACGTGGGCACTTCCTGCATGACTTGGCAAAAACACAGGAAGTGCCCACATGCAATTTATTTGAATATTCAAAAATACATGGTTCGTGGACGTCATTTTGAAAGCTTTTCTTGCTATTTTCATGCAATATTATCAATAAAACATCAAGTATATCACTCAAAATAACCAGTGGAACCCATTTATGCAAATTGCAGCTCAAAATAACGTATAATTAGCTAAAAAATGGCTGTCCACGAACCATTTATTTTTCACCATTCAAATAAATTGTACGTGGGCACTTCCTGTGTGACCTGGTGAAAATAACCTTAAATTTGAGGCTAAGACCTAGGGGCTTCGAATACTTCATCTTTGTGCTCTCATAAACAATATATTAAAAATCAGTGTCCCTCAGAGTTTGGGAAGTACTTAAAAAAAAAATCAAGAAAAATATTAAAGAAAAATAACTGTCACTTTTCATTCACAAGTCAGCCAATTAAGCACTTAACGGACACATTCAGACTTCAAACTTTGCACACTGTCTAAGGTCCTGCAGCCCCCAAATTTCACACGGTGGTAGCCCGATGACCCTCGAAAGACATATAGAGAGCACGAGACTCTAGAAAAAAGGAAACGTTTTTTTGACAGTTTATGCTAGATTCTCACACACAGGTCTCTTGCACTCATAGCTTGACAGAGCCTTTTGAGTTAGATTAGAGACAACTAGGGTAGGGTTTGGATGTATGCTCAGGAAGGATCTAGACACCCCAAATTTTAGGGCCCGATTAGGGGGCCCCAGACGGTCGAGGATTGAATGGAATAAATTGCTCGTGGGATGCACCTTGGCCCATGTGCAACAGTACATTCATCAGAGGCTTTAATACTTAGCAAGCACCTACTACTAGTGTAGTAGTGTCTGAAGAGGTGGGCATACTGTGAATTTATGAAAAACACATGCACCCGATCTCTAAAATTAATTTATATTTATATACAGTACATACTGTATGTAAAATGTGTATGATTTGTTTTTTCCATTAAAACTGGGACTGTTGCAATTATAGTCCCACATAAACTAACAAAATGTATACCAGGGTAAGTTTCTTGCTGGCATGGTGTACAGTACACTACTAAGAACAATGGTATGGTAACTTGATGTTAAATATGTATTTAAATTAATAGGTGTCATTGATGTTCCTTTTATTAGGCTACTATGAATTTTTTAAAATAATTTATCATTACTCTAACTAATAAACTAATTCATAATACACAATAAACTGTTAAGCATTGTAGCTAATATGAGTGTAGTAATGTTCACAATAACATGTTATCTTGTAATACCATATACTGTATATCCTACATAAAAATTATTGGTTATTTGTTTTATTTGTGTACGATTATGTGCTTTTCTGTGTATAGTGAAATCGCTTTCCTATTTAGGAATATAAATTTAAATTATTTGATATCACGAGAAAAAGGCACCACAAACAGCAGAAAAAGTCATAAAGAACATCTAAAACTAGCACAGGTGCAATAACATTCAGTATATTCACAAAGTTTAATTGCACAAGTTAAACGTAAATGTATATATATTGTATATATTTACATTTAGCAGAGAAATAAATTTACAGTGCAAATTACGGTTACTCCAGGGATGTTTGTGCATCAGCATTAGATGCTGGAAATGTCCCGCCCCTTACTGAAACTGAAAATATGATTGTTAGCAAATATCCAATCGTGTCTGAAATGAACATTCCGATTGGTCATTCCGAACTTAGTCGGATTGTCTGTCTTGCTAGTGCCATCAGTTGCGCTCCTGCAGCTCTGGACACCCTTAGAGAGAATCTCTGTACACTTTAAAATATATACTGTGTATATATACACAGAATGTAATTGACTCAACGGTGTTGTGGCATCACATTAGCAGATTGAAAAAGTTCCGGGTTAAAAGACTTGTTGTTCTGCCGGCCATACGTATCATCACTTATTTCAGGTGGGCATACACAAAATCCTAAGAAAGATAGGTGGGCATACAGTGTATGCCTGCATATGCCCTAGACTACACTACTGTCCAGCAGCTGTTTCTCTATCATTACCTCTACGAGGCACTGATCCCTCTTGTTTGAATAAGCCTTGTGGCGGTGCAAGCGCTTGTGTCTTTCAGCATGCATGTTAAAATGAGCGGAAGAAGAAACAGTTCCTGTCCTGCTGAAGTATTTGCTAATGTAGCCTAATCCTTTTTATTTCACTTTGAAGCTTATGATTATTGTTCATGTTCATGGTAACCAAATAATATTATCCCTAGTTAAAAAATATCAATATTTTTGTGTGAGGATTGATATTTTTTATACAACATCAGTATCAGAAGTATGGATACTTTTGGATCAATCCGCCCATCCCTAGTAGCCTGTCCAATACCAGTTTCTGGAGGTACCTTCATACGCAAATGATGTCTGTTGAGTCATTGACTGATAGGGCAGAGGCAACAAGACAGCTACCTTTGGTTTCGGATGCAGCCATTATCTTCAGCAAGCTGAATAACAAACAGTCTTTTTATTTACTTGTTCGTTGAACGGTTGTATAAAAGATATAATTCAATCATATAGTGAATTTTATCTCTTCTGACACAAAGGACAAAGAAGCATATCCTCCAGAGAAACAATTAGTTGCAAGATTGTGAAAGGGGGGGGCTCTTTGAAGAGCTAAATCGATTTCCTAATGTAATTAAGAGCAACGTTGCATTATAGGTGCACTAGTGCAGTTACTTGTGCAGTAAGCTTGTGTGAGCTTGACTGGATTGGAAAAATAGGGCAAAGTGAAAGTTTGGCCTTAGACAACAGGAGACAAGTGAAAATTAAGGCAGTAAGGCAGATGCTATTTGCACCCTGGTGCAAATAATGGTAGATACTAATTTCACCCTGGTGCACATAGTGTCAGATACTATATACACCCATATTTAAATGTTAACATACAGTATGGGCATCACCGCAGTGTGTTTATTGTGTTTATTTAGAGTCCCACAGACACACTACATTAACCCCTTCCCCTAAACCTAACCCTACATTAGAAAAAATAACCTTGGTTTTACGACAGTAACCACAGTTTCACTATGGTATTTTGTTGTGAATTTACAGTTACCACAAAATTAACCATAAAATGATGGTTTCTGTCAAAAAAACATGGTTACTACAATATTAATATAGTAATACAGTAATGCAATCTTCACACAAGCGATGCCAAGCCGCGAGAGGGAACGAGTGCAATCGATGACCCCGCCTCTGGATCAAACTCTTCTCTGCACTCCCCAACATTCACCGTGACCAAATCACTGCGATGAAATCAACATTAATATGAATTTTTATCTATTATTTTAAGTATTATTAAAGGAAATATTAAGAGTGGAAAGGAAATCGGATGGGGAAAAGAGATCGGCGAAAGGCGAATTCGAACCGCGGTCGCTAGGATAACATTACACATTCACACTGTCTTTACACCCCACGCCACTGCAGCATCACCTATTGTTTAGTTTGTTGTATATTCCTGTGGTTCCACCAGACTATTGGAGTGCAAATAGTTGCAAATAGACACTCCAAAATTATAAAGACTCCTCTCAAGAAGTCTACCACCATGCTTTATATAAAGGCACCGTACATTTTAAGATGCAGCATCATTTAGTAGGTTGATTCATCTACTCAATTTGTAATCATTTATTTACATGACCCAATTTTGAAGCTGGATATTTTAAAGAGATATATTTTAATTAAGGAAAATTGTCCCTAACATCCTTCCATAAGGTAGATTATACGCTTATACTCTTAATACCAGAGCTGAAGAAGTTTGAAAGAAAAAGTGGATCTTTTCATATGGGTTTCCACAACATGAACACTATAATGACAGCATTATTATTACAAAGCATTACAGGCAGAAGTTTTCTTATTCAAGATAGATAAGGTGGGATCCAGACACTCTGAATATGTTCTCCTCAGCTCTCATGTTTTTGAGCACTTTTACAAGATGCATGGGTCAGGGGCCCCAACTTTACAACAAAACAGAATTATTTTTAGTGGTATCCCCTCATATTAGGATTGTGTTCATTTGGTGATGATTTGTGATTGGTCAATCATGACATTCTGTGGTCATATATTTTTGTACAAAGACCACTACACTGTATAATTGACTACTGTCAGGCAACCGATTTCCTACATGTGCTAGTTTTATTTCACATAAAAATTTTTTTAAATTAGAATCAAAATTTCATGTTCATTTATCGATTTATTTGTTATGTAGCTGTGTAATAAATAGGATAATGTAAGCTTTGTGTTGGTTTCCTGATCACGCTGACAGGGTGCTAACTGTTCAATTCGGATATCCAGAAACAGCTATGATGCAATTACTTTTTCTCACCACACAACAGCCATAGTCATAATATGTCACAGTCCCTCATCCTTTACTGCTTAAATACTTATTGTTCTAATTTTATAATTATGTCGATTCCTTGATCAAATGTAGACTATGATAGAGTGGTATGTAGCACAATAACACAATTACAATAACACAAATATCAAGCGCATAGGCTAACAAGAGTGTTTTATATAACTCATAGCTTTCCCTGGTTTTCCCTTTTTGATATGTGTATGGCTCCCTCACCTGAACATATGGTGAACAGCTGCAGTTATGGCCTCCAATTTTCCGACATTTCTTATGTTACAGGGACAGTTTACCAAAAATGGATAATTAGTTAGCAGAGTAGATGGCTAACAAATGGGCAAAAGCTAGGTTTACACATACATTGAGAGAAAACACAGCACAAATAACTAAACAACAAATAGAAAACAAATGGAAACTTCAGAAAAAAATCAATGGGCAATGTAAATGATCTACTGTACTTACTGAGTCTAATATTCCATGTGGTGCTTACAGAGACAGCCTCAGGTTTCAGGTGTTTTTTTGTGTTTTTTGTTTTTCATGTATGGACAGTTCTCGTAGCACAACAGCAGTTGGGATATAATTGTACAAACGAAGGAATTTTCCTTATATACCCTTGAGGAAATAAATCATTTTCTGGATGATACTTTTGGTAAACCGGTGAATGTTAAAGATTTTTTCCCAGACATCGAGAAGTTTGTTAGGTCTGTTACAGTTTTTCAAAAAGCAGTTGGTTTTGATCTTTTGAGTGAAAAGAAGCATTTTCGGCTAATGAAGCATCTTACAGCGATAAGAAAATGCAGAAAAGGGAAAAATTGTTTTTGATTGACTGACCAGAAATGCATCACATGGGCTTTCTATGTTTCTTTCTTTTTGTGATATGTCTGTCTTTCTCCCTCTTTAATACATATATGGATATCTTGAGAGTGGGCTTCATTAATGTTAATGGTGGGAGGGATAGACATAAACGTAATTTGGTCTTGGAAAGCATACAGCTAAAAAGACTAAATGTTGTAATGCTTCAGGAAACTCATAGTGATGTAGATAATGAAGCTGATTGGAGAATTTTTTTGGAAGGGGCTACAGATACTTAGCCATGGGACAAATTTTAGTGCAGGAGTGGCAGTTCTTTTTTCACCAGGAACTAGAGTTAATATTTTAAGTTCAGAAGAAGTAATACAAGGTCGTCTTGTTTTAGTAAAAGCTGAAATTGAAGGTTTTCTTTTTTGTTTTATAAATGTGTATGCACCGAATGTGGGGCATGAGAGAATCACATTTTTCAGTATTTTAAGTGGAATATTGAGACAGTGTTACAATAATAGCAACGTGATTATTGGGGGAGACTGTAATTGCACTGAAAATTTTACAATTGATTGAACTTCTGAAGAACCTCATATGCAATCTTCTATTTATCTGTCTAAATTAGTAAAAGAAACTGAACTTTTAGTTATGTGGAGGATCAAACATAATACTGCCCAACAATATACTTGAGTAAAAGTCTCTGATAATAGAGTGAGTGGTGCCCGGTTGGACAGAATTTATCTAAGTGTTTTAGTAATCGGGTCATTGAGTGCTCAATTTTTCCAGTGGATTTCTCAGATCATCATATGGTTTTTATGTCATTAAGTTTGTCACTTGTCACAATTTTCTAGGAAATCTTCATATTGGCACTTTAAAGCTTTATTGCAAGATGCTAATTTCTGTAAACATTTTGTGGTTTTCTGGGAATGTTGGAAAAAAATAAAACATACTTTTGAAAATTTTAGACAATGGTGGGAAATTGGGAAAATACAAATACAAATGATCTGTCAGCAGTATATACAGTCAATTCTACAAAGAGGACAAAAAATGCTATTCAACTCTTGAAAGATCTATAGATTCAATAGAGAAAGAATTGTTGGACAGATATGATCCTGGTTTGTTTTACTGTTTACAACAACAAAAAAGAGTGAGTTGGGGTCCTTCTTAAATGAAAGGGTGAAAGGAGCCTTGGTGAGGTCTCTTTTTATTTCAGATAATGATATGGATGCCCCAAGTGCATTTTTTTTAATTTTTTTTATTTGGAACGTTCAGTAGCACAGCACAAACAAATGGTTTGCCTCCGTCTGCCTGATGGAAGGGTTACCACTAACATTGCAGAGATGCGTCATCATGCAGTGGATTTTTATTCCTGTTTTTATACTGCAGAACATTGTGACTCGGACTGTGCTGAACAGTTATTTCAAGGTCTTCCTAAATTGGACTCTGATTCAAAGACTGCTTTGGACTCTTTTTTTATCCTTTGAGGAGCTCACATCTGCAGTTATACAGCTCAGCTCGGGGCGTTCCCCTGGTGTTGATGGTTTGACATCAGAGTTTTATAAAACACTTTTAGAACCTTCTTGGTGTTGATCTTTATGAGGTATTTTGTGAATGTTACAAAGATGGATTTTTGCCCGTTACCTGTCGCCGTGCTGTTCTTTCTTTACTTCCTTTACTTCCTTATTGACTATGGAATACAAGATTTTATAAAAATGTCTTGCTAATAGATTAAAGAAATATATTCATACAATAGTGCATAAAGATCAGACATATTGTGTACCAAATAGGTCAATAATGGATCATTTGTTTTTAGTACGAGACATTTTAGACATTTGTAAAACTTTTAATTTAGGGGTTGGGTTAGTTGCCTTAGATCAGGAAAAAGCTTTTGATCGGGTAGATCACAGTTATTTGTTCAATTTACTTAAAGCTTTTGGTTTTGGGGAAGGTTTTTTAAAATGGATACAACTGCTTTATGCTGGTGCTTTATGCATGGTAAAAGTAGGGGGTGGGTTGAGCAAACCAATTTCTGGCCATTGAACCTCTACTTTTTAATATAAGAAAGACTTTATGTGGTTTTTCAATACCAAATGTGTTTCAGAATTCAAATATTACTCTTACTGCTTATGCTGATGATGTGACTGTGTTTGTTAATCATGGGCAGGATATTAATGCCCTGTCTGAAGTTCTTCAGTTATATGAGAAGTCTTCATCAGGCTTTTTGGGCAGGTCAAGATGCTTTACATTGTTTACCATCACTGCCAGGAAAGCTTAATTGGGGCAAAGACGGGTTAAAAATCTTAGGAGTCCATTTGGGTTCAAGTGATTTTCAAAAGTTAAATTGGGAGGGTGTAATGGAGAAAGTATGCACCCGATTGTCTCGCTGGACCTGGTTGCTACCCAAACTATCTTACAGGGGGAGAGTCTTGATTGTCAATAATTTGGTTGCTTCCACCTTGTGGCACAGATTTAATGTGCTACAACCACCTGCTGGACTAGTGCAAGAAGTCCAAAGAAAGTTGGTGACTTTTTTCTGGTTGGCACAACACTGGGTTCATTCCTCTGTACTCTTTCTTCCAGTACAAGAAGGGGGGCACAGTTTGGTGGTTATCAAGTCCAGGCTAATGACTTTTCGTTTACAAGCTGCCCAGAGACTATTATATACAGTGCATCCGGAAAGTATTCACAGCGCTTCACTTTTTCCACATTTTGTTATGTTACAGCCTTATTCCAAAATGGATTAAATTTATTATTTTCCTCAAAATTCTACAAACAATACCCCATAATGACAACGTGAAAGAAGTTTGTTTGAAATCTTTGCAAATTTATAAACAAAAATAAAATAATAATAAAAAAAAAAAAAAAAAAACATCACATGTACATAAGTATTCACAGCCTTTGCTCAATACTTTGTTGAAGCACCTTTGGCACCAATTACAGCCTCAAGTCTTTTTGAGTATGATGCTACAAGCTTGGCACACCTATTTTTGAGCAGTTTCTCCCATTCTTCTTTGCAGGACCTCTCAAGCTGCATCAGGTTGGATGGGGAGTGTCGGTGCACAGCCATTTTCAGATCTCTCCAGAGATGTTCAATCGGGTTCAAGTCTGGGCTCTGGCTGGGCCACTCAAGGACATTCACAGAGTTGTCCCATAGCCACTCCTTTGTTATCTTGGCTGTGTGCTTAGGGTCGTTGTCCTGTTGGAAGATGAACCTTCACCCCAGTCTGAGGTCCAGAGAGCTCTGGAGCAGGTTTTCATCAAGGATGTCTCTGTACATTGCTGCATTCATCTTTCCATTGATCCTGACTAGTCTCCCAGTTCCTGCCGCTGAAAAACATCCCCACAGCATGATGCTGCCACCACCATGCTTCACTGTAGGGATGGTATTGGCCAGGTGATGAGCAGTGCCTGGTTTCCTCCAGGCATGACGCTTGCCATTCAGGCCAAAGAGTTCAATATTTGTTTCTCATGGTCTGAGAGTCCTTCAGGTGCCTTTTGGCAAACTCCAGGCGGGCTGTTATGTGCCTTTTACTGAGGAGTGGCTTCCGTCTGGCCACTCTACCATACAGGCCTGATTGGTGGAATGCTGCAGAGATGGTTGTTCTTCTGGAAGGTTCTCCTCTCTCCACAGAGAAATGCTGGAGCTCTGTCAGAGTGACCATCGGGTTCTTGATCACCTCCCTGACTAAGGCCCTTTTCCCCCGATCACTCAGTTTGGCCGGGCGGCCAGCTCTAGGAAGAGTCCTGGTGGTTCCAAACTTCTTCTATTTACAGAAGATGGAGGCCACTGTGCTCATTGGGACCTTCAATGCTGTACCCTTCCCCAGATCTGTGCCTCGATACAATCCTGTCTCGGAGGTCTACAGACAATTCCTTGGACTTCATGGCTTGGTTTGTGCTCTGACATGCACTGTTAACTGTGGGACCTTATATAGACAGGTGTGTGCCTTTCCAAATCATGTCCAATCAACTGAATTTACCACAGGTAGACTCCAATCAAGTTGTAGAAACATCTCAAGGATGATCAGTGGAAACAGGATGCATCTGAGCTCAATTTTGAGTGTCATGGCAAAGGCTGTGAATACTTATGTACATGTGATTTTTGTTTTGTTTTTTATTTTTAATAAATTTGCAAAGATTTAAAATGAACTTCTTTCACGTTGTCATTATGGGGTATTGTTTGTAGAATTTTGAGGAAAATAATGAATTTAATTTATTTTGGAATAAGGCTGTAACATAACAAAATGTGGAAAAAGTGAAGCGCTGTGAATACTTTCCGGATGCACTGTAACAATGATAGTGCTTGGTTTGACACCACAGTTGTACTTTTGAAAAGAGCTGGTGGAATGGGACTTTGTACGCATTTGTTTCTGATGAAGCTAGAAGAGGCTGAGCTTACAGATCTTACTCCTTTCTACAAATCTGTTTTGGAAGCCTGGAAGGTTTTTGATTTTTCAAGATCACCTGAAGTACCTGCTGAGATGTGGCTGTTGGAGGAACCATTGTTTTTTAACTCATTCCTGCCTTCGATACTTTTATCCTCATCATTTTTACGTTCACGTTTACTGTCTGCCAGGTGCACAAAGCTGGGTCATATACTGCATACCAGTTTCTTTGGGCAAGAAAGCTGGGGTGAGGTCAACTCGACTATTACAAAAACTCACCACAGAGGTGCTTGGGGAACTGGATTTTAACTATAGTTCTTTCTTGGACAATCCAACTATAATTGATGAATGGAGAAAGGGATGTGAGTATTTTTTTCCCTCTCTGGTTGTAAGAGCTGCTGTGGGGGACTGGCAGGATGAAGAGGGATGTATACTGTCTTTTAGAAATCCACAAATGGATGACTTTGAGTCAGTAGGAAAGAAAGCCCTTTATGTCACCTGCGTAAAGGTGTCTAATTTACATTCTTTGGCTGGGGTTCTTTCAACGAGATGGACAGAAGTTTTTGGCACTGACTCTTCCCCTAAAGGTAGTTGGCGTATCCTGTACAAATGTCCGATTGACAAGCGGGCTGGTGACCTCCAGTAGAGGATTGTACATGGATCTATAGCTACAAACAGACATGTGGTGCATCTTGAGCCTAGTGTCAGTATGGGTGGTCCTTTTTGTTCAGAGATTGAATCTGTTTTTCATCTGTTTAAGATTGATGGAACTTTTTTCCTTGTTAACACAACTGGTTACATCTTTGAATCAGAATCAGAATGAGCTTTACTGCCAAGTATGCTTACACATACAAGGAACTTGTCTTTGTGACAGGAGCTTCCAGTACACAACAATACAAAAAACAGCAAAAAGACTTTTAAAAAATAATTAAAAGTGAATAAAAAATAGATAAATATTGAAAAGAAAAAAGTATATATAGAATACACTATATATATATATATATATATATATATATATATATATATATATATATATATATATATATATATACACATACACAAATACACACACATACACATACATATACATACATATACACATATATACACATATGAATATATATACATACATACACATACATACCCACACACACACACATACACATACGTAGTGCAAATCTAAATACAAATCGGTTATGTACAGTGCAAAGGAATGTAATGGCAGAAGAGGTAGGATGTGTAAAAAGACTAAGCTGTGTATTGCACATTATTTATTGCTCAATGGGGCAGTTTTATCTGTTCATGAGATGGATAGCCTGGGGAAAAAAACTGTTCCTGTGCCTGACGGTTCTGGTGCTCAGAGCTCTGAAGCGTCGGTCAGAAGGCAACAGTTCAAAAAGGTAGTGGGCAGAGTGAGTGGGGTCCAGAGTGATTTTTCCAGCCTTTTTCCTCACTCTGGAAGTGTATAGTTCTTGAAGGGGGGGGGGGGGGTGCAGGGGGCAACCAATAATCCTCTCAACAGTCCGAACTGTCCTTTGTAGTCTTCTGATGTCTGATTTCGTAGCTGAACCAAACCAGACAGTTATTGAAGTGCAGAGGACAGACTCAGTGACCACTGAGTAGAACTGTATCAGCAGCGCCTGTGGCAGGTTGAACTTCCTCAGCTGGTGAAGAAAGTACAACCTTTGCTGGGTCTTTTTCACAATGGAGTCAATGTGGGTCTCCCACTTCAGGCCCTGTGAGATGGTAGTGCCCAGGAACCGTAATGACTCCACTGCTGCCACAGTGCTGTTTAGAATGGTGAGGGGGGTCAGTGTTGGGGTGTTTCTCCTAAAGTCCACAATGATCTCCACCATTTTGAGCGTGTTCAGCTCAAGGTTGTTTTGACTGCACCAGACAGCCAGCTGTTTAACCTCCCTTCTGTATGCAGACTCATCGTCAACTCGGATGAGGTCGATTACAGTGGTGTCGTCTGCAAACTTCAGGAGCTTTTGGTGAAACCTTTTCATTTCAGTTGTTTATCTTTGGTCCAAAGTACACAGTTAAGCAAAAGAATGTTTTGGTTTTACTTAATTTCTTATTTGGTAATGCCAAATTAGCTATCTGGAAAACAAGGGAAAATAAGATATCAGGACAAGGTGCAGTAAATCACATTTTTATGTTTTTGGGCCTAATGGTTTCTCATCTTAGAGTGGAATATGCATATTACAAATTGGTTGGGTGTTTACCAATTGTTATGGAAATTTGGGGGATAAACAATGTCTTATGTACAGTTTGTGAAGATGAATTGGTGTTGAATTTTTATTTGTTTTTTATTTTATGATTTATTTTTTATTTGTATTATTATTATTATGATTTTTGTGATTATTATTATCATCATTACATTGTTGTGAACAAATATGATTGTTTATAATTGTTGGTAAAATAAAAGTGCGTGTTAAACCTCTCTCTCTCTCTCTCTTTTTCTTTTCTTTCTTTCTATCTAGACTCACTCGCTCGCTCACTCGCTCACTCCTTTCTCACACACTGCAAACTACAACTGAGGGTTTATAAGGCCTCTAAAGATGTGAATTGCAATTTTGCAATATATGTAGGAAATCATGAGCACTCACAATAAAATGAAGACTCAGTCATATCAGTAACCTTATAAAAGATGTTTTATTCTACATGGAGAGGGTCCGCACATGGGGGATGCCATGTTAGAATCAGATGACCAGCTGAATATTACTCGCTTAATCTCAGTAACCATCCTGTTATTTGACACTTTCACTGATTGATTAAAGTAATCATGACTGACTGAGAATATACATTTCTACAATGACATCTGAAACTGAAAACTATAGATTTTAAATGATACTGCATCCAAGCTGCTAGGTGTCAGTGTAAGTCCAAGATGACACAAAGACAAAAGTTACTGAGTGCACCTTTAATTAGGCCATCCCACATCATTCAACACAGTGCAAGGTAATTACAAGAAGGGGGGAAAGGAGAGAGAAATGTTTCAAAAGCAAAACATACACCCTAATATGCATAATTGGTCTTTAACAGTCAATACACCTCTTCTAATTATTGGAGATTCCAATTTGGCTAGAATTCCTTCTTTTGATGATGATAGAGTACAAATTGACAGTTACCCAGGGGGGAACTTTTTACACATTTCCGAAATTCTAGAGAAATGACCCTCTAATCCAGACACAGACACTGTAATTTTATCAGTAGGCATTAACAACAGGGGACAACACCCCAATAAAACCTGTATTAAACAACTGCAGGAGAGTGTGGAGAGTGTTTAGAACTAAATTCCACAATGCTATTATACATACATCATTACTAAATTATTCAGAATTTACTGCCACGATCACAGCAATCTAACCTTGAAATTCTCAATGAATACATTTATAATCATTTTCAGCCTCTTCAAGGATTGAGTCCACTTAGATTTAACCTTGTGCAACCCTGCATCCTCATGCGCATACATTATATTTTGCCTTTGCTATATGCTATGCATAATTTCATTTCATTTAAACTTACGGATCTCAGTTCAGGACACTCTGAGCTGTCAGTAAAGGGTTAAACTTTCAATGCCCAGAGTCAAGTGACAAAACAACATGGCACCTAATTAGATTTTTACATTAAAACCTGTTTGAGCCAAAAGACTAGAGTCTCTAGTTTCACCCAATATGCCATTTAGTTTTTTATTTAAAAAACATTGTAAGATAAAAGTCAAATAATTTTTATTTGTATAGTTTCAATAGTTTTTTATTTGTGCTTTTCCCAATACACATTGTTCCCAGACTTGGGGAGTAACAGAATACTTGTAATGGTGTTACGTAATCAGGATACAAAAAAACAGTTAACTGTAATCCCTTACAGGTACATTAAAAACAAAGTAATCAGATTACAGGTACATTTTGTTAAAAATGGGAATAGTAGCAGGATTACAATTTTTTTATTTAAAAGCTCTGTTTTTAACAGCCGGTTCAAGCATCCTCTCGTGAGATACTGAGAAATTTAATTTGTTGCCCAAGAATGTATTTTTTTGCAGTTGCTGTACGTACATCTAAGGCTGTGTGGCTGTAAAACAGATTAAATTGTTGTGATGTTTGCAGGTTTGTTTGCTGGTTGACTTACAAATGAGGAATACAACAGATGCGATTCATCCTAAGAAGGCAGCAATTGAGATGTGATGTAATACAAAGTTGCAAACTGCTCAGAGATGCACAAGAATAAATCACACACACACACACAAAATAAAGCTTTATATAATATATAAATATAATATGTATCAAAACATCCTGTGACTTTTTTTTTTATACAATAAATCAACTCTTTCACTTTTACTTCCATATTCTTCTTCTTATGTGTTTTGGTGATTTGCATTCTTCGAGCATATCCCCACCTACTGGCCGGGGCTGGTCAAAGGTGTAGATTTATAGTAATATAGGGCTTAAAAATTGATCTGTTTCTCACCCACACTTATCATATAAATTCTGAAGATATGAATTTAACCACTGGAGTCTTATGGATTACTTTTATTCTGCATTTATATGCTTTTTGGAGCTTCAAAGTTTTGGTCAAAATTAACTTGCATTGTGAGGACCTACAGAGCAGAAATATTCTTCTAAAAATCCTAATTTGTGTTCTGCTGAAGAGAGTAAGTCATACACATCAGGGATGGCTTGAGGGTGAGTAAATGATGAGAGAATTTTCATTTATGGGTGAACTATTCCTTTAAATGGGGTTGATACATTTTCTATAACTGCACAGCTAATAGTTATCACTTTATCATGATCTTGTTGCAAAGTTTTGAAATATAACAACAACTTAATCAGTGACATGAGGAAATAGTTGTATATGCAAGCATTTTAGAGGCATTCATGTGGTAACAGTGGTAAAAGCAGACTTATTGACTCTGGACTGTTTAATTATTGCAAATAATCCATTGATAGTAAATTTTTCCTGTGGCCGAATGTTTAAGGGGGATGAAAAACACGACACCTGGATCTTCTGTCTGGCTCTTCTGCTCAGCAGCACTCTGGTGTACAACAGCTTAGGAGTCATAGACAATATGGCACTGGAAAAACTGCAGTATCCTTTCAACACAGAGGGGAATTCACAAAAAATGAGCCACTTAAAGTTCTGTTATTTGCACATGCTGACTGCGCTGGTTTAGATTCACTAGGAATTATGCAGATGTAAACAATCCTAAAATCTGTGCTAAAATCTGGACTAAATTGTATGTCTTCAGAACACTTGGAATATGATGCATGACTTGCATGGACTACTTTTATGATACCTTTGAGTCCCTTTCTAAGCTTTAAAGTGAGTCGTTGTCTACTGCTGTATTCAAAAGATGGACCGGGATATTCATTTTCTTTTTTCATTTTGTGTTTCGCATAAGAAAGAAAGTCATATGGGTTTGGAACGATATGAGAGTGAGTACTTAATGAGACTTTGGTAGAATAATTTCTTTTATATAAAATTCTATTTACTGCTCACTTTCTGCAGGCGGTAATAGCACAATATTAATTGCACTGGGCACATAGCACATAGTTTTGTAAATAAAGCACAATCTGAGGCCAGTTGACTTAGAGAGGTGGCGTGTTTGCACATGAAATATCCTGATTTCCGTCAATAGCTCTCCTTTGTGCATTCAAGATTGCATGAGAGAAGCTCATTCACAATGGCTTGCGCTTAAACCCTGCAAAGGAAAAACTGAATGCGCTAAGGAGAGGTCAAAAGTGTTTGGAATGAAATAAGGGTGAGTAATTGAAGACAAAATTGTCCTTTATTGGTGAACTATTCTTTTAAACTAGATTGGGAAATAAGACACCGGTTTTTGCACTGAAACCACCTGCCTAATATTGTGTAGGTCCCTTTCGTGCCACCAAAACAGCACCAACCTGCGTCTCAGAATGGCATTCTGAGATGCTATTCTTCTCAACACAATTGTACAGAGTGGTTATCTGAGTTACCGTAGACTTTGTCAGTTCGAACCAGTCTGGCCATTCTCTGTTGACCTCTCTCATCAACAAGGCATTTCCATCCACAGACAGGGTATCCGCAGGTCCTTAAAGTCTTAAATTTACTTTTTGAAATGTAAGGCCATAAAAAGTCTTAAATATCTTAAATTACAAGAAGTCTTAAATTTCGTTTGATGAGGTCTTTTGCGGCGTGAATAGAGGAGAAGCTTAAAACAGCAGAATCTGCGCGAGTAAAAATCATCTCTCTCTCGTGCGTTTAGCAGCTGACGCTTGAGTTTAGTGTGAGCACGCACAGGGAAGTGCATTTTTACTGAACTTACGATGTTACACATGTATAAACATTCATAAACCCGTTAATCCGAAATGCAAATGCCGTTATATTGCGTATCTAACACTGTCGCTCCTGCTTAAAAGCAACAAAGCTGTCAGTGTTAAAATTTGCAAGCACGCAAGGCTGGAGCGGTCTTTTGACGCCTTTCAAATCGTTGCGCTTCCTTATTTTACACTATACCTTTGACAATAATTGTAAAGCTAACAGAACTACTCAGCTGCAGCGTTACACCTGTTATATCTCTCATCTCCATCTCTCGAGATCTAGGGCTGCCAGCGTAATTGACACTGTTCTCACGCTCTCACGCCACATGTCCCTTTTCTCACGCAGTGATAACGTCGCGGAGCAAAGGGGACACTGACAGCGCACGGACAGACAAGACAGAGCAAGCTGCATGATGCTGTGAGTTATTCAGACCAATCGGGGGAAAGCAGCAGCACAGCGTCTCAGTTTCTCTTTCATAATTTAATCTGTTAACATTTTCAATACATCTTGTCAACTTTAAACAGCAATTTTTAAGGTAACTGATATTTGAGATATTTTACTCAAAAATTTAAATTGTCATCACTTACCTTCATGCTGTTGCAAACCTGTATGACTTTCTTATTTCAGTGGATATCAAAAGGAGAAATTAGGGAGTTTCAGTCACCAATCACTTACATTGAATGAAAAACAAGATGCAGTGACAGTGAATGGTGACTGAGACTAAACGTTTTGCTTAACATCTCCTTTTTTGTTCCATGGCAGAGAAAAATGAATTCAGACTTAAGGGTGAGCAGTGATGACAGAAATTACATTTTTGAAAGAACTGCCCTTTAACTACTTGTTAAAGGTATCTGCCAAGAAAAAAAATATAAATGTTATTCAGCAGATGCTAGACCTTATTCGCAGCAGCGATATCTTTGATGTTTAATGACAATGACAACAAGGCTGTGCGGTATAGACGTACAGTCTCTTCGATGAGATGTACTGCAGTTTAAAGTGTTTTTGGATCATTCTGTGTACAAAACATTGAAAAAATCTTTTCAAGGACACTCAGTAGACAAAAAACTCCAGACAACATGAGTTGTGGAAAATCAGATGGGATATTGGAGCTTTTTACAGATTTATACTGTGCATACCTTTGAAGAAATGGTAAGTCTATCCCTCACAGCCTCGTTTCAATTCCCATTAAAAATCAAACATGGCGCTACTGTGAATAAGGTCTATAGACCAATCCTCTTATTTACAAAAATGTCAGCACATGCGCAGTAAGTGGTGGCAGAAAGCCCGTTGATTGTTGTGTTAGATTTGACAGATTAGAGGATTAAATGAAAGTATGACACAAAACCATAATAAATACAAACATGTTCTTAGCGATACAATTACTATAATGATATGAGTTAATAACAAACATGTAATCATGTTCGCTATAAATTTATGCTGCAAAGTCATGAGTTGAAATGATCTCCTCAGTCCAGTCAGCTCTGTTGATGATCTTGAAGCCACAGCAGTCAACGAGAGCCCTCGGAATAATTTTTCAACAACGTAATCCAATAAAAGTTTATTTTTTATGCATGTTTTGCCACCACTTCCGTGTTTGACATAAACGGTGACGTTGCCAAAGCATTGGTCTAATGTGTCATATCTTGCTAGAAAGCAAGTGACTAAAGAGAAGGGTCAAAATATAGGCTACATATTTTAGGCTACATGCATTCTTAATGATTTCATTTAGAGTTTTAATGTTGAATTAACTTAACACATAAATGCACAATAAAATATATATATAAAAAAATAAATAAAACATGTCCAGATACATTCAAGTAGCCTCAATGGTTTTGTATTTACCAGCTAATGAATTAATGTTTTTTTTTTTTTTTTTTTTTGCGAAAGTGGTCTTAAAGTTTTCTTAAGTTGCCCTTAAAAAGTCTTACATTTCATTCCTTCGAACCTGCAGAAACCCTGACAGAACTGCTGCTCACCAGATGTTTTTTGTTTTTGGCACCATTCAGAGTAAATTCTAGAGACTGTTGTGTGTGAAAATCCCAGGAGATCAGCAGTTACAGAAATACTCAAACCAGCCCATCTGGCACAAACAATCATGCCACGGTCCAAATCACTAAGATCAAATTTTTTCCCCCATTCTGATGGTTGATGTGAACATTAACTGAAGCTTCTGACCCGTATCTGCATTATTTTATGCACTGCACTGCTGCCACACTGATTGGCTGATTAGATAATCTCATGGATGTTTGTTGGTGCCAGATGGGCTGGTTTGAGTATTTCTGTAACTGCTGATCTCCTGGGATTTTCACACAGGATTTTCATTTGATGGAAATGCCTTGTTGATGAGAGAGGTCAACAGAGAATGATCAGACTGGTTTGAACTGACAAAGTCTATGGTAACTCAGATAACCGCTCTTTATAATTGTGGTGAGAAGAATATCATCTCAGAATGCTATTCTGAGATGTGGGTTGGCGCTGTTTTGGCAGCACAAGGGGGACCTACACAATATTAGGCAGGTGGTTTTAATGTTGTGGCTGATTGGTGTATTTACTAAATGATATAAATTAACAAGCACACAGTGCAATTCCTCCTAAATGCAACTGCCTGTAGTTATGTGACAGAGCTGAGAGAGCACATCCATGTGAAGTCGGTGAGAAACAATAAGGATGATTCTGCAGAATTCATGAGTGTTTTTCCAACTTTTGTCTGGACTGTTCGTGATTTCACTCTGGAACTAATAAAGGACGATGAAACGATCACATCTGATGAATATCTGGAGGGAGCTTTAAAACTCAAGACAGGTAAGGGAAACTGTATCACATATGTACATACTATCACTGACACACTCTCCTTTCACTCACTTCTGTAGTTCTATAATGATGCTGTATCAAGCAGACTACAATGACATTGAAATCCATTTGTCTGGTACAATAAATTAATAATAAAATAATACTAAAAATAACTATTGCACAACAAGTGAAGACAGTGGACAAGAAAGCTGATAACTGATTAATCTGCCTATATACTTTATTTATAATTGTTTTCACATTTTAGAATAATAGTAAAGCCATCAAAACTATGGAATAACATAAATGGAACTATGGGAATTATGTTGTGACTAAACAAAATCCCAAATAAATCAAAACTGTGTTATATTTTAGCATCGTCAAAATAGTCACCCTTCACCTAGAATTTGCAGAAATGTACTCATACAACACCAATTATACAACACCTAGTATAAAAAAAATAAATAAAATAAAATATTTGGTGCATAACATGGGACTTCGAATTATAAACAAGCCTGAAATACTCTGGGGACTCTTTTTACATTTGTGCCCTTCAAGATGCTCACACAAACAGAGCTGGGATTTACAACATGTTACAATATAAACACTAAAAGGGGAACATTTTCATATAACAAAAGGATCATTAATTCATTAACAAAATGGCATCACCATCAGCGATTGCATGTTATAATTGTCCAGTTGTGACTCACTGATGGCTGATTCACTGTATGATTCACTGAGAAAGAGACTCTGATTCAAACTGCCAACCTGAGCTCCTAAGTTCAAACCCGTTTTGTGAATCTTTTTGACTAATGTATTAAAATGCCCCTGTTCAAAAGAGTCCGAAACCACATATGAATGCACAAAAAGTTTTCCCAACAACCAGAAACATTTTGTTTCACACTGTATATTTAAAATTGTTGCCGTTTTACTTCTCATTTATTTTTTATTTAAAGGCAGTTCACCTCAGATTGAGCAGTATAACCTGCCCCGCCGCTGTCTGCGGAATTTCTTTGCGGTGAGAAAGTGTTTTGTATTTCCTCGGCCTGCTGGAACGAAGGAGATGAGAAGAATGGAGAAGCTGACTGAAGCAGAGCTGGATCCAGAGTTCCTGCAGAAGGCAAAACATTTCTGCGAATACATCTACAGCAGTTCAGAGTCGAAAACTGTCACGGAAGGTCGCACAGTCTCCGGACCTGGTCAGAATCTGTACCTCCCAGACCATGTCATTAAAAAAAAAAAACTTAACGTACCATAGCATTTAAGTAGTCTATTTTTCTATTCTATATTTCTAGACAATTTTCTGGTCTATTTTTAATTAATTGCAAATTTTATGACAGTCATTAATGTTAATGAATAGAATACAACTAGCATATAGTTTCACTTACAAGATTAATTTGTATGAGAAAGCTGAGAGCGCACAGTCACATATGTTATTAACAGATGTTTTTTAGAAATGTTTTTCATGAAACTAACAGAAAATGAATAAAAAAAAAGCTACACACGATTACTCTTGATTAAAACAAGCTCAAATACAACATGCTAGTACAGTGTAAAGATTTTTAGATGATCTTCACAGAGTGTCTTCTCTGCAATTTGTACACGAATGTGACTTGTGTGTTTTTTTTTGTTTTTTTTTCACTCAATATAATTTTGACCAGGTGTGACATATTCAGTTGTAACTTTATTTCCAGAATCTACAGTATCTTGTTATGAACGTTAGATCTTCTTTTTGGTGTATCTTTTAGATGTTTCCGAATAGCATTATTTCTGAGTACCTAAAACCAAAATCTTTAAAGAATGAAACTGCAGAATTTCATGACAGTCTTAGATCACTCCTTAATGAATGTGATATAAGGAACAAATGAAAGGCTGAATAACCGATTAAAAATGTATCTTGTTTTTTGGCAGTTCTGGGTACTCTGGCTGAGGTGTATGTGGAGGAAATCCGCAGAGGAAATGTTCCATGTCTGGAAAAAGCAGTGGTGTCCCTAGCTTGGATCCATAATGTCCAAGCAGTGGATAAGGCCCTGCAAACCTACAGGACTGAGATATTCAGTTTAATCCAGATTCCAGTTGATCCAAAACAGCTGTCTAACATCCACAAAAGTGCAGAGAAGAAAGCCATTGAAGTTTTCATGAGCACATCCTTCAACGACATAGAACATATTTACCAACAAAAGCTTGCGGTACCTGCAAACATATCAGTAGGACAGAGAGAGACAGACAGAATATTATAGAGACAGAAAGATAGAAGAGTATAGTTAGTGATTGTTTTTCACAGGTTTGAAGGTATTACTCTCATTTATACATGCTTTTGAAAAATGAAGGAAATTGGTGTGCACGACCATGATAGTCATGATAGAATATTTAAGGGATAGTTCACCCAAAAATCAAAATTCTCTCATGATTTACTCACCCTCCTGGCATCCCAGATATGTATGACTTACTTTCTTATAAAGAACACAAATTAAGATTTTTAGAAGTATATTTCAGTTCTGTAGTGAATGGGTGCCCACATTTTGAAGCTCCAAAATCCACATAAAGGGAGCATAAAAGTAATCCATATGACTCCAGTGGTTAAATCCATGTGTTCAGACACGATATTATAGGTGTGGGTGATAGATAAATATTTAAGTCATTTTTTTATCATAAATTCTCTTCCCTGCCCAGTAGTATACACGAAGAATGTGAATCAAAAACAGAAGAAAGTGAAGGAAAAAGGACTTAAATATTGATTTGTTTCTCACCAACACCTATCATATCGCTTCAGAAGATATGGATTTAACCACCAGAGTCGTCTGGAGTACTTTTATGATGGTATGAGGGTGAGTAAATGATGAGAGGATTTTCATTAAGTGTACATCAAGGAAAGTATCCAAAATAAAGGGGAATCTGGTATCCTCACTGTGTATGGGGCTATGTGAAGGCGGGGAGTGAAGAGAGAGTAAGTTCCAGGTGTAATGGGCTGGGTCCGGCGGCCATGATGCAGTCCCATCCTGGATCCGTGGCGCAAGGTGCGGTGACTTCCTCAGAACGGCTCGACTTCCCTGGGGTTGTGGTGTGCAAGGGAAATGGCGGACCGGCCTCCCAGCCCGTCGGCTGGGATGCGTGCTCCAATCCTTGGCAAAGCATCAAACTTGCACCGGACTCTACCCACTCCATTCCTGGATCTACGAGGATGCCAGTGTGTGCGCACAAGGAGATAGAAGCCAGCTTCAGGAGGAGAGGCACACTCTATGTTTTAATGGCAGCGGTGATGAGGCTATATTCATATCAAGTGTGCCTCATCATCTGCTGCCCAAATAAGGCTTTTAAATTTCACCACTCCTCTCCCCTGCCCACTCCCATTGTGAGCCTGGCTAAAGGATGGCCCTCAAAGGTGAGGTGACAATGACAAGAGGGAGGGGCATGTTGTTCTGCCACAGACCCTACAAACTTTCTTCATGATATTCTTGATTCTTTATAATACTGATCTGGTAGACATCTTGCACCACCAACAAACCAGCTACTAGCTCATCATACTAGCTTAAAGTCGTCAAGCTGGTGTATCGATTATAGTTGCTGGCCCAAGCGGATCTGACAGCTTACGGTGGTCAACGTCTCGGTTACGAATTTAACCTTGGTTTACATGCCTGTGATTTGCGTGCATAGGAGGGGAACACCCAAGCACCACCTGCCAATATGTAATTGCTGTGATTTTATGGGGTTTCAGAGATTGTTACTACTGAGAGGAGCTCCCATAGCATCTGACTTAAAAGCGAAGCTTATTTTTGGAACAAGGAGCAAGTTCTTTGACCAATCAGTGGAGACCTGGCTGAGCTTGTAGGCAAGCCTGGACCAGCTACCATGTGCCAAAAATCAGCTTGTCCCCCTTTAACCAGCTGGAACATTGGTGGTTCAAGGTGGTCCCCACCAGATCATCAATTAATTGTTTCTGAGTATATCAGTCTTCTTTGGCTCACTCATCTTTATGGAGTTTTAATCAAAAGTTCAAAAAGAGATTGTTTATCCATCGTGTGACCCGACTTGATCAGTACCTTCAAATTTAAAGCCTGAACGTCTCAGTAACAAGTGTAACCTTGGTTCCCTGATGCTGCATCAGTAGCTGACGCTATGGAAGCTCCTCCCAGGAGTCACGATCTCTGAAGCCCATGTAGAATCACAGCAATCTACTGGCAGATGGTGCTTGACACTCCGACCCTTGTGCACACATCATTGGAGGCATTTCAACCAGAGCAAAGCACCATTTTGTCAGGATATTTTGACTGAAGGGAGGAGCAGTCTCTTGGTCCCTTATGAGCAAGAAATCAGTTGTGTGGCAAAGCTACGTGGCGTCTCATTCCCTCCTTTTAGGGAACTGAGGTTACACTTGTAACCGAGACATTTCCTTACAAGTCTGTAACGAGTTTCACAGCATGGGCGAGGAGGCAGGAACCGGCTGAAGAGCAACGTAAACTTTAATGACAGAACATAACATAAAAGTGCTTTGCAGCAAATGAAACAAAGACGCACACACACGCACAACACGTGCGTCTCTTGCTCTCTCCCGAACTGGTGTCCCTGCCCCTCCTTATCTCTCACCCGCTGATTGAACAACTCTGCGCCAGGTATCCCACTCCTCCACCTCCAGATTCAGGCTAGGGAAACCTCCGACCTGACCTACTCCCCCCTTCCTGGAGGGGAGGTGTTGCCCTTTCAGCCGGCCTTCCCCGCCTCTTGGGAAACTAAGAGAGAGACGAGGGGAGGGAGAGGGGAGAGAGAAAGAGCAAGTGGGAGAGACAGAATGAGAGAGAGAGAGAGAGAGAAAGTGCCTTGCCGGTCCCTGGACACACTGTCACCTGGTCCTCGGCCAGCTGGGCAGTGGTCCTCTGCGACGCCGGTCGATGGCACTGGACATCACCTCCCGGCAGATGGCAGCAGCTCCTCCGCCCCCTGGCAGACGGCAGCGGGCTCCTCCGCCTCCTGGCAAACTGTTCCAGTACCACCGTACCATACCTTCTCGCCGTTGCGACCCTCCAACATTGACTTTGAGGGCCAAAAGCTCCAAGTGCATAAGCTGTGCTTGCACACCAATTCCTCCATTTATGCTAACAGCAGTTAATTGTCAAGGTAGTTCAATATGATAGTACACTGATCAGCCTCAGGGGAGCCAGCACCACATTAAAATATTTGGTAAATGTGCGAAGAGTCAGGGACAGACAGATGGGAAGGACCTCGAACTAAAACACCACCCACTCTCAAGAATGACCTGTTGCAAAGGGCTATCTGTACATGAAAGTACGCATCCTTTAGGTCCATTGACACAAACCAGTCAAACGGATGGACATTAGACATATGTCTCTGAGTAACCATTATTAATGGAGACTTTCTGAGTGTCCAGTTCCGTCTTTCTTGGCGACCAGAAAATAACAGCTTTAGAAGCCTTTCTGTTTGTCCCAAACCGGCATGCTCACTATTGCACCCTTGTCAAATATAGACCGTATTTCTAGGTGTAAAATCAGTGTCCCGCACTGTGACAGTGGAGGTCACAAAGCCATTGAAGCGAGGTGGCCTTCTCTGAAGCACAGAGCCATGCACGACTGTGCTTAGTACCCAGCTGGATACCCCGGATGACTGCACCATGTGTCTGCACAATGAGTCAATGGACACAGCGTCTCCTCCCTGACTGCCGGCATTAGCAATTGTGTTGGGGTATGGCAGCCTGAGGACACATTGCCAACAGCAGTACAAGCAGTAATAAGACTAAAATCGTGTTCTTGTTCCTGGCATACGTTGGCGGGGAGAGCATGAGAATCGTTTTGGGACACGGAAGTGTCCACAGGCTTTAGTGCCATTTTCAAGGTCCACGGACCATCAGGAACGCTTTGCTCACCCAGAAGGAGATTTTCTGTTGGGACAAGGTCCTGAAAGCACAATTTTCTTTTTTGGCCACTGCCATTGCGGATTCACCATCAGCTTAGTCTCTGGTGAAGTACCAGTGCTTCAGGAACACTCTGCTTCATGGGACACTGCCTTAAAGAAGACCACAATTGAGCCGCCTTTGCTGCAGTGGTGCCTCGGCAAGGTGTCCAACTGCTTCTTGGCTGACTGGAATCTCTCTGTGATGGCACTCATTGTGCTTTCAAAGAGTCCTTGCTGCAACACTGGAGTGTCAGATAACCCATAGATATGGTAACCCATAGATATGCCGATGGCCTGAGCTGCGATCTTGGTAGCCTGGAGTGCTAAGTCCATGCAGCTCAATATAGGACTCGGGGTCCTTTAAAAGGTCCACTTGGTAGACCTGCTGAACTGCCATTGTGTGCAGGGTCAACCAGCCTAGCCCATCACAGTATAAGCCTATCTGACCAAAGAGGATGTGAGCCAACATGGCTTGTACAGAAGCACCAGCTTAGATTTCCTCACTAGTCCAGAGGAGGAGGGCACAAGTGGGATGCCACAGCCTCTTCAACTGGGGAAAGCTCTAAATAGCCTCTCTGCTCAGTGCTATCAACATTATTAAGGCTGCAGCACTGGAGACATACACTCTCGCTGAGTAGGGCTATGTCTTAACCAGCTGTTTGTGCAACTCTGGGAAGAACAGCACTGGGTGGTAGGACTTGGGAGTCTTGCCGACTCAGTAAAGAGCATTCATTGAGTTGAGATGCTCTGGTGCATTGGGTATGGGCCAGTTGAGCTTAAGTTTCTAAATCGCCTACGTGAGAACTTCCATCAACTCAGCATCAGAGGCTGCTCTGGCCTGGTTTTCCATCCTGCAGCCGAGTGTAACCAGGTTTCACCATCAGAGACCTCCAGTGATATAGCATCCGCCTTGTCATCTCTGCCAAATGTGATTGAACCATGCGCATCAACATTGGGGCGCAGATTGTCAAGGTCATACTGAATACCTAATACCGACCCTAACCCTAAGTTGAAAAACTGACCCGAACGTATAGCAGACCTCTAACTGCTCGCTAAAGGTCCCATCACAGCATCTCAGTGAGGCTGAAAGTTTGGCCTTTGACTTGGTGATTTAAACACCAATAGCTGTGGGTCAGTCATTGAAAAGCTGTCAGTCACTGACTTAGTGTTTTTGCATTCTGAAAAATCTGAACAATTTGTCCAATAGGTTATATAGACTTTTTCCCACAATAATACAATTATATACAGTATGAAAATTGTAGCTGTATACAGTACCTGTACATGTCTAATTCACTCTGTTTATCCCTCTCACTTTTGCTCTCTGCAGGAGAAGATTAAAAAAGAATATGAAAATTTGTGTGAAAAGAATAAGGCAGCATCTGTGAGTAAGTGTCAGAGAGTTCTGCTTTGTGTGTTTGAGCCACTGGAAAATGCCCTCCGTGACAGATCGTATTTGAAACCTTGTGGATACAGACAGTACAGAGACACATTTGCACAGCTGGCTGAGGAGTACAGATCACAAACACGCACACAAATAATGGTACAAATTACACACACTTATAAATATGAACACACACTGATGAATACTTGCATTTATTATTATTATTATTATTTATCTTGAAGTCAGTCACTGAGAACAGTACTGATCACTGCAGATAAAAATATTTGCTAAAGATGGGCAAAGATAATCTAAGATCTTGGGCAGATAATTAACAAATAAAGTGATTGTCATAAACAAGGTAAAACACATTTAAGATAAACTGACTGAGACCTAAAAAAAATTATATGTAATAATGTGTGTGGTTTCTACAGAGTGAGGAGGTGTTGAGTAAATATTTGGAAAAGAAGGAGGATTCTGGAATGATCATTTTAGCTGCTGCTGCTGAATCTCTGACTGAAGCGCAACACCAGCAACAGGGTAAAAATCAGATTCACACTGAATATATGCATTAATGAAATCTGACTGTACAGATGTACATGCTGATTTTTCAAGCTTCTAAACACCGTCCAAACAACATGCCGGTTAATCTGTGAATAAGAAAGTATGTGTTTTTTAAAACCTGTAGTTTTATACATCAGGACATTTACAAATCATCTGGTCCATACCAGGTCCAAAACATGAGGTATGGCTTTTGATTAATTAACTGGCATATAATATAATTAACTGATTAACATTTTTAATCAATCAAATTAAACAATCGAAAAAAAAAAAATTATTATTATTTATTTTTTTTGCTGAGAAAAGCTACCAAATGATGATTAATTTGGACAGATGAAAAAATGACTGAATTGAAGACATTACAAAAAGTGGCTTTTAAAGTAATATGTTTGATATGTTTCCATATAGTTGCCATAGTTTACCACTAACCTGCTGTCTACAGCAATTAATTCAGCAATTGTATATCAGTCTGAGGTAGGGGCCGTTCACACAAGACCCGTTATTGTATTCCATCTACAATATTTTTCTATGTACGCATGCAGATCATGGCTTTTAAATGCAATAAAAATTTTGGAAACCTGTAATTGGATACCAATTTTCATAAATGGCTATTTACAATGCAACTTATTAGCTGCTGAAATTGACATTTTTAGATTGGCTCCTGGTGGCCAATTTGTGTTGATTTTTCAAATCCACATTCCAGCTTCTTTGAGGAAACGGTTGCAGAGTTCTGTAGTCTTTTACTTTAAGTGCCCACTATGGGCAGAATTGGATGAAATTTAGCATGCATTCTTAAAATGTCTTTGACAAAGTTTACCTAGATTAGTTAAGTTTTGACTTTGCATTTTGAAGATAAAGTTTGAAAATGGGCCAAACCCAATCATTTTATTTGGCTTATAACTCTGAAGTGCTATGTCAAACCTTTTTTTGTTTGTTTTTTTGTTAAGAAGATGCATATGGGCCTGTAGATTGTTTATACCAAGTTTGTGTGAGTTGGACACAAATCTAGGAGTTTGAAAAAGTAGATTTTATGAAAATTCTGAATATTAGGAAAATTCGAATTAGCGTAAAAATTTTAGTTAGGAAAATAAAATCGGAGATAAAAAATCTTGAGACCCCTGCGTTCAGTTCCAATCTGTTGCGATCTAGCTGTTTTGAATGCAAAAACATCCTGTGTGAACAGCTTCATACTCATTCTCTGCTGCTCTTTAAGCTTGAATTGCTCTGATAGTAGGAAATTCCCTTATTACTATTATAATTAATTTTTAACCCACTCTTTATTACAACACTCTTGTTGGTTTCATTGATGCACAGCTCTCCAAGTTCTCACCAGAGCACAGCATCTCAGTGAGGTTGAAATGTTGGAATTTGACTTGATCATCCAACAGCTTGATTTCCTTCATTTCCTCTCTGTCTGTCTGTCTCTATAGTTGCAAGTTTACAGAAGGATGTTTTAGAACAGATGCAAAAAGGTCTAGAGGAACAAAACAAGTTACTGCATCAGATGCTTTATGACATGCAAAGAACCTATGATGAGCATGTGAAGCAGCTCATGGAGAGGATGGAGAAAGAACAGGAGAGAACGAGGCGAGACAATGAACGAGTGATGGATGCTAAACTTAAGGTAAGTAGTGGGAACACGTTGTCTGTCTGTCTTCATGAAACCCTAACACCCCCCTAAAAATAAAAAAAAATGATGGTCCTGGTTAGAGACATTAAAATGTAGTCACCCTGCAACACATCTTTGTTAACATCTCAGGGAAGTATTTCCAAAAATGCAGTTTAGTGTTTTATAACACTATGTGCCAAATTCAGACTTTCATTGGGCCACACCCATGCCCATATGGTCAAAATGTCATCATCGTTTTTGCTAATAAACTGTTTCCATCAAACACTAGAAAATCTATCTCAGCCTAGCATATGGGTTTCAAATTTTATGTTCCCCTTGTGAGGGAAACCCCTCCTAAAATATAAAGGAAACACTGTTGATTAAAAATATATATATTGTGGTTAATCTGATTTTTATTCTTTTAGAACACAGAACAAATATGTCAAGTACACTGTAAAAAATGTCCTCTTAGATTAACAGTAAAATACTGGCAGCAATTTCACCAGCAATTTACTGCAAATATACTGCACACTTAATGTAAAGCTCAAATGCAGCTTTTTACTGTATTAATCAAATACTGACAGCTACTGTTTTTCGAAGTGCAAGTAAAATACAATTCGGATGCTTTATTCTGCCTTCCTTGCAGTCACTCTTCGATCAGGAGGTGAATTCACCGGTGGGAAGAAATACATGGACACAGAATGTCACAAGCAGTTCTTCGATTTATAAAAAGCAAGCAAGGGTTTTATATGGTTCTTGTCACACAAGTTCTGGTTACACCCATTACCTTGAACTTTCTCAGTCCTCCATATATGGGGTTGTTTCCTCTCGCTTACAGAAGTACATTCTTGTCAAGTACATTTTGTGCTCAAGACAGTGCCGAAAACATACAAAGCAGATAAGCAAGCATCAGCATAAAAAGGTCACATTGTTCCATCTGAGGCCTTTTTCTCACATTGCCCTCTTTTGTCTCGAAGAGACAAGTGCCTCAGATGGCTATTCAAAAGTCACATCCTGTTTACCTTATGTTCTGTCTTTTACATGTGCAGTCCCCTATCTCCTCTCATTCTGCTCTCTCTCCAGGTCCCGTTCCTGCCCCACGCAGACGAGGAGGACTTCAGCCACGGAGACCAGTTCCCCGGGTGTGGGAGGCGACACCTTCCCCTATACCAATGCCCCGCCGCTCTCCCTCTCGGGGGGGGGGCGCCCGCCGACGCAAGTGCGGGCGTAGCGCCTGGGCCGGCCTGCCGGAGGTGCGGAGACCCGGGCCACTTCCGAGATCAGTGCCCTCTGATGGAGCTGGGGACAGTGGTACGGGTCTCTGACCTCCCACAGGCTGCCCCCGACTGGGCCAGAGCGTGGGTCCTGTATGAAAATAGGGAGATGTGTGATGTGCGATGCTCTGGCAGGGGAGGCGGAGCCGGGGCCATCCTCGACAGCTCCATGTCATGATGACGAGAGAGGGGGAGAGGCTGCAGCCCCTCCCCTTCTCGGGGATTTCCTGACGGGGATTTCCCTTTGGAGCAATCGCGAGACAAAACCCTCAAACACGCCTTTGACCAAGTGAGAGTCATCGATGGTCAATGACTCCAGCCTGACATCACACTTTCATACCCCTATTTTGCAATTATAAATGAGCGGTTGTATCGAGTGACACAGGACACTCGGACCAAAGAGGATACAACCCAACTGTTGATTCCAAGGAGCCGTCAGGAAATGGTATTCCAGGCGGCTCATTATAATCCCATGGCAGATCACCTAGGAGAAAGGAAAACACTGAACCGTCTAATACCCCGTTTCTATTGGCCGGGCATTGGCGGCGATGTCCGCAGGTGGTGTGCGGCATGCTGTGAATGCCAGCTGGTTAACCCACCGGCCACCCCAAAAGCGCCATTGCGCCCTCTCCCTCTGATCGAGGTCCCCTTTGAGAGAATTGGAATGGACCTCGTCGGGCCATTAGAACGGTCAGCACGCGGACATCACTTTGTATTGGTCCTAGTGGACTATGCAACGCGATATCCGGAAGCAGTGATATCCGGAAGCAGTGCCTCTTCGCAACATCTCGGCACGCAGTTTTGCGGAGGCACTCTTCAAAATTATCTCCCGGGTGGGGATTCCGAAAGAAATCCTCACCGATCAAGGCACAACATTTATGTCACGAACACTACGCGAACTGTACGAGTTATTAAATATTAAATCAATTCGCACCAGTGTATACCATCCTCAAATGGATGGCCTGGTGGAACGATTTAATAAAACCCTCAAAAACATGATTCGTAAATTCTTGCACGATGATTCTAGAAATTGGGATAAATGGCACGACCCCCTGTTATTTGCAGTACGAGAGGTCCCGCAAGCCTCCACTGGCTTCTCCCCATTCGAGCTGCTGTATGGGCGACGCCCACGCGGCGTGCTTGATGTAATGCGAGAGGCCTGGGAGGAAGGACCTTCAAACAGTAAAAATGAAATTCAGTACGTTCTTGATCTTAGAGCAAAACTCCACACCTTGGGGCAACTAACACAAGAAAATTTGCTCCAAGCTCAAGAACGACAGCACCGTCTGTATGACATGGGAACTCAGCTAAGGGAATTTGCACCAGGAGATAAAGTGCTTGTATTGCTTCCCACATCGAGCTCTAAATTACTCGCCAAGTGGCAAGGACCCTTTGAGGTCACACGACGAGTGGGAGATCTCGATTATGAGGTTAAACGAACCGATAGAGGGGATGCACGTCAAATATACCACCTCAATCTCCTGAAATTGTGGAGGGAGGCAGTTCCCGTGACGTTGGCTACGGTAGTTCCCGAGAAGGCGGAGCTCGGACCGGAGGTGAGTTCAAAACATAAACAGTTCACCCCGGTCACTTGCGGAGACCACCTCTCACCGAGCCAACTCGTGGAGGTTGCTAGGTTGCAACAGGAGTTTGCAGATGTGTTCTCCCCTCTACCGGGACGTACAAACCTCATCCATCACCACAATGAGACCAAGCCGGGGGTCGTGGTACATAGCCGCCCCTACCGACTACCCGAACACAAAAAGAAAATTGTTCGGGAAGAATTGGATGCGATGCTTGATATGGGGGTAATAGAAGAATCCCACAGTGATTGGTCCAGTCCAGTTGTTCTAGTGCCTAAGAGCGACGGGTCTGTGTGATTCTGTGTGGATTATAGGAAAGTCAACGCGGTGTCTAAATTTGATGCATATCCAATGCCTCGCGTTGATGAGTTGCTTGATCGGTTGGGCACTGCTCGTTTTTATTCGACATTGGATTTGACGAAGGGTTATTGGCAGATCCCCTTGACACCAATTTCCCGTGAGAAAACCGCCTTCTCCACACCGTTTGGATTACATCAATTTGTGACACTTCCGTTCGGTTTGTTTGGAGCCCCGGCTACGTTTCAGCGTCTCGTGGACCGAATACTCAGACCGCATTCAGCTTACGCCGCTGCCTATTTAGATGACATCATCATTTATAGCAATGATTGGCAGCGGCATATGCAACATCTGAGGGCGGTTCTGAGATCGCTGCGCCAAGCGGGACTCACAGCGAATCCGAAGAAGTGCGCGATTGGACGGGTGGAGGTACGGTATCTGGGGTTCCACTTGGGCCACGGGCAGGTGCGTCCCCAAATTGACAAGACAGCGGTGATTGCGACCTGCCCGAGACCCAAGACCAAAAAGGGGGTGAGACTGTTCCTGGGGCTGGCTGGCTATTATAGAAGGTTCGTGCCTAATTATTTGGACGTCACCAGCCCGCTGACTGATCTCACTAAAAAGGGAGCTCCAGATCCGGTCCAGTGGACGGAGCAGTGTCAACGGGCATTCACGCAAGTTAAAGCCGCACTTTGCGGGGGGCCGCTTTTACATTCACCTGACTTCTCTCTCCCTTTTTTTTTACAGACAGACGCTTCAGACAGGGGGCTGGGGGCCGTACTCTCGCAGGTGGTGGAGGGGGAGGAGCGCCCGGTGCTGTACATTAGCCATAAGCTCTCGTTAAGGGAAACTAAGTACAGCACCGTGGAAAAGGAGTGTCTCGCCATCAAGTGGGCGGTCCTCACTCTCTGATACTACCTGCTGGGGCGGGCATTCACCCTCTGCTCGGATCACGCCCCACTCCAGTGGCTCCACCACATGAAAGATACTAACGCCCGGATCACCCGTTGGTATCTGGCTCTTCAGCCGTTTAAGTTCAAGGTGGTCCACAGACCGGGGGCGCAGATGGCTGTCGCCGACTTCCTTTCCAGGAATGGGGGGGAGTGGTAGGCAGGCCGGATGCCGCCCCGGCCTGAGTCGGGCGGTGGGGATATGTGGCAGCGGGGGCATGGTCAAGCATCTCTCCGGAGAGAGAAAGCGGTAAGGGCGCTTACACCTGAGCTAGATTATGTCTAACACCTGTCTCTGTCTGAGTACGGGGAGAGCGGCATAAATAGAGCCAGACCGCAAGTAGACGAGAGAGAGAGCCTGGGCACTGATTGTGAAGCCAAGAGTTTATTGTTGCAAAGTTGAGTTATTTTGTGAAGTAGCTTGTGGACTTTTTAGACTGAGTTATTGAACAGCGTAAAAGCCTTGAAGGACTGTATTTGCTGCAGTGAGGAAAATAAACGCTTACCTGAACCAGGAAAAGCTGCTTCTCGCCTCCTCTTTACAGTTGGCTTGCAAAATTTTGATGTCTAGATCACTAGTGAAAGTGGAATGCATCATTGGTACGATGCTCACTTTGGTATCTCATTCACCTATGTGTGGGCTATGAATTACTTCTTTTGCTGCCCACTTTGCTACTTCATCTGCAAGCCTGTTTCCCTTTGCTTCTTCTGAGTCACCAGTGGTATGGCCTGCCACTTTGATTACTGCTAATTTGGAAGGCAGCTGTGCTGTTTTAATCAAATCAGCTACCACATTGTGACGTGATACTGGTTTTCCATCTGAAGTTTTATAATTTCTTCCAATAATTTTGCTAAATCATGCACTACCCTATATGCATACTTTGAATCTGTATATATATTTATGCATTGGTCTTTTGCCAATTGACAGGCTCTTGTTAACGCTACTAGTTCAACAGCTTGTGCTTATTTGTATGGTAATGAATATGCTTCAATAATTTGATTGGGTAGCTCTTTAATTGTGTAACCACACCAGTACACATTTTCATTTGGTTTATAGCATGAGCCATCTACATACCAGTGTCTCCCCTCTTGAAGAGCGGATGCAGAAACAACACTGCATGCAGTGGAAACCTGTATTCTCTCCGTTCAATCATGTGAGTCATGCTCGAAAGTGCCCTGAACCAACAAATCATGTAAATGAATCACTGGTCCATGGACCACACTGGTTGGTTTTAGAGTCAAATTAGCAATAGATGTTAAAATAGCTTCACAACCAGACCGTTTTTGTGCAGTCATGTATTATGTTGAAATATAGTGAGTTGTGTGCGCACAGTCAGAGGATGTGAAAGCACAACTCGTTCTGCATCCTGTACCATCATCGCTGTTGCAGCCACTGCTCACAGACAACCAGGGAAGCCCTTTGCAACTGAATCGAGAGTTTTAGATAAATACACCACCAGGCGGTAAGAACCCTGTGTTCCTGGACAAGGATTGCTGTAGCAGTCCCCCCAGCCTCGTGCACGTACAGATGGAAATGCCTGCTGTAGTCTGGAAGACCAAGCGCTGGTGGTTTCCCAAGGCATTAATTCAGATGTTTAAATGCCAAGTCCATTTCCGTAGTCCATTGGATTGCATCATCATTGTTCAGTGTTGCGAAATTGTCTTGATTCGATCTGCAGACATGCATACAGTCCCCTTTGTTAGCACATGTCCAAGGTATTCAACCTTTTGTTTGACCCACTGTAGCTTCAATTAATAACTGATGCTTTTCTGCAATCCTCTGATGTTTCAGCAGTAACCATGATGTTGTCGGCATACTGCAACAGGCATGTGTCAGGTGGCAGTTTCACATCCTGTAATGTACAGTGCAGAACAGTTGAGAAGACAGCCGGAGAATCTCTTTACCCTTCTCCATTTATATTGTTGGCCCCCATAGGTGAATGTGAACAATGGCTGGGTCACAAGTGAAACAGATACACTGAAAAAGGCAGAACATAAATCAATTACAGTAAAATGACCATGTGTTGATGGTATTGAATTAATAATTGTTTATACATCTGGGACTATTGGATAATGTGGTTCAATTAAATCATTCTTGTGTCAATCTCCAAGTTCCGTTAGCCTTTCTCACAGGATTTATTGGAGTATTGTATGGAGAGTGTGTTGGTATTAGAATACCTTGTTCAATCAATTGCTCAGTGATTGGCCTAATACCTTCTTTCTTTTCAATTGATAGTGGATTTTGCTTACAGTATACTGGAGTGGTTACAGCTAATTTAGCTGTATATGGTTTCCATCTATAAGGCCAGCTTCGACTTTGTGCTGAGCCCATAGTCTGGGGTTAATTATTGCTTATTGTTGCATTCCGCTCACTTTCTCCCCCACACCTCCTGTAGGCACAGTGACTGAATACAGAGCAGGAAACATGAGTTCCAGAGAAGCATTATCAAAAACTATTTTTTTGCACCTATTTTATGCTATAGATCTCGGCCCAGTAAACAAAATGGAGAGTCTGGTGTGATTACAAAAGCATGCATTTTGAACAAATCAGGCAAAAGATCTTGTTTACAGCCTGATAATTTGATTAGAAATTCTGTCATATGTCTGAACACCTGTGGGTTAACCCATTTAAAATCTAGTGTTCGTTTTAACATTATCTTACCGTCTTTCCCTTTTTCTTGTGATCTTAATTTCGTGGATTTGGCTGCTTTAAATTTTATTTCCGGTAGATCGTGTGTGCTAGCCAATTCGGGGACTTCGTCAAATAATTCTTTCTCGGTCACCTCAAATGATTTTTCATATAGTTATAATCCCATTCTGGGTTGCCCCATCCTTTGTTCACCATTGAATTGGCATTGTCTAAATCTATCTTTTTGAACGACCCCTCTCGTGGAAAAGGATCGAATTGCGTTTTTCCCTCTGACCATCCGGCCAGGTTACTGACAAACGGTTCGGTTCCAAAACATTTGTTATTTCTAAAAATCCAATGTACAGGTGTTTTGCCTCTTATTGGTCTACTTTTCGTTTGTCCCATTTTGTTCAAACAACAAAAATGTATCTTGTTTTGATTTTTGGTATGAACATCATCCACTTCATCCTTTTAAACTGTCTTCAACAACAAAGATCCTCACCTCTCGTGAGATCTGAATTATCGTACTGCAACTAGTGACACGTACCGCAGTTGTGTCACAGACGGATCCTGACCATCGCAGAGATACAAGGAGTTTAACTGGAATTGTTCGTTCTACGACTAGTGACACATACTGCAGTTGTGACACAGACGGATTCTGACCATCGAAGAGATACAAGGAGTTTTAGTTTAATCATTCTATAACAATGTTTAATAGATATCTCACAGACAGGGAGATAAATTATAAAAAGATCTTACCTGTCCGGAGATACCCCACTTTCAGACACCAGGACTGTTAGTAAAATATGATTCAGATGCTTTATTCTGGCTTCCTCTCAGTCACTCTTCGATCAGGAGATGAATTCACCAGTGGGAAGAAAAACACGGAAACAGAATGTCACAAGCAGCTCTTCGATTTATTAAAAACAAGCAAGGGTTTTATATGGTTCTTGTCACACAAGGCTGGTTACACCCATTACCTTGAACTTTCTCAGTCTTCATATGGGGCTGTTTCCTCTCGCTTACAGAAGTACATTCTTGTCAAGTACATTTTGTGCTCAAGACAGTGCCGAAAACAAACAAAGCATATAAGTAAGCAACAGCATAAAAAGGTCACATTGTTCCATCTGAGGAATATTTCTCACTCAAAGTAATTACAGTGCAGTTCTACAGTACTATGTTGTCGCTTCAGTTCCCAGCATGCACTGCGACATGAAGAAATTACATGAATTTCTTTTTTACTATTAAATGGTTTATTTTGCTGTTGTTTTTGTCGCAGTTTTAGTTGCTTGTTTTTTAAGGTTCAGGTTCTACTTTTTATCTAAAAGTATGATTGTTGATTGTCACCATTGTTGAGTTTTGTATGCTGTTGATATCTCTTGACAATTCACAAAATCACCATTAACAGTAGAGACTCAGTATAAAAATCAGCATTGTAGAAATCTCTTTGAATGCATATAGTTCAATTACTTCTGTATTGTATAATGACATAATACTATTGCCTCATTTAGGGGCATTTGCAAGTTATGATCAGACTAATAGTCTGACCTTAAGTTTAGCTTTTTTCATTCAATAGTAACACAGTGCAAATGACTGTTTTGAACTACAACACATTAACACTGGCAGGAAGAACATTAAGAAAAAATAAATAAGGTCCCAGCCCAAGGGAACACCAATCACCACTGTAATGTATATAATGACGAGACCGCATATGGTTGAACTGAACTGCTTTACTTCTGTCAGTCTATATCAATACAGTAATGCAGTAGCACCTCACAATGTTCACTCCAATACTGCAGCATAAGCATATACACAATATACATGACATCCGCCCCCCCCCCCCTTTTTTTTTTTTTTTTTAACACTACTAGAAACTAGTAAATAATTACAATATAACTTGTACATAACATAAAAAAATAAACTTCAGTTACTCTCAAGACTCATTTACAGTCGACATCATTGACATTTTCATTTAGTCGATAATTTACTCTATTTTACTCCCGGTACCTACTAGGCACTCTGATAGGTCTACCAAATGTTGACACTCTCTCATTACTTGTGAAAAACTGTCCATTTCTCACTGGCAAATTATTTGCATTCACAGAAGCTGATGAGCTTGCACTGGCATTACTGTCCACATTGTTTTCTTGCTCTGAATTCAACTCTACCCCTGATGAAACAACAGGTAGGTCCTAAACAGTTTCAGTCTGAGTTGAAGGACACATTGTCTCCTCTGTTTTCAGCAAGTCTCTTCGGTTCCTTCTGAAGATGTGCTTGTCTGGTGTTTGATCAAGGTACGACCTTGACTGTTCATGTTTGTCAAGAATCACTGCAGGTTGCCACTTGTTATCCTGTCTAATTCTCACTCTTTGTCCTTTCTTCATTCCAGGTAGCTTTCTTGTCCCACGATCAAAATAGTGTTTTTGTTTGACTTGTCTCTTTCTCAGTCTGCTACGCACCTGTTTGAAAACTCTTGGCATCAGTAGTTTACTTGACACTGGTATCTTTGACTTCAGTCTTCTTCCCATGAGTAACTGTGCAGGGGAAAGGCCTACTCCATCCAACGGCATATTTCTGTACTCCAAAAGAGCAATGTACGGATCTCTGCCACTATCATGTGCTTTCTTCAACAAATTTTTTACAGTTTGTACTGCTCTCTCTGCTTGACCATTTGACTGCAGAAATCCAGGGCTTGAGGTGGTATGTATGAACTACCAGCTGGCTGCAAATGCTTTCATTTCAGCACTTACAAGTTGTCTACCATTGTCTGAAAAGAGCTCAGCTGGCACTCCATGTCTGGCAAACATTGACTTTAGAACGGCAATTACTTGCTTACTCGTCAATATCACTTAACATTGCAATTTCAGGGTACTTGGAATAATAGTCCACACAGAGAAGATATTCAGCATCTCTGTAGTGAAATAAATCCACTCCTACCTTTGACCATGCTCTTTCAGGAACAGGATGTGACACGAGGTTCTCTGGGATTGCTGTTTCTGTACTTATTGCAGACGTCACATGTACTCACAACATTCTCAATTTGCTTTGCCATTCCAGACCAGAACAAGACATCTCTAGCGCGTTCCTTGCACTTTACGATACCCATGTGTGCTTCATGGATTCTTTCTAGCATTTCACTTTTCATTTTGTTTGATACTATCAGTTTTTCATTTTTGAACAACAATCCATCTGTATAAGTCAGTTCCTCTCTAAATGTCCAGTACTGCTGAATGGGTTTTTGTACTTGGCTCCTTGAGTTTGGCCATCCTTTTTGAACTGCTTCTATGACTAAACTCAGTTCCTCGACATCTGCAGTTGCTGACTGAAATTGTTCTTTTATTTCTTCTCTGAAACAAGGAGCTGGTGCACTATAAAACTCACATCAAACGCTCTTGCAGGTAAGCTCTGCTCAATGCATCTGCAATGTGCAATGTCTTTCCAGCAACATGGAAACATCTAAGGCTATACCTTTGTAGTCTCATTAGCATTTTCTGTAGTCTGGATGGAGCATTATGGAGGGACTTCTTAAATATTATCTCCAATGGCTTGTGGTCTGACTCAACCTGAACACAGCGTCCACACAGGTATTGGTGAAATTTCTCACATCCATGCACAACTGCCAACAACTCTCTCAATTTGCGCATAATTTTGTTCACAGTCTGTTAGTGCTCTTGAGCCATAGTCCCTCTTGAAGGACACCGCTCCCAGACCTTGTGAACTGGCATCTACTGACAGGGTAACTGGCTTGTTCACATCATAATATTTCAACACTGGTGCTGTACTCACTAGCACTTTCAGGCGATTGAAACTATTTTTCTGTTCACTCTCCCAATGCCACTGTGTTTCTCCTTCCAGCAGCTTCCTGAGTGGTGCAGTCACTTCTGAGAGATTTGGGATGAACTTTGCCAAGTACTGTAACATGCCTAAGAACCTAAGTTTTGTCCTGTGGCTCAGGCATCTCAAGTATAGCTCTTACTTTTTCTTTGTCCGGTTTCAATCCATCTTTGCTCAGCACATGCCCTAAGTAGCTGATTTCACTCAAACCAAACCTACATTTGTCTTTGTTCAGTTTCAGTTCACTTTCTAACAGCTTTCTCAGTCTCCTGTCATATGAGTTTTTATCTTCTCCCCACATGAGAATGTCATCCATTACATTTACTACTCCTTCCAATCCATCCAGATGCTGGAACAAGCACCTTTGAAACACTTCTGGAGCCAATGAAATGCCAAACATTTGTACAAATGTCTTGTAAAACTGTACCTCCCTAAAGACGTGTTAAAGGTACATAGTTTAGCACTGTCATCATCCAGCCGAATCTGCCAAAATCCTTGATTGGCATCTACCACTGAAAATATCTTGGCTTTCGGCATTTCTGCAACAACTTCCTCAATTGATTTTAGAGGGTAGTTTTCCCTTCTTATTGCTTTGTTTAGATCTTGAGGGTCTATGCAGATCCTAATCTTCTTGTTGGGTTTTACAATTGTCACCATGCTATTCACCCATTCTGTGGGCTCGGTTTGTTTTTGATGACACCCAGATTTCCATTCGTTTCAGTTCTTTTTCAACGTTTTTTTTTCAGGGCCACTGGCACTTTCCTGGGAGGATGAATCACTGGCGTGACCTCAGGATTTATCTGAATGTGGTGGACTCCAGGAAGACAACCCAGTCCTGTGAATAAATCCTCAAATTGACTGAATGTCTGTTATGTTTTCTTTTATTTCATAAATCCTTTTTATTAAACCCAAGATGTTGCATGATTCTCTGCCCAGAATTGCACATGCATTTTGCTCTATGACTTGAAATTCCAGAGTGTAATCCTTGTCTTTGTAATGGCATTCAAGGCATTGCTGACCCAATGGCGACATCTTGTGGCCTGAATACTTCACTAGTTTGCATCATGACTTACACATTTCATTTCTGCTTCAAAGCATCCAGATCTCTTAGACAAGGCTCGAAATTGCGACCATTTTGGTCGCATATGCTCCCAAAATTTAATCTGTGACCTCAAAATATATTTGGGAGCGTTTGCACGCATGCAAATAATTGTTGTGGTGCGACCTGTTTTCATTTCTCTACAAAACGTTCGCTAATTACTGCACTATGTGCCTGCTGTGAGCTGATACAGTGACCGGTTCACCGTTCTATTCAACATTACATAACCAATTAAACTTCATCTTTACATTCCTTTAATGCAGATTTTAAATTGGTTAATATTAGCCGTCAATCACTCCCTTTCACCGCGCTCCGTTGTCAAGTGTCAGGGAGCTAACTAGCGCGTGAAATGTAAAGAGCTGAAGAGAGAAGATGAAAAGAACACAGAGATTTCTTTTGTAAGCCGCCTAAAGTTACAGATAATGTAACTCCTGGAGTTGGTGATGGCGATCATGTGGTGAATGTGGATCCACCAGTGGAAAAGAAGGCTTACAGTTTTCGGAGAGAGTGGCTGAAAGACTTTGAGTGGCTCCGCTATGAAAATGGCTTAATGCACTGCGTTCACTGTAAAGCCTGTGGGACAGAGGTTGCTTGTAACACTGCGTTTACCACTGAATCCACAGTTTAAGCACGAGAGCTTGATTAAACATGGGGAGAGCGCCAAGTACAAGAAATGCCGGGACAAGTGTGTGACAAAGAATTCAGGATCAGGTTCGATTGTTGAAGCTTTTAATCATCGGGATGCTGCCGGATGTTCCGTTCAATTGGCAGAGCTGAACGTGAAATTTAACACCGCCTACACCATCGCCGAAGAAGAGCTCGCCTTCACTAAATTTAAACCCATGTTGCAACTCATGAAAATAAACAGTGTTGAGATCAACATGACATACGCAAATGACAAGTCATATGCCAAAATCATCGGCGTGATAGCAGATACCATCTGCGAGAACACCGCAGTTAAAATATCATTGATGGAGACACCGACCTGTCTGTTAAGGGGTGTGTGATAGTTATGTCCGCATTTTGCTTGATGGACAGCCCACAAACTAGTAATGGGAAGATCAGATCATTTTACAGACTTGAATCTTTGAGTCTCGTTCAGCAAAATGAACAAATCTTTTTTCAAGTCATTTAGTTCATGTTGTTCATTTGAGCAGAATTAAATGTTACATTTTCAATAGCCAAATCCCCCCAATACGTCTACTTATGCAACCTTTGATTATAGTCCCAATAAGGAAACATTTATAATGTAGCCAAGGCCAAATTTTGAGAAACAAATGATTAGTTCACCTCTGGATTGAATAATCTTGTCCGAATCGTTTGTTCTTATGTCACATGACAAAAGAACGAACGACTCAGACCAGAAGACTCGAGAGGTGAACTAATCATTTCTGTTTCCTGTGTGAGCAATACATAGTGTATACGGCTGTCACGTAATAAACGAAGGTTGCGCAATGCACATGCGCGGTCAACACAAAATAAACGAATCACTCTCTGAGACTACTAGTTCTTCTGAGTCACATTAAAGATTCATTCAAAATGAACGAATCATTCATGAATGACCCATCACTACAACAAACATCCTCGCAATAAGATACAACTCAAATCTTTGGATCCAACCTCTCCAGTTCTCGGCTCGATTGCCTTCTAGGCTCGGAGCTCCCGGGGGTTTCAACTGCTCCATAATTTAGTGTTAGTGCAAAACTCCAAGTTTTGTCCCTTCTGACACCATGTAATGTATATAATGACGAGACCGTTGATGATTGAACTGAACTGCTTTATTTCTGTGTCTGTCTATATCAATACAGTAATGAAGTAGCGCCTCACAGGTTCACTCCAATACTGCAACATAAGCATATACACAATATACATGACAACCATAATGGAGACTTTAAATAAAACTACTATTTAGGATAATAAAACAACAAATATTTAGGATAAAAAATTAATAATAATAATAAAAATAATGTCCCCATAAATCCTGATGCAACCCAAGCATATCGTACTTATTCAAGCGCATGGCCTGATCTGTATTTCACAATTTTAGGATCCCACAATGCAGTGCAACACTGTTATTTTACATTTATACAGTATTCTTTAAAGGTTTAACTGTACTTTTTAAAATTGCATTTAGACAAGTGAAGAATGAGGGTGACCGGGTTGGATCCAGTATTGTTTTTATGTGAGCAGTGTGAACACTGACAATAAGCCACAGATCTATACTACACTTTGGGTTTTAAAATATATGGTTCAACTTCCTCCTTTCCCCTAACTGTGAACACTGTTACACTGGTGCCATAACCTGGGAATAAGGGAGGAAGAACGCCGCCATGGATCCCTCACCTCTGGAGGACGCTGTCAAGACCCTCACCAGCATCCACCAGACACAACATCAGGCCCTCCTCGAGCTGCACACAGAACAGGAGCAGCAATTCATTGCGCTCCTCCAAGCCCAAGCAGAGGACCGGCAGATGTTCCGGAGCTTGCTGCACTAGGAGGGTGCTGACGCCACGACCCCTTGACCGCACAGCCCCAGGTTCCGCTAGTCAAGATGGGCCACCAAGATGATCTGGATGCCTTCCTGGAGCTTTTTGAGTGGGGGAGGGGGTCAGTGCCACCGCCACCGCCTGGCGACGCTCTAAACGGGATCCCCTAGATCCTTTCTCTCTCTCTTACTCATTCTCTTGTCTCCCCTCCTCCCCCTGCTTTTCGTCCTGTTCCTCCTCCCCGGAAACGGGGAGAAGCCCCTCCCAAACCGACTCCTTGGCTTGGTGGATTCGGGTTTCAGCAAACCTCCATCTATCAATGCCTGGTTCAAGACGAGGCTTGGTGTGCGACATGCAGTGAATGTCAGCTGGTGAATCCGCCGGCCACCCCAAGAGCGCTTTTGTGACCACTTCCTTTGATCGAGGTCCTCTTTGAAAGAATTGGTATGGACCTCGTCGGGCCATTAGAGCGGACGGAATGCGGGAATCTCTTTGTTTTGGTTCTGGTGGACTACGCAACATGATATCCGAAAGCAGTGCCTTTTGCGCAACATCTCAGCACGTAGTGCTGGAGGCACTCTTCAGAATTATCTCCCGAGTAGGTATTCCGAAAGAAATCCTAACTGATCAAGGCACTACTTTTATGTCACATACAATACGCGAGCTGTACAAATTATTGGGTATTAAATCGATTCGGACACGCGTGTATCATCTGCAAATGGACGACTTGGTCGAACGTGTTAATAAAACCCTTAAAAACACGATTTGTAAGTTTGTGCACGAAGATGCTCGGAATTTGGATAAGTGGCTTGAACCCCTGTTATTCATAGTTCGAGAAGTCCCGTAAACCTCCATGGGGTTCTCCCCATTTGAATTATTGTATGGGCGTAAGCCTTGTCACGCTGCTGGCTTTTTTAAATACGTGGCGCTCCCATTGCAAACAACTGAAAAAATATTCCAGCCTCAGGGAAAAAATGCTTGGGTGGACACGGCCTTACTGCTTCCATATCAGGGCCCGTATTCACAAAGATTTTTATCTTATCACTTGGAGTTCTGCAAAGAGTTCCAAGCTAAGAGTTTTTGCTTAAAAGCTATTCACAGAACTGCTAAGAGCAAGTTTTACTAAAGAAATTAGTTAGGCGGAGTTGACCTTATTGCTGTGGATGAAGTCACATTTTATGAGTACGCTCTTTAAAATTGCCTGAAGTGATTGGTAGACAGGGAAGCACTATTTGTCAGCAGATTCTTCATAGACAGATAGCAGAATATATATAATATATAATATAAGATAGACAGATAGTGGAAAATATATATCAAATATAATGTGTGGTCTGGATAGAACATGTTTAGTTTGATAGATGATAGATGATTTTGCAGAAGGATAACAGAAATTTCTAATTCATCCGCACTACACGGTTTAATTTTGCCTGTGGCCAGAGAGCACAAAGCTGTCAATTTATCTCTGGTGTAACTGGGTTGTTTCGGTTCGTTGGAGAGTTAACTGCATTTCTAACTTTGCATTAATGAAATCACCGCTATTACGATACCTATTTTAAAGGTCAATGTCAATATAATAATGTTTATATTATTATAAAGTTATATTATTAAAATACATCCACTCAATTACGATCCAGGCGATACATTTTTAAAAGGTTTATGTCATAATATTTTAATACATTATTTTTTAATGTGGATTGATGACAGAAGACATGCTTTGGATCATTTGTAAGTCACTCTTAGGGATTTAGAAGTCCTCTGTTGTGGGTTTAGGACCTACTTTTAGCATTAAAATGCATTTTACGAGTCTTAAAATTAGGAGTTGCTCCTACATTTCTGCTTTAGGAGCTGCTTTTAGCCTTAAGATTTTTTTGTGAAATGGGCCCAGTCAGAAATAGTAAGAGTAGTATGGTAGTATTCCTTTCCAAACACGGCCTTCGTCATTTCAGTGAACATGTGAGCAATTCCCTCTTCAAAGTTAGAGTTTGGATCTGTGTCAGCTATTTTATTCAATAGTGTTTTTTTTCTATTGTACTGCAGGAACAGGAGGCTCTTCTACAGCAGGGCTTCCAGCAGGAGGCTTCACGCCTGCAGATGGAGATCAACAGTCTGAGATCACAGAGGAGCAGTGGAGGAGGCCTCTGCAGCATCTCCTGAAAATACATAATAAACATGATCTGCTTGATTATTATTTTTTTTATTTTATTTTTTTCACAAAAACATGTTTTTTAAATAAAGTGAAAAGGAAGCAGACAGGTAATCACTTAAATTCTTTGATTTTTTTAAATAACTGTTTAAATGTTGGCTGAGACTTTCCTTTTTCTAATATAGATTTCTTAGATTTGTGCATAATAAAAGATGTACGGTGTCCCCAAAATGTATTTGGACTCTTTTGGACATTTACATGTATTCATTTTGCTGACTCTATTATCCAAAGCATCTTACAAATACAACAACTGATTTATTCTAAGGAGCGATTGTATGACATGCTTAAAAATGTTTGAATTAAATTGCATTCTCAGAACTTACTTCATAGTTATGAGTGATTTTTGCAGTTATTTTCAAATAACCGGTCCTAAGGTGATTTTTAGTGGATGGATAAAGCAGAATTATGCACCATTCAGTTGAATTTGAATTGAGGTAGCTAGTAGGGTGTAGAATTGCAATTAAAATTTGTATTTAAGGAAGTAGAAACATATCTGTGGCTGAGACAAAATTTAGTAAGACTTTTTAGTTTAAGTAATATATAAAGATTTACTATATAAATGACACCTTACAGATGTAATTAGGGCTGCATGGTTTTTCTGATTTCTTGAAGACTACTGGCAACAAGGTTAACTGTTTGCTGTTTATTTTGACCAACAGAGAGGGCTGCTCGCTATAGCAGCTTTAAGTCATTCGTCTTCCTTTACTGATTACTTGTTCGTGCCTGTTTTGTCATTAAAACTGAAACAGGGAGCAAAAGAATAATCATCAACTTCGAGGTGATGCACAGACTAGTTATGTTAAAAAGAAGTTGTATTGTTATATATTATATAAAATAAATGCATTTAAAGTAAGTATACAACATTAATAACATGGAAAAAATAAATTAAATGTATAATAAATAGGGTGACCAGATTACTGCTTGTGGAAAACGGGACAGCCCCATTCCAGCAAAAATTAAATTGACGTATTCTTGCCTAGGCCAGATCAATGCGAATTAGAGGGTGCATCTGTAACTGTTGTCACATTGTACTTTTCGCTGGCAGCAATTTTTCTCAGTGTGCACTTGTCTTTCAAGAGTTTATCATAAAGTGCAGAGCAGTCCAGTCCAAAATTAAGATGTACGAAAAGCATTGCCCTCATGACTGTTACACTGAGTCGAGATTTATCCGGTGTCCATGTTGCGTTCATTAATGAGAACACATGCTCCACAGATACAGATGTCCCAGGCAGGCATAAAACAAACTCCACGACCTTGGCCAAGACTCAAGTTGAGGTCTTGCTCTCCAGCTCACGAAAATGTCTGTCCATCTCTCAGACACGTCCGTCTTGTTCATGTTCCACTCAGTGATGCGACAAGTGACAATGTTTTTCACACAAGCCTACTCATCAAAAAGCATGGTTTAATCAATCAAACTGAGAGTGGGGATTCTGGATTAGAAGAGTTCGAGGCTGCTCTGAATGTCTTTCCACTCTAGGATGTCTCCTAGGGCCCACTCAAATTTTTCTGTGTTCTCCAATGAGTGGCTCCAATTTCAGAGGTAATCCACCGATGCTGAATAAAAGTTTCTTACTGCACAAAAGAAATCATCCGCTCGCATGTCACCAGCTTGAACCAGGGCATCCAACTGCTTTTTAATGTCAGAGGGTATGAATGATTCCTCCAGCCTAGCCTGCAAGACTTTTCTCAGGTCATGAATGTGCAAAACTATGGCCGTGCACAACAGAATAAGCAAAAAGTCCTTCACTCATGTGCACCTTGTCAGATTCAGAGCTTTGTTCACACACAAAAAAAAAATCACTAACACTTGGTGTGGCACACTTCTAGCAGCATCCACATGCTTTTTTGTATGAACATGCTGCACGATGTTAGTGCAGCTTCCATGGGCGATGGAAAAGTGAGCTCCACAAATCTCACACCTCACTTTACTAGGCTCTGTCTGTAACTTTTTTTTTTTTTTTTTGAAATTTAAATTCTTTTTGGAGATCCTCATTAAATGTTCATGCACGCTTCCTTGACATTTTTCCAGCCAAATTTAATCTGTGTGCTCTTTAAAACTGACTTTTCAATCAGTTCACTAACTGGACGTCTATTGATAGGGGATTGTAATTGGATAGTTTAATCCAATCATGTACTTCAAATAAAACAGTGTGATTTTATTGGTTTTACAAGCCGTATACTTAGCAACCTTTGATTAGAATACTCACGTGACTGAGAAAACCACATAGGTGATAGAGAAATTTTAGGAGAGGGGAAATACGGGACAAAACACGATTTTTTTCAGAATAAGTCAGGACACTAGAAAAAGTGCTTGAATACCAGACTGTCCCAGGAAAAACAGGACGTCTGGCCACCCTAATAATAAAGTATCTGCAAAGAACAACAATAAATTGAAGTCATCACATTATTGCAGCATAGATTACATTGCGCCTTGCTGGGAAATAAGTGACTGAAAAGAAGCATCATAATGCATAAGTTGATCAAAATAAAAAGTATAATTAAGAAAAACAGGTCCATATGAGATAACTGATATAACTGGGGCAATCCCCCCTTCAGAAATGAATTTCAGGCCCTGATATTGTCCATATTATGTGTTTCATTTGATTTCAGTTGTAATGCTGAGGGAAATGGTAGTCAAGTGAGCTAATTTCTTTTGAAATTCCTCTGCCAGTTTGCCAGCAAGCAAATTAGTTGCCTACCGTCTTACTTTTAGGAAATGCCAGGTAAAGGTGAAGGAAAAGAGGACGTGAGAATGAATTTTAGAACAGTAAGAGGAGTGATGTAAAGAGTGTGACCAAGGGCAGGTGTCCCTGTGCTGTGCTGTCAGCTGCAATAGTTCCTTTATTCATTTATTATTTATAAATGAAAAGTTCACTTTTATGCTACAATGTTATCTACTGTATACAGTGCAGAAAATAATGAACTCATATGTAACAGAAAACATTAAAAAACTATCAAGTTTTCCTCAGAATCGGAATTTCATTGAGACATATTCAACAGAGTATGATATACTATAGTTCATGGCATTACTACATTCACCATGGTCAAAATATATAACATCCGAACTGTCCCCCTTCTTAAATTAATAGATAAGTAACGTGTGAAATTTCAATGACATATTTACCACTGAATTAGTAATGTTCCAGTTTTTCATTTCAGAAATCTGGTCATCTTATTTTTTATGGATGTCTGTGGAGGAGATGCTTCACAATGCTGAATAAACTGCTTTTGTGAGGAAACAGCTCATCATTTAATGAATTAACTGCCTGTCCACTAATCTTCAAAATGTTTCATAATAAAGAACCCTTTTGGAGTGAGCTAAGTGTGGAGTTTACTATGAAAAAATAGCTGTTTTATAAGAGCAGTAACAGACTATTTTACAACCGGAAGTTGTCAGTTTACAGCTCTCTCCATTCATTTGTATAGCATCAGCAATCTGTCATAAAATGCTAGTTGATCGTTATGCTCTCTACAATGATAGAAACACAAAGGTTGTAATCTCAGTACTATAAGATCTCTGGCTCATTGTGAAGTGAGTTTAATGGTAAAAAGCTGTTATTTGCAAAGAAATTTGGGAAGATGAACATTAAAAATCCTAGTGCCATCTTGGTGAAAGCTAGTAACATTTTGAACCATATATTTTAAAACACAAAGTGAAATACAGATCTGTGGCTTATTGTCAGTGTTCACACTGTTGACACATAAAAACAATGCTGCATCCAAACCTGTCACCCTCATTCTTCACTTGTATAAATGTAAAATAACAGAACTGCCCTGCATTGTGGGATCCTAAAATTGTGAAATACAGATCAGGCCTTGCGCTTGAATAAGTACTATATGCTTGGATTGCATCAGGATTTTATGGGGACATGTACAGAAGTTTTAATTCAGAATTAATAGAGTTCTTAGCACTATTTCGTTTTTTTTTTATTATTTAATTTTTTTATTATTATTATTATTATTATTATTATTATTCGTAAATAGCTGTTTTCTTTAAAGTCACCATTATGGTGATTGGTGTTCCCTTGGGGAACTTATTTCTTTTTTTCTTAATGTTCTTCCAGCCAGTGTTAATGTGTTGTAGTCCAATACAATCATTTGCACTGTTACTTGGAAAGAAAAAAAGCTAAACTTAAACCAGGAAAACGCTGCCTCCGGAGACTGTATACGGAGGTAGGAAGGGACCAAGGCACATCCGAATCCAATGTTCGTTTCACTTCCTGTCTACTGAGATATCTTCATCTGATCGATTTTTGAAGGCAGCATAGATGTATCCTTCACTGCCTATGAAATCCCACAATCCTGTGCGTGCGGATCCACCACGGTTGAGCTGAAGAAAAAAATGGCGGCTATGTCAATTGATAAACAATTTGTGTATAAATTTATGTTTTTCCCACTTTGATTCCATATCTAGCGCAAAAGTAGCATTGTTGTTCTGAAATATGCACTTGGGTATAACCAAAACTCTCTTGATTTTGTTCTAGGCTATTAGACCATTGTGGTTCGGTTTAACTGAATAAAGCCCCTTTAGTGGACACCAAATGGTGATAGTCAATTGCTGGTGTTCTAACAAGGACATTATGCTACCTCAGTAGCCTGTCCAAAACCAGTTTCTGGAGGTAACTTCATATGCAAACGCTGTCTGTTGAGTCATTGACTGATAGGGCAGCGAGGCAACAAGACAGCTACCTTTGGTTTCGGACACAGCCATTATCTTTAGTAAGCTGAATATCAAACAGTCTATTACAGTGTCAGAGTTCCCCAAGAAATATGCAACAATGATCCTGGCATCCTCCATGTTTCATGTTCTCTCTGTCAACAAAACACTTGAACGTGAGTGACATACTCGTAGTTATGACTTTTGTAGTGGGAGGTACAAGTGGAGTACTACAACACTACAGCTGAGAAATAGAGTTAAATGCTTCAGCATTACTGTTGATCATTGTTGAGAATTGCCAATGATACAGGTAATAACACACAATCAGTCGCTGACTCTCTCTCCTTTTTCTCTCTCTCTCTCACACACACATACGTTCTTTTTACTCTACTAACTTCTTAGAAACAGTCCAAGATCTTTGAAGAGCTAAATCGATTTCCTAATGTAATTAACAGCAACGTTGCAGGGACTTGGGTAGCTCAGCGAGTATTGATGCTGACTACCACCCCTGGAGTCACAAGTTCAAATCCAGGGCATACTGAGTGACTCCAGCCAGGTCTCCTAAGCAACCAAATTGGCCCGGTTGCTAGGGAGGGTAGAGTCATATTGGGTAGCCTCCTCGTGGTCGCTATAATGTGTGGGTCTCGTGCATGGTGAGTTGTGTGTGGATGCCACAGAGAATAGCGTAAAGCCTCCACTTGCGCTACGTCTCTGCGGTAACGCGCTCAACAAGCCACGTGATAAGATGCGCGGATTGACAATCTCAGATACGGAGGCAACTGAGATTCGTCCTCCACCACCCGGATTGAGGTGAGTCTCTACGCCACTACGAGGACTTAGAGCACATTGGGAATTGGGCATTCCAGATTGGGTAGAAAAAGGGGAGAAAATCTGAAAAAAAAAGAGCAACGTTACATTATTAGTGCACTAGCGCAGTTATTTGTGCAGTAAGCTTGTGTGAGCTTGACTGGATCGGAAAAATAGGGCAAAGTGAAAGTTTGGTCTTAGACAACAGGAGACAAGTGAAAATTATACAGTAAGACAGGTGCTATTTGCACCCTGGTGCAAATAATGGTAGATACTAATTGCACCCTGGTGCACATAGTGTCAGATACTATTTGCACCCATATTTAAATACTAACATACATTATGGGCATCACAGCAGTGTGTTTATTGTGTTTATTTAGAGTCCCACAGACACACAGGGTTGGGGAATAACGGAATATATGTAACGGGATTACGTATTTAAAATACAAAATTAGAATACAGTTACATTCAAAAAGTATTTTGATTACTGACGAGATTACTTTGCATTTTAATGTCATTTGTTTCATTTAATATTTAGTCCTTTCAGATGGAAAACATGTATACATATAAATGATGATCCAAAGTTCATTTGAACAGCGGTGAAACACTTTCTTATGATGTGTTACATTCATATGAGCAGACAAAGAAGTAAGTCTGAAGTAAGTTTGGAGCAGAAGAAATAGAAATAAACCTTGTGTAAATTGTCAGTTTTACACTAAACTAAAATGCTATTTCTAGCCATTTTACATGCACTTTACCAGGCACGATCATATTTTTTTTTATCAAGAAAATTCACGTTAGATCATAATTTCTTTTATTTTCTAGTAAGACCTTTGATATTAGGGCAAAAATCATATTCTTGATTATAATTTTCGTATTGTATCCTTAAAACAAGATCAATTAGATTTATCTTGTTTTAGAAACAACAATGCATAAGATATTTAGGTTTTTCAGAGAATGTATTTTTAACATGTGTATTTTGTCTTACTGTACTGGCAGAGTTTTTATAGTCAAAACAAGTGAAAAAATCTACCACTGCTGAAGAAGTAATCCAAAGTATTTAGAATACGTTACTGACCTTGAGTAATCTAATGGAATACGTTACAAATGACATTTTACAGCATGTATTCTGTAAACTGTAGTGGAATACATTTAAAAAGTAACCCTCCCAACCCTGCAGACACACTACATTAACCCCTACCCCTAACCCTAAACCTAACTTTACATTAGAAAAAATAATCTTGGTTTTACTACAATAACCATAGTTTCACCATGGTATTTTGTTGTAAATTTACAGTTACCACAAAATTAACCATAAAACTATGGTCTCTGCCAAAAAAACATGGTTACTACAATATTAATATTGTAATACAGTAATGCAGTCTTTACACAAGCGATGCCAAGCCGCGGGAACAAGTGCAATTGATAGACCACGCCTCCGGATCAAACACTTCTCAGCACTCCCCGACATTCACTGTGACAAAATCACTGCGATGAAATCAACATTAATATTAATTTGTAGCTATTATTTTAAGTATTATTAAAGGAAATATTAAGAGTGGGAACATACAAAGAGACTGAATGTGATTCACTGGCATCATGCTGACAGATGAGGTAGCATAATTAAAATTATACAGTTATGATTGTTTTACTACAAACTTTGAGACTGTATATTATATTTGACTCTCCAGTGCTGGAAAAGGGCTAAAACAAAGTGTGGCTATAGGTCTGACTATGCGCGACTGTTGTTTGAAGTAATCACTTTTCTTTGCATGATACATTGACTGCATTTATACGATAGCCTATGTCGGCGTTAGATAGCTAGCCAGCTTTATCAATAGCTGTTAGCTAAATTTAGTGGATGATGACAATAGCTGTTTATAAAACAGACTGTACATTATAAATATGTTGACACAATTCAGCATTGATGTGATTCCGTCACAACTGTCATTTTTATATATCGATGCGCTATTGTTTTATAATAATAGATTGTATATATTTTCTGTATAACCAGGTTACGTTACACTAATGAATGGGTCTTTTTGCATTATCTTGAACATTGTCTAGCATTCATTTCATGTGTTACTGTAGTTTAGCTAAAATTACACTGATCTATCCTTATGGCACTATATTTCACATGCTTTGCAGTTATGTAAGCTTACCTGTCCAATAAGAAGAAAGCCAATTCAGGGTCGGTTTTGATCCCCAAAACCGAACAAAGGTCCCACCAGGAATCAAATGCCCTGCCAATGTTCATTCTAGTTTTAGCTTGACCACGATCATGTTTCCGCTTAGCCAGATGGGATTCAGTTGATAAATGTTTTTTGTTTTTTTTTGGCTTACTCAGAGTTTGTGTAGTAGTCAGTGTTGTGCTGGGAGCTGGCCGTTTGCTGGATTCCATCTTGAAGATAACATTACCTAGTGTTGCAGACTGTCAGTTGACGTGGAAGAGAAGCTATTACTGAGGCAAGGCTCTCGGGAGCGTGCCTAAACGTCACATCCTTTGGATTTTCCCGGCAAAAGCGACCCGCTCCCTTTGCATGAAAATCCATCTACAGGTTTTAATAGGCAACCTAGGAAGTCCGGGAAGGGTTCATTTTAAAGTTGCGTTATAAGCCGTTCACACATTGGCAAAGATATTGCACCTTTAATTAAGGAAAATTGTCCCTAACATCCTTCCATGAGGTAGATTATACACTTATACTCTTAATGCCAGAGTTGAAGAAGTTTGAAAGAAAAAGTGGATCTTTTCATATGGGTTTTCACAACATGAACACTATAATGACAGCAGCATTATTACAAGCCTTACAAAGCATTACAGGGAGAAGTTTTCTTTTTCAAGATGGATAAGGTGGGATCCAGACACTCTGAATATGTTCTCCTCGGCTCTCATGTTTCTGAGCACTTTACAAGATGCATGGGTCAGGGGCCCCAACTTTACAACAAAACAGAATTATTTTTAGTGGTATCCCCTCATATTAGGATTGTGTTCATTTGGTGATGATTTGTGATTGGTCAATCATGGCATTCTGTGGTCATATTTCAGTAGTTTGTATGTTAATGTAATCTTGTGTTGAAGCAGTAAACGTATTTGGTTTGCTGTCCGTATACTGGAGGGCTTGGATCTCGAGACTCGACTCCAGTCCTGATCCGATCCCCCCCCTTACAGTCCTGCCCACGGGCTATCAAGTCAAGTCATTTTCATTTGTATAGCGCCTTTCACAACACACATCATTTCAAAGCAGCTTTACAGAAGATCAGGCATTAACAGAAGATAAAACTGTAATATCTATAATGTCTTAGAGTATCATTGTGTAATGTGATTTGTCAGATTAAAATTAACATGCTCCTCCCGAACCTCTGTTCATTAACTCCATATTTTTGTACAAAGACCACTACACTGTATAATTGACTACTGTCAGGCAACCGGTTTCCTACATGTGCTAGTTTTATTTCACATAATAAAATAATTTAAATTTGAATCAAAATTTCATGTTCATTTATCAATTTATTTGTTATGTAGCCGTGTAATAAATAGGATAACGTAAGCTTTGTGTTGGTGTCCTGATCACCCTGACAGAGTGCTAACTGGTCAATACGGATATCCAGCCATCTTAAAATACATGATACAGAAACAGCTATGATGCAAAACACTTAGCTACTTTTTCTCACCACACAACAGCCATATTCATAATATGTCACAGTCCCTCATCCTTTATTGCTTAAATACTTATTGTTCTAATTTTATAATTATGTAGATTCCTTGATCGAATGTAGACTATGATAGAGTGGTATGTAGCACAATAACACAATTACAATAACACAAATATCAAGAGCATACGCTAACAAGAGTGTTTTATATAACTCAATATAGTGTAAGAATTGAAATGAAAAGGTTTAAATAAAGTTAGATTGTACGCGAGATATCGCGAGTGTAGGAAAACAGAGAGAGAGAGAACAGGAAGAGAGTTGGAGGGAGAGGGGTAATCGGGTGGCACGAGGCAGAGTTAATGTTAAGAAATGTCGAAATAAACCCTGAGTTCTGAGCACAGGATTTTTGGTCTGACTCCTATATTCAGTGGCCATAACAGACAAGGAAAATAGCCAAGAACCTACGCATAATACTCGGTAAGCATGGATTCATCCAGACCCACAAACCCGAGTATTACAATAGCTTTCCCTGGTTTTCTCTTCTTGATATTTGTATGGCTCCCGCACCTAACCATATGGTGAACAGCTGCAGTTATGGCCTCCAATTTTCCGATATTTCTTATGTTACAGGGACAGTTTACCAAAAATTTATAATTAGTTATCAGAGTAGATGGCTAACAAATGGGCAAAAGCTAGGTTTACACATACATTGAGAAAACAGCACAAATAACTAAACAACAAATAGAAAACAAATGGAAACTTAAGAAACAAATCAATGGGCAATGTAAATGATCTACTGTACTTACTGAGTCTAATATTCCATGTGGTGCTTACAGAGACAGCCTCAGGTTTCAGGTTTTTTTTTTTTTTTTTTTTTTTTGTTGTTGTTGTGTTTTTTGTTCTCGTAGCACTACAGCAGTTGGGATATAATTGTACAAACGACAGGTAAAAAGCATTGACATTTCCACCACAAATTGTACAACAGGAAAAGGACATTTTAGTGTCAATTAAAAATGAATCTCACACATCTTCACAGATGACATGGAGCTCTCTACAGAAGCACACTACAATTCCTCTGGGTGTATAACCTGTAAGAGCAGCTCCTGCAAAACCATTGTTGTTAATGCACAACTGGAGCATCAGACGTGTTCTACACATAGTATTGTTGATGTACAAGGCCATTGGAGGAGAGGAAGAGATGATGAGCGGGCTTTTAAAAAGGAAAATTCCTACAAGAAAAGACCAATCTAAATCCTCTCAACACAACCACAACAATCAATGAAATTGTTCACAATTGACTAGATTTATCTATTCAGCTGCAGAAAAGAACAACCCTTTGTGTTTACAGAAACAAATACGACAAACACCAACAGGAAATCTCTTGATTGGTCATTACATTTATAGAAGCCATTAATGTTTCTTGGAGATTCAAATTTTTCCATTTTACAACAAGTATATCGTTTTCCAGTTGGCAATTTTTTACACATTGCTAAGATTCTGCAGAAGTTTCCCCCTAACCTTAACACACAAGAAGCAATTCTATCAGTTGGTATAAACAATAGAGAACAGAATTTACAAAAGACAACTATCAAAGAACTACAAGGGCTGTGGAAGGTAGCTAAGGCTACAGTTACTAATGCAACTATTCATGCACCAATTTCTGTGATCTACTACCTAGGCACCATCAAAAATTATCAACTGTGTTCAGTGATTATATATTCATTCATAGCAACCCTTTACAAGCATTGAGTCCCCTTAGGTTTAAGCTGGAACAAAAGGGACAGCCTTAGAACTTTTAAATTATTGGATGGAATGGGGGTGCACATGAAATCAATATTTCATGGTCATTTATTAATGCATTTGTTAAGTAGCAGTGTCATACATGGGATAGCGTGCTTTGTGTTGGGGTCCTGATCACCCTGACTGCAGTCACTTCACAGTGAGTCTTACTCTTGATCTCCCAGAATGCAACATTTTTAACAGCAAACTACTATATTTAAGAAGATAGTAGATTGCTGTAGGAATTTGGCCATAAATTTACAGCAATTTTTTACAGTGCAGATTTTGGGCTGTTTGATTTTCCTCGACTCTCTGGCAGAGGTGGGGGCATCATTATACTATACAACCTGAAATATAACATAAGCTCAATGTGTATATCACAGCCTACCACATTTGAATGCCTTGTTTTGAGTATCTCTGCCCCACAAACTACAGTCATTGCTACAGTTTACAGACCTCCTAAGCCAAATGATGCTTTTATGTCTGAGATTGCTGATTTATTGTCAATGTTGTGTCTCAAGTTTAAGAGAATTATTGTCTTGGGGGACTTTAATATTCACATTGATCAAGCAAATTCTGTCATGGCTAAAGATTTCTTGTCCTTATTGGACTGTCTTAACTTCACTCAATATGTAACTGGCCCTACACACTGTAAAGGTCACACCTTAGACCTAGTGTGTGCAAATGAATTGTTTATATATAAGCCTGTTACTGTGGATATTGGCCTCTCTGACCATTTAGCTGTTTTCTTTACCTTGGAATTGCTGCTTCTATGTTCATCCACATCCAGAATTGTTAAGTTTCGGAAATGGAAATCAATCAACCTGACTGAATTTACAAATGCTGTTGTTTCATCTTTAAGTACTTTATACCCCATCCCACTGGAAGAACAAATACTACAGTTAAATAATTATCTTACTACCAATTTGGATTCCTTTGTCCCCCTAAATTTGCTTAAAATCTCGCACACTTGTTCCGCTCCATGGTACAATGACAATCTGCACTCAATGAAAGCAGATTGTCATAGAATAGAGAAAAAATTGCATCTGTCTGGAGTGACTACAGAGCAGAAATTGATTATTATCATTGTGGATAATCAACGAAATCCAAGACATCTTTTTCAAACCATAAATAGACTCTTCAAAGTCAATGATGCCAGCATCTTGACTGCTTCTCATCAGTTATGTAACACCTTTCTTAATTTTTTTAATTCTAAAATTGCTAATGTCCATAAACAAATTCTCTCTTTACCTGCCTCACTTACATCCCACCATTATTTGTCCAGTTTTTCAGGTACTCCTTTTTCAAATTATTTGCAGCTTGCTCACGCTGCACTTGCTATGGTAGTATCAGGTATGAAAACTACCACTTGCATACTTGATCCTTTACCCACAAATCTATTCAAGTCTTGCTTTGATTACTTGTGCCTGGTGGTGCTCGATATAATCAATGAATCGCTGTGCACAGGTGTCATTCCAGCTGCATTAAAAATTGCTGCGGTTACTCCGGTTGCAAAAAAGCAAAACGTTGTCTTGGATAATCTAAATAACTTCCGTCCCATCTTTAATCTCCCGTTTTTGGCAAATATTTTAGAGCGTGTCATTGCCTCTCAGTTGTACAATCATCTCACTGTCAATAATCTCTTTGATCCACTTCAGTCTGTTTTTCGGAAATTCCACAGTACAGAAACGGCTCTGGTTAAGGTCACAATGACTTATTAATAGCATCTGATTCAGGATCTCCTTCGATCCTTATCCTCCTTGACCTTAGTGCTGCATTTGACACTATTGACCATAATAATTTACTCACCCGCCTTGAAATTGTCTTTGGTGTTTCTGGGACAGTTTTTAATTGGTTCAAGTCATACTTTTTTAAGCTTAGAAAGTTTGTTATTTTGGGTGAGCACAGGTCTGAGACTGGTCTAGTTCACACTGGTGTCCCTCAGGGCTCCATTCTGGGTCCCTTACTTTTCAGCCTCTATTTATCCCTGTTAGGCCAGTTCCTAAGATTTCTTGGTCTTACATATCATTTTTATGCGGATGATACACAAATTTAGATACATTCCATGCATGGTCAAAACAAAGTTGAAACATTCCTCTCCAAATTTATTTCTAGGATAAAAATCTGGATGGCCAATAATTTTCTCTGTTTAAACAGTGACAAGACCAAGGTGATGTTGCTTGGCACCCATCATTAGCTTCATAATGCTAGTCCAACACCACTGGTTATTGACGACTGTGTACTTGAGTTTCAGGGAAATCTGAAGAATCTTGTTGTGATCTTTGATTCTTCTCTGACGTTTGAACCTCATGTGCGAAATACTGTCAGGACATAATTCAGGACATAATTATCTCAGAATCATTGCAAAGCTGCGTCCAATGCTATCCTTTTCTGTAGCTGAAAAGTTGATCAATACATTTGTATTTTCACGCATCGATTACTGTAACGCACTCCTTTCTGGGGTTTCAAATAAATAAACTGCAGTATGTCCAAAATAAGGATTTTAACTCGTACTAAAACAGGTGAACATATTACCCCAGTCTTGGAGTCCTTGCACTGGCTCTCTGTTAAGTATCGGGTCGACTTTAAAGTTCTCATGCTTACATATAAAGCACTTCATGGTCTGGCTCCCAATTATCTTTCAGACCTTCTAATTAATTATACCCCAAAGCGTAACCTTCGTTCGTCTCAGCATGGCCTTTTAGTAGTCCCTCAAACACGCGTGCACTCAATGGGTGATAAGGTATTCTCAAATTACGCTCCTAGGCTGTGGAATTTACTTCCAATTGACATTCGTGAGTCAAAGTCTCTTGGTATTTTCAAATCTTGCCTAAAAACAAATTTTTTCAAGTTGGCTTTCAGTTGATGTTTTATGTTTATGTAGTATTTGATTCACTTTTATTGTATATGTGTGTATTTTATTCTATGGTTATGTGTATTTTGTTGTTTTTGGGTTGTTCTTACTTATGTAAAGTGCTTTGAGAAGCCACTTTTAAAGGCGCTATAAAAATGTATTATTATTATTATAAATCAACAAACCTTGAAGAAGAAATGTCTAACAGCTAAAAAAAAATAACACTCTTACATCTAACCAAAGATTTCCATTATTTTCTGTCATTGCAAAAATAGGTTTCCAAGAAGAAAGGAGCTCCAACAGAAAACCAACGGCTTGTCGACAATCAAACATCTCCAACAAAACATCTATATCAATTTTCACATTTTACAATCCAGAAACACCACTCTGATATTACTCCTTTACTTGTTGTTGCCAGAAGCAATACAGAACCCTCATCAGTGTCAAAGATCCATGAACAAAGCCATACTTCTTTGCTTGACTCCTGCTCATATAGGAGCATCAATATTCATCACTGTGGATAGGGAGGAAAACATTTTTGAAACACATTTCACAGTCAGAAACTATAGAAATGATCCCTAAAAGTAGAGTCATAGCCTTCTTAATGAAACACTTACACAGAGTTAGTGTTTCCGAGTAGGTAGTGAAGGCTCATATCAATCAGCTGCTGGAGGCATGAGTGATAAGGGAAAGTTGTAGCCCTTATGCTTCCCTGATCATGCTGGTTAAAAAGAAGGACGGTAGTCTTCCTATGTGCGTGGACTACCATCAGTTTAATTCTAAAACCAGGAAGGATGCGTTCCCTCTGCCTCGTATTAAGGAATCACTGGATGCACTTACTGGGGCTCAGCGGTTTTCCCACATTGGACTTGGCCAGTGGATACAATCAGGTCCCTGTGACAGAGGGAGATAAGCCAATGACTACCCTGTTTGGCCTGTTCATGTGGAACAGGATGCCCTTTGGGTTGTGTAATGCCCATAATACATTCCAGCGGTTAATGGAATGGTTATTCCGAGACCAGCAGTGCCAATAGCTACTCTTGATGAAATCATTGTGTTCTCTTCTTCCGTAGCTCAGCACTTGGAGAGGTTGGAGGTCGTCTTGGTCCAGCTGGAGCAAGAAGGCCTTAAGGCTAAACTGTAAAAATGTGATTTCTTCAAAGAAGAGGTGAAGTACCTTGAACATGTTATATCATCCCAGGGTGTTTCAACCGACCCTAGTAAGACTGAGCCTGTGGTCCAGTGGGGTTGCCCTTCAAGTGTTACAGATATGCATTCCTTCATCGGGTTGACAAGCTACTATCGCCATTTTGTTGAAGGGTTTGCTAAGTTGTCAGTCCCTCTGCACAAGTAGGTGGTTGAGTTTTCTGGAAAGTCTAAGCCTAAATGTTAAATGGAGCAGCGTTTTCTGGATGCTTGGACAGAGCAATGTCTTGAGGAAGTTTTGAGGAGCTAGAGGGAAGGCTCACTACTGCCCCGGTGCTGGCCTTTGCTGACTTTTCCCAGCCCTTCATCCTGGAGGTTGATGCTAGCCATGGGCAGCTTAGGAGCATTCCTTTCCCAGGAGTGTGATGGTAAGGTGTGACCAATTGCATATGCCAGCTGCAGTCTTAGGCCCACTGAGCATAATATGTCTATTTACAGCTCCATGAAGTTGGAGTTTTTCGCACTTAAGTGGGTCATGACTGAAAAATGTAGGGAGTACCTGTTGGGGAACAGGTGTGTAGTGTTCACCAATAACAACCCCCTTAGGTATTTGACAACTGCCAAGCTTGGGGCCACTGAACAGCGTAGCTGGCATCCTTTGATTTTGAAGTAAGGTATATCAATCTGGAAAGGAAAATAGGAATGCTGATGCCCTCTTCTGACAGAATTAACCTGACCGGGGTGTGGTAAAGACTCTGGTCCCAGGAGTTACAGTTCCTGAATTGCTGAGGCAAGCGGTGGGGGTGCAGCCCACTGTTTATGAAACTCAGTCTATGGTTTCCACATTGCACAGTCATTTGGTTTCTGATATTTGCTCATTGTTGAAAGACGACCCAGTCATAAAGGAAGTTTTGGTGTTGTGGAGATGGATGTTATGTCCTGGGCCAGAAGAACAGCGTCAACTGTCTAAACTGACCTTGACGTTACTTCAGCAGTGGGACCGGTTGGTTGAGAGGGAAAGGGCATGTTATATCAAAGGGTTTTTTGCCCCAATGGGTGGAAGAATCCCTTCAGTTGATTTTGCCTTATGTTCTGAAGCTAGAGGTCTGGGAGCAGTTACACCAACAGCATGGGTCTCAAGGTGTGGAGTGTACCACCGAATTGGTTCGGCAGAAGTGTTACTGGCCGGGCTTGTCGGCCGACATCAGACAATGGTGCCAGGAGTGCGAAAGGTGTCAGTCTGCTATGGATTCTCAGCCCACTGCTCTGAGCTTTATAGGTCGATTGTTAGCCTCTAGGCCGAATGATATCCTGGCCATTGATTTTACATTGCTTGAGCTGTCCAGCTCCGGGATTGGGAATGTTCTAGTGATGACCAATATTTTTAGTAAATACACACTTGCCATCCCAACTCGGGACCAATGGGGCGAGACTGTGGCCCAGGTCCTGGTGGCAGAATGGTTCCAAAAGTTTGGAGTCCTGTATCACTTTCATTTGGACTAAGGCCGAAACTTTGAGTCTTACCTGATCCAACAGCTCTGTGATCTTTACAATGTGGAGAAGTCACGCACTACCCCTTACATTCCGGCCGGTAATGGCCCGTGCGAAAGTTTCATAGGACCTTGCACAATCTTTTGCACACACTGCTGGCCTCCAGGAAAGGGGACTGGATGTCTTGCCACTCCCAGGCATCTACCAGTTGACTTTTTGATGATGGGGGGGGGGGGGGAGTTTGCAAGAGCCGGTTGCAGGCAGTGTGCATGAGTTGGTCCTAGAGGACCAAACTAGGTTGCGGGTGGAATTTGAAGGGGTACATGAGTGGCTACATGTGATGTTGGCATAAGGTGCAGTACAACCAACATGTCCAGGACAGACCATTGGTGGAGGGTCAGTTTGTCTATTTTCGAGACTATGGTATGTGGGGACACCATAAAATCCAGGACCTGTCGATTCCGGTGGTCTATCAGGTGGTGAGGTTGCCCCAGGAGGGGGGAAGTGTGTATACTATTGCAAAAGTAGATGACTTGAGTAAAGTAAAACTTGTTCACTGTTCCATATGGAAAAGCCACGTTCAGAAAGATTCCCCTGTTACAGTTATCCCAAGTAGTCCCTTGGAGAGTCCAGAGCTGTCTCTTGGAGATGAGGACATGGATTTGTTTGTTGTGGTGCCTGGAGCCAACCATGCTGTGGCCAGGCCTGCCTCTAGGGATATCACTCCTCCTGGATGTTTGGGTTCTCAGCCATTGTCAGTAGTGGGTCCAGCTTTGATATTACCGGCGATTCCAGGGGGTCCTGGTCTTGTAGAGGTGGAATTACCTTTGGCAGCTTCTCCTCCATTATTAGGGTGGTCTGATCCTTGTGGAGTTCCATTACAGATGATGGAGTGGGCTACCGCAGGGCAGCATCCTAATGTCAAATCTTTCTCCTGGCAGTGGGGCGAGTGTCGAAAGTAATGCCTGTACCCGCTAATGTTGTACCTAGTGCTGTAACTCCTATTTTTCGACCCTGGAAGTAAAATCGGGTGTTTACTTGTGTTTGGTTCCATCGTTGGGGCTACCGGGGTGGATTGTAGCATCTCCTTTTGAGCTGAAGATGTGCGCCATTAATTCCCAGTAGTGTTCACAAGTTTGTTCCCTGGTTGACTTCCTCCGAGCCCTGTGGCAGTCGAGTTTTCGGAGAGATTCGCTGTCAGCCCAGTACACACGCTAACTAAGAGCCCTGTTCTGGGGTAGGTGCTCTGCATGTGGTGGTTCCCTGTAAGGCTAACCCCATGTGATATATATCTTCCGCTAATTCATTTCCCTGTTGGCAAACTGCGTCTTCCTTGGGCAGAGCCCCTCTGCCCCAGTCTTCATGTTTGTAGTAACTGCTCCCCCATTGGGCAGGATCTACCTTGAAGACTCTCCACATGGTTGGAAAGGCCATGTGATGTATTTTTCCACTTAAATATCTCCCATCTCTTTGGGCGAGGTGTGGTCTCCGCTGTGTCTTCCCCTTGGGAGGGACACCCCCCGACTAGACCTGGTGGCCCAGTCAGATAATCCCCCTTCTTTTTTAGGGAGTGGAAAAAAAGAAGGGGAAAAGAGGCCACGACTGGGTTAAGCCTGTCTCTATCTTTTGGGTAGTCGACTTGTCCCCAAAAAGGGCCGTTCGACACTCATAACTATGTTGGGGGAGGTTACGTGTTGACCTGGTGTGCTTGCTATGAGGCACACAGTAGTCTGCCCACCACACACCGCCAGTTCACGTAACACAGTTCAGCCAATTGTGGCGTTTCGTATAGGTACCCCTAGTGTCACTACATCAACACAACGTCGAGTGAGTGACAGATAGGGAACGTCATGGTTACTTGTGTAACCTCCGTTCCCTGATGGAGGGAACGAGACGTTGTGTCCCTCCTGCCACAATGCTGAACTACCCGCTGAAATGGCCGGACCTTATATCGGCTCCTCAGCATAAAACCTGAATGAGTGGTTGCATACCAGCTCCTTTTATAACCATATGCCCGGGGGAGTGGCATGCAAATACCACTCGCCAATTCTCATTGGCCTTTTATCAAAGACCAGAGGTGTCTCGGGCTCCCAAGAGTGACCCCTAGTGTCACTACATCGACACAACTTCTCATTCCCTCCATCAGGGAACAGAGGTTACACAAGTAATCATGACATTTTCTTCTACAGACACATCGAGCTTGTGCCTAGTTTGCCTTGCTGCTGGTAAGCCCCAGTCCTGTAAACAGTGTTATTTTCTGGATTATTTTCTTTTGTTCCTTTTTTTCTATTTAGGACATTTTCAAACGTGGACATTGTGGTTTTTATCTGATGATTATATTCTTCCTATCTGTTAACAAGTGGAATAAATAAAAATTTATATTTTTGTACTTGTACTTGGCTTTCTGTTGTAAGAATGTACCTGTCTGCTTTCCCTGGGTGTAATTCCCAGAGTGGCATAAACGCTTTTACCTTTACAACCTCCCCAACACCACAGGAACATCAATACTTATCATCGTGGGTAGGGACACAAACCCTTTTGAAACACATTTCTAAGTTAAAAACTATAGAAATGATCCCTAAAAGTATAGTCTAAGCATTTTAAACAAATCACGGAGTTAAAATGTTCATAGCTTTCATAACGGATACACTTTTTGACATGCTCTTTTTCACAAATGCTTTCATGTAGTTCATTTCTGTGGGGTTTAACATTCACAGTACTTTTAAAACAGAACAGAAAGGTCTTGTTTCAAGTGCACATTCAGAATACTCAACAGAAGTTAGGTGTTAATATTGTGAGAATCTAAAAAAAAAAACCCCGATATTGCCACCTTTTGATAGTCAACAGGTGCCAACAAATCAACAAACCTTGAAAGAGAAATTCCTTTCAGCTAAAAAAAATTAAACTCTAACATCAAATCAAAGATTTCCATGATTTTCTGTCATTGTGAAAATAGGACACAGCTTGACTGTTTATGTGAGGTTTCCGAGAAGACAGTAGCTCCAACAGAAAACCAGCAGCTTGTTGACAATCAAACATCAAAGACAAAACAACCCCCCAACTGTGTCACAGTTATTACAATACCTATATCATTTCTCACATTTTACAATCCAGAAACACCACTCTGATCACACACCTTTACTCTCTGTTGCCAAAAGCAATACAGAACAATTATCAACACCAAAGATCCATGATCAAAGCCATATCTCCATGCCTGATCTCTGCTCAGAAAGGAGCATCAATACTCACCATCGTGAGTAGGTAGACAAACACTTTTGAAACACATTTCCAAATCAATAACTATAGAAATTATCCCTGAAAGTAGTTTTAGCATTCTCAACGAAATACTAACGGAGTTCCGTTCTGACATGCTTCTCATAAGGTTTCACGTAGTTCATTTCTGTGGGGTTTAACATTCACTGTACTTTTACAACAGCACAGAAAGCAGCATCAATACTAATCATGGTGGATAGGGAAACAAACACTTTTGAAACACATTTCTAAATCTAAAACTATAGAAATTCTTCATCTGTTTAATGGTATTTCACAAACTAAAGTTGCGCATTACCACCATCTATTGTTGGCATGAAGAGGCTCTCTTCTTCGCACACCCCTTTCTTTACAGACTAGTCCAAACCTTAGTGATCATAACGAAACACTAATGGAGTTCTATTCTGATGCGCTCCTTTTCATAAATGGTTTCGCTTATGTGACGGGGCGTTGTCACCTGCTGGGACAAGACACATTTAGAGACACACTTACCTGTTTTTCTTCACCCCATCATTACACTGCTTGTCAGTTTTAACCTGTCTGTGGGTGCACCCTTAGAGCTGTGCTAACATTCTCCTATCATACACGCATACATTGTCATTTCATAGGCATTTTCTCCCACTGTAAGCAACCCCAGAAACACACACACACAGAACTGTTTTTGAATGTTTTATTTAACTTATCTGTAGTCTGTGTATTGTTTGTGGAGCACACTGGAGTTCAGTGTTTGTTTGTCTTTCACATCTCGTCTCGCCTGGCTTCAAGTTACAGCATGTGCAGAGGATCAAAAGGGGTGCATCAGTTCACGAAGCGCTTAAATAGCGTGTTTCCCGTGTTGCGCATTTGCAGAGCAGCGGAGTCAGGAATGTTACATGTGTGTTAATATTGTACAGTTGTGCTCAAAAGTTTGCATACCCTTGGAGAATTGGTAATATATGTACCATTTTTTAAAGAAAACATGAGTGAGCAGGCAAAACACATTTATATTATTTCTTATGGGATTCATATTCAGCTGTAGGTTATAACAGAATGGCACAATCATAAAACAAAACATGGCAACAAAGAAAAAAATGAAATGACCCCTGTTCAAAAGTCTGCATACCCTTAGTTCTTAATACTGTGTATTGCCCCCTTTAGCATCAATGACAGCATGCAGTCTTTTGTAATAGTTGTCTATGAGGCCCCAAATTCTTGCAGGTGGTATAGCTGCCCATTCGTCTTGGCAAAATGCCTCCAGGTCATGCAAAGTCTTTGGTCGTCTTGCATGAACCGCACGTTTGAGATCTCCCCAGAGTGGCTCGATGATATTAAGGTCAGGAGACTGTGATGGCCACTCCAGAACCTTCACCTTTTTCTGCTGTAACCACTGGAGGGTCAACTTGGCCTTGTGCTTAGGGTCATTATCATGCTGGAAAGTCCAAGAGCGTCCCAGTATTTTCTGATAACATGCTGCATTCATCTTGCCATCAATTTTCACAAGATTCCCCATGCCTTTAGAGCTCACACACCCCCAAAATATCAGTGAGCCACCACCATGCTTCACAGTGGGGATGGTATTCTTTTCACTATAGGCCCTGTTGACCCCTCTCCAAACATAGCACTTATGGTTGTGACCATAAAGCTCTATTTTGGTCTCGTCACTCCAAATTACAGTGTGCCAGAAGCTTTGAGGCGTGTCAAGGTGTTGTCGGGCATAGTGTAACTGGGATTTTTAATGGCAATGGTGCAGTAAAGGCTTCTTTCTGGCAACTTGACCATGCAGCTCATTTTTGTTCAAGTATCGTCGTATTGTGCTCCTTGAAACAGCCACATCATCTTTTTCCAGAGCAGCCTGTATTTCTCCTGAGGTTACCTGTGGGTTTTTCTTTGTATCCTGAACAATTCTTCTGGCAGTTGTGGCTGAAATCTTTCTTGGTCTACTTGACCTTGGCTTGGTATCAAGAAATCCCTAAATTTTCCACTTCTTAATAAGTGATTGAAAAGTACTGACTGGCATTTTCAAGGCTTTGGATACCTTTTTATATCCTTTTCCATCTTTAAAAAGTTCCATTACCTTGTTACGCAGGTCTTTTGACAGTTCTTTACTGCTCCCCATTGGTTCAGTATCTAGCCTGCTCAGTGCATCCACGTGAGAGCTAACAAACTCATTGACAATTTATACACAGACACTAATTGCAATTTAAAAAGCCACAGGTGTGGGAAATTAACCTTTAATTGCCATTTAAACCTGTGTGTGTCACCTTGTGTGTCTGTAACAAGGCCAAACATTCAAGGGTATGTAACCTTTTGATCAGGGCCATTTGGATGATTTCTGTTATCATTATGATTTAAAAAGGAGCCAAACAACTATGTGATAATAAATGGCTTCATATCATCATTATCCTTAAATAAAAGACTGATTTTTGCATGATCAGTCATATTTTCAAAATCAATGCCAAAATTTCACAATTTCTGCCAGGGTATGCAAACTTTTGAGCACAACTGTATGTGTTAAGAAATGTTTGTACTATTGTTTTATGTACATATCAAAGCATATACAATAATATCACAATTGTTTATAGATTCTATTGTGGTGAATCATGGTGTGTAATTTATCTGTGTATTGTGGTATGTGCTGAGTGGGTGGAGCTTCAGCTTTAAAAGGCATCCTAATGTCTTCTGTGGTTAGTCATTGTTCTGAACCTTGCTGTGGAATGACCTCTGTCAATTGCCTTTAAACAAGTGTCTTTTTTGTGTAAATATTGTAATTCAAATTTTTTCTCTTGCACTTTGTATATATTTCACACAATTTTTGCATTTCTTGGGAACATCTTGCCTTGTTAAAATAAGCATCACTGAACTGACATGCTATTGCGGCTGAGCCATCTTTGAATTTTTAGAACTTTAAAAGTGCCCTCTTTATATTTTGGTATCAAAAGTGGGGTGGCCAACTGCAAGACCAAGGCAGGTCTGCATTCCCAGAAAAAGACAGAGAATGAGAATGTGGCCTGGGACACAGTGGAGGAGGAAGAGGAGAAGTTTGCAAGAGTTGGAGCTCATCCCAAGATTAGTAACCCTCTTCACAGACTACATATTCCAGGTAAAGAGAGTAACATGGTGGCGTTGATAATAACCTTCCTGTCAGCCCAGCAACTGAGGGAAGAATACCTCCTCCTAGAGCTTCGGGGTTTAAGGGAATCAATACAGCAGCTCGAACCACCAAATTTTCGTAAGCCAGTCACTAACCCAATCACGCTGGGCACAGAGAGTCTATGAATAGCGCTTCCCACACCTGCTCCATGATGAAGTAGCAGAGGGTCAACCCACAGGCTACCCTCCAACCTCCCACCACCTGCAGCACCAGTCTCAGCAAGTAATACTACCACTTCAGAGGCATCTCAAAGTCTTGTCCCTGCTGAGAGGTTGCAACAAAAAAGCCCAAGATGCCAGCATTTAAAGAGGGGGAGGATATTGAGAATTACTTCTGCATCTTTGAGCACCAGGCTAAGACCTGGAGATGGCCAGAGGAGGAGTGGGAATAGGCTGATTCCATTGTTGATGGGGAAATCACCGAAGGCCTACATCACCATGGATGAGGAGTGTCCGGACGTCTATAAGGACCTGAAGGAGGTACTGCTGGAGAAGTTCAACATCTCGCTGAAGACCTACCGTTAGTAATTCCAACAGACTTCAGCACTACCTAAGGGACTCTATCATTGCTGTGTGAGACCAGAGCAACATACTATGGTGGAGATCGGAGATCCTCATCCTGGAGCAGCTGCTACGTATTCTTCCATACAACACATGGACTTGGATTAAGGAGCACGAGCCAGAGGATGGACTGACAGAAGCCAAGTTAGCCACGAAGTACATCATTGCCCATCATGGAGGCCCTCAGTGACGGTAGTCTGCAGCCACCAGAGGTACCAAGGACATCCAGTATATTGGAGGTAACTCTGGGGATGGGTCTAGAAAAGGGGAGGGCAAGGACATTGAACTAGTTATGGCTAACAAGGGGATAATCTGTTTTTACTGCCAGAAGCCTGATCATAAAGGTTCGAACTATCCTCTCCGTAAATCCAAGCTATTGGTGTGTTGCTATGTGCAAAGAGAGAGTGATAGCCCCAGGGACATTGGTGGGAACAATTCTATTCTTTGTCAAGTGACTGTTAATGGACAATTAATGAATGAATTGCTTGACACAGGAAACTCCATGTCTCTCATAAAGAGATGCCATCTTCCAGACAGTGTTAATCTTGCCAACAAAATCACTGATGAAAATGTTCATTGACAAGGTTTTTTTTTTACTTCGTCAACGATAATGAAGACGAGACGAAAAAGGCACATCATGACAATAATTAAACAATTATAATAAAGCATACTGTTGATGAAAATATGACAAGATAAAAATTATACTGCAAGATATTAACAGTGCAAGATATAAACAGAAGAAGAAACATCTTTAGAATCTGTATATAGAAGAAGATTTAGATATGGATTCATCAAATCCATTAATCCAGTATGTTAGGGATTTCTCCTCTTGAGCTGCGTGAGTTGTATGCACTGAACACCGGCATAATTAACCGCTTCAAAACAGGGTAAAATACCTCATTCAAATGCATCCTATTTATACATGAGTTTAATCACTATATCCACAACATACTGTATATGTAATATAACAACTTACACCTGTACAGTAAAGTGAATGAACAGGTGAACTAATTGATGCGCTAGACAGAGCATGCATGATTTGCGTTGCGTTACTTGCGTTGTGAATATGCTGTTTCTGTAAGAAACATGCTACACATAATGTAATATCCTTTCACAGAAAATTAATAAGTCTCTAAAGCATGAACATTTCAGAATACAGTAGGCTAACTTCTAAAAAGTAGATAATACTTCAGTCTATTCATTATTATTTCAGGAGCTCAGGTTTTTCACAACAAGGACAGTATGTATATTTATATGTTTGATACATGTTTACATTAGAAAAGTTTTTTTCTAAATGTTTGAATATTTGATTAAAGTTTGGCCTGTTACAGTTTGACGCACATTTTATCCATTTTGCATGTCATCATCAACTAAAAGATATCATTTTCGTTGACTAAAATTAAATGTTATTTTCGTCAGAGTGAAACTGACTAAAATTAATCAATATGACACAATGAAATATTGACTAATTTTAAAGGACATTTCGTCAAAAGACTAAAACTATGACTAAAACAAAAACCTGTGAAAAATTTAACACTGGTTCCAGATAGCCTCATTGACTATTCATAAACCACAGACATTCAATGCATTCATGGTGACAAGCAAAAGTATCCTAGTGTAGAGGTAACTGTGGCCAATGACAGGAGGAAGGAGGAATCTAAGTCTGATCTTGCATTGGGGAAATGTTTGTTGTTATCAAGTGTATGTTCAGTTTGATGGTGTCAAACACCTTGTCCCTAAATGTTGTTACACCTCACACACACCATACCATGAGCAGGACATCTAGCACACCAGAAAACATACTTAAGAGTCAGTTCATGATTCTTGTGGCCTTCCACCATGTACACTGACATCCAAACATATTGCACCACATGCCCCACGTTTCAAAAACATGTGCTGTCTGCAGGTCTGATAGAGCTCCCTTGTAACCATTACCTGTGATCTCCACCCCGTTTCAATGCATTGCCATGGATATCATTGGGCCATTGGAGAAGAGCACTGCTGGCTACCAGTACATCTTGGTCATCTGCGACTATGCGACACTGGCTGGGACTGGGACAAGTGGATGCCCTTTCCGCTCTTCGCCTACAGGGAGGTGCCTCAAGCATTGACTGAGTTCTCCCCGTTCAAGTTGGTGTATGGCTGGTCAGTGCAGGGTCCACTGGACTTGCTGAGGAAGAGCTGGGAGTTCACAAAGTCCAAGTCAACAGAGAAGAGGATTGTGCAGTTTGTGCTCAAGATGCAAGACCGCCTGGAGCAGTATCGAGAGCAAGCAAGAGAGAACCTGCGGGAAGCTCAACAAGACCAAAAGCGATGGTACGATCAATGTGCTTGTCGCCGAGAGTTCCAGCCTAGTCAGAAGGTCCTCCTACTGCTGCCATCTGTCACTTATGAAGTTCCCCACCCCGACAAGGGCAACAAGCAACAGACCTATCACGTGAACCTCATTAAAGAATGGAAAGAGAGTCAGTCTACCATGGAGACAGCCTTGATGGTGTTTAAGGTGGATCCATATGACGAGGATGGTGAGGAATATGATATGGAGACACAGCAACCCCAAGCAGGAGTGTTCTTGGACCACCTAGGAGATGAGCAGTGGAAGGAGCTTTGTGAGGTCTTTGAGCTACCTGATTTGTTCCAGACCAGGCCAGGAAAAACAACTATCCTTAAGGATATCATACATCTGAAAGACCCCACCCCCATTTGGCAGAAGCCATATTGGGTACCAGAGAGCCTGGTAGCATCACCGAAGACTGAAATTACCATTGACAGTGAGTGGAGTAATAGTCCTGGTTACAAAAGGACAGGTCCCTCAGATTCTGCATGAACTTCAGAAAGCTAGATGCAGTATCTCAGTTTGACACATATGCCCACATCCGGACCCTATCGGCCTGTTTCAGTTCACCATTTGGCCGTCTGTTTTGCGAGGGGCACCAGCAACCTTATAACGGCTCATGGACAGAGTACTTCAGGACTGTGAGGACCGCTGCACTGCCTACCTTGATGATGTGGTCATCTACAGTAAAGTAACACATGGGATGACCATCTCCAGCAGCTGTGCAGAGTCCTGGGAAAAATCCATGAGGTGGGGTTAACTCTCTGACGTATCTGTGCAATGTGGTATGTGCTGAGTGGGTGGTGCTTCAGCTTTAAAAAGCATCCCAATGTTTTCTGTGGTTAGTCATTGTTCAGAACCTTTTGTGGAAGGACCTCAGTCAATTGCTGTTATAAAAGTGTTTTTTTTTTTAAATATTGTAAATATTTTTTTTTCCAAACCTTTTTTTTTCTTGCACTTTGGATATATTCTGCACGATTTTTGTACTGTTTTTTGCACTTCTTGGGAATATCTTGAATTGTCAAAATAAACCACTGCACTGACGTGCTATTGCAGCTGAGCCATCTTTGAATTTAAAGAACTTTAAAAGCACCTTCGTTACAGCGTAGTTAATTTCTGTGTGTTTTAACATGCACTCTATGTTTACAAAAGAACAGAAAGGTCTTGCTTCAAGTGCACGTTCAGAATACTCTTCAAGTTTGGTGTTAATAATGTGAAAAAAAAAAAAAAAAAAAAACACACATCGCCACCAATTTGATAATCAACAGGTGCCAACAAATCAACAATCTTGAAGGAGAAATTCCTTTCAGCTAAAAATAATAAGTACTGTAAGAATCTAACATCAAATCAAAGTCATTATTTCCTGTCGTTACGAAAATCAGACACTTATGCAAGGTTTCCGAGACCAAAGGAGCTCCAGTGGAAAACCAGCCGCTGGAATGATGATTGAATTAAATAGTTAAACTTTGTTCCCCTCGTGTTCAAATGGAGCTGAGAGAGAATTCGAGTGGCATGAGCCGGAGCAGCGCCCGTTCGCAGAGGTATCTCCCGCGATGGACCACTCCAGGTGGAAAGTTTAGATAAGAGAACATATGAGCAGTCGTAGAGGGCTTTTTCACATGTATGCAGTGCTGAAGCAGCCTGTTTGCGGAAGCAGCTTAGCACAGCTGGCCGCTCCGGGTGGGACATTTAGATAGGAGAACATATGAGCAGTCGTAGAGGGCTGTTTCACATGTATACAGTGCTGAAGCAGCCGGTTTGCGGAAGCAGCTTCATGCTATAAACTGCTTCCATGAATGGAGCATAGAAAGAAAGAATAAAAATATAACACTTAACGTGGTAGCCATCAGTACTGAAAAAACAAATGAGCTGCTGTGGCAGCTTCTGTTGAATGACGAGATTGTTTGGATGGAAGAGCTGTTCTGGTGATGGCGAATGCTTTGCAGCGAAGTTGCATCCGATGGTCCGAGTCACTCGCATGGGTCTGTTCATGGGCAATGGGTGGGGCTGAATGCTGGAAGACTCGACGCCATGTAGAGGTAAGGGGCTGTTTATATATGCTTACTCTAGCAATGTGATTGGCCAGATTAAATGACCTTGCTCCTCCCAACCTTGTTTATAAAACTCCATTTAATCAATTTGTTTCAAATTACAATTGCAGTGTTGCTGCCTTGTTCCAAGCGCTCATTCCACTAGCCTCTATAAGGACAGAAACCAAGTCAGCACAGAAGGTATTACAGCTCAAAGAGGCCTTCACCTGCATAGTTTGTATGAGCTCGACACAAACTGGCTGTCATGAAATTGGATACACTCTGTATGAAAGTTGTTAGATTTTACATGGTGTAGGTTGCCTCGTGGGAACTGCTACATTATGATCATGACCAGCCAAACATTGCTCAAGTAACCCACCTTTTATTAAATGCTTTCACACACAATGAACAAATGAATCGCAGTTATTTGTGGGCCGTTTCAACAGTGCTGTAGGTTGTTTAGATCAATGTTACTATCAGAAATAATAATTATTTCTTTAGTTATTAATTAATATTTTAATTAATTTATTTAATCTAACTCATTAAAACCTCATATGGGGCTCCAGTAAATGTAGTGCGCTACGTTTAGGAGCGGGTTTGGTTATTAGCAATAATTAATAATTATCAAAGATAATTATTAATTATTAAAATCAATAGAACATTGATTTTTTTAATCTTTTAAATCAACAATTATCAAAAATAATCGTTAATCATTAACATCGATGAAACATTAATTAAAATTAACACTAGCTTATTGATCATTCAAATTCAACAATCATCAAAGATAATTATCAATTATCAAAAATCAATAGAATATTAATAAGGATTAATACTGACGGGGCACCACCCTGGAATCAGGGACTAATAACCAGATAGTATAACAGTCTCAATATTAGATTGTTTTCTTAGGAAAATCAACATCCGAAGAATATCGATTTTCGGGAAAAAAACAATGAATGAAGGCTTGAATCCGAGCACTGACATCCCGTCAGCATGACACAGGTGTATGCAAAACAAACCAAAACACTTCTCTTTGTTATATAACATAGTTTATTTATGCAGTAATATCAATTAATAATTAATGCAACGCAGTCAATAAACTTCCGACTTACAACTACAAACTACAAACTAAACAGTGATATGATTAGATATGGAAACAAAAATAATCCTATAACACATGAGGGTGTGTGTGTGTGTGTGTGAGTGTGTGTGTGTATGTGTAAGGAGGGGCACGCACAAAATGGCGGACTTGACTCTCGTGGAGAGTATGTCACACGAGACTTCCGGCCAGAGAATATGGCCACGAATGTGGGCGGAGAGAAACCAGTCAATGGTAGCTTAGGGACAAAGCTGAGCTTTATCACGAAGCTATCTACTAGCCAAAAATGTGTGCGAGAATGTTTGTGAGGGGTCGCGCGTGTGTGCGTGTGTGCGCGTGTGTGTGTGTGTGTGTGTGTGGTTAGTACGAGAGAGAGAGAGAGAATAAAGTGACGGCCCCAAAGCCGGTTTTGCGATCGTGGGAGAGAAAGCAGCAGTTAGTTTATCACTCAGAGACGTGGTGGACGGCTCGTAAACTGTCCTGCAGTCTTTGATTCTTTAATGGAAAAACTCAGTTTGCCGGTCTCACCCACGATGGCGGAAATGCACAACAGTCCAATGTGGTTGGACTACAATACAGCAAATCTCATTCGTGATAATTAATACCCTGAATATTAATAATGATATAAAAAAATAATGAGCGGACACAGGGGTCCGTAAACTGTACAAGCAATAACCTTGATACACAAGAATAACACACTATAATATTCTATCTCTGCCCAGACGTAAACCTCTTACTTGAATCGTATGAGGATGTAGAATGTGTGTTCATCCGTCCTTTAACTCTGACCCGGTTCCTTGAGGCTCGGGTGATGATGGGAGGCCGTTTCCTCGCTCTGTCGGCGGGCGGTATGGCTGCTGATTCTCGGCAGGCTGGCGGAGAAATCAGCGACGTCAACTTGATTGAAGATGGAAGAGAAATCTTTTATCTCTTCACTTCTGCAGGCAAACGGATGAAGATGCAGATTGCTCGGTGGTCTTCTTCGGATCCGTTAGAGTGTTCGGTGGAACACAGAGTAATCTCAACTCGTCCAGCGAGATGGAGATTGTATGGCCACAGTTTCAAGTCGGACGTTACTTCCTTGTGCCACAAGGATGCACCTGAGAGCAGCGATGAGCTGCATCTACACACGGCGGGCAAAGTTGCTGGAAGCAAGTCCCGGAAGCATTTCAGAGGTATTTCTACTACTGATGATGTCATGGTTGAGGTGTGTTCTGTCATGTGCCTCATCCAATAGGAGTTGAGAGTTCGATCCTTTAGTGAGCAAGGCTTCATGGGATTTGTAGTCTGTTTTGGACTCCCTTTGTTTGATTTTGGCGCGGTTTTTATCAGTAAGATTTATGACTTAATATGGGGCCTGAGTTAGGTTTTACAACTGTGTTAGGCCTGCCTTTGTCTTCTATCTGAATACATGAGGCCCAACAGTGCCATTGGTGGAAACTTTTGCTGTTGTATTATGCTGCATCAACACAGCATAAAAGTAAGGTACCATTAAAGAATGGGCACTGACCTCAAACCAATGCTTGAAGTACAAGTATGAGAGCTCTTCTGCGCACAAACTTTAGGGTGACTGGTCTGTCATCAGTCCTATTTGTGGTAGAAGTAGGTCGAAATTTGAAATATAATGTATTATATGCTTCCCTAAAGAAGTTTCCTGTTTGGCTATGGAGTTGTAAAATCACGCACACACACACACAAACCCACACACACTGCTATATATATATATATATATATATATATATATATATACGTATATATACATATATATATATATATATATATATATACATTTATTTATACAGAAAACACCATAATGAGCATTGCACGCTCTGTTTGTTGCAGATGACAGGATGCAGAGTGCAAATTCACTTTGTAGCACAAGGCACATACAGACTACATATTGAATTAAATAACAAACCTTTGCAGTGTAGGAACAGTATTTGAGCTAGGAATTAATTTAAACTGTCCTTATTCTACATCATTATTATGTAATGAAATATATAATGGAATTAGTCATGTTCGACAACCATTATAAGCAAGATAAATGACAAATAATTGGATTATTTGTCTGAATAAAATTCTCCACCATTAAAATCATAATACAACATCTCATTGTATCTGCTCACAATTTCTATTGTAAGGAATTAGCTTTAATAAGGGAATTATGATTCATTCACTTAATGGAGTAATATTATTCTCATGGCTTATTGAAAATAATATCACACATATTTAGGTATAGCTTTGAAGCTAAATCTTTTAAAAACAGGGATGAGATTATTTATCAAAATATACCACAATCAAATTATCTTTGAATACAGACAAACTTTATTGCTATTCTAAACATAAACTAATCTAACATATACAACATGAAACAGGTTGGTGAGTAAAGTGACAGAATAATCAATACAGAGAAAATGAACTTTATGGAGTCTGTTGACAATGTCTTAAGAACCATTTATCCTTCTTTGAGTCTACATCGATTTGCAATCGGATTACCCAAAGTATTTAAATAATACACCAGCACTTTGAACAAAAGTCTGGAGATGTACTTGCGTTTCGTTGCATTTCCTTTCGTTGCATTTCCTTGTGTTGCTTGGTTCTTTGGCATTTGAAGAAAGTTCATTTTCATCGATGTCTTGGACTCTGTTATGATCGCTGATAGTTGTTGTCTCGATGGATGATGAGGTGGGCTTTGAAGCGAGGCCTTCTGCAAGCAGGACTCGAGACTCCCGTTGGGTGTGTGAACCGTAGAGCAGAGAGTGAGAGTCTTACTCGGGACATTGGGTCCCGAGGTTCCTTTGAATCTACATGGCACGGAGGAGTGAAAAGCAAGAGAGCTGACCAAGAGAGGAGAACCACCGAGCCAGTTCCAAGAGACGAGTCCTAAGAGATAGAGTTCTTCCTGTTTAGGAAACTTTTGAGATGAAATTGGCCACCCCAAAGGTGTCCTGAGCCAATCAGAAGTGTCCTTTCAGAGTCACATGGCTGACTGGTCTGTCCATTTCAAAGTTGATTTACAATCCTTTGTGTGGAGGATTCTTACAACTTCCTGCTCAAAATAGTGCATGTTTAATCATGACCTTTTATATCTTGGATACAACTGACTATATCAAAGACTAATTAACATAAACATTCCTGAAATGCAGAAAGAATTTCAACAATATTAAACATGAGGTGTTTTATCCTGAATAGTTACCATTCTTAGTAAAAATGACATGAATAACACAAGATTAAAGATTATAATTATCGATTTGTCAGTTATAAGTGATTACAAATCACTACATATATTATAAAAGGTACATCGGCTATAATCATTAATTTGTCAGTTATAAAAGTGATCACAGGTCATAGAGTCATTTTCAGAATTATCTAGCAAGGCTAGATATGGTGTATATTTTGGGTCCAAATGCATCTTGTATATTTTATAGGGTTAACATTTCACACAAAGTACTGTGACTTTGTGTGAAATGTTCCTGGATTAAGATGAAATGTCCTAGTATAAGAATCGTGCAAACCTGTGGGTCTTTACAAGGAAACCTTTCAAAGAGAACCTGCTTTAGCTCTGTGTGGAAGTTCAGAAGGTTATGCTGAGGGGCCTCTCTGACCAGTTACCTTTTTTGCTTTAAATCATGCCTTTTCAGTCTCTTTGACCATTTTATTGTCCAAAGGCAGGCCCCACTAGGCTTCTTGGTGCCTGGTCCTTTAATTTATGACATTGAGAAATTCCAGGATTAAAAGGTTGGGTTTTCTAGATTCAAGTCATATTGCTGCAAGTGTTCACTTCTTCTGCATCTAATATCCTACAGCGGTTTAATTATCACACTGGCCTTTCAGTTAAAATTACATTAAATACAAGTGGCTTAATTGGAATGGAATGCTTTGATGCACATTGCAACACAATAGTTGGATTTTGTTGCCCCATTTCAATAGCTTCCTAAAAGTCAAGACTAGCAGTTTAAAAAAAAATACAGTTATGCTGTGCTTAAACTTTTTGTAGATTTCTAAACAAGGAAATTGCACATTACTTTTGTTGTTGTTGTGATGGTGGTTTTCCCTTCATAAATAGGCCTAAAAATTGCTTAATTATACATGGAAAGTCATATCAAATCTCTTAGTAAATCTATAGCTATGAAAATTTAACAAAATAAAGGAAAATAAGATTTGTTTTGGTCAAGAATGACACAGGTTGCATTCCGAAGTGACCATCCCTATGCCCTGTTCCTTTTTTTAAGTAGGGCTTAAAAATAACGGCAATTCGGAAATCATTTTATTTATTTATTTTTAAGTCATTTGTGTTTGGAACAATCCTGCAGCTTGTCTAACATGATTGTTCTCCCTTCGAAGTGCCCTGTGGAGACATCATTTATGTTGTTTTGCATGCTGCATTGACTGAATTGACTGAATGAGTCAATGACTCACTCATAACACATTCACTTGTCGCCATCTGCTGGTGCCCCTATAGAAATTTGTAATATGGCCATATATAAACATACATATAAAATTTTAGTGAAGTTAATATTTGAGCAAATAATATTCAAATTCCACTATAATTTGGGAAAACATATGCTTCATGTATAAAAACGGCCATTTTTGTAGCATTTTGAAATATGTTGCATATGTGTACAAAGAAGAATCTGTGAAAATCATATATGAACATACAATGTACATTTTATAATTGTTTTGCATGTACTGTATAGCAGAATCATGTATGGCCTCAAATAGTCACTGTATCTTTTCACTCTTTACATGATATAGAATTATCCAAAAGTAGGCACTGGCATCTAACATCTCGTCTCAATCTATCTCTTAAACAGTAAAACTGCAGTGCAGTCAAGTGTTGGAATGAATAAGAGAACACAAAAGATTTGCAAGCTAATGCAAAGTTTCTCCGTGGAACGCAAATATTTTGCGAGAGCATACAAAATCATCATCATTTTTTTCACCCTCCCTGCTAATTTTTTTCCCCACCACAATATCCCATCAGATATAGTGTCAGAAAAGCTCATTTAAGCAGAAAAAAGAAAAAAATAATTTTGATCAACTCGAACAAGCTTATAAATTGGGTGTGTATTGAAAAAGTTATCTTTATTTTTTAATCTATTTTTAATTTTTTGCTTTACAAGCCATGCACTATTGTGACAGTGTTTAGATGTCATTAGATAGATAGCATTCCCAAGTGGAAAAACCAGCTTAAGCTGGTAGCTGTGTTTTGGAACATGGTAGCTGGTTTAAGCTGGTCATAAGCTGGTCCAAGCTGGTCATAAGATGGTCGACCAGCTACCATCTTCCAAAAACCAGCTTGACCAGCTTGGACCAGCTTATGACCATCTTATGACCAGTTTAAACCAGCTACCATGTACCAAAACAGAGCTACCAACTTAAGCTGTTTTTTCCACAGGGGTTGTGTGAGGAACAGGGTGAAAAGCAAGTGTTTATGAACTGATAATCTTCTGTTTTATTTGTGATTTGTGTGAAAAGGAATAAAAGGAATTGTTGTTGTAGCGCCTCTAGTGTTTCATCAGAAAACTGCTGCGATACATTCAACGAGCCATGTAAAATCATTTTGCAAAAATGTAGGTATAGTAACTTGATTATATGAGACAAGATTGAAATCAAGCTTGCATAGAAGCGTTTGCATTCATGCACTAGTTTAGAGTGTGTTTTTGGGGCCTAAGGATGCACCTAACCTGTGGTAAATTCCATATAACGCCATCTCATTACTTCTAGAAGCTTATTGCTTTATTACCAAAACATAAACATATGTAGCAGTGGTTTTAGAAAAGACAGACCCCTGAATGTGTTATTTCCATGCAGCCAAATGGATGTGATATGATGGTGTTACAGGCTCATCTGCGTCTCTCTCCGTGTCTGCCCATAGGTCGTGCATCCACACGCACTCCCCACTGTGTCTGTTAGAGTCTCTCATTTGATGTCACATCACACAAATATGCCAAAGCTCTGAACTTCCTGAAAGCTGTTCACAAATCCAGTCTTTGACAGCAGATCTTCAGAGAGATGTTGAAGTAAATCCGAGCAAAGCTGCAGGCGCAGGCAACAGGCCCACAGCAGGACGGCCTGTGTTCAAATATCTCAGAGATGTTTCATCTCACTGCTGGCTTTCCCTGCCTTTCATCCCAGGCGTTAGACAGAGAGGGTGGCTTGTTAATGTACGGTCTCATCTGTGGCTGTAACAGGGCGACAAGGTATGGAGTGAGAGCTTATAAGTCACTCCATTTGAGAAAATCACTTGTATTAACACATTGTTCACTGTGCGGGGCATTTTTGGTCAAATAGGCCTACTTCATACAAATTTAATGTGGCTTTGTTTTTGTGCCAGAGCAGGAGTATTACTTTAAATAGATGCTAAATGTATATTTGTGCATAAACTCTACACTTACAATGTTTGGATAATATCTGAATATTTCTTTAATGTTTATTTACCCCATATGACTTTCTTTCTTTTTCTTAACACAAAGGGAGAAATTGTGAAAACATTTTGTGCTCAGTGATGTCATACACACAGCAAAATCCCCGGTGTTAAATGTACACTCCTGGTGTTTATATGGTTCTCACTCGCTGGTGTTAAAAACTAACACTGAAGCAGTGTTGAATCTACAGCAGATAATTCAATAAAGTAGATACACTCTCTGAGTGATGATTGATCATTAGTGACGACATCTGATGTTAACAAGCAGAGTCTACTGAAGGAAAGAGAAACAACAAGAACAGGAAAACAAGAGAACAGACCAGCAGACATTACAAGTCTTACAGCCACACAGCATTAGATGTACATCAACTGCAAATAAAATATGTTATTAGACAACAATCTTTCAATATGTTGAGTGAGTACAAAACCTTGTGCTAGAGCGAATCCACCTGGATGTTATCTGGTATATTTAAGTGAGATCTCATCTGAAGTATCATCATTAAAAAGCAAATTCAAATACATTTCAGAAATACTGTGGTGAAATCTGAAGAAAAAGGGTAAATTCAGTACTGTTATAAGGTGACCAGAAACTGTCTTTTAAGAAGGATTATTTATGAACTGTGAATGATACACACAGTCATCAAGACTCAGCATACAAAACTCATCAATGTTGACAATCAACAAAGTCAATTTCATATTCACGCCGCAATGCATTATGGGTGTTTGCATAGTACACAACTCGCAACTCAACAGTGGCAACCAGGATGCATTGTGGCATGGATCTAAAAATAAGTTTGTTGATTATCACCACTGATGAGTTTTGTATGCCGAGTGTTGATGTCTGTATGTTTAAATATACAAAACTTCTATTATATATATATATATGTATATATATATGGCTGTTGCAGCCTTCACTGGTAGTATCTGCTCCACTTAAATATCTTTTACAACACCTCTTTCATATTTATTGTTATGAATAATATAGGTTTAATTTGATTTACAGTGAGTGTCCAACAAATGGAATCAGTTCATCACACATCTAACTGACCCTGATTAACATTGAAAACCATCAGGTTAGGACACTGTGTGACTGTAGCTGTCTTCAGCCTCTTGTGAATCTCTCTGTTTGATTGAATACTCTGTTTCAAACATATGAGACTGGGCATAGAAATGCATTCTATTCTCCAACTACAAACTCATCAGACACGTTTTGTTAGCTCGGTTCTCTGGTTTGTGTGCAGCTGTGTCTGTTGTTAATATCGCTGTGGTGGACCTGTTTTTAGATCAATAAAATGTGTTTTTGCTTGAACGCCCCATCTTGCGACAGATACTGCTCGTGCAGTCTCATGAACGCGCAGAGGAGAGCAACGGTCGGGCAACAGTTTCACTAAGTAATACATTAGATTTCGGTTTGTTTCTCACTAAACCTCATTGTATGCTTTCATAACAATCATGAGTCTCATGGAACAATTTGTTAGACTTCTGAATTATACTTTTGCATCCTTTTGAAGCTTGAAGAGGTGGTCATCAAACTGCCATTGTATGACATCACTGAGCACAATTTTGTTTTCACAATTTCTCCCTTTATGTTAAGAAAAAGAAAGAAAGACAAATGGTGTTATAACAACACAGGGGTGAGCAAACAATGACTGGATTTTCATTTTGGGGTGAACTATCCCTTTAAGTGTGTTGTTTGGCATGCATAGTGACTATGTTTACTGCCTATAAAGCACTGCCTTAAGTGCCTTATTGCTTTTTTAAAATGGAATAAATATATTCAGGACAAAAATTGTCATTGAAATACAAATTTGTTAATTCACATCCTTCCACTGGAAAAATAGTCCCTGACAAAAGACGACTTCCAGTGCAACAAGAATAACGATCAGTTATGTTTCCTGTAATATGCTGAATGAGTGATTTCTGCACCTTGTTGAATTTACTTCAAATGAGTTACTGTAACACAATTATTGAAAAATGTTCTTGCAACTGCAAGCAGTCAATTTAAATTCGTAAAAAGGAAATACACTTAATCCATTTGCTGAAATAATTTGCCATAACTAGATGATGTCATGTAAAAATTCTGATTTAATGTTTTAAAATTCCTTTTAATTGGTGTTTATGCACTGGTGGTGTTGTTTTTGTTGCCATATTGAGTTCTGTGACAGGTGAGCTTATCTCTTTCCATAAATATTTGATTGTTGAGTGTCACCGTCATTGTGGTTTGTGTGTTGGATGATAAGGACCCTACAGGACCATGTGACTGGTTGAATTTAAAATGCTTTGTTATGAAGAGGTTTTGTACTGTTGTGATTAACACAAACATATGCAATAACAAATGTTAAGTAGTAATATCATATCAGTAAAATATAATTAGTCTCTGAGCATAAATAAATGAAGATTATTAAAAAAATTATGTATGAAGTATATGTGCCTAAATTAATTTAGGTATGTTCAACAAGTCTTGATTAAATATTTTAAAACAAATTAGTGTTTGTTGAAAAATTTAATTAAATTGCAATTAAAAGTTTTCCTTAATTGTATTAAGTTCATTGAAGGTTTTAATATTTGAGTGATAGCATGTATTAAAGCACTGCTGGAACACTATATTAACCAATCAGCATTCAGTGCCGCACCTATCTGTTTATATCAGTTTTATAATACAGATTAATGCAGCCTTGTGTTGGTCATACATCTACAATATACTGTATACTGTATATGCATATTAACATCAGTATAATCAGTCAAATGATTGTATAAAAGATGTAATGAGCGTTTTTACAATACTATTTTGAACAATGACATAGTTATAAAGTCAACAATAGTTATAAACACATTTCTATATGTTAACATAATTAAAAACATTAACACAATTCAGAGCATAATGACTGCTAACCAGGTCACAGCATGCAATCTGGGTGCATCAAACAGATGCAACCTAAATAAGAATTCCATTGGGTACTTGTTTCCTAGAATACATATGATTCTCAATAGATCAATTGCCTTCCTGCCTGATGAATCCATATGATAGGGGAGACTGGGGTTGGCTGCCACAATTTTCATTACACATATTTTTTAACTACAGAACTTAAAAGGGATAGTATACTCAAAAAATACTGTTCTGTCATCATTTACTCACCCTTATGTTGATCTATACCGACTTTCTCTCTTCTGTGGAGCACACAAGATGTTAGGCAGAACATTAATTGCATAATTTTCCATACAATGAAAGTAAATAGTGACTGAGACTAATGTTATGCTAAACATCTCCTTTTGTGCTAAACAAGATAGAAAGTCATATGGGTATAGAACAACATGGGGGTGAGTAAATGATGACAGAACATTCATTTTTGAGTAAACTGTCCCTTTTAATTTCTGTAATTAAAAATATATTCACAATGTCATATATATGTATGTATGCAAAACCAATGTGCAAATGGATCTAAAATGTGTAAACTGTCCTTCTGAAATTCCTTACATGACTTGTCTGCTGTTTATCCTTAAAAATGTTTTCGATTTCAGCACGTAATAGAACCAACAAACAGCAGAGGGCGCTATGTTCACAGAGTGTGACATGATTGCTTTATTACCAGACATTACTCATTTCCAGTTTCCCAGTAGCACATTCTCTTACACTGTGATGCTAATTTGTTTGACTAGATCTCCCTGACAGGTTCTTCAAGAGGACAGCACAAGTTGTCATGACAGAGAGGAACCACAAACATATGACAGTAAACATGTTGGTTTTGTGGCAGAATTATTTCAAATGAATTGCTTTGGTCCTCCATTGACCCATCTATTCAATTAATTTAGGTTAAAATTAAAATTAGATTCAGTAAGTCTGAGTTATGTGGATAATTCAAAATGCATAATTAAATATGATACCCATCCCTCATATATGCTAAATAAATTAAAATAAAAATGGCTTTTTGAATGTACTACATTTATGTGATTAAAAAGGTATGTGATTGCATGAAAAAAAAAAAAAAAGGTTTAACTACATTTGCGATATATACTTTGAGAAAATACAAATTGCTTTTTTCTTTTAGTTTAAACCACTCAGTTACTTTGAGACACACTAAGCTCTAAGCTCTTGTCTAGACAGTATCTGTCCTCTCTCCTCTAGGCCATTGCATATGACACCACCCAGCCCCTGGCTCTCTGACGTCCTTCGTGAACATCGGACTGACCTCAGGGTGGCTGAGAGGAGATGGCGTAAATCTAAAGATCCAGCAGATCTGGGTAAGTATCAGTCTCTGCTTGCAACTTTTTCAGATAATGTTAAATCTGCAAAAACTTCCTATTACCAGAACAAGATCAACAGCTCCACAGACACTTGCAGCTTGTTTAGAACATTAAACACACTTCTATGTCCTCCCCCTCCACCAATTGACACCTCACTGACAGCAGATGTCTTCGCCAAATTTTTTACTAATATGGTTACAGCCATCAGCAATACATTCTCAGCACCACACTCTGTCAAACACCCGTCTCCTGTATGCAGCTCTTCTGCCTCTATGTTCTCTTCTCTGACTGACACTGAGGTCTCTAAACTCCTCCTCTCCAACCACCCCACCACCTGTTCCCTTGACCCCGTTTCTTCCCACCTTCTCCAGGCCATCTCTCTGTCCATCCTACCTGCACTCACACACATAATTAACACATCTCTACTTACAGGCATTTTTCCTACTACATTTAAGTGGGCTCGAGTAACCCCGATGCTGAAAAAACCTGCACTTAACCCCACACAAGCAGAACACTACAGACCAGTCTCTCTCATCCCATTCATGGTGAACACACTTGAAAGAGCAGTTTTCAATCAGATCTCTGTCTATCTCTCGTAGAACAAGCTGCTGGATGATAATCAGTCAGGCTTCAAAAGAGGACACTCCACTGAGACTGCCTTGCTGTCAGTTCTGTTGCTGAGACAGGTGAGAGCTGCATCATCCGCTCTGATTCTACTAGACCTTTCTGCAGCCTTTGACACAGTCAACCATCAGATCGTACTCTCCAGCCTCTCTATTCTGGACATAACATGAACTGTGCTTGACTGGTTTAATTCCTATTTCTCAGGTAGGTGCTTCAAGGTAGCCTGGAGAGCTGAGGTGTTCAAGTCACATCAGTTACTTACTGGGGTACCTCAGGGCTCAGGACACCTTTCTATATACACAACATCACTGGAACCCATCATTCAGGCACATGATTTCTCTTACCAGTGCTACAGGGATGACACACAGCTCTACTTGTCTTTCCAGCCCAACGACACCATGGTGACTGCTCGAATCTCTGCCTGGATGGAACACCACTTGCAACTTAACCCAGCCAAGACTGAGCTCCTTGTCTTTCCAGCCAACCCTGCTGTTGAAAACAACATCACCGTGCAGCTGGGTTCTACAGTAACACCTTCCAAAACGGTCAGAAATCTAGGGGTAACCATCGATAACCAACTCAATTTCACAGACTACATCTCAAAGACAGCACAATCATGTAGATTTACACTCTATAATATCAGGAAAATAAGACCCTTCCTCTCTGAACATGCCACACAACTTTTTGTTTAGTCACTTAGCTAGACTGGATTACTGTAACGCTCTCATTGCAGGCCTCCCTGCACGCACAATTAGACCCCTGCAAATGATCCAAATGCAGCAGCACGTCTGGTCTATAATGAACCAAAGAGAGTGCCTGTTACACCACTCCTTGTGTCTCTTTACTGGCTGCTGGTTGATGCATGTATCAAATTCAAGGCTCTGATGCTGGCATACAGAACAGTCACTGGGTCTGCTCCAGCATTCTTAAAATAATTTCTGCAGAGCTACATTCCCACCAGAAGTCTGCAGTCGGCTAAGGAACGTCGCCTTGTTGTACCAACACAAAGAGGCACCAAAAAACTTTCTCGTACTTTCAGTTTCATTGTACCATGTTGGTGGAATGACCTTCCCAACTCCATCCGTGAAGCTGACTCACTTTAAAAAACTTCTTAAAAAAACAGCTAAAAACACATCTTTTCCATGAGCAAAAAAACAAACAAAAAAAAAATAATTCTTGTTGCACTAATCTGTCTTGAATACTTCTTTTCTGATGCTAGTGAAACTTTGTAATGCAGCACTTTTCGAACCACTATCTCCTTAAGATGATTATCTTATAATGTATTCCTCTTTTGTAAGTCACTTTGGATAAAAGCTTCTGCCAAATGAATAAATGTAAATGAGTAAAGTGAGTAAATCTAGCAAGATTTATCACATTCATCCTACTTACAATACATAAACTCAGCAAAAAAAGAAACGTCCCTTTTTCAGGACACTGAATTTTAAAGATAATTTTGTAAAAATCCAAATAACATTACAGATCTTTATTGTAAAGGGTATAAACAATGTTTTCCATGCTTGTTCAATGAACCATAAACAATTAATGAACATGCACCTGTGGAACGGTCATTAAGACACTAACAGCTTACAGACAGTAGGCAATTAAGGCTACAGTTATAAAAACATAGGACACTAAAGAGACCTTTCTACTGACTCTGAAAAACACCAATAGAAAGATGCCCAGGGTCCCTGCTCATCTGCATGAACGTGCCTTAGGCATGCTGCATGTAGGCATGAGGACTGCAGATGTGGCCGTACTGTGAGACGCCTAAACCAGTGCTACAGGGAGACAGGAAGGACAGCTGATCATCCTCACAGTGGCAGACCACGTGTAACAACACCTGCACAGGATCGGTGCATCCGAATATCACACCTGCAGGACAGGAACAGGATGGCAACAACAACTGCCCGAGTTACATCAGGAATGCACAATCCCCCCATCAGTGCTCAGACTGTAGGCCTGTTGTAAGGCAGGTCCTTACCAGATATCACTGGCAACAACGTTGCCTATGGGCACAAACCCACCTTCACTGGACCAGACATGACTGGCAAAAAGTGCTCTTTATTGACGAGTCGCGGTTTTGTCTCACCAGGGGTGATGGTGGGACTAGCGTTTATCATCGAAGGAATGAACGTTACACCGAGGCCTGTACTCTGGAGCGGGATCGATTTGGAGGTGGAGGGTCCGTCATGGTCTGGGGCGGTGTGTCACAGCTTGACAGACTCAGCTTGTTGTCATTGAAGGCAATCTCAATGCTGTGCGTTACAGGGAATACATCCTCTTACCTCATGTGGTACCCTTCCTGCAGGCTCATCCTGACATGACCCTCCAGCATGACAATTCCAACAGCCATACTGCTGTGAGTGATTTCCTTTAAGACAGGAATGTCAGTGTTCTGCCATAGCCAGGGAAGAGCCCGGATCTCAATCCCATTGAGCACGTCTGGAACCTGTTGGATCAGAGGGTGAGGGCTAGGGCCATTCCCCCCAGAAATGTCCGGGAACTTGCAAGTGCCTTGGTGGAAGAGTGGGGTAACATCTCACAGCAAGAACTGGCAAATCTGGCGCAGTCCATGAGGAGGAGATTCACTGCAGTACTTAATGCAGCTGGTGGCCACACCAGATACTAACTGTTCCTTTTGATTTTGACCCCCCCCATTATTCCATTTCTGTTATTCATATGTTTGTGAAACTTGTTCAGTTTATGTCTTAATTGTTGAATCTTTTTATGTTCATACAAATATTTACACATGTTAAGTTTGCTGAAAATAAAAGCAGTTGAAAGTGAGAGGACATTTCTTTTTTTTGCTGAGTTTATAAGAAGCTTTGTGCAATGTATTTTCAATAACTCAGTACTCTTAACTCCAGTCCATTGTCCAACTTTTGCAGTGCAGTAAGAATAATTTGATTGTAACAAATTTTCTTCTTTTAAAGAATCATAAAGCTAACGAGATGGCATTGCCCCCACAGAGTCCCCCACTGAACATCGAGTCTGGGATTACATGAAGAGACAGAAGCAATTGAGACAGCCTAAACAGATAGAAGAACTGTGGTTAGATAGAAGCTTGGAACATCCTATCTGCCAACAACCAAGAAAAACTGTCCAGGTGTACCTAGGAGAATTGGTGCTGTTTTAAAGGCAAAGGTGGCCACACCAAATATTGATTTAGCTTTTTTATGTTTACTGGACTTTGTATGATGTTAAGTGATAAATTAAAACTATTTATTCAATTATTTTTGAAGACATCCTCACTATGCAACATTTTTCACAAGTGCCTAAAACTTTTACACAGTACTGTAAAGTGCTATAATTTAACACTAAGCAGAACTGTTAACACAACTCCAATCCTTATTAAATAATTAAAATAATCAACAGAAATTGATTAAAATAATTAAATAATTGAAATAAGTTTGTTTTAAACAAAGAAAACACATTAAAAAACGTCCTGGTTACTTTCGTAACCTCCGTTCCCTGATGGAGGGAACGAGATGTTGTGTCGATGTAGTGACACTAGGGGTCACCCTTGGGAGCCGCAAACACCTCTGATTTTGAAAAAAGGCCAATGGGAATTGGCGAGTGGAATATGCATGCCACTCCCCCCGGACATACGGGTATAAAAGGAGCTGGCTCGCAACCACTCATTCAGGTTTTTTGCTGAAGAGCCGAGACAAGGTCCCGGCCATTTCAGGAGGTAGTTCAGTATTGTGGCAAGAGGGACACAACGTCTTGTTCCCTCCATCACGGAACGGAGGTTATGAAAGTAACCAGGACATTCCCTATCTGTCACTGACTCGACGTTGTGTCGATGTAGTGACACTAGGGGTCCCTATACGAAAAGCCACAATAAGCTGAACTGTGTTACGTGGACTGGCGGTGTGAGACGGGCAGACCGCTGTGTGCCTCGTAGCCAGTGCACCAGGCTGTCATGTAACCTCCCCCAATGCTCTTATGAGTGTCAAACGGTCCTTTGGGAACAAGTTGACTTGCCCAACAAATAGGGACAGGCTAGCCCAGCCGTGGCCTCTTTTCCTCTTTTTTTCTCCCCAAAAAGAGTGGAATTTTGTTTACCGGCTGGGGGCCATAAATGTCTATGTCGGGGGGTGTCACTCCCAAGGGGAAGACACCATGGAGACCACACCCCGCCCAGAGGGAGGGGGGGCATTTAGAGTGGAAATACATCACATGGTCTTACCGAGTCTTGGCGGAAGTATGGCATGTGGAGAAGTCCCATGGTAGGTCCTACCAACGGGGGAGGAGTTCTACAAACACGGTGACTTGGGGCAGAGGAACTTCTGCCCAAGGAAGATGCAGTTTACCGATAGGGAAACGATTTAGCGGAAGATATATCACATGGGGTCACCTATGGGGAACCAGTGCATGTGGAGCACCTACCCCAGTACAGGGCTTAGTTAGCACATGTACTGGGCTGACAGCGAGTTTCTCCGCAAACTCGTCTGCCACAGGGCTAAGGAGGAAAGTCATCCAGCGATCACAACTTGTGAACACGACTGGGAGTCAAAAGCGCACATCTTCACCTCATGGGAGGGGAAAGGTGCTATGCGCAAGCGGTACGCCCGGCCAACTGTCCCGGAACTTACCTGCTCATACCTGACAATACACGGGACGAGACCGGCTCAACCCGGAGATTATAGAACCTCACAAAGGTGTTGCCCAGCCCACTGCTCTGCAGATGTCTGCCATAGAGGCGCCATTGGTCAGGTCCCATGAGGCTGCCACACTCCTAATAGAGTGGGCTCATAGACACAGCAATGCCAAGGCTGGGTCTGCCTCCTCCCAGGGAAGCACTTGCAGGTTCACCACCTGATCCCTAAACGGGGTCGTGGGAACCTTGGGCACAGAGTCCGGTCGGGGTCTCAGGATCATGTTAGAGTAGCCTGGACTGAACTCCAGGCACGTTTCGCTGACAGAGAATGCCTGCAGATCCCCTACCCTCTTGATGGAAGTGAGCGCAGTCAGGAGGGCTGTCTTCAAAGAGAGTACCTTAAGCTCAACTGACTCCAGGGGCTCGAAGGGAGCTCCCCATAGACCCCGAAGGACTACAGAGTGGTCCAACGAGGGGATGAGGCATGGTCTGGAGGGATTCAACCTCCTAGTGCCTCTCAGGAACCTGATGATCAAGTTGTGCTTCCCCAAATACATATCATCTACTGCATCGTGATGTGCCGAAATGGCGGCTACATTCACCTTCGAGGTGGAGGGGGACAGCCGCCCCACCAGCCTCTCTTGCAGGAAGGAAAGCACCGATTCAACTGCACATCTCTGGGGGTCTTCGCATTGGGAAGAACACCACTTAGCGGACAGACGCCACTTCAAGGCATACAGGCGCCTCGTAGAGGGAGCCCTAGCCTGAGTGATCGTGTCTACCACTGCAGGTCTTCCACGTCCCGTCCAAGGGCCAGACGTGGAGATTCCAGAAGTCTGGTCGCGGGTGCCAGATGGTGCCCCGTCCCTGAGAAAGAAGGTCCTTCCTCTGGGAAATTCGCCGGGGGGGCTGTCGCGAGGAGCGTGAGGTCCGAGAACCATGTCTGGGTGGACCAGTAGGGTGCTACTAGGACAACCTGCTCCCATCCTCTCTGACCTTGCACAGGGTCTGTGCAAGTAGGCTCACTGGGGGAAACGCGTATTTGCGTAGTCCCGGGGGCCAGCTGTGTGCCAGCGTGTCTATACCGAGGGGTGCCTCAGTCGGCGTACCAAAGCGGGCAGTGGGAGGATTCCTGGGAAGCAAACAGGTCTACCTGTGCTCGACTGAATCAACTCCGAATCAGCTGGACAATCTGGCGGTGGAGTCTCCACTCTCCCCTGAGCATAACCTGTTGTGACAGTACGTCTGCTGTGGTGTTGAGGTTGTCCGGGATATGAGTGGCTCGCAGCGACTTGAGGCACCTGGAAACCTGCTCTAGGGGAACCCCTGCCCGTAGAAATGCTAGGTCGGTCCAAGAGCTGAAGAGGCAGCGACAGATCGGCGTAACGACCACGCAATGTGTCTCGTGGCACCATGCCCATCTTGGGGCTCGAGTCTGAAGCCAGTGCTGAAGCGGTCTCATATGCATCAACCCGAGCGGTGTAGCCACCGCTGAGGATGCCATATGCCCCAGAAGCCTCTGAAAAAGTTTCAGTGGAACCGCTGTCCTCCATCTGAATGCCTTCAGACAGTTCAGCACTGACTGTGTGTGCTCGTTCGTGAGGCGCCATCGAGACTGAGTCCAACTCCAAGCCGAGAAAAGAGATGCTCCGAACCGGGGAGAGCTTGCTCTTTTCCCTGTTGACCCGAAGCCCCAGCCGGCTAAGGTGCATGAGCACCATGTCCCTGTGTGCACAACACATCCTGAGAGTGAGCTAGGATTAGCCAGTCGTCGAGATAGTTGAGGATACGGATGCCCACTTCCCTTAGCGGGGCAAGGGCTGCCTCTGCGACCTGACGTGAAGACGCAAGGGGACAAGGACAGGCCGAAGGGGAGGACCTTGTACTGGTACACCCAGCCCTCAAAAGCAAACTGCAGGAAGGGTCTGTGTCGAGGTAAAACAGAGACGTGGAAGTACACGTCCTTCAGGTCTACCACTGTGAACAATCTTGATGCCGGGCGCTTGCTAAAATACATTTTTGCGTCAGTATCTTGAATGTAAGTCTGTGCAAAGCCCGGTTCAGTACTCGCAGGTCCAAGATTGGCCGCAACCCACCGCCTAAAAAACCCCTTCTTCATCTCTGCCAGAGGGATAGGCTCTATCGCACCCTTCCGTAGAAGGGTAGCGATCTCCGCACACAAGGTAGCATCAATCCCGGGTCAGAACTACCCTCGTGCAGTTCTCTTAGTGCCTTGGCTTGGTGCACTTGCAGGGAGGCCATGGCGTGCAGGTTGGAGGCAGCCTGTCCAGCGGCACTGCAGGCCTTAGTCGCCAGAGACGACGCATCCCTACAGGCACTGGACGGGGGTCTCAGGCTGCCCCGCCAGGTGGTGGCATTTTGCGGGCACAGGTACATCGCAACCACCTTATCCACCTGGGGAATTGCCGAGTACCCCCTGGCAGCCCCACCATCGAGGGTAGTGAAAGCGGAGGAGCTCAGAGACCGGATCCAGGCAGTGAAAGGTGCCTGCCATGACCTTGTAGGCTCCTCAAGCACCTCCGGGAAGAAAGGGAACTGGGCGGGGAGCGGCCGTGAGTGGCGCTCTGGGACCAGGAACCAATCGTCAGGCTTTGAGGGTTCGGGGGGGGTGAAGGGTTCCACTCCAGCCCGACACACGCAGCCACCCAGGAAAGCATGGCTGCCAGCTGCGCATCTTACTGCGACTGGGTGACCGCACCCGAAGGTGGGAGCCCAGTCGAGTCCTCAGCATCAGACTGGACAGCCCGCTCTCCGATGCTGCAATTGAGAGCTCATCCACTTCGCGAGTGCCGAAACGAGATCGTGAACTCACCCTGAGACGAGCCGGTGATCTCATCCCAACGGGGCAAACAAGCGTACTGAGGAATGGGAGGTCCGTGGGGAGTTACCCGGCAGAGTGGCTCCCATTGGGGTCCCCAAATCACCCCCAGTGCTAACCGACGTGGCCTCAAACCTGTAGGTTGAAGGACCGAGGCGGGGAGCCGCTGGGGTGGTCTTTCCCTCTAACGAAGGAAAAACCATAACCGCAACGTTGCCATCGTCACGCTCTCGCAGTGAGAACATGACCCATCCACAAACGCTGTCTCTGCGTGGGAAGCACCCAAGCACGTAAGACCGTGATCGTGGTCATCGGAAGCGGAGAGGTAACGACCGCAACCAGGAAATACACACAAACGGAGAGGCATCTTTAAAAAGACACTCTCGGTTAATGCCACTCTTTTAGAAGAGAAAATATACTCTTTCAGTAGGAAGAATATACTCTTTTAGCTGCTGAAGCACCCAGTGGCATTCTCTGCACTTCACCAGTGCAAGAGGGGGAGAAGCCGCTGTAATGCGCTGTAAATCCAACAGCTTTTCAAGGTGAATGGATTGGCAGAGTAATTCAGCTCGCTGAACACAACCGCTCGGCTCCGAAGAGAAAATCTGAATGAGTGGTTGCGAGCCAGCTCCTTTTATACCCGTAATTCCACTCGCCAATTCCCATTGGCCTTTTTTCAAAATCAGAGGTGTTTAGGGCTCCCAAGAGTGACCCCTAGTGTCACTACATCGACACAATGTCAAGTGAGTGACAGATAGGGAACATCATATTATTGTTCAGTAAAATGAAAAACATAATTAAAACAAATAAAAGAGGGAAATGTGATAACGTACAATTTATTAAGGGCCAATTTCACTTTTGTTTTCAGTGCATATACTTTATGCACTGTGCCACATGCATTGTCAATAGATTAAATGAGCAGTGTTCATTTTGCTTGGACGCCACAGCTAACACCTTTAATTCCCAAATTAAAACTATACATGGTGATTTATGCATCGATTTTGTGTGTGAACAGACCAAAATATAACTCCTTTTTCAAGTCACATCAGCAAATCTTGACATCAGCTGTCACCTTGGTGTCAAGATTTCAAGCTTGATTACACTTCCCAGTGCCATCTAGCGCTCAAGCACTATGAAGTGTAATCGAGCTTGATATCATGATAGTGTTAAGATACTGCAATAGTAACATGTACAATGTGAAAGGAGTTACATTTTGGTTTGCACCCAAAACTGATTGGAGTGCTTCAGATGACATTGATTAAACCACTGGAGTCATATGTATTACTTTTATGATGCCTTTATGTGCTTTTTGGAGCCTAAAAGTTTTGGTCACCATAGCTGAAACATTCATCTAAAAATATTTGTTTGTTTTCTGATGAAAAAAAGAAAGCCATACGCATCTAGGATGCCATGAGGGTGAGTAAATGATAAGAGAATTTTCATTTTTGGGTGAGCTATGTTTTCAAGTTTGTTTCTGAGAAAGGTGAGGCCAGCAGGGGGTGCTCATTCTGCAATCTGTGTGGGTCTTAATGACCCAGTACAGTAGTGTTGAGGACACAATATTGTTAGAAGGCACTATCTGTCAAATGAGTTAAACTGAGATCTAGCATCTGTCCCAGTACACATACTTGTATGTGCAGTGTACTAAGTAAACATACACTTACAACACAAGATTTCTTTGCAGTGTTATTTGGGGCTAGGTGTATTCCATTTCTTTGTTCTTGCCTAAAACTTAGAGCTGCTAGAGTGATTTTGGTTATTTTTCAGCCAGTGTGGGGTGGTATAGAAATTCTGATTTAAAATTAATAATTGCATTATACAACCCCAATTCCGGAAAAAGTTGGGACTGTATGAAAAATGCTAATAATAAAAAAAAAAGAGTGATTTGTAAATTATATTCACCCTTTGCTATATTGAAAGCACTTCAACTACACATAATATGATGTTTTTCCTTGAGAATTTCATTGTTTTTTGAAAATGTACAGTCATTTCTAATCAGATGATTGCAACATGCTCCAAAAAAAGTTGAGACGGGCAATTTAAGACTAATAACAATTTGACAAGTTGAAATAAGGCGATATGAAATAGAAGATGTTAAACAGGTGTGGCAATCATGTCATAGTATATAAGGAGCCTCCATAAACAGCCTAGTCCTTCAAGAGCAAGGATCATTTGAGACTTGTCAATTTGCCAACAGACGCTTCAGCAAATAATCCAGCACTTTGAGAACAATGTTCCCCAAAGACAAATTGGAAGGATTTTGGGCATTTCACCCTCTAGAGTGCACAATATAGTTAAAAGATTCAGAGAATCTGGTCAAATCTCTGTGCGTAAAGGGCGAGGTGGAAACCATTTCTGAATGCGCATGATCTCTGATCCCTCAGACGTCACTGTCTTAATAAACGTCATTCATCTGTAATGCATATCATGAACATGAACATGGGCTTGGGATTACTTTAGTAAACCTTTGTTAGTCAACACCATTCACCACTGCATCCACAGATGCAAGTTAAGACTTTACTACGCAAAGCAGAAGCCTTACATCAACACTGTCCAGAAGCGCTGCCAACTTCTCTGGGCTCGGTCACATCGTAGATGGAAAATACAGTAGAACAGTGGAACTGTGTTTTTTAGTCTGAAGAGTCCACATTTCAAAAGGTTTTTTGAAAAACAAAGCTGTCGTGTTATCCAGGCCAAAGAGGAAAAAGACCACCCAAGCTGTTATTAGCATCAGATCCAAAAGCCAGTTTCTGTATGGGCCAGGGGTGTGTCAGTGCCCATGGCATGGTTAACTCACACATCTGTGAGGGCACCATTATAGTGCACCTATTATGATAAATGTGCCTAATTTTGTTTTAAAGGTCTCATACAATAGATTTACATGCATCCAAGGTCAAAAAACACTTTAATTTGCTCATAATTTAAATCGCAACATTACCTTTTTTTCCCAGTGTCAAAAATGACTCCTTCAATGATCCGTTCTAAAGGATTTATTCTAAACTCCTCCTTTTAGAGAGCCTACTCTGCTCTGATTGGTCAGATGTCCCAGTCTGTTGTGATTGGTCTACCACTTACAGCACGTGTCGGAAAGGAAACGTCCACTACCATATCCGAGTTTCAGCTCCGTCTGAAAAAATGTCTGTTTTACCTTACCAATTTGAGCCCAAGTCCAATAGTGATACATCGGAAGATCAACCCGAACCACCATTGCAAGCACGACGAGAACAGGACGTTTCTCAGTGGTAAGTTTATATGTAGTTTGACAATAATGTGAGTTAGCCGGTTAGCAGAGGATAACAGCTAACAGGCTAACAGCCTGCACTGGCTGTACATGTAAACAGATCAGAGGTGGGTTTTTTGTTTCCAAATTACATAGGTTAGTGCAGGAAGTCAGTCTGAAATTACTAACGACTCGTTTCAGGTGTTCAGAATCGGTTCTTTCTTTTGGGTGTCAATAGCTCCATATTTCGTGCACTTTGCAGATTTTTTACATTCACAAACAGTTATATAACACACTACATGAAAGGTAATATTTTAAAAACCATAATAGGTGCTCTTTAAAGCAGACAGATATGTAAAAATTTTGGAGCAACATATACTGCCATCCAGCACAGTCTTTTCCAGGGACATCCATGCGTTTTCCAGCAGGACAACTTCAAACCACATTCTGTCCGGATTACAAGTGCATGGCTGTGTAAGCAGAGAGTGTGGGTGCTAGACTAGCCTGCCTGCAGTCCTGACCTCTCTCCAATTGAGAATGTGTGGTGCATTATGAAGCACACCATACGGCAACGAAGACCCCATACAACTGTGCAGCTAAAGACCTACATAAAGGATGATTGGGGGAAAATTCCACTTTCTAACCATAACAAACTTGTGTCTTCAGTGCCTAAATGCTTAATACGTTATTAGAAAAAATGGTGACGTTTCACAGTGGTAAACACTCGACTGTCCCAACTTTTTTGGAGCATGTTGCAATCATCTGATTTGAGTACATTTTCAAACAACAAGGAAATTAACAAAGAAAAACATCATATAATGTTTAGTTGTAGTGCTTTCAATATAGCACAGGGTGAATATAATTTACAAATCACTCCTTTTTGTTTTTATTATCATTTTTCATACTGTCCCAACTTTTTCGGAATTGGAGTTTTATCGGTGCTCTCTTTCTGTCTCATCTATTTCACATAAAGTATGTGAACATCTTTATTTGTATTGAAAATCTAATTGTTTCTTTTTTTATGAGGAATTAACAAAGTAATCTAATGATTTAAATTAAAACCGAAACATTTAAAATTGGGTAAATTCCTTTTTTTTTTTTTTTTTTTTTGCCTCCCCTATTATATCTGATTAAAAAAAAAATATCGAAATACATTTTCAAACATTTTCATTTTTATTGAATAAACTGCTTTTAAAAACCTTAACTGTTCATTGAAAAATTTGATATAATAATTTGAATGTATTCTGAATTTTGTATCTCTTGGCCTACATTGTTCTGTATACTTTTTGTGTTACATAAATAAATAAAACATTTTTACTTGGTTTATTTAAAAAAAAGAAAAGAAAAAGAAAAACATAGTCATTTACTCACCCTCCTCATTCCAAACCAGTATGACTTTTTCATCCATGAAACAAGATTGTAGGATGAGAGGATGGTAATTATGACTGTCAAGCTCCAAAAGCACATTAAATATAATATTGATTTTACATTCAGAGCTGTCTGGTTTGATATTTCAGGACATTTCAGGCTTCTGTCATTTGCCCATATGTTTACGTCATGTCTGTAAATAAAGAAAAGAAGGTCTGATGGCAGATATGCTTCTTACTTGCTAAGAAAACCTATATTTTTCATTATATGATATTATATTACATTATATTCATCACCATGACCAACAACAACCAGTCTGCTGCAACCCAGACCATCATAGTCAAGTGTAAAAGTGTGTCCCAACATGCAATCAAAAGTCCTAAATTGTCCTACTTGCATACAGTGGCTAAATATACTGGTAATATGTAACACAAGTAGGCAAGTACAAATGTTGCAAATGTTATTATTGGGACAGACCCCTGACTCTGTTTTCATGAAATACCCCCATTCTGTTTTTTTTTTTGTTTTTTTAATCAGTAGGGGTGTAACCTTGGCCAAATTTGTCTATTGGCTTTGTCAATCATAAAGCCAATAGACAACCTCCTAATAATACATTAAACACTCTCTCTCCACTTATAGCTGGTATGTGTTGGGGTGGTATAATGTGGTTAACATCACATCCTCCAGGATAAAATTGCATACTAGCAGTGTTTAAGTAGAGTTTCCCACTCAACATAAATTATTTTCAAGAAGAAACTATTACTTAAATATAAGGAAATAATAAAAACAATTTATAGGAGTTTGACATTGATTCACCCCCAGCACACAGACCACAATGACGGTGACTAGAAAAACGCACTCTAATTTCACACCACATTACTCATAACTCAAATGGACAACAGATATAACAACAGTGGTACAAACAATGCAAGAACCAATAAAACATATTGAAAAAAAAAAAAAATGCATCATCATTTCTGGCCATGGTGCATGCTTTATTAACAGTAGAAATGTATGGGTGAAATTAATTAATCAAAATGTTGTATGAGAGCGTGGCATGGTGCCGCCCTACAAAAAAAAAAAAAAAAAAAAAAAATGCAGGTTACTCAAACCAGACAAACATCCTTTATAAAGGGTGTGTGGATCTGACCATAATAGTGTTAAAATGGGTTAGTGGATGCATTTTATTGCTCCTTTGGGAGCTGTTGGTTATGCTCTTGATGGAGGCATAGCAATTTAGAGCACATAAGAGATTGTGAACTGTCCCTTTGGAGCAATATTCTCTGATACCGCTGCAACAGTGCTGGGATGCAATACTGTAAAAGCACAGACTGGCATCAATCACAGCAGGTCAGCTGTCACAATCATGCTCAAGTTCTTGCACACAAACCATAAAAGTAATGATTTAAACTTAGCTCACTTTTTTTTTTTTTTTTTGGAGAATACATGACACAGATTCATCATTATTAGGAACATAATGTAATTAATTTACAATTTATCTGCCCAATATCAGCACAGCCATCAGCAAAGTATTGTATAATGTCAAAGTGAGAAAAATCCACGTTTTACTAAATTCCAAATCAAAAGACAATACTGTAAACATCGAAGTTAACATGAAATCCAAATTCAAAATCTAAACCCTATTTACTTTTTTACTACGTATCCTGGTCTTATTGCATATGATTAATCAGCGCAAATTTTGTAAAATGTATTAAAAAAATGTGCATTCAAATATTCTAGAAATTTTTGTAATTTTAATGTATTTTACAAAAATGGTAACTTGCTTCATTTTTTAAACGATGTACATTTTCGATTGAGCTCACACTGCAAAAAAAATTTTATTTTACATTTTCAGTTATTTTTGTCATGTTTTTTAGTAAAAATATCAAAACATTTTTAAAACAAGACAAATCTTGTTTTCAGAGAAATCTAAACAAATTGAGTTACGTTTATGCTTAAAATATTTGCCAGGTTATAAAAAAAATAAACTTGATTCAAAGAGAAAAGTTAAATTTTCTTATCCCATTGGCAATTTATTTGTATTTTTTTTCTTTTTTTTTTTTTTCCTTGTTTTAAGCATAGATCCCATTGAATTGTGTGTTTTCTCTGAAAACAAGACAAAATATCCTATATCATTCTGCTTCTCAAGTATTTTTTCCTCATGTTTTAAGGATGTTTTTACTGGAAAAAAGGCAAAAATACTCAGTAAGACAATAAAAATCTTCAGTGCACAAAACTCACTTTTCAAACCCCTCCCCTCCAATCATCTTGCTCCATTTTGGTATACAACGTCCACTTATCACAATCCAATCCACCCTACATTTTTTTTTTTTGTTGGAAATCTTGTTTCACTCAGAAATATGTCAAATTACAGAAATAAAATGGTTTGCAAATAGCATTTTATATTGAAATGAAAGCTGAATTGAGTCATTTCTGCGGCATCAGTGGCAAAAAACAGAACTACAAAAAAATGTTGGCTATTTTCAAGCAGGTTTCCAAACAAACATGTAGTTCCACCCCAAACTCATGCCATTAATTAAGCCAGAAATTGTCCGACTGCTCAAACAAATTTTGCAATGTTTTGATTGTTCCATAGAGCCTCTATACATTAAGCCATTATAGGAGAAAATATAAAATATTATAGAAAAACAAAACGTATAGCTTTAACTTATAGCTCAAACTCAAATATATATTTTTAGATAGAAATCCACCTTTACGCAGCTGTGGTATTTGCATGGTTTCAAATTAAACACACATTTGTTTGGGGGCATCTTTGCTCTATGTAATTCCAAGACACAATACAGCATTAAGACCCAAGAGCAAGCCCAGCAGGCAGAAGACAAGATGCTTGAAATATGCCAGCCAGGCCAAGAATATAAGAGCAATTCCAAGGCACTGAATATAGACATTGAAACACAGTTCATCATTTAAAAAGTCAGACAATGTGGAACAACTGTGCATCTGCCCAGGACCGGTCAACCTCCTCAAAATTGAATGTCTGGGCAAGATGAGGCCAAGAGCCAATTTAAAAGAGTTTCAGGCCCCCCTGACAGTGATGAGACAGTGTGGATGAGACCACAATAGCACTCACTTCATAAATCTGGCCTGTATGGAAAGGTAGCAGAGCCTTTATTGAAACAATCTCATATCAGCTCTCAGCTGGAGTCAGCCCCGAAGAATGTGGGATACTCAGCAATTTGGAGGAAGATTTTAGTCTGAGACAAGCAGTATAAACCTGTGCCACTGAGAATCGCACCGAGAACACCATCCACACAGTGAAGCATGCTGGGAGTAGCATTGTGATTTGGGAATGCTTTTCTGTGTCACTGATACATTCGGCCCCTTCACCCTCGTAAATCTTTTCTAAAAAACTATTAAACCATTACTTTGTGTTGATGAGTGGCAAAAATGAATCACAATGGTTCCATGCCATAATGCAATAAAACAGTTCAAGAAAGTGAATAGAGTTGTAATAGCTCTACTGTGACTACAACTGTGTTTAAATCTGCAGTGCTGTAGACAAGTAATTTAATCTGCACCATACAAACAACTACCATAATAAATCTACAAATATTATTTTAAAAGAAAATACAACCCATAATACATTGAACAGTATTGGTACTGTGTTGGGTTGCCACTTGATTTCTAATGCAAGATCTGTACCCTGAAACAAAACCAGTTGAGGGCCATTGGTGTAATCTACTGTAGTTAGTTTTATAGCTTGTGCAGTTCTTAACAAAATGAAAATTAAGCCAGGTCAGACATTTCCAAAAATTCAGGTCAAGTCCAAGCCAAGATAATACAGAAAAAAAAAAAAAAAAATGCATAAAACATTAGAATATTATTGCTAGAAAAACAACATTTATCAATTATCCATCTTCTTTGGCTTTTTAATGAAATAAAATGTCACTGTTTGAGTTTGCTTGTCCAGTTGATCAGTCATTATCTGTTGCAAATCTCTCAGCCGTGTTTATGTGTGAATCTCTACATGTGATTCAGTGCTGGAGATGACACGCTTGCTTGTTAATGCAGAGGCTGCTCTGTAATTCTCTTTGTAAAGGCATCTTTCGAGCTTGCAGTCCAGGGGCTGAGCAAGAGTATGAGGATTATACACAAGGGAGGCTGTTGGAACATTAAGGTATTAACATCAAAGCTGTTTGCCTGTGCATGGGATCATAAAGGCATTAGCCGATATGAGCATAGAGGATGAATACAGACTACAGAGCATAAATAACAGATCAAGGCATAATGTACAAAAGTTGTTGCCAGCGGTGGACCGGCCATAGGGAGAACTGGGACAGTCAAAATCGCTGAGATCACGTTTTTTTCCCCATTCTGATGGTTGATATGAACATTAACTGAAGCTCCTGACCCGTATCTGCATGATTTTTTGCACTGCACTGCTGCTACACGATTGACTGATTAGATAATCGCATGGATGAATGCTAGTGTCAGATGAGCTGGTTTGAGTATTTCCATAACTGCTGATCTCCTGGGATTTCCAAACACAACAGTCTTTAAAATGTACTCAGAATTGAGCCAAAAACAAAAAACATCCAGTGAGCGGCAGTTCTGTGGACAGAAATGCCATCGTTGATGAGAAATGTCAATAAAGAATGACTAGACTAGTTTGAACTGACAAAAAGTCTATGGTAACTCAGATATCAGCTCTGTACAATTGTGGTGAGAAGAATAGCATCTCAGAATGTTATTCTGAGATGCGGGATGGCGCTGTTTTGGCGGCACGAGAGGGACCTACACAATATTAGGCTGATGGTTTTAATGTTGTGGCTGATCAGTAAAAATATCTGTACTTCAGCTGCACATTCATAATGAGAACTAAGATAAAGTCAACAGGGCCAAATTTGACCAAAGGGGACACAGATCACTGTAATAGTAACATCACACATAACAACTATGGAAATGCCCCCATAAGTTCCCTTTGACCAAGGAAACACAATTTAATAATTGAAGCACCATAAGTCTATAGATTTTTAAGATAAATGAGTTCAGTGAACATAGATATTTGAGTTATGAGCCCAAAACTTGACATTTCAAGTAATGTTTGAGACAATGTGATTTTTTTCGTGATGACAACAATAGTGTACAGAATTTAATGCTGTTAAAATATTTAAATGATATCAGTTAATGCGTTAACTTTGGCAGCCTTAAAAAACTGAAATTAAAACAGAATATGCATATACTGAAATACTAAAACTAAATTCAAACTAAATGTCATAGAGTGAAAACTAACAAAAAATTATTTAAATTGAAAGGATAAACTAAAAATAAAATAGAGATGAAAACTAAATAAAAGATTCAAAGCTATAACTCTGGTAAGTGGCCTACTTCTAAATGATCATGACACAGGAATAAAACAATTGCATTCATATGATATTTTCTTTTTGTTAATAATGTTACATACAGTCCTGTCAATTCTTAAGTTCACCACAGAAGAACATCATTACATCAGGACTGAGTCCTTGTTACTGTAGTACTCAATACTGTTTAGTCACTAGGACAAGAAAACCAGCTCTATTTTATATTATTTGGTGCAAACAACTGGTATGTAGTTCTTTGGGTATTGTTATGGTTTCCTTTTGTACAGATTTGACATTATTGGATTTGATTGGTTGGCTTTCAAATAACAAAGTCTGGGAAATTGAAAGAACTATGACTGTTGGATTTGATTGTGAATTTTTAATAAACTTTCCAAATGGATCCCAACTATGTTCTTCAATCTGATTTATTAAAATGTAATGGGTGTCTGTTCAGTAATGAGAACTCAGGTTAATATATTGCATGGCTGTAAACACTTGCTGCTACAATGAACCAATCCAGCTGTAAATTGTTAAAGGTTTTCTGTAACAAGGCAGTGAACTTCCCCTAACACTTAACTAATTATAGATTTAGCCTATTACTCCCACTGATGTAAATATCTCAGGCACAATGTGAGGGCTTGTAGTACCATGTTTTATTTACTGCACTCATCAAACCCAAGTAATTTGCAACCTTAGTCCAAGACATTTCCCCTTTTCATTAACTAAAAAAAAAAGCAAAAAAAAAAAAAAAAAAAAAGCAAATAAATATTGGGAAAAACTGAAGCTAAACTAAAATACTTTTTCATAACTCTAAAACTAACTCATAACAAATTTAAATGACCTTAAATTCATTTTAGTTTTATTTTTGTATTAACAGTAGAGTGAATATGGCAAAGTGGGACACTTTTGGAAATTTTACTTTTTTGTATTGTTTGTCACTTTTAATTATGATCCGAATGCCACATAACCTGACATTATATCTTTATAGAAAGCTTAGGATGTTTCTACCTCAGTCAAAAGCAAAAAAAATTCTTATACCCTTTCACATCACAATTCATCTAATATAACATATACAAACATTAAGTCAACTTTTACTTTTTAATCAGCCTAAAAACAATTGCCCCAAATTTCTGTCATTTACCTTCCCATTCATTTCTTTGTGTGATTAAATGAGCTCTGCCAAACAACCTAATGTAAAATCATCAATTAAAAACCTCAACAATGAAATTGTTTACTTTTTAAAGATTAGTTTAGTACTGATTTTTAACCAGTTAAGGAAATACATATATAGGGGTTAAGCTTAACTGTCCCACTTTACCCATCTTCACCTTATATTCTAAAATTTGAAATATTTACAATCTACATAATGCTATGTCCACATTAATCTGGATACATCTGAAAACTACGTTTTCTTTTTCAAAAAACTCTCCATCAACACTGCCATTTTCAAATGTTTTCCAAAAGTTGCTCATCCACACTGAAACATATGAAAATGCTTAAATCCCCTTGCAGCGTGTGAAAAATAGATGTTCCATGTATGAAACGCAATTGTCCATGTGTTCCCCTGCCAGACAGCAATTCCGAGTAAACTTCCCGTTGCCTTTGAAGGAAAGCAATGTGAAGGTTGTACAAGGTTACATTTATCTTTAACACGATTTTCAAAGTGGATAGCAGGCACAACAACACCACGATGGCACGGGCCTCCATATTGATTGTTTTGGGTTGAAAGGATCACATGACTGTGTCACATGACAACAAATACCTCATCGTTTTCAGATATCTCCGTCTTCCCATCCACACTACAACGCGAAGACTATGTTTTCAAATTTGTCCACTTGGCAGAGCGTTTTCGAAAAGCTGAGTTTTCGCTGGACAATGCCGTCTCGGTGTGGATGATAGGCCAAAACTTAGAAAAAAACATGCATTTCCAGACAAAAACATTTCAGTGTGAACGTTGCCTGAATTAAACATGAAAATGCCTCTAGATAGAGGTAACACAAGACTGCCCTGAGAAATGTAATGACTTTAGACATTTTAAATGATACTAGTAAGTTCTTTAGCTTTGGCAGCCATACAATATTAAAACTAAAATAAAAACAAACTAAACTGAAATAACAAATTGAATATAAAATAGAAACAAAAACTAAATAAAAAATCCAAAACTATAATAACCCTGCATCAAGACAATATGATGCAGGAGTCATATGGACTACTTTTATGATACGTTTTATGTCTTTAAAGTGAGTCACTAACCATTGCCATTGTATTGAAAAGATGGCCCACAGTATTCATTAAGGTGAGGATGAGTAAATCTTGTCAGATTTTTAAGTTTCAGATGAACTACTCAGTTAAACCAGAGACTGTTTAGCAGAGCCGGGTCAATTCTGTTAAAATGAATGGGAGAAATGGAAACGCCCTACGGTCAACGGATGTAGAAAGGAATTCCTGCCCTAAAGGCAAAATAGCCAATCACCTTTAAGATACAGACATCGCCTGTCAATCAACTCGAAAACGCACGTGCGCTTTAGCTATACAAGCCAGGAAAATGTCATTTTTTTTAGTGTGATCTGAGATTAAGAAGCACAGTTTATGATACCAGTATTGTCGGATTTGAAATATGTTCTTTGATCGTAATCTTGACTGACTGTTTTGGAGAATTCAGTCTTTCCCCATTCAAGTAGTTATGTGCTGCACTGTCATGACTAGAAATAGCCTCCTGAGAGTGTTCCAAAGATGGCCAACAGTGGTCTGACTTGTTAGAAAGACTTTGGCTACCTACTTAAACATAAGTTAGCACCTTTTGAACACATTCCTTCATGGATTAGGAAATCAAGTCACTTATGAGGTTCCATGTTGGTTAGGATTCTTCCTTAGATAAATAATAGAGGCTTAGGAAGCTCTATAACTTTTGGAACAAAGCTATTGTGTATTGGTATGTATATTGTTACCAATATGGTTTTATTATAAAAATACTTGGTTTCTAGTGGCTTGTTATCAATGGGTTAATTTACAATTGACTTGAAATGGACTGAGTGCGAACAATGCCAACATAATCACGTGGGAACTCAACGTGTTGCTATCGAATGTTCCAGTACCCTGACATCAAGTCTGCTGGATTACTGACAAGCTCCAGATCCCATCAGACATTTTTGCATCAATTGAAATGTGTTTGCTTTTTCTTGTGGCACAACCTATAGCATGTTGTGTCAAGAGTTTTTCTCAAGGAACATATGGACAGATAAAATGTACACCCTGAATGCACTGTAAGTTGCTTAGGATAAAAGTGTCTGCTAAATGTAAGTTTATGTTTTTTGAGGGCTGCCGTTGCCTTGATACATAGATAACCAAACTTAGATGGATCTACTGAATTAAGTGTAGTCTTTCTATTGCTGAAACTAAACAGTTGTATGTGTGCAGAAATAGCATACCATTTTGAATATCCTCCATAATTTGTAATCTTACTGGTGTCACTATGCATGTGGTGGTTCAGTTGTGTCCTTTGAAAATGTGGCCTCTGGGGTCTTGTACTGCCTTGGTAAAACATATACTTGTGTTCTTTGAACCAGTTCTAGTGTATATCAATGTTCATTAAAGTGAAAAAAATCTAGTGAGAGTAATGAACACTGGGGTTTTTCTAACCATAGTGCTGTATATTTGTACACTGGAGCTCAGAGTGTACTGTAACCAAGGAAGGAAACTGCTGGCTGACGGAAATCACATTTGTTTTTTTTCACCATGTTGTGTAGCTTTTTTGTCAAGGAATGTCTTCAGTACCAGACATACGTGACTAATGGCTTCCTCATAATTAAATGAGTAAATAAGGATGTCACAATGATTGAAAAATGTATTGAGCAAAGCTCCAAACATGTCTACAAAAGCTTGCAAGATGAATGGTGCAATTGCAAAACCACAATGAAATACAATGTACCCTAAATGTCCATGTGCGGCCAAACAATTTCTGCATCTACATTTAAGAATCCAAACTGGTGTTGATCTGATTGTCATGTGTATTTTGTTGATTAATGTCTTTTATTTTGAAATTCTAGTTCCTGTTCACGTCATGTGATGTCCTGTTTTCCCTCTATGTTCATGTGTCTTGTTTTATTGGTTTATTGTTTAATTATCTTGTTTGGAGTTCTGTTTGTTCATTGGTTTATGTTCTCCCATGTCATGTATTTAACCCTCATGTTTTCCATAGTCCATTGTCAAGCACTGAATGTGAATAGTCAAGCCATAGTCAAGCCATAGTCAAGCCATAGTCAAGCCATAGTCAAGCCATAGTCAAGCCATAGTCAAGCCATAGTCAAGCCCATGTTTATGTTTCATGTTTGTAGTTAGGGTTATTGGTTATCATGTTTGTAAATAAACTGCACTTGGGTTCTCTTCACTCCTTCGTCATCGTCTTCATCATTGCCAGTGCCAGCAACATTACAGAATACTTGACCAACTATGAACCCAGCAGTTAAGCTCAATCGGCTACGTCAGGGGAATCGTCGTACATAGAGGACTTTTGCGCTCTGGCCAGCCAAGTGAATTTTAATGTGGTCGCCCTCAAGGAAATTTTTAGGGTGGGGTTAAGTGAGCCGATCTCCTCCTTGATGCCTGGCGGTCGCAGTTCCCTCAGCCTGGCTCAATATATCGACCTCGCCCTACAGATCATTGGTTCCATGTTCACTGTGGGGGAGGTGGATGCCAAGCCAGCATTTCACGTCATGGTCGCCGAGCCAGCATTCCACGACATGGCCGCCGCTGAGCCAGCGTTCCACGACATGGCCGCCAAGCCAGAGTTCCTCGTCATGGTCACTGAGCTAGCGCCATCTTTTGCTCCATGCCACGTCACAGCAACGCCTCAGCCTGCTCCATGCCACGTCACAGCAATGCCTCAGCCTGCTCCATGCCACGTCACAGCAACGCCTCAGCCTGCTCCATGCCACGCCACATCACAGCAACACCTCAGCCTGCTCCATGCCACATCACAGCAACGCCTCAGCCTGCTCCATGCCACGTCACAGCAATGCCTCAGCCTGCTCCATGCCACATCAAAGCCACACCTGAGCAGTTGGACCTGGAGATGGTTCCCACCCTTATACCCACCCTTAGTTCTCCTGAGCAGGCAAGGGGAATTTTCGGCCCTCTGACTCTGCTTGGACCCTTGGACGCTCGGCTACTCTCTGGGCACCAAGTTCCATGGCTCCGCCCCTTGACCCTCTCACGGCTCCACCTTCCATGGCTCCGCCCCTCAAGCCTCTTATGGCTCCACCCCCCATGGACTTTGCCCTGGTCCCATGACCCTCGCACTTTCTCGCCACGCCACGCCCCACGCCTCAAGACACACCCCCCCCAGCTCCCTACAGAACTTTGAATTTATGTCATGTTTTACGTGTTTTGTTTGTGTTGGGGTCTCGGGAGCCGCCCCTTAGTGGGGGGGATATGTCATGTGTATTTTGTTGATTCATGTCTTTTATTTTGAAATTCTAGGACATGTGATGTCCTGTTTTCCCTTTATGTTCATGTGTCTTGTTTTCATTGGTTTATTGTTTAATTATCTTGTTTAGAGTTCTGTTTGTTCATTGGTTTATGTTCTCCCATGTCATGTATTTAACCCTCATGTTTTCCATAGTCCATTGTCAATTATCGAATGTGCATAGTCAAGCCATGTTTATAGTCAAGTCATAGTCAAGTTCATGTTTATGTTTCACATTTGTAGTTAGGGTTATTGGTTATCACGTTTGTAAATAAACTGCACTTAGGTTCTCTTCACTCCATCGTCATTGTCTTCATCATTGCCAGTGCCAGCAACGTTACACTGATCATAAAACTGATTTTGAGCAGTCAATTTTGTGAAGCCTACTAATGAAAGATAATATGGTCAAAACAGTAACAAGATAAAGATGAGCCAAATTAGTCTATGCATTGATGCAAATGTTTTTATCCAAAGCAACTTATAGTGCACTTATTACAGGGACAATCCCCTTGAAGCAACCTGGAGTTAAGTGCCTTGCGCAAGGATACAATGGTGGTGGCTGTGGGGATTGAACCAGCAAACTTTTGATTACTAGTTATGCGCTTTAGCCCACTACACCACCACCAAAGTTACTTATAATAATAGAACATGGCAATGTTGCATTTTCAAGCTTTCTTCCGTGAGATGAGACATTTCATTTGTTGTCTAATAACATTTTATTTGCAGCTGATGTACATTTAATGTTGTGTGGCTATAAGACAGATTCAATTGTTGTGGTGTTTGTTGGTTTGTTCTCTTGTTTTCCTGTTCGTGTTGTTCCTCTTTCCTTCAGTAGACTCTGCTTGTTAATATCAGGTGTCGTCACTAATGATCAATCATCATTCAGAGAGTGTATCTACTTTATTGAATTATCTGCTGTAGATTCAACACTGCTTCGGTGTTAGTTTTTAACACCAGCGAGTGAGAACCATATAAACACCAGGAGTGTACATTTACTTTGCTGTGTGGCTCCATTCTGGTATGCAACACCCACTTTTCATGATCAAGTCAATTCCTGATGTATTAAATCATCCCACGTCTTATAACTTTTATCACTGAATATCTTGTTTCACTTGAAAATGTATCAGTTTCGAGGACTAAAATAGGTTGCATACAGAATTTTAAATTGACTCCTTTAAATTAGAATCCTTTACATTGTACAGAAGTAATTGAAGCAGAGTTGTACTATTAAGTCATTAATCACATTGAATGTTGAGTTTGTAATACAGACGAATAAATAAAAAAATAAAAAAGAATTTTTAAATGTAAACTATAGGTCAAATGTCTTCAAATCAGAGATTCAATACAAGGAAATATAATGAATAAAACAGTTTACAGTAAGTAAATTCTGTGAATATAAATGTTACAAATTTTCAGTATGTACTGTTGATGCAGTGCATGGTAAAATGGTAATGACTACAGTGTATGGTTTTATGTACAAAATACCTCTGATGTTGTGAGCCTTGAACTTTGTAACCCAAATGTAATGACGCAGCATGGTATCATAGCATAATTCAATGACACCAAACATGCAGTGAAGATGTGGACATTAAAGAGGATTAGAAATGGCTGTCTAGTACCATCCTGCTGAGGCAGACATGTTAGATGCAGGAGGGCGGGGGTGAAAGATTAGTTTCATCTTTGCACATTCAGAGTGGACAGTAACACAGCTGGAGCTTCAGATACCATCCATGATCCACTGTCAATCACAAAAACTGTGCATGTATGAAAATGAATTGTGCTAAGTTATAATAAATAAAGCATCATTCATTTGTTTCCAGAATAATATAAATAATAATAATAATAATAAAAAATACAATACAATTAAAGCTCTATCGACTAAGTGGCATAATGTTGATTACCACAAAACATAATTTCTACTTGTCCCTTCTGTTCTTATAAAAATCAAGATTACAGTGAGGAACTTACAATGTAAGTGAATTTGGCCAATTTTTGGATCTTATAATTTTATAAAAGCATTTCCATTAATTTTTCAGTTAAAACTTCAGCTATAAAGTTGTTTAAATTGTCATTTACTGGGAGTGCAGGATTTACAGTGTAACACTGTCATGGTGACGAAGATGTAAAATTGCACTTTACACAGAAAAGGTACATACGCAATTTTATCACACTAAAATCATGTTAACATGCATGTTGTTTACATCTTGTGGCTATACTTTTGAAAAAAGTGAGTATTTTTAACATCAACAGATTAGACCCATTCACTTACCTTGTTTACATAATACATTTTACAGATGATTTATCCAAAGCAAATTCTAGATATACATTGTTTTCATCAGTTTGAGTGTTCCCTGAGAATCAAACCCATGACTCTGGCATTGCTAGTGCCATGCTCTACCAGATGAGCTTCAGAAATCGACATATTAAGTGCCTCACTGTAACCTAGATTTGTCTAAAGGCAGCACATGTCTAAATTAATTTTTGTGTTAATCAACATTATGCCACAAATGCTATCGACTGAGCTTAAATTGTATTGATCCTGGAATATTGTTACTGATACTGATACTGGTGCCGTATTCACAAAGATTTTATCTTACCACTAGGAGTTTCCCCTAAGAGTTCTTGGCTAAGAGTTTTTGCTTAAAAAAAGGTAAGAGTAGAGGCAGGGAACTGACCTTGTTGCTATGGATTACGTCACTTTCTTTGAACGTGCTTTCTTAAATAGGTGTATATAGTGACTGGTATATATATACACTATATTGCCAAAAGTATTCGCTCACCCATCCAAATAATTGAATTCAGGTGTTCCAATCACTTCCATGGCCACAGGTGTATAAAATGAAGCACCTAGGCATGCAGGCTGCTTCTACAAACATTTGTGAAAGAATGGGCCGCTCTCAGGAGCTCAGTGAATTCCAGTGTGGTACTGTGATAGGATGCCACTTGTGCAACAAGTCCAGTCGTGAAATTTCCTCGCTACTAAATATTCCACAGTCAACTGTCAGTGGTATTATAACAAAGTGGAAGCGAATGGGAATGACAGCAACTCAGCCATGAAGTGGTAGGCCACGTAAAATGACAGAGTGGGGTCAGCGGATGCTGAGGCGCATAGTGCGCAGAGGTCGCCAACTTTCTGCAGAGTCAGTCGCTACGGACCTCCAAAGTTCATGTGGCCTTCAGATTAGCTCAAGAACAGTGCATAGAGAGCTTCATGGAATGGGTTTCCATGGCCGAGCAGCTGCATCCAAGCCATACATCACCAAGTGCAATGCAAAGCGTCGGATGCAGTGGTGTAAAGCACGCCGCCACTGGACTCTAGAGCAGTGGAGACGCGGTCTCTGGAGTGACGAATCACGCTTCTCCATCTGGCAATCTGATGGACGAGTCTGGGTTTGGCGGTTGCCAGGAGAACGGTACTTGTCTGACTGCATTGTGCCAACTGTGAAGTTTGGTGGAGGGGGGGATTATGGTGTGGGGTTGTTTTTCAGGAGCTGGGCTTGGCCCCTTAGTTCCAGTGAAAGGAACTCTGAATGCTTCAGCATACCAAGAGATTTTGGACAATTCCATGCTCCCAAATTTGTGGGAACAGTTTGGGGATGGCCCCTTCCTGTTCCAACATGACTGCGCACCAGTGCACAAAGCAAGGTCCATAAAGACATGGATGAGCGAGTTTGGTGTGGAAGAACATGACTGGCCTGCACAGAGTCCTGACCTCAACCCGATAGAGCACCTTTGGGATGAATTAGAGCGAAGACTGCGAGCCAGGCCTTCTCGTCCAACATCAGTGTCTGACCTCACAAATGCGCTTCTGGAAGAATGGTCAAAAATTCCCATAAACACACTCCTAAACCTTGTGGAAATCCTTCCCAGAAGAGTTGAAGCTGTTATAGCTGCAAAGGGTGGGCCGACGTCATATTAAACCCTATAGATTAAGAATGGGATGTCGCTTAATTTCATATGCATCTAAAGGCAGATGAGCGAATACTTTTGGCAATATAGTGTATATATATATATATATATATATATATATATATATATATATATATATATATATATATATACATACACACACACTGGCGGCCAAAAGTTTGGAATAATGTACAGATTTTGCTGTTTTGGAAGGAAATGTGGCATTCAAATGATCACAAAGTATAGTCAGGACATTACCGATGTAAAAAAACAGCATCATCACTATTTGAAAAAGTTATTTTTGATCAAATCTAGACAGGCCCCAGTTCCAGCAGCCATCACTCCAACACCTTATCCTTGAGTAATCATGATAAATTGCTAATTTGATACTAGAAAATCACTTGCCATTATATCAAACACAGTTGAAAGCTATTTGGTTTGTTAAATGAAGCTTAACATTGTCTTTGTGTTTATTTTTGAGTTGCCACAGTATGCAATAGACTGACATGTCTTAAGGTCAATATTAGGTCAAAAATTGCAAAAAAGAAACAGCTTTTTCTAGAAACTCATCAGTCAGTCATTGTTTTGAGGAATAAAGGCTATACAATGCTTGAAATTGCCAAAAAACTGAAGATTTCATACAAAGGTGTACACTACAGTCTTCAAAGACAAAGGACAACTGGCTCTAACAAGGACAGAAAGAGATGTGGAAGACCAGATGTACAACTAAACAAGAAGATAAGTACATCAGAGTCTCTAGTTTGAGAAATAGACGCCTCACATGTCCTCAGCTGACAGCTTCATTGAATTCTACCCACTCAACACCAGTTTCATGTACAACAGTAAAGAGAAGACTCAGGGGTGCAGGCCTTATGGGAAGAATTGCAAAGAAAAAGCCACTTTTGAAACAAAAAAACAAAAAGTGATTCGCCTCAATCTGGGTGGCGGAGGACGAATCCCAGATGCCTCCGCATCTGAGACCGCAAACCCACGCATCTTATCACATGGCTTGTTGAGCGCATTGCCACGGAGATAGCACGTGTGGAGTCTTCATGCCATCCACCGCGGCATCCACGCTCAACTCACCACGTGTCCCACCTAGAAGAACCACATTATAGTGACCATGAGGAGGTTACCCCATGTGACTCTACCCTCCCTAGCAACCAGGCCGATTGACTATATGCACGGTTAATTCCTGGTTTAGATAAGCCAGCTCGGGCATTTCCGGTCAACTGTCATTCCTGAAAAAGTTGTCAAACATGTTTTATACTCGCTGCCTGCAGGATCTACCTCGAGTCAACATAAATGATGTATTCCGCCTGATTCAGTCAAATTGAAAGACTTCATCAAGCAAATGTGAAAAGGGATTTAAGCTGTACATATCCAGCTTTATCCATGACTACGAAGGTAAGTTAGCAAAAGTAAGCTATAATTATTTTGTTCTGTAAGCTAGCTATAGACAGTTAACTTAGCTAACATTGCTGAACATAAGTTAGTTACCGTTAAGTTGAAAGACCAATGATAGCTTAACATTAGCATTGGTAAACAGAATATAACCACTAAATTGGCAGCATTGAAATATATAGATCTGTCTCCTGTTACTCTCCTTGACATAACCAGGCTTAGCACTAGCATAACATTTTGTCTTGCTATGTGGTCTTTGCTTAATTCGTTGCCTCTGTTTCTCAGTTTCTGACAAGAATGAGGCAGGAGAGGTGTCTGAGATGGCAAGCTGCTTCAGGTCGATGAGGAAAAAAGAGAAACCACACAACTTGAGTGTAGGGGAATGAGAACAGGTTCAATAATGTTAATACTTTCTGCTTTCTGGGAATTCCATGTGCTAGTATAAAATAAGCTGGAGAATAGATAGTGACTGTAATACTGTTTGGACCTACAGCCTACTGTTGCACCAACAGAACCGTGCACCAACTAGGGCCTACACTGTGTATTTCAAAAAGTATTTTACTCAACAGTACATAGTACAATATCTATGTTTATTGTTTAGTAGACATAGGGGACACAGGTAAAATTCACAGAGAGTAGAGGCAGGTAGGTTGCCAGCATTTGACATTGTACACAGTGAGCATGGTTAAAACACATCACTAGCTACACTGTGACTCCATGTAGTTCTGTTAATAAATATGTATTTCAGCAATCTCAGCCACTCTCAATAATATTATTTACCTGAACCTCAAAACACATAGGCTACATTTTTTTTACAGGTTGTTCTCAAAGACTCTAAACATGTTGAGCTGTTGGCCTATCATTGCTCATGTGTGGCAAGGCTTGCACTATGCAATCATGTTGCAGCTTTGCTCTACCAGACCTCACATTACAGCCAGCAGGGAGCAACGGCTGTCCCCCCTACTCACAGCTGCACAGGGTCTGAGCAGCAGTGGCACAAACCTAGAACCCAGGTGATGTTTTCTACACTAGCACAATTAACATATGTTACATTATGTGTCTCACTTCTTCCTAGTTATGTCATGTAAATCACATCAACTTTCAAGGCTGCATACAGCATCCTTCCTTATGAAAATATGTGATCATATGAGCTAAACAATTTACACAAAGTAAATAAGTTCTTGTACAACATTTCTTGACAGGGCTTTAAGCCTGGTCCAACAAATGAGATGGTGGTGTTGTCAGCTAGGCCCAAGGAGAGAAGATTGGCTGAAGGGATCAGGTAATGTGTAGGAATGGGCAGTACGTCTGCTACATGAATCAAAATATGTACTTGAAATGTAAAATTGTACTTTGTATTTTTAGACTAGTTTTTATTAGACTTTAGATGAACCTCTAATTGAACTGAATGACCATACACAGACATACACATACACACATAACATCCCTGTAGTGTAGAGCTACACAACACTGAAGTAGAATTTGACATGAAAAGCATTCATTTATGATAATAACAAACAGTACATAAACGCTTGTCTAACTGTTCAGTCGTGTATATTTTCAGAAGTAACTTGTACAAAGGGGCCTGTGACTGGACCTGTGACCTTCCAGACATGTCAGTTCTGCGTGTGAATGAGATTTACCAAGGAATACCAAGGGAAACTGCTCCAGCCATAACAACAATGGGAATAGCAGGGGATGTACCACTGGTGGACAGTGCCTTTGGAAAAGTTCAAGAAGGGAGTGTTCTATCCTATCACCTTCCAGCATGGAGTTCACCAAAAACTTGCCCACATACCACCTCACCACCACGACCATCCTTACCCCTTTATGGCTACTGTCTGGGTCCCTCAGAGTGCTGTTTTGTGTTAAGCTACCATCAGCAGCTGTACATGAATTCTCTAGCAACATCAGAGGTCAAGCAACATCTGAAGGAATGGCATCATGGCCCTGCATGCCATGGCTCTCCTGCAGGTCCACCAAGCCAAGGCATTGAAAGAACTGCACGAGGGAAGTTCCGCCCCAGATTTGATGCAGGAACTGCGCTCGGCGACCGACCTCACTCTCCGAGCGACGAAGGTCATGGCACGGTCTCTCGGGCGGACGATGGCCACACTAGTGGTCTAGGAGCGCCACCTTTGGCTCAACCTGGTTGAGATGGGCAAGGCCGACAAGACACGGTTCCTTGCTGCCCCCATTTCCCAGGCTGGCCTATTCGGCGACACCGTCGAGGACTTTGCCCAGCAGTTCTCGGCGGTGAAGCAGCAGATGGAGGCAATCCGGAACATCCTGCCCCGGCACGGCTCATGATCCGGCACCCCGTCTGCTCGTCGCCAAGGGCGTCCCCCTGCAGTGCCTGCACCGGCTCAGCTGCAGCCTGCCTTACACAGACTCCCGTTCAAGATGCTGATGCAAAAACGCATTCTGGTGAGCATCCGGCATCAAGATTGGTTCGCGGCGGTAGACCTGAAGGATGCGTACTTCCACGTCTCAATCTTCCTCGACACAGACCCTTCCTGCGGTTTGCATTCGAGGGTCAGGCATATCAGTACAAAGTCCTCCCTTTCGGCCTGTCCCTGTCTCCTCGCATCTTCACAAAGGTCGCAGAGGCTGCCCTTGCCCCGTTCTCAACTATCTCAATGACTGGCTAATCCTAGCTCACTCTTGAGACATGTTGTGTGCACACAGGGACCTGGTGCTCCCACACCTCAGCCGACAAGGGCTTTGGGTCAACAGGGAAAAGAGCAAGCGCCTCCCGGTTCAGAGCATCTCTTTTCTTGGTTTGGAGTTGGATTCAGTCTCCTTGATGGCGTGCCTTACGAACGAGTGCGGCCAGTCGGTGCTGGCCTGTTTGAAGGCATTCAAACAGAAAACAGCGGTTCCACTGAAACTTTTTCAGAGGCTCCTGGGGCATATGGCATCCTCGACGGTGGCTACCCCGCTCGGGTTGATGCATATGAGGCCACTTCAGCACTGGCTCCAGACTCGAGTCCCGAGATGGGCATGGTGCCATGGGACACATCGCGTGGTCATCACGCTGGTCTGTCACCGTCTTTTCAGCCCTTGGACCGACCTCTCATTTCTACGGGCAGGTGTTCCTCTAGAACTGGTCTCCAGGTGCGTCATGTTCACGACAGACGCCTCCAAAATGGGCTGGGGCACTGTTTGCAATGGGCACGCAGCCGCCAGCTTCTGGACGGGTCCGCGACTGCATTGGCACATCAACTGCCTCGAGTTGTTGGCAATTCTGCTCGCCCTGCGGAGGTTCCGGCCATTGATCCAGGGCAAGCATATGTTAGTTCGGACAGACAACATGGCAACGGTAGCCTATGTCAACCGCCAAGGCAGTCTGCGCTCTTGTTGTATGTCACAACACGCCTGCCGTCTCCTCCTCTGGAGTCAGCAGCACTTCAAGTCGCTGCAAGCCACTCACATCCCGGGCAACCTCAACACTACAGTGGATGCCCTGTCACGGCAGGTTACCCTCAGGGGAGAGTGGAGACTCCACCCTCAGGTGGTCCAGCTGATTTGGAGTCAATTCGGACGGGCACAGGTGGACCTGTTCGCCTCCCAAGAATTCTCCCACTGCCCGCTCTGGTATGCCCTCACTGAGGCTCCCCTCGGCATAGACGCACTGGCACACAGCTGGCCCCCTGGCCTACCCAAATATGCGTTTCCCCCAGTAAGCCTGCTTACACAGACCCTGTGCAAGGTCAGGGAGGATGAGGAGCAGGTTGTCCTGGTAGCACCCTACTGGCCCACCTAGATGTGGTTCTCGGACCTCACGCTCCTCGCGACAGCTCCCCCCTGGCAAATTCCCCTGAGGAAGGACCTTCTTTCTCAGGGACGGGCACCCTCTGGCACCCGCGACCAGACCTCTGGAATCTCCATGTCTGGCCCCTGTGACATATCCTTCCACTTAAATATCCCCCCCTCTCTTTGGGCGAGGTGTGGTCTCCGCTGTCTTCCCCTTGGGAGGGACACCCCCCGACTAGACCTTGCGGCCAGTCGGATAATCCCCCTTCTCTTTTAGGGAGTGGAAAAAAAAGAGAAGGGGAAAAGAGGCCACGACTGGGTTAAGCCTGTTTCTATCTCTTGGGTAGTTGACTTGTCCCCAAAAAGGGCCATTCAACATTCATAAATATGTTGGGGGAGATTATGTGTTGACCTGGTGTGCTGGCTATGAGGCACACAGTAGTCTGCCCACCACACACCGCCAGTTCACGTAACACAGTTCAGCCAATTGTGGCATTTCGTATAGGGACCCCTAGTGTCACTACATCGACACAATGTCGAGTGAGTGACAGAGAGTGAACGTCATGGTTACTTGTGTAACCTCCGTTCCCTGATGGAGGGAACGAGACATTGTGTCCCTCCTGCCACAACGCTGCACTACCCGCTGAAATGGCCAGACCTTATATCGGCTCCTCAGCATAAAACCTGAATGAGTGGTTGCATACCAGCTCCTTTTATACCCGTATGTCCGGGGGAGTGGCATGCAAATACCACTCGCCAATTTTCATTGGCCTTTTATCAAAGACCAGAGGTGTCTCGGGCTCCCAAGGGTGACCCCTAGTGTCACTACATCGACACAACATCTCGTTCCCTCCATCAGGGAACGGAGGTTTCACAAGTAAACATGACGTTCATTTTTACAAATCTTTACAACTTTACACAGTTCAAATAGTTTGGTTTTCATTACATTTCTGAGCAGTTTTCATGTGCTCACTATTGTCATCTGCCACAAATATATTCTAATAGAATAGAATTCTAGTATACAATGTATACAAATTATTTTATGTAGCTGAACATGTCATCATTAATTTTTTTAATTACATATTTTTTTATAAATGTTATTTATGTGAGTGTTTGAGGTTATAACTCAGTACCTAAAAATAGTATTGTTTAAATGCTGTTTGTAATGAAGCACAACAAAATACACAATGCTTTGGGGAGCCATTTAAAAAAAGGCAGTTACAAACAAATGTAGGTTTATTCACTGGAAGCATGAAACTGAAAATGAGGGAAAAATACAGATCCCTGTATGAAGTTGTAGAGATGTAAATCCATTCTTTATCATGTAACAATAGCAGTAGCTAACAACAGTAAAATAGTTTAAACACTAAACAGAACTGCGCACTGGTCTTGATGCCTCTATTTAGACCAAGCTTTTACAAGTGGGCCACTCTGGTAATTTAACAGAAGGCATGCAACTACTTAGAGCTGGTTAATGTTACCAAACATATTTAAGGGGATGACCGTGTCAAAGAATTTGTGTTCCTTTAAATGGCGAATAAGGCGCTCAACATGCACTCTCAGATGTGCAATAGCCTGGGTCTCCTTGACCTCATGTGCTGGCATCTGAGGACTCCCAGAAAGAAATGCAGGCCTGTACACTTTACAGGGCACACAGTCATCCACAAGAAAGCCTCTGTCCACCATTATTGCCATATCCTGCCTAAGTAATGTAAGTATTCCTGACTCTGCAAAGATCTGCTTGTCACTTTCTGAGCCAGCAAAGAGGGGAGAAACAAAGGTTATAGCACCATGGGGGGCCATGCCAATCATTCCCTACAGGGTGCAGTGGGACTTGTAGTTTGAATACACTTCACTTTGGAGCAAAGGAGAGGTAGGTGTTTGGCATCTGAGCTCTGTGCATTCCAGGATTACGGTAGTGTCTGCATAATCTCTGAACTCTACTGGCAAATGCTCATTAATTTTGTGTTGGGGCATCCAAATTCGCTGTGAGCCAAGAATACAGAACAAAAAACTGCTCCATGTAAGGATGATCCTGTTGACGGTAGATTGATGGACCCCATACCGATCAGCCAGGTCCCTCTGCTTCAGTCCAAGGGCAAGGTAGTTCAGGAAGAGGAACAGTTCATCTATTGGCTGTAAAGACTGTGTCAGATGAAATATATTTAAAAAATATTCTTATATTTGCTGTAATGCAGAATAGGTTATTACTGTTAATATGACATCAATGTTTATGGTTACATGATAAAATCGTAAAAAGTAATTGTAATAATATACCATGACAGCACTTTTTGCAGTCACTGTTTGTAGTTCTTGCTCTGGAAACTCAAACCATGAATTGCAGTGATGGTTCAATGAGCTGCCAAAACCGCATCAGGTGGTCATAAGAGGAGAACCTGGAAAAATAGAAATGTCATGGTATGCATATATTTCTTGCATTTCTTTTCATTTCTTGAGTCTAGTTAAAAATGAAAAGTATTTTAGTAAATTCGAGGTTCTTATTTTGATAGCGTGTTCACTACTTTGTTAGTCAGAGGTGAATCTCAAGTAACTTGCATTCGTCTGTCTGTATGACCGTCTGTTCGCATTCTTAGAAACTTTCCCAAAACGTTTGTGCCTTGGAGAGCATTTGCTTGTAGCCTAAGTGTTAATGAGGAAATTACATTTACAAGATTTCTAGTCGCATTTAGTGGCATAAGTAACGTTTGTGGACAACTCTTTAATTTAGTTGGCTCTATGTTTTTTTATGTTAGCCAAGGACAAAGTAAAAAGTCTGAACAACAAGCCTGAATAACAGAGCAAGAAATATTAGTCAATCGCACTTAAGAAGTGAACAAATGTGACATAACAAAATAGACTATGGTATTAGTGAGGAGTCACTTAGGCTATTAAAAAAGTAGGCTTAAATACTTTGTGTAGAAACAGATGTCCCTGTCAGAGCCTGAAAAACGCTGTAGCCCAAAGCACTGTTTGAGTGACAACTGCTCTAGCTGTTGCCTTAGCTGTACAATCTCATTGCGAATTCTTCTGTTTTTGCTGAAAACAGCGTTAACAAATGTGGGGTCCGGAGCTGTGCCGTAATCATGGTTGTTGGCGTATATAGGGCCAACATCTTCCCCATTCTGCACGATTTCTGGCCTTACTCTCCATTCTTAAACTCCAAGCCTTTTCACTACAAGAGAGTAATTGTTCCAGGGGAACAACACAGGTACGGCACCAGGCTTCAGCTTCAGCTTCCGCCTACTTCCTAGTTCAGCCGGCTCTGTGGCCTCTTCTGACACAAAGTGTCAACTACACACATGGGTATGGTGAGAGATGGTTAGGTTGACTCTTCTTATATTTGAGATCCATTTCTTTCGTTGTTGGTCATCGGAGGGGAAAGTGTGAAAACTAATAGCCGAATTTAATTTTGCTGAGGATGAACACTAAGGGATGCAACAGTGCTCAGCTCTCGTCCACTCACAACGCTGAAATTTAAACATCTTTTTCATTTCGTTCACTTATTTTTAGAATCTATTTGAACAACTGAATAACTGTTAGGCCTAACTATTAAAAAAAAAAGATTAATATCGCCTTACAGGCTATTTACACTGTATCTATCAGAAAATTGAATATGCCGCTACAGCAAGTGACATTTCACTGGAAGTTTTTGAGTTGGCTTATATTATTCTGGAAGTTGTAATTAACGTTCCATGCATATAGTGAATTTGGTTGCTTAGGAGACCTGGCTGGAGTCACTCAGCAGGCCCTGGGATTCTAACTAGCAAACTCCAGGGGTGGTAGCCAGAGTCTTTTACCACTGAGCTACCCAGGCCCCACGTGGAGGATTTTTTTATGAGAACTCTTTGAAGTAGTTTTAGAAGTTATGTATTTTTTTTTTTTTTTTTTTTTTTTTTTTTTTGTAATAGTAATTTTTCACGTTATTAATGTCCACTATACATTGTGATCAGTTGAATGCCACTTTGGTGAATAAAAGTACCAATTTCTTTCCATAAGAGCAAAATCTGTACATTATTCCAAACTTTTGGCTGCCAGTGTATGTGTATACACACAGCAAAATCCCCGGTGTTAAATGAACACTCTTGGTGTTTATATGGTTCTCACTCGCTGGTGTTAAAAACTAACACTGAACAGTGTTGAATCTACTCTGTGTTGGGTTGAATGTTGAATTGGCCAAACAGGTAATGAGATCAAGTTGATACACTCTCTGAGTGATGTTTGATCATTAGTTGATGACACCTGCTGTTAACCAATGGAGTTTACTGAAGGAAAGAGGAACAACAAGAACAGGAAAGCAAGAGAACAAACCAGCAGACATCACAACAATTGAATCTGTCTTACTGAGATTTACTACAACTGCAAATAAAATATGTTATTAGACAACAATCTTGCAATATGTTGAGTGAGGATGTTTGTTTTTAAATGTCTGCAAAAGTTATTTACTGATAATTAATAGAGATTTGTCTCAGTGTTGCTGATGTCATTTTGTTTAATTTGAAGTCACGATTATGGTGATTATTGTTCTCTTTGGTTAGATACCTGAAACTTCATTATATTCAGGGCAGTGTAGTACTGGTCATGTACAAAACAGTGCGATAGAGATCTGATATATTTAAATGAGATCTCATCTGAAGTCTCATTATTGAAAGTAAAACCATATACATTTCAGAAATACTAAGGAAAAAGGTGAATAAAAAGGGTGAAGTCAATGCTGTGATAAGGTGACCAGAAACTGTCTCTTAAGGATAATTTATGAGATATAGATGATGCACACAGACATCAAGACACAGCATACAAAACTCATTAATGTTGACAATCAACAAAGTCAATTTCAGATTCATGCCACCATGCATTATGGGTGTTTGCATAGTACACAACTCAACAATGCCACCCAGCATGCATTGCGGCATAGATTTAAAAATGAGTTTGTTGATTGTCACCATTGATGAGTTTTGTACACCGAGTGTTGATGTCTGTATGTTTAATTATGTCAAAATTCTATTTTTCTTTTTCTGTAAGCAGTTGTGTCATTCACTGGAAGTATCTGCTCAACTTGATAAAATATCTGTCGTTGTAACTCTTTCATATAAACTGCTGTTGGTATGAATAATGTAGCTTTTGTTATATTTACAGTGTGCATCCATCAAATAGATTCACTGCATTACATCTCTAACTGACTTTTTCAAAATAAGAAAAACCTGCTTTCAGCTGATTGTATTTTCTTTCACCCCAGTACAATTATACTTGTTTTGCTGAAACTTTATTGCACTATTGGAAGAAAACTTCACAATGTCGAAAAAGTGCCTAACCAAAGATAACACAAATCATCATAATGTTGACTTAAAATAAAAAAAAATTATAACACAAAATCAGCAACACTAAATGAAGCTAAAGCTTTATCTTTTGCACACATGAAAAAAAATCCCAAAGTTACTTATAATAAACAGACGGCTTGGTCAAACATTTTAATAAGACCTCATGCACGAAGATGCTCGGAACTGGGATGAGTGGCTCGAACCCCTATTATTCACAGTGCAAGAGGTCCCGCAAGCCTCCACGGGGTTTTAACCATTTGAATTGTTATATGGGCATAAGCCCCGTGGCGTGTTAGACGTCATAAAGGAAAATTGGGAGGAGGGACCTTCACAGAGCAAAAATGAAATTCAATACGTTCTTGACCTGAGAGCAAAACTCCACACATTGGTGCGACTATCACAGGAGGATTTGCTACAGGCGCAAGAACATCAGTCCTGGCTGAATAACAGGGGAGTTCAGCTACGGGAGTTTGCACAGGGAGATAAAATACTTGTATTACTGCCCACATCGAGCTCAGAATTACTCACGAAGTGGCAAGGGCCCTTTGAGGTCACATGGCGAGTTGGGGAAGCCGATTATGAGGTAGTGCATATGGATAGGGGCAGGGCATGTCAGATTTACCTTCTCAACCTACTAAAACCATGGAGAGAGGAGGTACCCGTATCCTTGGCGATGGTAGTTCTGGAGAGGAAGGAGCTTGGCCCAGAGGTGAATCTAAAAGCCAGTCACTTCACCCTTTATCCCTTGTGGAGGCTACCTCTGGCTATGACAACATACAGGAGTTGCAAAAGAATTTCCCAGCGTGTTCTCGCCTCGCCATGGCTGCACTAACCAAATACACCCCCAGGGGTAGTGGTACGTAGTTGTCTGTACCGCTTACCTGAACACAAAAAACAGGAAGTAAGGGAAGAATTAAAGGCTATGCTCATTATGGGGGTAATAGAAGAATCCCACAGTGACTGGGCCAGCACGGTGGTGTTGGTACCGTAGAGTGACAGCTTGGTCTGGTTCTTTGTGGGCGATAGAAAAGTTAATGCAGTGTTAAAATTTTATGCTTATCCAATGCCTCATATTGACGAACTGCTTGATCGCTTGGGCACGGCTCACTTTTATTCGACATTGGATTTAACAAAAGGATATTGGCAGATCCCCTTAACACCAATGTCCCATGAAAAAAGTTCTTCTCCACACCGTTTGGCTTACACCAATTTGTGACCCTTCCATCGAGCGTTCATCTGGGAAGAGAGGAAGTGGTAAGGGTTTTCACCTGAGATGAATTGCTGGTAATTGCTATTTCTTTGTTCACAGTCAGAGACGGGGAAATAAAAGGGGCCAGACCTCAGAGTAAGGGAGAGAGCCCAGCTGAAGCTTCAAATGTGTTGGCAGCTGCCAGTCCCACTAAATAAAGCATTTTGAGTGTTTATATGAAGCTTTACCTTTACCCAGTCAAGTAAACGTGTTTGTGTGAAGAATAAACTTACTGAGTGCAGTGAAAAGGTATGAACTGATGGACAATATGGGGCCTGGAGAGTGCATTTATAGTTGACAGAGAAATTCCCAATTCATCCACACTGCACAGTTGCATTTTGCCTGTGGCTATAGCACAGATTTGTCAAAACATTTATCTCTGGTGTAACTGGGTTATTTTGATTCAAGGGAGAGGTAATTGCACCCCTAACTAAATTTACATCTATGAAAACACCCTAGTGATTCAGGCGATACCTTTTCAAAAGGTCAATGTCATTATTATATTCTAGTCGTCAAATCATTTTTATTTGTATAGCGCTTTTCACAACACACATCGTTTCAAAGCAGCTTTACAGAAAATTGTGCATTAACAAAAATATCTATAAATTCTTAGAATGATCACTGTGTAGTTTAATTAAATATGATTGTAAATTGTGTATAAAAATGTAATAATTAATAATTGTATTTAGAACCCCTGTTAGCAAGCTGAAGGTGACTGTGGCAAGGAACACAAAACTCCAAAACATGTTGGTTAATGGAGAAAAATAACCTTGGGAGAAACCAGGCTCACTGTGGGGGCCAGTTCCCCACTGGCTAACCAGCATGAATATAATGCCAATATGTTATTTATGTGCAGTGCAGGTCATAGTTTAAGATTAGTAAACTAAGTAAGTGTTAAGATCCAGAGTTAAAAAAAAAATATTTTTTATGAACTGTAAGATTTTTATTTATTTATTTTTATTTTTTTTGTCATTAACAATTTTTATTGATTCCACACTCAGATCAACATAAACAGCACATGAAAACACGGAATCAATTTTCAACAAAATATATCCCGCTCCCTCCCTCCTTCCCCCCCACCCAACACACATCCCAGTGGTCAGACACCGAATAATAACAGACACACATACAAGCAGACAGTCCAAACAAATACTCAGACATAAAAAAAAATAATAATTAAAAAAAACACAAAAAATTGCCCAACAAAAAAGAAAAAAGGGTTCCACACATCAATTAATTACTTACACACCATTTAAACTGTCCCTCTCCACTGTTCCTCCCTGGCACCCTCCAAGAAGGCCAAATAAGTGCCCCACTTCTTCTCAAAGGCACCCAAGCTGCCCAGCTGCCTATGCAACATCCTTTCAAAGGCCGCCACTGTGCCCAATTCGGTGCACCACTCATGAAATGAGGGTGCACCAGCCAACTTCCATCCCCCAAGGATCACTTTCCTGCCGATCATCACACTAGTAAGGACCCAGTTTTTAATGTGTGTATTCCCTAAGTTAACCCCCGCCCCATCACCCAAAATACAAAGTCTGGGGCAGAATGAAATCTGAGTGCTCAGGATCTCACAGACATAACTCTGAACCCTTGACCAAAACTCTTGAATCTTAGCACAATACCATAAAAATGTGGGCTATGTCCCCATCCTCTGATCGGCATCGGCAACAGGTGGGTGTATCTTTAAGACCAAGCCTATGCAATCTAGAGGGAGTCCAATAAAAACGAATCTTAAATTGAATGAGCCGCATCCTTGCATCCCTAGACATAGACTTGGCATTTTTTAAAATCCTACCCCATTCTTCATCCTCCAGTACTAAATTCAAGTCTTTCTCCCATAACTTCTTGAGAGATGTAAAAACCCCATCCCCTAGACTCTGAATTAGCCAGGAATAGTACGCTGAAGCCTCGTGACCCTTTCCAAAAGCCGCTAGTACCATCTCTGTCTGCAGCTTTAGGGGGCTGTGTACTACACCCAAAGATGGTATAAAGTAGATGGCGCAGCTGTAAGCACCTGAAGAATTGAGATCTGGGAATCCCAAACCGGTGTGTAATATTTTCAAAGGATCTCAATGCTCCATTTTCATACAGGTCACCCAGCGTAGCAACTCCCTTCTCAATCCATTCTCTCCAGCAAAATGGGGACTTATTAATACACAGTTTAGGGTTTAACCAAATACTTGCGGCAACGTTCAGGTAAATGTCCGAATTGAGCATGCGGGAAACCCCTGTCCACACTAACTGCATGTGTGAGATAACGGGATGTGTCTTTACTTCTCCGGGCAGCTTGGTAGAAAGACATTGCAATGGCAAGATAGGGGCAAGAAGTTCTTGTTCAATGCAGAACCAGGGAGGGACTCTTTCAGGTGGAAGCGACCAATGAGCCAAATGTCTGAGACCGAATGCATAATAATAAAACGAAATCTTGGGTAAGCCTAGCCCACCTTTGTCAATCGGCCTATATAACTTATTGAAATGTAATCTGGGGCGCTTATCATTCCAAAGGAAAGACTTCACTATGCTTTCAAATTGCTTGAAATAAGAGAGGGGGACATCTACCAGGAGAGACTGTAGTAGGTAGTTAAATTTTGGAATACAGTTAATTTTAATAACATTAACCTTCCCAATCATCGATAAATGTAATAAAGCCCACCTGTCTACATTGCTCGAAAACCTTTTTATTAAAGGGTAAAAATGAACTCTAACTAAATCAGACAAATTTGTGGGGAATAAAATGCCCAAATACTTAATGCCCTGTTTGGGCCACTGGAAGGCCGTTACAGGACAGTACGCTGTCAGAGCCAAAGCTTCGGATTTAGACCAGTTGACTTTGTATCCTGAGAATTTGGAAAAGGAATTAATAATTCTGTGAAGGAAAGGCATAGATTTAGTAGGGTCAGAGACGAATAATAAAATATTATCTGCATAAAGCAGAAGCTTATGCGCCACGCCTTCCACCACCACCCCTGGACAATCATCCTCCTTTCTTATCGCGGCTGCAAATGGTTCCAGGGCAAGACAGAACAATAATGGGGAAAGAGGGAAACCCTGATGGGTGCCCCTATCCAGAGTAAAATAATCTGAAATTAATCCATTTGTTTGTACCCCTGCTAAAGGGTGTCTATAAAGTAACTTGATCCAACCAATAAACGTACTCCTAAACCCATATATTTACAAAATCTTAAAAAGACAATCCCATTCTACCATATCAAACGCCTTTTCTGCAACCGGGGTCTGATCATTCACCACTGACCACATGATATTGATGAAACGCCTAATGTTATCAAAAGAGCTGCGGCCCCGAATAAACCCCACCTGATCTATAAGAGATGTCATAACTTTACTTAATTGGTTAGCTAGAATTTTTGACAACATTTTTACATCTAGCTGGATCAGGGAAATTGGTTGGTAACTTTTACATTTGCTTGGATCTTTGTCTTTTTTAAGAATTAGAAAAACAAAACAAAACTCCAGCCAACAGGAGGCATAAGTGCAAAGAACAAACAGATTCATCCACACTAAACCGAAGCAGTGTTATTTCACAAAACAAGCTTCAGCCGCTAGGCGGAACCAGCACAAACAGAAACAAGATAGGCATCCCGGTTCCTCAGATGATCAAGTATGTATTGAGCGAGTCAAACTCACTCGGAGGCCGCATGAAAAAAGAAATACACCATGACTTACTCAGTCCATTAACTTTAGAAAAGACGTCCTTTATGTGAGCATGTATATATTTTGTGGTCATCCATAGTGTCCATTCTCAATCTGGCCAGGAACTTCAGTGTAAAAGTGATCTTCCATCAATGCAAAAGTTTATTTAAGATGTGTCATGCTACAAAACTCCATCCGCTAGGCGGAGCCAACGCAAAAAGAAACAAAGATAGCGCCCAGATTCCTTAAACAGTCGAGTTATGTACGGTGAGTCAGTCCACTCACATAAAAAACACCCAATAGATTACTCACCCATAGATTCTATGAATGACAGTGCCTGCCTGGGGCATAAAAATACTTTGCGACCATCCTTGGTGTTTATTCTCAGTTTAGCAGGAAACATTAGTGCAAAAGCGATCTTCCATTGATGTAAGAGTTTCTTACATTCCTTAAACTGATCACGTTTCTCTCTTGTCGAATTCGCAAAGTCCGGGAACAAGAAAATGTTCTGATTCTTCCAAGAAAGTTGTCCTTTTCTCCAACATGAGATCTTTATCGTATGATCTAAAAAATTTGGCCAGAAGTGATCAGGGCCTGTCTCCCTCAGCAGATCTGCGAGCTGGGACTCTGTGAGCTCACTCGATTTCCAGTTTATGGCCTGTTATGTCAAGCAGACTCGGGAAGAGCTCATCAAGGAATTTCACCATATCTCTGCCCTCCTCATGCTCAGGAATTCCAACAATTTGTATATTGTTCCTCCGACTCCTATTTTCCAAATCTTCAAGTTTTTCCAAAATGGATTCCAAAGCTGTTTTGGACGCGGGCAGATTAGCGGATAATTCCCTTTCGGAAGACTCCAAATAATCGATCCATCTTTCAACTTCTGTCACTCTTGTGACCAACTCAGAGAATTTTGTTTCCATCTCCATAATCAATCGATGTATTACAGCGAGATCCTCCAAGTCAGCAACAACCTTCGTCAGCATCACCGAGATGTTGGACAGTTGACGCTGAATTTCTTCTCCTGACGTGCCGTCCAAATCGAGTCCCTGGTCTGCAGGCCCACCAAAGGCCTCAGCTTGAACACGTAAGTGTCTTTTAATGTCTCTGAGGATTCTGAGTCTGAGGATTTTGACTTCTTTGCCATGTTTACCTCAAAAAGCAAATATGTAACTGGGTATATCGAATCTCACTGGTTATAACATGAAAATAATTACAAAAATTAGCAAAGTTCGCAGAGCTCGCCGTTTACACGTCTGCTTCTCGCATAGCGTCACGTGACCCCATGAACTGTAAGATTAATGACTAATGTATTTGAAGTCCATCCTGGATTAACTGCAGAAGTTCACATAGATGCATTGTCCTTTGTTAGTTGGCTGATGAAAGCTTTTGTTGGCAATTAAACGATAGTCTATGTATTCCATTTCAAGAGTGTAGTCGTGGCTGACCGTATCATGCCGTATCATGGCTGACCCTGCACTCTGACCCCAGCCTAGCTGGGATATGTGAGAAAAAGAATTTCACTGTATATGTGCAAATGTATAATGTATGATAAATAAATAAATAAAATAAAATAAAAAAATAAAATAGTCCATCAGTAGACAAAGGTAATGCAGGCAGTGATAAGGTGAACAGAAACTGTCTCTATCTGAAAATGAGTTTGTTGATTGTCACCATTGATGAGTTTTATATGCCGAGTGTTGATGTCTGTATGTCTAATTGTGCAGCAAAAAAATTTTTTTTTTCATAAGCAGTTATTACATTCTTCACTGGCAGTATCTGCTCAACTTCACCTGTTGTAGTAACTCTTTCATACAAACTGCTGTTGGCATGAATAATGTAGCTTTCATTTTATTTACAGTGAGCATCCATCAAATGAAATCAGCCCATCACACTTCTAACTGACCCTTTTCAAAATAAGAAAAACCTGCTTTCAGCTAGTTGTATTCTCTCCCATCACACTACAATTATATTTGTTTTGATGAAATGTTATTGCACTGACTGGAGGAGATCTTGTTAAGGTAAAATAAGGTTCCAGTGCCTAACCAAAGATAACATTAATCACCATAATGAAATAAAAACATAAATAATAAAAACACAAAATCAGCAACACTTGAAGCTAAAGCTTTATTAACTCCCAACCTTAGGCACACATGAAAAAAATCCCAAAGTTACTTATAATAATAGAACATGGCATTGTTGTATTTTGAGCATTTTCAAGCATTTTCCCGTGAGATGCTGAGACATTTAATTTGTTGTCCAAGAGCATATTTTATTTGCAGTCGATGCACATGTAATGTGGCTGTAAGACAGATTTAATTGTTATGGTGTTTGCTGGTCTGTTCTCTTGTTTTCCTGTTCTCAATGTTTCTCTTTCCTTCAGTAGACTCTGCTTGTTAACAGCAGGTGTCATCGCTAATGATCAGTCATCACTCAGAGAGTGTACCTATTTTATTTAATTATCTGTTTGGGCAATTTAACATTCAATGCTACAAAGTGTAGATTCAACTGCTTCATTGTTAGTTTTTAACACCAGCTGGTGAGACCCATATAAACACCAGGAGTGTAATTTAACAAAGGGGATTTTGCTGTGTATCAAATATAACAGCCAAGTTCTTCGCTGTAGAAGACGACGTAACAGTACATCCACTGAGAGTCAAATTCTATTTTAGCAGCTTATTTTTAGAGGTTTTTGGTCCAATAATTAGTACCTCTGTTTTGTCGGAATTGAGTAGAAGGAAATTTCTGGCCATCCAGTCTTTGATTTCATTGATACACTCTGCTTATTTGGAGAATTTCTTTCTTTTTTTTTTCTTTTTTTTTTTTTTGGGTTTAGAAGAAATTTTGTTGGGTATCATTGGCATAACAGTAGAAACTTATTCCATGATTCCTGATAATATCTCCCAGGGGAAGCATGTATAAGGAGAAAATCAGAGGCCCTAAAACTGATCCCTGTGGCACTCCATAATTAACTTTTGTTTGATTTGATAGTTCTTTGTTTAAACATACAAAGTGGTAGCGGTCTGTTAAATAGGACCTAAACCATGCTAATGCAAGTCCATTAATGCCTACATAATTCTCCAGCCTATTCAAGAGAATGTCGTGATCTATTGTGTCGAAGGCAGCACTAAGATCTAAAAGAACTAGAAAAGAAATGCAGCCGCGATCAGATGATAAGAGCAAGTCATTTGTAATTCTGATATGTGCAGTCTCTATACTGTGATGGGGCCTATTTCCTGACTGAAATTTTTCATATATACCATTTCTCTGTAGAAATGAACATAGCTGGGTGGACACTACCTTTTCTGGTATTTTCAACATAAATAGTAGATTTGAAATTGGTCTGTAATTAGCCAATTCTCCAGGATCAAGCTGTGGCTTCTTAATAAGCGGTTTGATAATGGACATTTTAAAGTTTCTTGGGACATGTCCTAAGGATAGCGAGGAGTTAATAATATTAAGAAGAGGTTCTGAGATTACAGGGAATACCTCTTTTAAGAGCTTAGTTAGTATTGGATCTACATGCATGTTGTGGGTTTTGATTTTTTTATTTGTTTTGTTAGCTCTTCATGAACTCTGATAGCGAAGGATTAAAGTTGCTCGTGAGGAAAATGATGAGACACTGTTTTCTGAGGTGCTGTGACAGTTGATTGCATATTTCTTATTATTTCAATTATATCAGTAAAGAAATTCATGAAGTCGTTACTATTGTGCTGTGACGGAATATCTGGTTCAGTTGATGCTTTATTCCTAACCAATTTAGCCACAGTACTGAATAAACACCTAGGATTGTTGTGGTTATTTTCTATGAGTTTGCTAAAATATGCTGACCTGGCAGCTTTTATTGCCTGTCTGTAGCTACAGACAATATCCTTACATGCACCGCTAAATACCTCTAATTTTGTATTCTTACGCTCCATTTCCTGAGCTGCTCTCTTGAGCATTGTGATCATTGTACCATGGTCTGGGGATTTTTCTTGAATTTTCTTTAATCGAAGTGGGGCGATACTATCAAGAGTGCTAGATAAGACTGTATTTATATTTTCTGTTATTACATCAAGTTCTTCTATACTTTTTGGTTTACTGAGTATGTGAGACAATTCTGGAAGATTATTAGTGAAGCAATCTTTAGTGGTAGAAAGAATAGTTCTAAATGAACGATAGCGTGGTGTAGATTGAGTGACATAAGCTGATCGCAGCAAACAAGAGACGAGGTAATGATCTGAGATGTCATCGCTCTGCAGTAGAATTTTTATAGTACCAACATCAACTCCATATGACAGAATTAAATCTAGCATATGATTATGGCGATGAGTTGGTCCTTTCACATTTTGTCTGACTCCAAGAGAGTTGAGAATATCGATAAATGCTTATCCCAATGTATCATTTTCATTATCTATGTGAATGTTGAAGTCACCAACAATTGAAGCTCTATCTACATTAACTACTAGATCTGATAGAAAATTAGCAAATTCACCAAGGAAATCTGAGTACGGCCCGGGTGATCTATATACTGTAGCAAGGGCAAAAGACGACAGAGATTTTTTATTTATATCTGACGGTGTCACATTAAGCATTATTAGTTCAAAAGACTTAAACTTATATCCTGTCCTCTGAGTAACACCAAAAACTTCACTGTAAATTGTATCAACACCTCCTCCTCGACCCTTCAAACGAGGCTCATGTTTATAACAATAACATGAGGGAGTAGGTTCATTTAAACTAATATATTCATCCAGTTTAAGCCAGGCTTCAGTCAAACAGAATGCATCCAAACTATGATCTGTAATAATTTAATTTACAGTTAGTGTTTTGGTAGAAAGAGATCTAATGTTTAGTAGCCCTACCTTTAAATGATGTTTATCTTCAATTTTGTTAGTTTTTTCAAGTTTGACCTTAATCACATTTTTTCTAAATGATTTTGTGTTCGGACGTTCGGATTTAACCATTTTGTCTGCTTACTGACCTGGGCCCCAATTAGTCAAATACTATCACTATTAAGACTATGATCCAAATTACTTGAGAGGAGAGTGGCACCTTCCCTGGAGGGATGGAGTCCGTCTCTCCTTAGCAGGTCAGGTCTACCCCAAAAACTCTTCCAATTGTCTATAAATCCTATGCTATTCTACACTCAAAAATCCAGCCATTCAGTGACACTAATCTACTATAAACCTTGTCACCACGATGAGCAGAGAGGGGGCCAGAGCATATTTCAGTGTCTGACCTCTTTAACATTATCTTTTGTGATCTCCAACTAGTGAAGCCGGACATCGTTAGTGCTGATATGAATAACAATTTTAGAAAATCTACATTTAGCATTAGCCAGCACTTGTAAATTTGATCTGATGTGCATGCATTTAACAATGGTGGCTTGAATCTCTATTTCCACATTCCTTACAATAGAATCACCAATTATTAAGGATCTTTCAACATGATTCTCAAGTGGGAGAATCGATTGGAAACCCTAACAGGAACGGGAGAGTGGTGCCGCTTTGCTGATCGAGTATGCTGCTGGGACATCACCCAAATGCCCTGCTGTAGGGGCTCTAGAGCCTGAACCAAAGTGTGTGTGTTGCTCGCTGTACTACCTGCATACGAAACAGTATCTACCGGCACATTTTCTCACAGACTTCCACTAGTGTTCGGATGCGTGTCTCTAACTCATTAACCTTCTCCGTCAGCCTGACTAATTCCTTACATTTATCACATGTGAATCCCTCACTGCTGACGGAAGAATCTATAGTAAACATGTGGCATGCAATGCAGGAAAAAATAACATGAGCGGATGCCATGACTTACCGCAATTGTTTGTTGTTGTTGTTGTTATGGTTGTTCTTGAGCGGAGAGGGTTTGAGATCGATGTGGTTTGATGTTGTTCCTGATCAGCAGAGGTTTGAGATTGATGCAATCATCAATGTAAAATACAGTGGAGAAAACTAATGCACACAGTTGAGACACGAGATGTAGACAAGCGGGAAAAGAGAAAAAGAAAGAAAACAGGTGCATGCGGTAAAATACACACAGTTGAAACAGTAGAAAAGCGGAAAAACCCGAAGCACGCAGTAAAATGGCAAAGGATAAAACGATGAATGTATAAGAATAAGCAATGCTAAGCAGACTAGCAAGCTACAAACACTCATGCAGCATGCTGGCAGCAACCAGAACAGGAAGTCAGCTGGAGTCGAGTCAATTGCGACACGAATTGACGACAGATATAGAGTGCTTGGGTTGTGTGCTTTTCAGATGCAGCTCTGTGCCATTTTTCAAATGTCTTTTTTTAATACTTTCTTCTATCCCAGTTTAAAATGCAGAGTAAAGGGTTGATGTATTGTAACATTTTACTCAGTTATTTATTTATTTATTTTTCTGTCACGTTATAATTTTCTTATCTTTGTTTTGTATATATGAGAGATACATTATCTTTATTAAGTCTTGTAGAATGGGTTCGGAGAGGTTTGGATAAAAGCACTGAATACAGAGGAAGATCGGTATTGTAAATAATCAGATGGCTTGTCATCAAACTCACTTCTAATATTGTGTCAATTGAAAACATTGCTCAATTACAAATAATCACATAATAAAACAATCATGCCTCAATGAGCAGGACATGAAACTGAAAATGTAGCGACAGCACCTTCTGAGAAACTGTATGCATGCCCTCACTGCAGTTTCACATCTATCGGTGTCTTAGTCTTTCATTAGACTTCAAATGTGTTCTACACAAATTCATACAGACATCTAGCTAAAGTAAAGAACACACTCACCTTGAGTCACGAGTACAGAATATTGAAAAAGAAAGCTGGATGTGAATATCCTCTCATTGAAAACCTTATTATAATATTCATGAGTTGCAGGAGAGATTATGTATGGTAGCAGTGATGTCAAATGCAGCTGAAAGTTTAAACCCAGCAATAGTGCAAAATTGAATTTAAAGTATTACTGATATTGTTTGATTGAAAAGTGTCAAGTTAAAACAAAACTCCTTGACCATTGTCACACTGTGAAGTTGTCACAAGGGTTCGGAGGCTTTGAGTCAGAAGTTGAATTTGCTTGGTTTTCTCTCTCTTTTATTTTTATTTTTAATTTTCATTTATTTATTTATTTATTATTATTATTATTATTATTGTATTTTTTATTAAAATAAATATTAAAAAAAAGACTTGAATCTGTACTCCAAATTAAAATTCCAATATTAACATATTTTTGTAAAAGCTGTTGGGTAAACAAGTGAATACAATAAAGCCACACAGGCATTCAGGCAAGGCTCAACTGTATAATGAAAGTATTGAAAGGTAGATTAACGATATTTTTCATAGATATACAGTAAGATCAAGGAACATTTATATATTTACTGGGGCTAGTTCTTACGTGTTTAAGATGTTATAAACATATACAATTTATTTATTACAATAAATATGGCCAAAACAATGTTTTGGTATTTTTATGTTATCTTTTACATTTTGCTGTTTCAATTAATTGTTTTGTGTTTCACAATTATTTTACTGTTTAAAATAAGCTGAAAAGCCTAGAATAGACTGTTAAATGGCAGATTTCATTGTGACAGCTTGTGACACAATATGGGGCATGCTATATCCCCTATAATGAAAATTTTCTAGTTCCCTATCAACCCTTGGAATCTACAAGAATGAGAGCCTTTTATGCAGCTACATCATTTTTTATTTAGAAATAAAATAAACATTGAGGCTTATTTTCAGAATATAAAGGCATGAAAGGAAATTTGCTTTTTTCTTTTTCTCATAAATAGCATTTTGCTTTTAGCGTCCTTAAAACTGGGTGCAGTTTTTCCACAGTCTCTTGATAGCCCTTTAAAGCCAAACAGATTTAGCTGAAAATGTGCTTGTGAAATGCGTTAAAAGGGTGTCTCCCATGGCAACTGATTATAATGGTCAGGCATTGTAAAACTATGGAGAAATCAGATAGGGAAAACATTTAGAATCCCCCAAGAATTGAAGAATAAACCTTCATCATCATTACAATAAGAACCAAATGTGCATTATTCTCATAATAAATGTTTTATGATTATGATAACAAAAGGAGGCTTTTGCATCTTTCCAGAACCTTTATTGTTACATCAGGATGAATCTGACAGAAACATTCCCAGGTCATGTTTCGAAAATGAAGTCTATTTGGGACTATTAAGATTTTTATTTATTTATTTTTTGCATTGTAACATTTTCATGACGATACAATTTCTTGTTAATGTGATTTTTGAGTTTGTTTGCATTATTCTAAATGTTGATTCTCGTTACATTCTCATTTCTTCAATACAATAATTTTTATATTGTAAAATGCTGTACTGTAAATCAGTAATTCATTTATTTAAATCAATGAAAGACAGCACAACAAATACCATGCTGTACAAATACTTATTTACAGTTTAAATAATTTTCATGTATATTTGTATGTTTATTTTTTTATTTTATTTTTTTATTTTTTTGCATGTCAGTAGTGATAATAAGGTTTTATTTTTTGCATTATTATAATGAGAAATGTGTGGGGAAATGTTCTTTGTTAGTGTCAAAATACCAAAAATGTCTTTATGAGAGATATTATTTATTTATTTGTTATTTTATTTGTTTTTATTAGTATTATTATTATTGCTGTTATATGACTTAGACATGTTCCTAGACATCTCATGGTTTCACCCATGAACACAAATGCTAACATGCCCTTTTGAAAATAGTTTGCAAAAAGTCTGTGATATTATTCTATGCATTACCCACTGACAGAAATAGAAAACTGACAACTAAATATTATCAATGAATGTCTGCATCCCGAAACCTTTCTGATGGGCGTTTGAGTATAAGAGTGTATACTTTACATAGCACAGAAGATACTTTCGGATACAAGATATACTTTCCAAGAATTATCGGATAAATGTTTGGATTATGTTCATACAATGCATGAAGAATGTAGAGAAAGGTGAATGGTTAATGTAACTATTTGAATGGACATTCCAGGGAAATCCAGGGACAAAAAACAAAAGAAAATGTGGAGACATTTAACTTAAGATAGAAATGGAAAATGCTAATCTGTAATAGATCTATTTGTAAAAGGGACTTTAAAATCCTTTGCTTTTTTTGCTAAATTTAATTCACTTGAAATGCGAATAAAAAGTATTTAAAAATGTAAGCATCATTGCTTTCATCAAATCATTAGTCAGTTAATCTGCTTGTGTTGGAAATCATATTATTCAGTTCATTATTTGTGCTTCAAGTATGTGTTTTGTTATTTTATTTATTTATTTATTTATTTTGTGTGTGTGTGTGTGTGGTCAGGGACATTAGACTAGGCTACTTATGGAATAAAGATACTTGTAGAACTCGTCCTGTCAAGACATGTGACTTCCAATCAGGTCTGTTTACCTGTATGCCAGGTTTTATTGTGTTCACTTGTTTACCCAACAGCAATTTTAGTTTGCAGGATAGAATCCACAAGAATATTAAAATGTAATACAATTTTGGACTAACATTCCTCTGCTAGAGAAAACACACAATGTAACTGGACTTTTGATTCAAAACCTCGACATATAGCCCTTGTGAAAACTCCATCGTGTGACAAATTGCCTCGGTCTCCCCATCACATTTTTATTCATTTGTCAAGAGTTCAAGGTTGTCTTTTCTGCCCACTTTGACAATGTGCACTTCTATCAAAAGCAGCCACCTTTTCTCTCTTTTTAATCTCTCTTTCCTTTTAGATGCCCCTGTTGGTCACTTTGTGTGTTTTATCATTTACAACCTAATATTGCATTTCAGCTTTCCATTTTAGAGGTATAGATGGAGAAAGAGAGAGACAGGGAGAGAGAAAGATCTGTCTACTCTATTCAAACTGCAGGGTCTACGATGCTGACCTACTTTTCCCTGTGTTTTTTCCATTACTTCTGAAGGATTTTTCAAGCCAACACATTTGCATGGAGTCTATTTCCAGACATCAGTGTAAAACACGTCCAAATTTAGAGGGATTTTAGCAGTATTTAGGGTGGGATTATGAGAAGTGAAGATGCAGTCAATGAAAACATTCTTGAAACTTCTTTTTTAACCATTAATACTAATTTCTTTTGAAAAGTTCAGTAAGAATGACTAAAAAAATTCACTCATTTTTACTAAACTTGGGGTACATACTGGGTTCATGCCATTAACATAAGACCCAGATTCTCATGTTTAACTGAGCAAACCCACTGCTTTAAAATTTTTGTTTATGCTGATCATTAATGATCCCTTTGTTAAGAGCTTGTAAAGGGGTCCATTAATGACTAACAAGCCATTTTCATATGTAATACAAATCACTGACAAAACTCGATTTAGTCATCTTGTTATAACAACATATCAATTATTTAGAATGCATTTGTATATGGTGTATTAGTTATTAATAACCCCCTTTATAAACCCTTAACAAAGGGAACATTAATGTGATGTGTTACCAAAATATTGCTCAACTGTTATATTGAAATTTTGGAAGCACTTCATAATAACATTACATTTGTTAACATTAGTTAATGCATTTGGTATCATGAACTAACAATGAACAATATATTTTTTAAGGTATTTATTTAGGGATGTGCCCGAAGCCGAATACCTTATTCAGAAAGACATGAATAATAACTTCATAACAAATAACGAATTAATCCGAATAACAGAAAAAATATTCGGAAGACTGATATTGATGAAGCGATATTTTAAATAAACATATATAAAAATTGCAAAGCAATAATGAGTATGTGAAGCGAATATTACTACAGTGTAAACATTATGAAAATGCGCACGGTGATATCAAGTTCAGATCGGATGTCCGAGGTCTCGACTCCATTTGCATCCTGTTTATTTTGCGCATCTCAGAAAGCTTGTCAAGAGTAACAGTAACTAAAAACATGCATACTTTTTTCTGAGGCTCGCTCTTGCCATTTATTCCACTGAATTTAGCTAATTCTGCACATGTCATTTAAATAAATAATTATGTCCTCCAGATTATGTTAAAATATGTGCTCAGAAAATAAGCCTTGAGTGTATAAAAAAATTTCTGATATAGATTTATGGTGCTTTCAACTCTTTGTAGGATATATTAATTTATTCTTATTTCTTTTAATGTTTGTATTTGCATTTAATATTCACTACGAAATGTGTGCTTGACATTTTTCAATTGCTTGACGCATCCTGCCTCCAGAATAACATTGTTATACTGCAGATCAGGGCCTAGGATGCCACCTGCTGGGGGGGTGCGCTAAAGAGCAGGCTACCACAATGCACCCCATACCCCACCACCCCCAACGGGGGAAGCAATAGGATCTCGCCTAGGGTGCCAGAATGGTCTGAAACGACCCTGCTGCAGACATAAACTGAAATTCTGTTTCTGCAGATATTACTGTCAAAAATAAGAGAAACACAGTTAATGTAGCCTACATATTCAGCTACATCTGGTAAGAAAAATTAAAGAATATATCAATAATATAATTAAATAATAATAATAATAATAATAATAAATATGTTTATAATTATTATTATTAATAATAATAATATGATTTAAATAGGCCTATCTGAGACTTATTTTATATAGAGAAACTATAAACATAAGAGAGTTAAAAGAGAAAATTAATTTTGACGCGCCCACATCCGGTCCTACTGCTACACATTTTGCATTATTAAACACTGCTGATATTGAGGCCAAACTGAAAATGCAGACTTTTTCTAGGGGTTATTAAATGTAATACAAACTTATTTAACTGTACAAGTTAATACATTATGTTCTTGTTTCTGTAGCTTCTACCAGAGCATGTCAATAGCCAGGGTTGGGAGGGTTACTTTTGAAATGTATTCCACTACAGATTACAGAATACATGCTGTAAAATGTCATTTGTAACATATTCCGTTAGATTACTCAAGGTCAGTAATGTATTCTAAATACTTTGGATTACTTCTTCAGCACTGGTAGATTTTTTCACTTGTTTTGACTATAAAAACTCTGCCAGTACAGTAAGACAAAATACACATGTTAAAAATACATTCTCTGAAAAACCTAAATATCTTATGCAGTGTTGTTTCTAAAACAAGATAAATCAAACTGATCTTGTTTTAAGGATTTTTAGATATTTTTACAGGAAGACAATACAAAAATTATTATCAAGAATACAATTTTTGCCCTAATATCAAAGGTCTTACTAGAAAAAAATTAATTATGATCCAACGTGAATTTTCTTGATAAAAAAAATATGATTGTTCCTGGTAACACGTGCATGTAAAATGGCTAGAAATAGCATTTTAGCTTAGCGTAAAGCTGACAGTTTAGACAAGGTTTATTTCTATTTCTTCTGCTCCAAACTTACTTCAAAATTACTTCTCTGTCTGCTCGTATGAATGTAACACATCATAAGAAAGTGTTTCACCGCTGTTCAAATGCACTTTGGATCACATCATTTATATGTATAAATGTTTTCCATCTGAAAGGACTAAATATTAAATTAAACAAATGGCAATAAAATGCAAAGTAATCTCTTCAGTAATCAAAATACTTTTTGAATGTAACTGTATTCTAAATACCAATGATTTAAATTGTAACTGAAGTGGAATACAGTTACTTATATTTTGTATTTTAAATACGTAATCCTGTTACATGTATTCCGTTACTCCCCAACCCTGTCAATAGCACGATTTAGGTCAAGTTTTCGATTCAGGGATTACACATACTGGAAAAAAGTATACCTTGAATGCACTGCAAATGTCTCTAAATTAAAGTCTCTAAATTAAAGTATCTCCCAAATGCATACATTTTATTTTCTATAGGATCAATATTGTATTAATTCCAGTTGTTCCTCTGTCTGTATCTGTATGTCCTGAAATTCTGTGGTTTTTAGACAACCACTGGAATGAAACTGAAGTATGCCAGTGCATACAGTAATTTGAACCAGAGTGGGGGGAAAAATTAAGCGGATTTAAAGTCTGCTACAACTGCTGCCATTTTGTCTCCAAGATGTCCAGAATCTAGAATAAGATGTCATGTAGCTGTGCTCTAATGCCAGCCGGTGCATTCTGTGGCTGCAAGTTCCTGAACATGTTTGTAAGATAGAAACATTTAGCAAAATATATGTAAAACACATACAAGCTTGTTTTGATTGTTCGGAAATGCATTACAGAATGAAGTTCTGTGAGATGTTTTATATATTTAAATAAGGTAACTGGAAAACAACTCTTCTCATAATGCATTCACAGTCTTTAAAGGAAGAGACGCTTCAGTAAATTGAAATGAGTGCAGTAGCCTTTACATATTGAGAGATAAAGCAGGAGTAAAAATAAAGTGCATACACAAATTAAATACTTAAACAGGCAATTAAGGATTTTGTAAATCTGGAAGATTCATAATATCACTGCACGATTCACATTGTTGAGAAAACCACCTTTTGCCTGGTCTAAACCCGACTCAGCCATTCAAACTAATCATATGTTATATGGAGGTAATTTAACTTTATAATAAGCTAGAACTCAGTGGAACAAAAATGGAACAAGTGTCTAAAAAATAAAATATATATATATATATATTTTGCATCCAGTAGATGGCATTAGGATAGAACAAATATGGGTCAAGAAGAGAATACTGCATTTAATATGAATTTAAAAACCCCACCTTAAACTGTGAGTGTAAACTAAATAGCAGAAATATGTGATGCAAGTGGCACTTTAAATTATAAAATTTCATGTTCATTTCACATATAAATGCATGAATTTGTCAGAACGTTCTGTTTTGGCTTCCTGCACCACAGGGAAAGACTACCACTTTAAAGCATTTTTTTACAATGCTATGTGTGGGCATATCAAATATAGTGAGCCTAGCAAAACTAGATAGAAAATGTGAGTGGTGCTTTTCCATGCAAAACTCAGAAAACTCACAAAAACTCATTGTGCAAGTGTTGCTACAACACACTCTCATAACAAGGCCCAAGGTACATTCTAAAATAAAAAGAACTGAAAATTATGTCATCATTTAGTCATTGCTTCATTTATTTATTACTTATTTGCTGATTGTTTTGTTTGTTGTGGGACACAAAAGGAGTTTTCAGAATTTTCAGAGTTGTGGCACAAAATATGAGAAAAGCACCATAAAAAATGATCATAAAAATAATCCATGCTGTTTGCGCACTGTATTCCAGATTTTCTGAGGTTGTGTGACCTCTGTGTGAGGACCAGATGCATATTTCAATCTTTATGCAACATTCATTATCTCCAACCACCATAACAGTCAGATCCCGACCCACACTCATTTTGATAGCAAATGTTATGAAAGCTTTGACGTCAATGATGTCAAATGCCATCGGATCTCACGTGTTCTGTGACCAACTGTGACATGCAAATGTTTGGATGCATAGTTTTGAATCAGATGTGACTGCCTTACAAAGAGATTTTTAGCGATTACAACCTTAAAGCTGAAGTGTGTAATTCCTGCCCGACTAGCGCCTCTTAATTGCAAAAATTAACATTGTTTTTAAAAAGCTACAAAGAGAACAAATTTTATAGTGCCACAGAGACACAGTGTTTACAGTTTTCTAGAAAATGGACCTATGAATGGCTTATTTATAGTTGTCTCTGCATATAAAGATGGGATGGGAGAAAGTAGTTTTACACCGAAATAGTTACATACTATTAGTTAGGTTTAGGCATAGGGGTTGGGCTAGGTGCTCTAAAATATCTATATTATACATAACTAAAATTATTGTGACTACATTTGCCTACCGTTTTATATTGCAGACACAACATAGTCTCATGAGAATTCATCCCAATACTATGGAGTGGCAAATTCGTACCAATTCATACTTCAATAGTACCAAAACGTTCAACTTATACATCAAGCAGTCACGCTTCATGGACACTTGTTGGAACCCGGAGGTGGCACTTTCTTTCGTATTGCGCATCATGGCTTTTAAAGCTACACTGTCACTTATGGCTCTTTAGCAGTTGAAGCATAAAACTGCAAGTTACTTGTGGAAGAACATTTTACGTGAGTTGTGTTTCGACACTGCTCTTCTGCGCAAATTAATCTTATGGTTAGAGGACAAAAGGAGATATTTACCTGCAGTAGTCATGAGTCAACGTCTTGTTTTCATGTTGAACCCTAATACTACAATAGTAGGTCTATGCACTGCACACAATAAGACTGTAATATTAAAATGCAAAATGAGGATTTAATAAGTAATTATGAAATATATTTTATTGAACATAAAATTAACATGCAGAAATGTGCAATATAACAATTACAATAATACATTTTTAATTGTTTATTTGGAAGTAAAGTTATAATAGAGAGATGGTTAAGGATGGTGAACAAATTAATATACATTACTGTGCTATGAAATCTGTACATTACAAACAAGTTGAGATGAGCGTACATTCATGGGGAACCACCTTGTACTTATAATGGCTTTTAGATTTATTTAAACAGGCTATTTGCTAAATGAAAAAAATGGTAAGTGTTTGCACACTAATTTATTGCTCCAAAAATACTTCATCGGCTTACACTTGCTTGCAGCATTTAAACCATTAGTTCTAAAAAAAATAAATTATAATAATTCTGCTAAAAGGACAACGGACAGTGACAGCAACTTGTGTATTTCTGTTACTGAGGTAAAAATAAGAATAGCCTTAGAAAACAACAGTACACACACTTTGGGAATCTGAAAACTGCAGCAATGTTATAAAATACTAAGAAGTCATAAATATTACTTTACATGTTACAGTAACTTCATCGAAAAAAGGAAACTTGTAAACACATTGTGATCAGTACACATGACTACAGTTCGATAATAGCATGACAAACTATGTAAGCTTCAACAGCACTACCAGAAAACATATCCAAGCATTAAAGCAGGTAAACAACTTCGCCAAACAGTTATAACAGTTATAAATACATAAGGAGAATGTTTCACGCCACTGCTTAACAGGTGTTGCATTCGCTTCCCGCTTCCTTGACATTCATGTGAGTCACACCACAGCCGATCCTTCTTTCTGAGCTTACAGACATGAGGTAAACATGCAAGGACGAATGATGTATGCCTGTGCTTTTGAGCCAAATCCATCCAGATGGCTCTAAAAAAAAAATCATCATTGTAGGTACTGACAGGGTTTTGAACATGGATTTTTATGTACCCAAATGTAATGAACTTTTGTTAATTGTAACTCAAAAATCTTACATAGTGCAGCTTTAATATTGCTATCATGCTTTTGTTTACTCTCTGGGAAGGGTAAGGTGTTACACTCTATGGTTAGGTTTAGGGATGGGGTTAGGGGTTAAAGTTACGAAAAACAGTTTTGGATTAACACGGAACAAACACCACATCAGGAACTACATGGACATGAGCGAGGCATCTCTCATTGGTGGGTGTATAACTCGTTTGATTTCGTATGCATGAACTAGTGCAAATACTAGCAAGTACAATTGTGATGAATTCATTGAGATTGGGTTGGTTGATAAGTGGTTAGGTTTAGGAATGGGGTTGGGTTAAGGGATCTAAAATATGGCTATGATAGTGCAATGTAACTAAAGTACTATATTTATAAGTATAAAGAAACATATTGCAGTTAAATAGGTGCGATAAATCTGAAGATTGCTGAGTCTATGATGGAATCGTCTTTGAAATGAGACTGCCCTGGTTGCTAATGTGTTCGTCCCAGGCGACAATTGTAAGTCTGTTCACTTAGAAATGTAATAGTACACCTCTTCTTAACACTTTGAAACATGGATAAGCTACGAGCTGAAGTTTAATACTTTTGGTTAGGGGTTTGTTTAAGTATCTAAGCAAGTACCGCTGATAAATGCACAATTAAATTAACTTGCAATTGATTATTAGACTAAGCCCTACTTGTTTACTTTGTCTAATATGTCAGGAAGTACGCTAAGAATATTTGAAATTTGAATTTGAATTTGAATCTGCTACATGAAATGCATGAATGGGCTAGTGGGTCTCTAAGCTAATGGGACAATTGCAAACTAAAATGACACTTATCAACTTTCCCCTAAAGTTAAGGTGTCAGGTCTGAAAATTGGCCCTCAAAAACATTTGCATATACACAATAAAATGGCTCCTTACAATGGGATGTGGAGGACAGCTGCGGGCCATGGAGGTGGTGACCAAAACACAATAATTGTGAGTCAAATCTTTCCTGACACTGATCCTGTCTTGTATGGGCACTATCCCGAAATGTGAGGCGTCCTCAGCAGCTTGTTCTGTCGCTCCGTGTCGTTCGCAGTCTCGGTGCTGTATAATTTCCCAGCACCCTAATGCCAAACCAGCATTTCGCAGTGACATAATCTATTTGTCAGCATCCACCCTTCTACCTCGTCACTGCATTATAACCTGACACGCTTACTAGATAAATACAGCAAGCATTCAGGTTTCATGTAAATACAGCCGTCAATAGCACAATTACAATGTTGCAGACAAAACAGCAGTATACAAAACAACAGAAAACACAACACGCCACGCAAGTGCTGCGAAGACAAGGAAAACAAAAACAGAATAAGGGGCATAATGTAAGCGAGATGCTAAACCGAACGACCACAGCAAGAATGTCAAAACAAAATATCCAATTGACTGACATTAGTGTCAAATCTTCTGTCAGGCTTGTTTGAGAGATAGATACACCTAACAACGGGCAAAAAGAAGCAATTCAGAAACTCCCCCCAAAAATATTGTGCGCTCCATAAGTTAAGCGAATCTTTCTCTTTACTGACAGAAACAATCCTCTTTGGGGGCGCCATTTTGTGCAGGCAAAAGACAGACTTGTGGTGACAAACCTGAAATGTCGGCATGATATTTATTTTGACATTGTTGATTGGAAAAAATGGCTTATTTGAGTATATTTTCTTCTTTCAATCACATTACTGAAGGGCCTAGCAAGTCTTATTACTTGCTTTGCTTTTTTCTTTTTTTTTTTTTCTAAAATTCATATGGACTAAATCAGTGTCAGAATTTAACTTGTCCATTAAGGGGTAATGTTTTCCCCCTGGATTTTAATTTTGGGGCATTGTTGACCTTTGTGAGGGCATTCTCTAAACAGAAAATTCTAAATAATTACAAACAATTAACATAAATTAACACAACAATATACCATATCTAAAATGGAGAATATGACATTTTTGTCACTTTTGGTGGCATTTATGCCCAGAGCCCCTGTTAATTTCTGACCCCAAATGAAGAAATATACTTTTATCTCTCTTTTTTTTTATTTGCACATAAAATACAAGCATAAAGCTGAAATGTAGAAAATTAGTGCAATGAACCCAGGACATGAGGAACTGGACATAAGGAAGGTTATTAATTCCACTGCTACAGCCTAGGCTCATATTGAGCATGCAAGAACATTTTATTTTATTGTCTTTAAACCAATTTTTAATATAGGAGAGTACAGAATTTATGGATGAGATTAATTTAATGAGATTCATTTGTTTATGTAAATAATAGCAATAATAATATTTATTGTTTCTTTTAGAAAAATAGTTAATGCCATTACATTGATAACTACTGCCTGGGTTTGACAAATATGCAAAAAACTTAAGCTCTATGGTTTTGGTCATTCATTTTTATAAACTGAGCTAAATAACTGCTTTATTATCCACATCAGGGTCAGAAATCAAGGTTGGCTTGGGTAAAAAATGCTACCAAAAATGGCAAAATTTGGATGGCAAAATGCCTTCGTAAAAAATTATTATTATTTTATTTTATTTTGTACATTTGTAACATCTGCAATAGTTCCTAATATTACACATTATGTATGAAAGTATGAAATTAATTTAATTCTTAGGGTGAGGTAATACATTCTCAATCTTGAGAATTTGTGTTAATGAATTGACTAAATTGATGCATTTGACATAAACGGATGAGTTTATGTTTTAAAAAATAAAAAGCAAATTCCAGGGACAAATATTGCCCCTTTATGTAAAAGTGAATTTCTGACACTGATCAACATACAGAACAATAATAATCATTCACAATATTAAACAATCATGTTGTCATTCCGTCATCATCAACATCTCTAATCACCTCATCAGCTCAGGCTGCATTATTTTCACATCTTAACTAGATGAATGCAGCATGCCAGGGAAGTTGGCTGAAAAACAAATCTAATCCCCAGCAGATGAAATCTAAATACCAGCTCCACCAGCTGCACTATGTGCAGTCTCGCTCTTCAAGACTATTTCCCACACGAGAAATATCAAAACAGACCCTGAATGAACTTTACACCGGATCAATCAATAAAACAGTCACCCCTGCAACCCAGCATCTGATAAGTGTCTTCTCTACTTGTCCCAGTCTGTTTATGAAATAGTAAGTAATAGCAGTGTTATTTGGATTACACTGTAGCCTACTACTGGGCAGAGAGAGAGAGACAGAGAGAGACAGAGAGAGAGAGAGAGAGAGAGAGAGAGAGAGAGAGAGAGAGAGGCAGAGACCGAGAGAGAGAGAGAGAGAGAGAGAGAGAGAGAGAGAGAGGCAGGATTGTATTACAGATATGGCAGATTTCTTTATTAATGGGGAATATTAGACCAAGCTCCAGAATTTACATGTAGTTTTTTGCACTAAAGATATACTTTACAATACATACAGTGTTAGTTAATCAGACACTATCTAGCATTGTAGCAATGTGATGGTAATAAGCTTTTAACTGGCCTTCACTGTGCAAGACGATCACATTTCATAGTCTCAGTTTTTGTGTGTGTGTGTGTGTGTTGTTAACAAGTTGAAACAATGACAACTTAAAATTTCACTCAAAAAATCATGTTGATACAACTAAACAGCAAAATTATTTTTTACAGTGCATACAGTAAAAACCTGTATCATTGAGTGTGGCATTCTTTACTAACGAGCTGTTGAGTTGAATCACGTGTGTTCATTTAATAATGAAGCTGTCCCAAATTGTGCAGTGTTGTGGGTCAATATTTCAAGGGTGTGAATCTAAAGTAGTGATGACTGGAATGTAATAAAAGGGCAACACCGCTCAAATAAACATACCAATGTCCTCTTTTCTGACCCCTTTTAGACTGCATACTTCTCCAGGATATAGGATGTGGTGATATTGTATCTCTCACTCTGGACTTATGAAATCTGTCTCTGTATTGCAGTAGGAGCCTGTGTGTAGATATTTTATGACTTTATTAACCATGTGTTTATGATTTTCAGAAAACTCTACTTTAGAGCACTATGAGCCTAAAGACCTCTGCAGCGATCATGTCTGACTAGTGAGTCTAGAGAAAACTGTTGTCTTCAAGCCTCATTAAAAGGAAGACACTTAGCTAACACAACTAGCATGCTAACTTTCAAAATACAACCTTTAAGGTTGTTTTAGTAGCAAAGGGCAAAATGGAAATGTAGTCACACATTAATCTCAAATTATTGTTTTTATTTTGAGGAAAACTGATCATGAACTGATGCTAGGCTAGTTTTATTACCTTATTTAAAGTCAGCATGAACCAACGTTTGCAACTCATTTTACTTCCGTAAGTTGGCAAGTTTCCAAGTGAAACATATTTAATGCGGTGGGGAAACAGTGTTTTTTTTTTCTGGTTGCAATGTGTACCACAATTTACAAAATACATGTTTTTATTGCATATTGATGGAGCAATATCATTTGTGTGAAAATAAATCATAACGGAGGGTTGTTCTGATTCAAAATAATTTTAAAACAAAAAGGTGGCGAGGGGGGCTTTTACCCCAAATACTTTTGAGACAGCAAGATGCTTTTTTGAGTGACAAATTAAGATAATGCTTATTGAAAATAACCACTTCAGAAAAGAGTGCACCATTTCCTGTTAATTTCAATCACATTTCGAATTTTAAAACAGCATTCTATATATATATATATAATCTCCATTGTAATTGGATCAGACAATGTGAGCCCACTTTGAACATTTTTCATAACAAATCTGTTACCCCCAATTCAGAAAAACAGTGTATTTTATGGGGGGCCTTTAGCCCCTGCAACAATGTTTTTTTATTTTTATTTTTTATTTATTTTTTAACCCCAAATACCATCCATTCACTTATTAGACAGTTATTAAAAAAAAATTAATTTAATCACCTTGAGCAAAACTGAAAATGAAACTCACCGAGCACTTTATTAGGAACACTATGGTCCTAATAAAGTGCCCAACATGGTCTTCTGCTGTTGTAGCCCATCCGCCTCAGGGTTTGATATGTTGTGCATTCTGAGATGCTATTCTGCTCACTACAACTGTACAGAGTGGTTATCTGAGTTACCATAGCCTTTCTATCAGCTCGAACCAGTCTGGCCATTCTTTGTTGACCTCTCTCATCAACAAGGCGTTTCCATCCAAAGAACTGCCACTCACTGGAAGTTTTTTGTTTTTGGCACCATTCTGAGTAAACTCTAGAGACTGTTGTGTGTGAAAATCCCAGGAGATCAGCGGTTACAGAAATACTCAAACCAGCCCATCTGGCACCAATAATCAAGGCACAGTTGAAATAGCTGAGATCAAATTTTTTCCCCATTCTGATAGTTGATGTGAACATTAACAGAAGCTCCTGACCTGTATTTGCTTGATTTTAAGCATGGCACTGCTGCCACATAATTGACTGATTAGATAATTGCAAAAATAAGTAGGTGTACAGGTGTTCCTAATAAAGTGCTCATTGAGTGTAAGTATTTTGTCTCAAAATAAATGTGATAATTTCAGGAATTCTCATTAGCTTTTGTAACATTAAAAAAGTTATTAAATGTTTCCTCAAATTACCTAAAAATCAGCATTTAGACATTGCACACAATGATTGCATGGATCAGGAAAATGTTGAGACAAAAAAAAAAAAAAAAAAAAAAGGGGGTTTAGGAAAGTTCTCAGTTGTATCATAAAAAGGGTCCATTTTAATTTCATGTTGACTGAAATTGATTGAAATGGAACTAAAACAGAAATTTCAATTCATATGTTAAATATAATTTAATTGTATTATTATTTTGTTATTTTATTTGATTTATTATTTATGATCTATTTTAAATGAACACAGACCTAAATCTAATATTTTAAAAAACAGCTTTTCAAAAATATATGTAATAATTGGTAATAGTTGTCCAAAATGTCATGTCAACCCAGATAGCATTGGTTGTATCGCAAATAATGTCAAGACTATAATCCTTTTCTCTGCTTTCAGAGCCATCAGGAATCAAAAGCAGCATGAGCAGACATCTCTCATTCTACAGGAGGAATGAGAGAGAGAAAAAAGGATGGTGATGTACACTGTTGTAGGGATTGGTGTGTTTTCCCGCAGGTTTCATGGTGAACTATGACAGGTTGAGCCTGTGCTATTAGTGTCAGTGAGCGAATATTGGGGTACATGGAGATTTTGATTGCAGTGCGCTGTGTAACGGGCAGTCATCAACGAATGAATGGACACAATGCTCAGCATGACACTTCCTCGTCTCCCGCTGCTCTGTCCTCAAACTCCTCTAGTGAGCTCACAGAGAGGAGATGCTCCTCCCTCGTTCTTTTTGTTGTGGTAATACTTTCCCCCACTTTGCCTGTCAACTTGCATTTATTTTGCAGGTCTTCCTTAACAAAGGATGCAGCTTTTGTCCAAAATCCTATTGGTGTCTGCTTCTGTGTGCGTGTTTTGGGGGAATCTTTGCTCCTCTCACTCTGTTTCTTACCAACTGTACCTGTCAACAGTCTTATATCTGAAAAAGTGCTCATTTTAAACCTGACACTTCCAGTATGTGCACCATCTGTATTTAGTGAACAAAAATGGCAAATTTTATAGTTTCTTTCTTTCTTTCTTAAACTCATACTATAGCAATTTTACTGTTTGGAAAGTGCATGGACAAACTATTACTTTATGAGACAAGGATGAATCCCTATAGCTGTGTCCCAATTGACGCACTGTTCACTCTGCACTTACAGTATACACTATGCACTCAGCCATGTAGTGTAGGAAATTTAAAAGTGTAGATTTGTCCCAAATGGAACACTTAACAGTTTTTTCTATACCAAAGCATTCACCATTTAACAGCTGACAGAAGTGACGTTTCAAACGCATGCATTGTGTTGCCACTAGCTTAAGCACGTTAGCCAACCTCAGTTCAACACTAACATCTCAAACGTACATATTCACACAGGGTGGGGTGCTGGTAAGCATTCAACTTACATTTGTAAGGTACTGTCTTCACTGATGTTTCACTTGCCAGAACATTCTCCATTATTTACAATTGTTTTGTCAGATCAGCAACACAGCCAGGTAACTACGCCCCTTCTGCTACATACGGCAAGCCGCGAGCACTGAGTGCACGAAGTCTCCAACATTCCACACTTTGTTTTGATGGTGGAAGAAGTGAATAATCTTGATACTTATTGAAACATTTTTTTTTTTTTTTTTTCATTTTCAGTGTTAAAAATTCAGTTTTTCTTCTACTACAAAATGATGTAAAACAGTGCAGAAGTGCGCGGTTTGGGACACACCTTATATCTATATGGTTTTTGTGATCTGATCACAAAACGTTTTAGACTCTGTTTACCCCCGTATTTAGCGTGGACAACTTTTGATTGAATTATACAAAATATCTTAATACCAACTGTAAACAGGGTCTAAAATGACTGCAGTCGAGGCTAGCCAATGCTATAGAGTGATTTTGGAGAATGTAGCACCCACATTCATTTCCCCAGTAAGACCCCCAGTAAGACCATTGCTGGGAATTGCTGTACGAAGTTTACCTATCTTCATGAGTTCCAAGTGTTTCTTTATTTTGAAATAGTCTACATATAACGATTCAGAAGGACCATTCATTGATCCACTCACAGCAATGCACAGTCTGTGAAAAGAGACTGGAGATATTGAAATAGTTCCCCATAAATTTATGCCAATCTCAAATTGTTTGTAAACACCATTATTGTTTAATGTGAGTTGTTGGTCATCTCTACATTTACTTTTCTGACAAACAAACTACAAGTTAAAGAAGAAACAATTTGTTGTTATGACTGTACAATATTTCATGTTAATTCAAATATATTGTATCCATCATAATGAAACATCAATATCTCTGTAAAATGTGTTTCAGTTTGCAATTGAATAACAAAATATTACTGTGAATATCGCATGTCATAACTGCACACTAACTTCAGCCCGGAGAATTCTGCACTATAAAACATCTATTCCTCTTCACTGTATTACAGCCTGTACAGCTGAAAACAACTCACCCCCCACCCCGTGGACAATACACCCAGAAAATGGAGCTCAGGGTAGGGTTGCACCAGCTGTGCATAAGTTCTCACGTAAGTTAGGACGTAAAGTTCACACTAAGGGCTTAGTTACTACTAGTTAGTTTGTAACTAAGTCGGTGCTTAATTTGGTTGCACCACCCTTTCTTAAGGCAAGACTTAAGTAGTAGGTCATAAGCTCTCCGTAAAGTGATGCGTAGTTGCATAATATGACGTTTACCTGTACTGATCCAATAAACAGCCTTCATATTTATACACAGAAGTGTTAAACAACCATGAACTTCAATTTGAGTTAAGGTTGATGTTCAAACCTTGTTTGCTCACGTAACTGTCAGCTGTAATAAATTAAATCCCCATTAAAATATGATACGTAATAAAAGTAGATTTGATAAATAGTATATTTGCCCTGTGTAAATAACAATATTATAAGAACTGCATCTAAAAAAAATGAGGGGTGATAAATAAGTACTAATACAACAGGCTGGAAAAACAGACATTTATTCATTTTAATATCCTATATTATATATATACACATATATATATATATATATATATATATATATATATATATATATATATTTGGAATGTGTTGAAACTTGACACCGGGCCATGCACCCTGAAAACTGCACTGTTACTCTCTCGTAAATGTCAACATCATAATGTATGTTGAAATGATTGATGCCTGTCATGCAAAACATGAGCTCATTGATGTCATAAAATATCAGTCTGCTTTATTATTCTATCCATTATTCCTGGTCGGAGTCTGCCGTAAATATTTAGTTTGTACGTAGGGTTACGTTCCACCTAAGTTTAATGGTGCAACGCTCAAATATTTAGTAGTGCGTAAATTGTGACTTAATGCCCATTTACGCCACAACTAGGCTAAGTTTTAACTTACGCACAGCTGGTGCAACTGGCCCCAGATGTGCCCACACACCCAACAACAGTTACCAATTTTGGCCACTGGGGGCAGTGTTTCACATTTCAGTAAGCACAGACTGATTTTAGCTAAAGAATAGTCAACATACTGTTTCCGTGTGAGATGAGTCTGATTTATCTCTGCTGACCCACCAAACCTTGACCCCTTGGACTGAACATGCAAGCAACGGAGTTAGCTACTCAGTGGGAAGGAATATATGCAAATGTTTTATTCAGACATTTAAACAACTAAAAAAAAAAAAAAAAAAACAGAATAAAAATAATAAGTTGGTGATATACAAATGAATTGGGGCCAGTGGATATAGTCAGTATCAGAGCCAGTTCAAATACCATAGCTGCATTGTGCATCTCATTCATTTTGGCCCTTGACCAGACTGTCAATATGCAATAGGCATTGGGCTGGCTGCATTCAAATTCATGAAAAAAAATATTGCATCTTGCGTTTCTCTCTTTTGAGTTTCACAGTATTCACTCAACAAAATCACATCTTACGAAACAGAGCTCTGATTATCACCTGATGCTTTATTTTTAACAACTTTCCTTTGTGTTTTATTGTGAGCATTCAAAAGAGGTTGCTGAAAACAACTTAACATCTTTTAGAGGGTTAGTGCTTTCAAAAGTTTAAACTTTTTTGGTGTATTTTTCAATTGCAGTACACTCACTGGAATACATTATGAATTACTGAACATTTTCTCCAGCTTCATCCCATTTCACATCAGTGTAATATTTTCTTTGGTGTTCAAATGGTTGCACTCAGTGAATTTTTCACATTGTGGTAACTACTGTGGACTTTAACGCAAACTTGGATCTTTTTTGTCATTTCAGTTTTTTTTTTTTCCTACACTGCTTGCGTTGTTCTTTATAAACTTTGTCTTTATGCATGAAAGTTAGACGAATGTTGGTATAAAGAAACCTTACCGACCTTTCAATACTAAATGTGTCTTTGTCAGTACAGTATAGGTAGTTTGTGGCGCATTAAGACATTTTAGAGACAGCTCTATTGGATAACATTTACAGATAGTTGGAAAACTGTACAGATGCCCTTCGGAATTGGACAGTTCCATTTCTATGATTTACTCAAGGTAGGCAAGGTGCCCTTTGAAACGATACATCCCAACGATTATGTAGTCACCTTTTTTGTTTCCAAATGGCAAGTTGATATTAAGTGGTAGGAAGATGAATGTGGTGCAGTTCTTGACATTTTGCCAAAGCTAATTATACTTGTCATTTTCAATTGAGACAAACAAAATCATTGCGTTGCTAATTATATTGTCAACAATGTTCAACAAGCTACTTGTGCAATTGATTATCATAGGCTGAGTGCTTTCTATGGTGTAAACATATGAGAACTGAGAGGAATTCTGGCAGAGTATCGAACCTTTTAGCACAAATTAATCAAATCATCATTGGCTAACAGCCTTGCATGTGGAATGAATGAGGAAATGGATTTGTTGTTGGGTACAAACAGTGTGTAGTAGTGTCATACAAATAGAAAAATCAAGCATCTTATCTGTCCCACGTGGAACCGGTTACCCGTGCCTGCATCAGATGTGTTGGTGTGTTGTACGCAACAACTTGACCGCTACCAACTCAATTACTTGCCCCTCTGCCTCAGGACTTACTGTACCTCTATTTTATGAACCCTTCCCACATGTACAATGACATGGACAACCAAGGGTCAAGTTTTAGCTGGTTATTAGCATGGTCGAGTTAGGCCCTGCTGGAAGTAACTACAGCATTATGGGCCCAAAAAGCATCTTTCTTCATTGTCGGCAATTCAACACTCAGACGAAATAAAAATTTTGGCAAGCAATATATAGATAAAAAATGTTTCATTATATAATAGTATAAGTTTTGCCAGTAATAGATTTTTCTGTTTTTATAGACTTAGATTTTTCCCAGTCTGCTGCCTTTGATGTCACAGTTGAGGACAGTCGTTGACTGTGTTCTTGTGGTCTAATGTTTAGCTAATAACTCTCACATTGTGGTTTGTTTTATGCAGTTTAGCTAATAATTTTCTAGAAAACATGCATTAATTAATACATCCTTTACAGTAGGTACCAGACCTAAATGACCCTTACCACCGTGCAGGGACTAAAAACAGTTCAAGGAACGAAAACTGAAAACGAAATAAATTTTTTTTGCAGAATGTAGCTGAAAACAGGAACAAAATCCCTTTCAATTGTTCCGGAGTGAAAACATTATTAATAACTGGTTAATTTTGTTCCAATAATTTTGAACCAAAAACCAAAGAGTTTATCACAGTACATTTTCGGAATAACATCACTTCCTGTTGCCTGAAAAAATTAGGCTTCTATCCTTTTAGTAGAACATAAGCATGCACTTTGATTCTGAAAAACACCGCTAGTTTAAAAACCAATGAAAAAAAAAATAAAAAAAAAAAAAAAATATGCCCGTAAAAGGTGATGTTTAGTTCAAATGCGCTCACGCAGTGCGTGCAGGAGAGATTTAGGCTATTAATTCATTTTAGGTGGCCAAATATTTTTAGAGATCTATATTATTAATAAGAATATATGTATTGAAAAGACGTTACTTTACATAAGCCACTGTAATCACTTATTTTTGCTTATTTTGTGAGGCAAGTCCCTAATTTTAAGCTTGTTTTTCCAAAACAGGTGCCTTGTTTCTCTTGTGAGATCTGAAAACACTGCAACTGGTATATCACCCACCCTTAGCACAGAATATGTCATTTTAAAAAGAACGTTTTAACCATTCATTTATTTCATTCTAACTGGTTACCATTTGGAAAGGAGGCTGCGTAACGCCGGAACCAGAACAAAAATATACTGTTTCTGCTCGGAATGAACCAAAATGAAAACATTTCATTTTTGGTCCCTGTATACTGGCACGGAAAGCTGTAAATTCAAGTCACACATTAGAATGAACATGAATTTTATTCTAAGGTGGCTCAAAGCGACACATTTAGCACCTTTAAGTGTGAAGAAACTATTATTGCTACTATTATTAACATTGTTAATATTATTATTTTTATTGTTTCCAACTTGCTTGACATGTTGTAATAACGAATGTCCAACGTAGACATAGGAGATTTCCATGTGCACTTGAAGGCAGCATGAGTGCCCAGGTAGGTACTTCCAGTGGTAAATGTGCCAGCCAAGCAACATTCATTGAGATGAATGGGAACGTTGATATGGGAACGAATAACTACACTCAGGCATTACAGACCTCCTTGGGGACACCATCAGTAATCAGATTTTATTTACAATGTGTGTACTTTTACAAGACTTCCTGGGACACTCAGTTTCACTGCCTTTATTTATTGTTATTATAATTTGTTTTATTATTATTATTAATGCCATGCAACATGCCATTTGAGAATCTGAAGAAATTAATGGAACACCAAATCAAGCAATAAGCAAAGTTGCGTTTCATCATACAAATAAGGTCAAACGTGAGATTAATGAAGCACTAGATGATGAGGTGTTACTTCAAGGTAATGAAGCAACACCTCTTTCAAAGATTACCTTTCCAGAACAACTCTTTACATCTTTCTAATAAACAGCTGGGCCTATGTGCATTAATGGCATAACAGGACATGCACATAGTCCAGATTCATATTTCCTGAAGAAAACAAGTCTTACTATGTAGTTTTTTTAGTTTTTTTTTTTTTTAATAATATTTAGAGTCTTCATTTGTTTTCACTTTGCGACGGCTAGTTTGAGTTTGTTTTAGTTTTTTCAACGTTTTAAAGTTTCTTTCTAGTTTTTTTTTTTTTATGTTTCATAGTTTAAGTTATGTTTTTCAGTATATTTAGTTTTAGTGTTTTAGGGCTGCACAATTAATTATTTAAAATATTATTTAAATACATTTAACAGCTGTACATTTCTCTAGTTTTATTGCGTTATTGTGGCATTTTTCATGTTTAATTAGGACAGAAAAAAAATACACTGCATCAAAAGCTAAAATTAGTTTATGGCCTTTTTATTATTTTAGGGTAACATCATTTGCTTATGGTTACTTGGTTAATAACCAACCCGTCACTATGTTATTTAATGTTAATTTATGAAAATACAATTGTTTACTGTTCATGTTAGTTCATAATGCATTAACATACAACTTTTCATTTAAAAAATGTAGTAGTATCTGTTGAAATTAACATTAATCAAGATTAATTAGGGCTGAACAAGTATTGTCCAATGTTTGTTCATGTTAACTAATGTAGTGAGTTAATGTTAAGGGATACAACCTTATTATAAAATGTAATTTTCATTTTAGTTTTTATTAACACTGTGATGAACAATTGCCAAAACTGAATTCATACAACAAAAGAATGGTGAATGCGTGTGAAGAGTCGCCCACTCATTAGTCAAGCATTTACAGCTACTTCACAAAGAATCAGATTGTTTACAACCTAGGACACCCACTTTGTCTTCTCTGATCATTTTGTGGTACTACAGAACTGCTCCTGGCAATATGAACATTTAATGGCAGCAAACTTTTCAGATTGTGACATATTGAGTTCACCCCAACCAGCCTCTCTGCGTCATCATTCATTGGATCTGTGTGCTTGGGAAGCATTGGGCCATGTGCGGTTCTGATAATTTGCCAAGGAATCTGATTATCGTGTCAGCTGAAGTGTCTATGCTATACAAGCTGCTGTAATAAAATCTCATGATTTCCAAACATGAGCAGCTATGGCAACAAGTGCTTAGCCACAAAGCTTAGCGCATTTACAGCTGTTAAAATGTGCCATATCACATTGTTTTTGTTCCTCAGACTTTTATTCCTGCAGTCATCAGCATACTTTATCACATAGACATGTCTCTGTCAATTTGTAGCAGAGGGAAAAGCAATTTATGGCCTAATGGTTCCCTTGAGTACTGCTTTAACCGAGTAAGGACAAATTTCAGAGTACAGTTCAGAAAATCATCATGTCTATAAGTCTATGAGTAACATTTCCTTGAGTTTTATAAACACATTTGCCCATAAACAGATGACAAAGTCTAACTAAAATTTCAGTCAAGTGTAGACCGATTAACTCTATGTTCACTTGCAGAAATAGTATTAGTTTTTCTTTCAGTATTTAAACATCTTTACAAATGCATTAAAATATTTTTTTATAAATGCTTCTCATATTGTTGCAAGAAGCAGATTCTATTTTGGTTGGAAAATCTGCAGCTAATTACCAAAGTAATGGCAATTGGAGTGGGAGTTTTTTTTATTTGTAAATGATACAATACAATGAAGAGGAATGCATATTTTATAAACCCCTACCCCCAAACCCAAATTCTGAACCTAATTGTTAGTGAAGTTAAAATTTAATCTTGGAGGAAAAATTAGTCTAAATCGCACTGTGACTGATTATGCAAACGCAGTTACTTCCTGGTTTCGAGGTGGGTCGAAAACACTCGTCTCCCATATGCTGCTGATGCAACGTTGTATTGGTCAAGCTACAGATAAAAGTAAATACACTTGAACTGATGCAAAAATGTCTGATGGGAGATTCTGCTTGTCAGCAACTCATAGCATAAAGTACAATGGGGCTGATGTCAGGAAACTGGAACTTTTGGTAGCAACACGCCGACTTCCTGGAGAGTGCTATCTGTCGGCATCCGCATTGACTGATCAACTGACAATAGAAAGGGACAGGGAAAAATATAAGTCTATTTCATGCTTTTAATAGCCCTCCATAAACAATTTGTCACTGGTAAAACATTTTCCTTAATATATCAAAACAATTGCGATTTATGCTTTGCATGTACAAGGATTCATTTAGTCAAGATACACAGTTATGTTTAAATAGCCATCGATGGTGAAAAATGCTTCTCTGCACCTTATGGTCATCTAACAACAGGAGCTAACAAGAATCTGTCTATGCTTTCTGAATGAATGAACTGAACTTCACACAGGAGGTTGGCATGTTCTTGCCGAATGTTCCAGTACCCTGATATGGACCCCATTCTGCCAAGTTACTGACAAGCGTCATCTTGCATTAGACATTTTTGCATTAGTTCAAGTGTACTTACCTTCTCCTGTGGCATGTTGAGTTAGCAGCCTCAGAAATACAGGTTCTCATGGGGGCCTGGGTAGCTCAGCAAGCAAAGACACTGACTACCACCCCTGGAGTCTTGAGTTCGAGCCCAGGGTGTGCTGAGTGACTCCAGCCAGGCTTCCTAAGCAACTAATTGGCCTGGTTGCTATGGTGGGTAGTCACATGGGTTACCTTCCTCGTGGTCTCGCTTTTGGTGGGGTGCGTGGTGAGTTGTGCATGGATGCTGCAGTGAATAGCATGAGCCTCCACACACACTAAGACATGGTTACACACTCAGCAAGCTACGTGATAAGATGCATGGGCTAAATGTCTCAGAAGCAGAGGCAAATGAGATTCGTCCTCCACCACCCAAACTGAGGCGGGTCACTGCACCACCTTGAGGAATTAGAGAGCATTGGGAATTGGGCATGCCAAATCGGGGAGAAAAAGGGAATAATAAAATAAACTAATAAAAAATATCGTCCCGCATTAAAAACCAAGAGATAATTGCTTGACTCCGAGGTTCCATTTTACCTTTTTACTTAGCTAACAGTTAGGTTTATGTTGAAGGTTGGGGTTTGAGGGTAGACTTTATAAAATACGCATTCCTCTTCGCTGTATTACATCATTTACAGCTAAAACTTGCTTTTGGTGCCCCTTTGTGGTCACTTCACCTGGAAACTCAGGTAGGTATACAATAGCTGAAGGCTGGAGATCTACAAATGGGAGAGGAATCTCCAAAAAGGGTGGGTTTTCTCCAAAAGGGTACGGAGTTACTCCAAAAAGGGGCTGGACAAACTCCAAAAGGCGGTGACACTTCCACACACGGTTAGAGTTAGGAAACAGGTTAGGGGCTCACTATACTTTTCCTAGTGGTTTGGTGCTCCCGCCCCTTATTGAAAGTCTGCCTGCAGCTATATCTTTCTCCAGAAACTGGAGCTCATATGTGCCCTTATGTTCAAAAACATTTTTCCACTTCGGCCACTGGGGAAAGTCCCTTGAATTTCAGTAAGCACAGACTGAGTTTAGCTCCAGAAATGTTAACCTATTGTTTCTGAATTCCAGTGAGACCAGTCTGCACACTTTTAAGTGCCACATACTGTCTACAGAAAGATTCAAACTGTATAGCGTAAAAAGAAGGACAATTTATTGACAATTAATGCAAGAATAATAAAGAATAGTTCCCTATCTGTCACTCACTCAACGTTGTGTCGATGTAGTGACACTAGGGGTCAATCTTGGGAGCCCCGAACACCTCTGCTTTTTTGAAAAAAGGCCAATGAGAATTGGCGAGTGGAATTTGCATGCCACTCCCCCGGACATACGGGTTTAAAAGGAGCTGGTATGCAACCACTCATTCAAATTTTCTCTTCAGAATCTGAGCGGTTCTATTCATTGAAGCTGAATTCATCCGCGAAGTTCATTCACCTAATCTGCTGGATTCTACGGCGCATTTCAGCGGCTTCTCCCCCTCTGCACATGTGGAGTGTAGAGAACGCCCCTGGGCGCTTCGGCAGAACCAACTAAAAGAGTATATTCTAAAAAGAGTATATTTTCTTTCTAAAAGAGCGGCACACATGGAACATCTTTTTAAAGATGCCTTTCCATTTGTGCGTTATTCCTGGTTGCGGTCGATATCTCTCCGCTTCTGACGGCCACGATCTCTGTCTTACGTGTCTGGGCACTGCCCACGTGGAGACATAATTTGTGGATGAGTCATGTCCTCATTGCGAGAACATGACCATGGCAACGTTGCGGTCGCGGCTTGCTTTCGTAAGAACCAGTCCTTCTACCTATGGGTTTGAGGCCGCGTCGGTTAGCACTGGGGGCAATTTGGGGACATCAATGGGACCACCTCAGCCAGGTATCCTCCCACGGACCTCCCATTCCCTAGCATTCCCTTGCCCCGATCGGGCTCTCACACGAGACCGGCGGCTCATCTCCACGCGAGTTCGACTTCTCGTTCGGAGCTCCGGAAGACGTTGAGTTAACGAGCGCAGCATCAGAGAGCGGGCTCGTCCAGTCTGATGCAGAGGCTTCAGCTCGGCTTCCTCCTTCCTCCCTCACCTGGAGTTTGGGCGCATGGCTCATGCTTTCCAACCCGCCGCGATGGCTGACTCGGACCGTCCGACTCAGCTACACGATTCAGTTCGTCAGGCGCCTGCCCAGGTTCAGCAGCATCTGCTTCACCTCGGTGAAGGGCGAGAACGCCGCTACCATGCGTGCAGAGATTGCTACCCTTTTGCGCAAGGGCACAATAGAGCCTGTCCCTCCAGCCAAGATGAAGAAAGGGATCTACAGCCCTTACTTCATCGTACCGAAGAAAGGCGGTGGGTTGTGACCAATCCTGGACCTGCGAGTACTGAACCGGGCTTTGCACAGACTCCCGTTCAAGATTCTGACGCAAAAACGCATTCTAGCGAGCGTCCGGCATCAAGATTGGCAGTTCACAGCAGTAGACCTTCACGCCTCGGTCTTACCTCAACACAGACCCTTCCTGCGGTTTGCCTTCGAAGGCCAGGTGTACCAGTACAAGGTCCTCCACTTTGGCCTGTCACTGTCCCCTCATGTCTTCATGAAGGTTGCAGAGGCTGCCCTTGCTCCACTAAGGGAAGTGGGCGTCCGCATCCTCAACTATCTTGACGACTGGCCAATCCTAGCTCACTCTCGAGAGTTGCTGTGAGCACACCGGGACCTCGTGCTCTGGCACCTCAGCCGACTGGGGCTTCGGGTCAAATGGGAAAAGAGCAAGCTCTCCCCGGTTCAGGGCATCTCTTTTCTCGGTTTGGAGTTGGACTCAGTCTCAATGACAGCGCACCTCACGAACGAGCGTGCACAGTCGGAGAACAGCGGTTCCACTGAAACTTTTTCAGAGGCTTCTGGGGCATATGGCATCCTCAGCAGTGGCCACACCACTCGGGTTGATGCATATGAGACCGCTTCAGCACTGGCTTCAGACTCGAGTCCTGAGATGGGCATGGCACCACGGGACACATCGCGTGGCTTTCACGCCGATCTATCACCGCCTCTTCAGCCCTTAGACCGACCTTGCATTTCTACAGGCAGAGGTTCCCCTAGAGCAGGTCTCCAGGCGTGTCGTGGTTACAACAGATGCCTCCAAGACGGGCTGGGGCGCCGTATGCAACAGGCACACAACCGTCGGCTCCTGTACTGGCCCACGGCTGCATTGGCACATCAACTGCCTAGAGTTGTTGGCAGTACTGGTTGCCCTGCGGAGGTTTCGGCCGTTGAGGACCGGGAGGACGAGGAGCAGATCATCCTCCTAGCGACAGCCCCCCCCCCCCGGTGAATTCCTTCTTTCTCAGGGATGGGGCACCATCTGACACCCGTGACCAGACCTCTGGAATCTCCACATCTGGCCCCTGGATGGGACACGGAAGACCTAAATGGCCTACCACCCGTGGTGATAGACACGATCACTCAGGCTAGGGTTCCCTCTACGTGGTGCCTGTATGCCTTGAAGTGGTGTCTGTTCGCTAAGTGGTGTTCTTCCTGACAGGAAGACCCCCAGAGATGCGCAGTCGGATCAGTGCTTTCCTTCCTGCAGGAAAGGCTGGAGAGGTGGCTGTCCCCCTCCACCCTGAAGGTGTGTGTAGCTGCTATTTTGGCTCATCACGATGCAGTAGATGGTAAGTATTTGGGGAAGCATGACTTGATCATCAGGTTCCTGAGAGGCACTAGGAGGTTGAATCCCTCCAGACCACGCCTCGTCCCCTCATGGGACTTCTCCATAGTCCTTCGGGGTCTACAGGGAGTTCCCTTTGAGCCATTGGAGACAGCTGAGCTTAAGGCACTCTCTTTGAAGACTGCCCTCCTGACTGCACTCACTTCTATCAAAAGGGTAGGGGACCTGCAGGCATTCTCTGTCGGCGAATTGTGCCTTGAGTTCGGTCTGGGTTACTCTCACATGATCCTGAGACCCCGACCGGGCTATGTGCCCAAGGTTCCCACAACTCCTTTTAGAGATCAGGTGGTGAACCTGCAAGCACTGCCCCAGGAGGAGGCAGACCCAGCCTTGGCATTGCTGTGTCCAGTGTGAGCTTAACGCAACTATTTGGATCGCACGCAGAGCCTTAGAAGCTCCAAGCAGCTCTTTGTTTGTTTTGGTGGACAGCGGAAAGGAAGCGCCGTCTCCAAACAGAGGATCGCCCACTGAGTCATTGATGCCATCACAATGGCATATCAGGCTCAGGATGTGCCACCCCCTGCGGGGTTATGAGCCCACTCCACTAGGAGTGTGGTGGCCTCCTGGGCCCTGGCCAGTGGCGCCTCTTTGGCAGACATCTGCAGAGCAGCGGGCTGGGCAACACCCAATACCTTTGCAAGGTTCTACAATCTCTGGGTTGAGCCGGCTCGTACCGTGTATTGGCAGGCACGAGCAGGTAAGTTCCGGGACAACTGGCCAGATGTACCGCTTGCACATAGCGCCTTTCCCCTCCCTTGAGGGGAAGACGTGTGCTCTTGACTCCCAGTCGTGTTCACAGACTGTCCCTGGATGACTTTCCTCCTTAGTTCCTCACCTTGTGGAGAAACTTGCTGACCGGCCCAGTACGTACGCTAATGAGCCCCTGTACTGAGGTAGGTGCTCTACATGTGCTGGTTCCCCGAAGGCGACCCCATGTGATATCTTCCGCAAAAATTGTTTCCCTGACGGCAAACTGCGTCTTCCTTGGGCAGAGGCCCCTCTGCCCCCGGTCGCCATGCTCTGTAGAAACTCCTCCCCCTTCGGGTAGGACCTACCATGGGACCTCTCCACATGACATACTTCCGACAAGACTTGGTAAGACCATGTGATTTATTCCACTCAAAATACCCCCCCCCCTTTTTGGGTGGGGTGTGGTCTCTGCAGTGTCTTCCCCTTGGGAGGGACACCCCCCGACGCAGACACTTATGGCTCCCAGTCAGTTAACAAATTCCACTCTTTTTGGGGAGAAAAGAGAGGGAAAAGAGGCCTTGGCTGGGCTAGCCTGTCCCTATAGTTGGGCAGTCAACTTGTTCCTGATGGACCGTTCGACGCTCATAAGAGCGTTGGGGGAGGTTACGTGATGGCCTGGTGTGCTGGCTACGAGGCACACAGCAGTCTGCCTGTCACACAACACCAGTTCACATAACACAGTTCAGCTAGTTGTGGCGTTTTGTATAGGGACCCCTAGTGTCACTATATCGACACAACGTCGAGTGAGTGACAGATAGGGAACGTCCTGGTTACTTTCATAACCTCCGTTCCCTGATAGAGGGAACAAGACATTGTGTCCCTCTTGCCACAACGCTGAACTACCTGCTGAAATGGCCGGGACCTGGTCTCGGCTCCTCAGCACAAAACCTGAATGAGTGGTTGCATACCAGCTCCTTTTATACCCGTATGTCCAGGGGAGTGGCATGCAAATTCAACTTACCAATTCTCATTGGCCTTTTTTCAAAAAATCAGAGGTGTTTGGGGCTCCCAAGAGTGACCCCTAGTGTCACTACATCGACACAACGTCTCATCACCTCCATCAGGTAACAGAGGTTACGAAAGTAACCAGGACATTTTTTTGCATAAGTTTCTGCTGGTGGTGCACGACCAACTGCTCACCCAATTCAGGACTCATTTTCATCGAAACTTTGGTTACTATTTTCAAGGGTGTTGCACAACCAAAAGGAAAACTGCTTCTAAGAGGATGTCATCGGAATTGGAAAAAACACCTGCTCTGAGTGTAGAAATGAAGAGATGTATTATATTTAAATTAATTGGAAGCTGTTTGTCAGGAATGGTAGAGGAGTATTTTTTGATACCTCTAAGAATTAGCCGAATCGATGGGTAGAAAAAAAGGCCATCAGGGAATGGAGGTTATGAAAGTAACCAGGACAAAGGGGAGGTGCTTAATCAAACAGAAGGTCTGCTAAAGGAGGACACAATACTGGGAGAATGCTGGCTGAGGGGCAGAGGTGACGGAACTCCTGAAAATGAAAGTGAGACAAAGAACAGCAATAGAATTATAAAAACCAGGGATATGTTGCACTGAGAGGATAAAATTGCAGTTAATGGTCAGCCAAGTCAAGCGTCACAATAGGGATGATCAAACCGCAGGAAGAATGACCTTTGTTGATTATTATGAGGACAACGGAGTTGTTGCAATAAACTACAACGTACTTGCGTGACCACTGAGAGCCCCATAGGATGCTGGCTACCACAATGGGGTAAATTTAGAAAAGAGCATAAGAAAGGGAATCGCTAGCTAGAGCTTGGAATTCTGCTGGCCAGCTCTCTGCGAATCACAGCCCTTGAATAAAACCCCCAAAACTGACAGAGGGATCTGCATCATTTAAAAAAGACAGGGAGACAGAGGATTTGGGAAAGTCATTATAGAAAAAATAAATGCCATTCCATTGGTTTAGGAACAAGATCAGAGTGACAGTCTTCGTTTAGGTTAACCTTGTCTGACAAATTGGCCACAGAATGGGCTAGAGATAGAAGGCAGGAGATGAATGAACGGCCCTGAGGCATAATATGTACGGCAAAATTGAGATGTCCCAGCAGATACAGAAGGTCATGTTTAGAGATGTAGTTGGATTGAATAGTGGAATCACAAATAGATCTAATACGATCCAATTTATCTAGAGGTAAAGAAGCCTGCATTTTTTTGGTGTTAAGTGTGAGCCCTAGAAATTCCAGACAAGTAGAGGGACCCATGATGTTCTCGTTGGAGAGGGGAACACTCAACTCTAGAAAAACTGATTTCAAAATGTCAAGCATGGGGCTGTTGTTAGAAGGGAAATCGGTCAGCAAGAAATCATCCAGAAAATGTAAAATGAAAGGGAGTTTGTGAACGTTAAGTAAAATCCAACACAAGCTTCAAACAAATTATTGAAGATGTGTGGACTGCTACTGCACTCGAATGTGAATCTGACCGTGAAGTAGAATTTGGACTGCCATTTAATACCAAATAGAGGCCAATCTGAGGGGTGAATGGGCAAGATTTTGAAGGCGTCATTGATATCAGCCTTGGCCAAAAGAGCACCGTAGCCTGCTACTTTAATCAGTTTGATAACATGATTTACGGTGGCATAGTGAACCGAAAACTGCTCAAGGGGAATTAGTGAGTTAACGCTGGGAAAGGGCCCGGACCTGGGAGCCGACATGTTGAAAATTAATCTTTTCTTGCCTGAGTACTTACGAGCAGCTAAACTGATGGGACTGATTCTGAAGCAAGAAAAAGAAGGAGAACTGAAAGGGCCTGTAGAATATTTGTTCAAGTTAATCAAGTATAATCAATGTAAATATATCCATTATATTCTACAATTATTTCTGAAGGTTAAGCATGAATTTTAGTGTGTGTGTGTGTATGAAGCAGCCTGTATAGGAAAGGAATGTGCTCACATAGGGTAAAATTGCTAAAATATATGGTGAAGTTCCTCCACAGGTGGCTCCTGTCCACTTCTTAAAATAAATGGACTGGAGTCAAAGAATAGGACAATGTATAATGGTGACATGTATGGAATGTATTGGCCATGCCTTGGTAGATCATATATAAGTGGGAAGGAACCCATTTACTGGAGTTACTCTGCAGACTGACTCTGCTTTGCTATCTCTGATGATAAAGTCTATCTTCTGGCATCAAAACCTTAAGACTTTGAGAGTGATTCTTCATAAAGGTGGCAGAAGCCACAATAGGCCCAAGAGGTATCCTTTACTCAATTCATTTTGCAACAAGTCAGAAATTATGGAAGGCTCCTGTACAGCTGATTGCAAATTTTTTGAGATTAGTGATTTAGTAAGAGGGAAAAGAGCTCCTGTGATAAGCCGGTTAAGAGGTAATCTACAAATGTGGTTTCATGGTGGGAAGTGTAACGTATGCTGGAACTGCTGACAATGATGGCAATGACGAAGACGTGAAGATGAAGAACCCAAGTGCAGTTTATTTACAGATGTGGAATCCCAAAACCCTGACTATAAACGTGAACTAAACGTAAACATGAACTTGACTATAACATGACTTGACCTAACATGACTTGACTATAAACATGACTTGACTATAAACATACACATTCACATTCAATACTTGACCACTAGACAAGGCAAACATGAAGGCTTAAATACAAGACATGGGAGAACATAAACCAATGAACAAACAGAACAGATAACAAGATAATTAAACAATAAACCAGTGAAAACATGACACATGAACATGGAGGGAAAACAAGACATCACATGACTAGGGAACAGGAACTAAACTTTTCAAAATAAAAGACATTAATCAACAAAATACACCTGACATATCCCCCCCACTAAGGGGTGGCTCCTGACACCCCAGCACATAAACAAAACACGTAAAACATGACATAAATTCAAAGTTCTGTAGGGAGCGGGGGGGGGGTGTCTTGAGGCGTGGGGCGTGGCGTGGCGAGAAAGGACGAGGGGCATGGGACCAAGGCAAAGTCCGTGGGGGGTGGAGCCATGAGAGGCTCCAGGAGCGGAGCCATGGAAGGCAGAGCCGTGAGAGGCTCGAGGGGCGGAGCCATGGAACTTGGTGCCCGGAGAGTAGCCGAAGACTCAAAGGGCCAGGGTGGAGCCGATGGCAGGGAGGACCAAGGCGGTGCTGGAGGCTCGGAGGAGCAAGGCAGAGCTGAGGGATCGGAAGACTAAGGTGGAGCCGGTGGGACTGAGGACCAAGGCGGAGCCGTAGGGAAGGAGGTCCCCGGTGAAGCTGACAGATCGGAGGGACGAGGCGCAGCCAGAGGATTGGAGAGCCAAAGCGGAGCCAGGTGACCGACAGACCAAGGAGGAGCCGGAGGGACGAGGGACCCCGGCACAGCCGACAGGCTGAAGGACCGTAGTGGAGCCGAGGGAACGCCGAGCTGAGGCAATGTCGAAGGACCGACAGGCCAAGGCGAAGTCCAGGACTCGGAGGGTCCAGGCAGGGTCAGAGGGCCGAAAGTTCCCCTTGCCTGCTCAGGAGAACTAAGGGTGGGTATAAGGGTGGGAACCATCTCCAGGTCCCACTGCTCAGGTGTGGCTGTGACATGTGGCATAGAGCAGGCTGAGGCGTTGCTGTGACGTGGCATGGAGCAGGCTGAGGCGTTGCTGTGACGTGGCATGGAGCAGGCTGAGGCGTTGCTGTGACGTGGAATGGAGCAGGCTGAGGCGTTGCTGTGACGTGGCATGGAGCAGGCTGAGGCGTTGCTGTGACATGGCACTCTGGCTCAGCGGCGGCCATGTCGTGGACCTCTGGCTCGGCGGCGGCCATGTCGTGGACCTCTGGCTCGGCGGCGGCCATGTCGTGGAACTCTGGCTCGGCGGCGGCCATGTCGTGGAACTCTGGCTCGGCGGCGGCCATGACGTGGAACTCTGGCTCGGCGGTAGAGAGGCTTCGGATGGGGGTCTTTGCAAACATGGATTGTCTTTAGAAAAAGCATAGGAGACAGAAGCGCAGCAAACAGTCTTTTGGCACATGTCAGAAGAGTGGCAGTGAGAGCTGCAGATGGCACAAGTAAGCATGCTTTGGCCACCGAATTGCCTAATAACGAGTTCTGTGTCAGTTACAGACCAGTCTAATTTTGAGATGAGTTGGGTAATGAACATTGCCGATTTTGCAGAAAAGGATTTGTGGTACTCCTAAAATAAAGTCCCTCCATACCGCTGGTTGAAATCAGCTAACAACGCTAAATAGCAGTCAAGTTCTTCCCTCCTCTCGGGAAAAACACTGTACATGACATCTCTGTCAATGGCAAAAGTGAACACAAACTCTCTAAAGGAGACGTTAGGGTGTAATCTCGGATCAGATGACTTGAGTACTACGGCTACGTCTACACAATCCACCAAAGGGTGATCACATTCAAGAGATGGAAGTTAGAGGGATGCTAAATTATGGATGATCTGTGGTTTTAGCGTGGCTGATACGGAGGCTGCGGCTGGAGAAATGAAACTCCTACCTGAGCGGGGAGAGAACTTAGTAGAAAGGAGAAACAGCATTAACAAGCGGATTGGCTGGCAATGAAGGCATGGAAGGATGGGCTGAATTTGGCATTGTTGGATGATTGGAAGCTGAAGGAGGCGGAGAATGATGAAATGTTTCCAGAGATTGTAATCTGGAGTCGAGATTTTTTACTGTATCTGCTAGGGAATACACAGCCTCCAAGATGGGATCTTGACACCTGGCCCATGAAGATGAAGGAGCGGCTGCATGAGGAGTGGATGTCTTGCTTGGCTGGGAACGAATAGGAGATCTTGATTTGGCTGTACGTTTCCTCCCTGTAGATTTTGCAGCAGGGATGGAAGCTTGCATGGAGGACGTGTGGTCATTTACCAGCGTCAGAGGACAGCCCAAGACGTTTTGAGCGATTTGATTGATCTCAGACCTGGATAGATCGGGATTTACCAGAATTCCGCAGCTTGACAGCATTTCCATGATTTTCGCTAGAGGCCAGTTGTCCCATGGAGATGCCTATTGTTGTAATCGCGAGCTGCGATGAGGAGCAGGAATATCCCGGTGAGTGGAAATAGAATTAGCAATAACGTCTGTAACTACAGTATCTATTTGTTCTTCTGCAAAAAAAAAAAATCTGAGTCGGACATGGTGCTGTGATGAGAGAGTTGCAACATCGGCACCTAAAGGCAGCAGGGTGGTTGGCTGCTGACAGACCTATAAAGCGAGAGGTATATAGTGATTGGTTAAACGAACTGATGAATGAAATGTTGACATTTACACCACGAGTCTTCCTGACAGAACTACCACTTACACTTCCATTTCTGTTACAAGAGTCTCCTCATCTCCTCATAAAACCCACTAAGTAAGTAATAATTTCAGTCAAGCTTTATCACAACAGAACAAAATTGCATTCAAAGTAAATTGCGCAATCAACATTAAAAATTACACCCAATTTGGTTCTATGACTTTTAATGGACACACACCCAACTCAGAAATCCCACAGTTTCCTAATGACAATTATGACTTTATTGTGCTGTTCATGCATGCCATCACATAAATATAAATATGATAATTGCAACATGATTTAAAAGCAGCAAAAATTGTACAAGCTACTACAGGGAGTGAAGAAATGTTCCATATAGAGCAGTATGCGTCGGGCTAAGTGGTCATCATCATATACTGATCACATACATGAGACAATCTGACTGTCACTCCATTCTTAGACCTTGAGGACATACATTTGTGTAAGTGGGTTTTGGGGATAGAGAGATGGTTGATTTATGGCTGTGGCGATGCAATAAGAACCTTATCACGTACTGCCAGCAATTTTCTGTAGTGCTACTGGGAATCTTCTCTGCCTGCTGTCATCATAGAGACATCAAAAGCCCCTCCTCCCAACACTTCTGCAATCTTCTTATTACCCTACCCTTGCCAGTTGCCCAAGCCTAGAGGCACATGAAGTCACAGAAATCTAAATAAATATTATCATTTCTTTAAATGCTCCCACATGCCATGTCTATTTATCAGACCATTTTGGGATGTGTTAATGTGCAAACTCTGACTTAATGTAGATTTTATAATTATGGGGAAAAGGCAGATTGGAAATGAATGCATACAATCTAGTAATTAATAAATATGCTTTGGCTATCTTTTCCTTGCATGTTAGATTGGCACTGTTCTTGGGCTTGGGTTGTTGATTTGCTCAACGAGAAAGAAAACATTCAAGACTTTTTCACAAACTATTTCCTTTCACCTGCTGGACAAGTTGACTGGCAGTATTACCATCTATACACAGTCTGAGGGGTGATTAGAAAGAACTGAGTGTAAAAAAAATATATACTAACGGTTAAAACATGTTATAAATTGGAATAATACTGATTATATGCCACTGCCATGCAGACTATACATGTGTTAAATGGACAGTTCAACCAGAAATGAAAGTTCTCTCATCATTTACTCACCCTCATGCATCCCAGATGTGTATGACTTTCTTTCTTCTGCTGAACACAAATGAAGATTTTTAGAACAATATCTCAGCTCAGTAGGTTCAAACAATGCAAGTGAATGATGATCAGACCTTTGTAGCTCCAAAATCACATAAAGCAAATAAAAAAGTAATCCAAATGACTCCATTGTTTAAATTTATATCTTCAGAAGCAATATAATAGGTGCGGGTGAGAAACAGATACAAATTTAAGTCCTTTTTTACTCTATAAATCTCCACTTTAACTTTCACTTTCAGATATGAAATGTAAAAGTGAAAGTGGATATTTAGAGTAAAAAGACTTAAATATTGTTCTGTTTCTCACCCAAACATATTAAACTGCTTCTGAAGATATAAATTTAAGCACTGGAGTCTTATGGATTACTTTTATGTTTCCTTTATTTGTGGAGCTACAAAGGTCTGATCACAATTCACTTGCATTGTATGGACCTACAGAGCTGAGATATTGATCTAAAAATCTTCATCTGTGTTCTGCAGAAGACAGAAAATCATACACATCTGGGATGGTATGAGGGTGAGTAAATGATGAGAGAATTTTCATTTTTGGGTGAACTATCCATTTAAGCACTTTTGTTTGTAATAACTGCGTAATGCACACACATATAATGACTGATAAATCAGATGTTGTCAAATGGAACAATACTGATTATACCTTATTTCCATGTATTTCTACTTGTGTTATACATTTTTAACGTGACATTTAAACTCAAAACCCTTCAGTCTGACCCATTATTAGATACTTTGATACTACTAATAGCAGCACAGCTTTTAACGACTTAATGACAGCACAGCAATAAAAATTACCTACTTTTGTGAAGTAACAACCACGTTTGTGGTATACAAAGGCACACAGAGTGCATTGACACAGCAGTAGTATTAATATTATTAATATCTGCCGAAGAAAAACATGTGAGATCCGAAAAGTTGTTTATTAAAAAAGTGACACAAAGGCAAAGATGCCGCATTATTTATTATATTAGAAATATAAGATAACTCGCGTAAGATCAAATTCAAAGGCAAAAAATGCAGCAATATGGAATACATGATGAAAGTAAGGTCAGTTTTTATAGGGTATTTTAAGGTAGTATTGCAGCAATATCATTTGCATGTTAATAGAACATATATGAGAAAATTAGTTTCAGTTTATGGCATTTGATGCAAATGACATAAACATCCTCACAGCTGGAATAAGATTTCTTCCTCGAGTTCCTTCAGCGTTTAGTGTCGGTGGTCAAAACAGCTTCTTTGCTTTAGCGCCACCTGTTCTGCTGGTTTTGGTAACTGCAAATGACACGTGATCCAATGCTCATATTTTATTTTTCAGGGCATTTCATCACCCGGTGAAGAATAAACAAATTGACACACTGTAAAAAAAGATTTGCTTTGTCGCCATGCAATTCGACGTGCACATTCGCTGCAGGTGTGAATGTCAAGCTAGGAATCCATTGTTTCCATTAAAATCTTGATTGCGGTGAGAAATCATGATGAAAATTTATGTTTGGTGTGCAAAGGCCTTTATACAGCACAACACACCTCATAAAGAGAAAATTGGACACAAAAATAGAGGCATCTGGCTGAATGGTAAGAGACCATCACCATGACCAAGATGTTGCCAGTTGAGATCATGCTTTGGGCTCTTCCTCTGACCACCACTGTTGTGCCCTTGGACAAAACACAAAACCATCTGTCCTAGTGCCGTGTAGTTTCATTGCTCCAGCGCTCCAGCCCTTCTCTATGCATGATAAAAGGAAATATATGCAAAGTAACGGATTCTTAGGTGGCTATGCATACTCCATGCAGTTGGCCACAGAGCAAGTGAAAAGGCGCGTATGTGAGTTTGACACCAGAGGGCAGATGAGGGTTGGGGGAATTTTAGCATGGCTTCCAACCACATTTTCACCCAATTCCCCCATCCCCATCCCCACCCCCAAAATCCAGCTCCTTGTTGCAGGCTTTCTGAAAGGCAGAGATTAGCCCTACATACTAGCTATAGTTACAGCTTTGTGGCTGTGCAGCTGGTGCTAATAAGCAAACCTGAACAGAATGCGTGCATACGGAATTCTGATGAAAATCTGTGGAATTTCAAATAGAAATCCAAAGGATCCGCAGAAGAGAAAAATGCATAATGGAAAAATAAAAACTGCAGTTTTCTAAAAATAAATAAATAAATAATATTTGTTTCCCTCAGTTTTGTTTAACATTCCATAGCCAGAGCTCTGTCCCCTTTTGCAACTCTGTATAAAATAAAATAAAATCTCTAAAAAGACTATTTTTACCAGATTAAAGTAAGTCAACATTTCTGTTAAATTGGACTTACAATAAAATAGAACTGTGGCAATTCATATTTGCACTAATATCAAATCAAATGAAATCATATCAAAATAAATCTACAAAAAAGATTTTAAGCTGGTTTCAAGACAGTTAATAGAAATGTATTCTGGTTCCAACTTGTTCTACTGTTTTTTATGAAGCAATTTTTTTTTTTTTTTTTTTTGGTTTTCAGGTTGCTACTTTGGCTCTCTATCTTGTCTCTTATGGGTGAGTTGAGATCCAGAAAAAATTGTACCCAAGAAAAAATTTCTGTTTGTTTGTTAATTGTTTAACATTTGATTCAAAAGGGAGTGGAAAATTCAGTCTGCTAACCACAGAGATGCAGTTCTGTCAGTTCAATCAAACATTTGGTTACCTCATGTATTGATTGATGTTAGAAAAAACCTTCAAAAGACTGTTAATGTGGTCTTCATTAAACTGACTCGATTTATGTATTTATTTATTTAATTCTGAGAGAGAGAAAGCTTTTCTGAAACAGGCGCTGTCTCTGAATTGTTCATAAGATGGTGCCACAGAAATGATTCAAAGCACATGGCACATTAACATACAGTTTAGCCTCTTTTTTTTTCTTTTTTTTCAGGTTTTGAAACATAAAACCGCCATATATATCCTTCACATCACTTTCACAGAAGTGAAGTAATGTTTTTTTGTTTTTTTTTTATCTTAAGAAAGCGCATCAAAAACCACTCTGGTCTCAGCACAGTGTTAATTTCACACTGCTAATATTTTGGAATAGGAAGCATTGGGACAGATGGGTAGTAAAGACGAAGTGCTTCATTGAATAAAAATTATAATGCACTAATTTCCTGATAGACAGAATGAAAGGCGAGGCTTTTCAAAACCATAGAATGCAACCAGCTTCAAAAAGAACCAGGATAAAAGGTGGAAATGGAGAGTAAGAGCTGATGGCATTCGAAACTTTTCAGTGTGAAAGCCACACCAATGTTGAATTCAGATTCCGCCTTTCAGAAAAATAAACTTTAGGATGAAAGAATTTAAAGAGAATAACTCACTGCTCAGAGTAACTGTAGAGTGTCGTCTTCAGGCAAATTATAAAATAAAATAAAAGTTTTCAGGATTATAACAACTTTGTTTCCATTCATTTAATTTGTCACAATCATTTCTGTCATTTATACTCGATTTTATACGTTTTCAGAATTTCAGCCTAATTTTCTTCATCAGTAATTAAATTCAATGTATTCGAAAAAGTGTACACAAATGAACTTCACACTGCAGTTTATAACTTTGATTTTACTTTTAAGGCTCTCTCTCAAGTAAAGTTCAGTTTTAAATTTTAGTGGGTAGATTTAAATATACAGTGCTGTGGAAAAGTATTTGCCCCCATCCTGATTTCTTCTGTTTTTGTGTATATCTCATACTAAATTGTTTCAAAAATTCAAACAAAATCTAACATAAAACAAAGGCAATCTGAGTAAACACAAAATACAGTTTTTAAATGATAATGTTATTTATTGAAGCAAAAAAGATATCCAATACCAACTGGGCCTGTGTGAAAAAGTATTTGCCCTTTGTTACTAACTCTGTGAAACTGCATTCATAATGGGATTCAGCTGGACTAGACATACCCAGGCCTGATTACTGCCAGCCCTGTTAAATCAAATCAACACCTAAATAGAACTTTTTCAGCAGCATGAAGTTGGCTAAAAGGTCTCACCCAGTAGCACACTATGTCAAGGTCGAAAGAAATTTCAGAAATTATGAGGAAAAAGGTGATTGAAATACATCAGTCTGGGAAGGGTTACAAAGCTATTTCAAAGGCTCTGGGACTCCAAAGAACCACAGTGAGCGCCATTATCTACAAATGGGAAATCTTAGCACAGTAGTGAACCTTCCCAGAAGTGGCCAACCTTCCAAAATTCCTCAAGAGCACAGCGACGACTCATCCAGAAAGTCACAAAAAAGCCAAGGACAACATCCAAAGAACTGCAGGCCTCTCTCGCATCAATAAAGGTCACTGTTCATGACTCCACTATCAGAAAGACTCTGGCCAAAAATGCCATCCATGGATGAGTGGCGAGGCGAAAACCACTGCTAATCCAGACGAACATTAAGGCTCATCTGAATTTTGCTAAAACACACCTTGCTGATCCTCAAACCTTTTGGAAGAATGTTCTGTGGACTGATGAGTCGAAAGTGGAAATGTTTGGAGGACAGTGGTCCCATTACATCTGATATAAATCAAACAGGTCCACAAAAAGAACATCATACATATGGTCAAGGATGGTGGTAGTAGTGTGATGGTATGGGGATGCTTTGCTACTTCAGGGCCAGCACGAATTGCAATAATTGAGGAAAACATGACTTCTGCTCTCTAAGTGAAAATCCTAAAGGAGAACGTCCGGTCATCAGTCCGTGAGTTGAAGCTCAAGCGCAACTGGATTGTGCAGCAAGACAATGATCCAAAGCATAGGAGTAAGTCCACCTCTGAATGGCTCAGAGAAGCACAATTAAAGTTTTAAAGTGGCCTAGTCAAAGTCCTGACTTGAACCCGATTGAAATGCTGTGGCAGGACCTTAAATGGGCAGTTTATGCTCAAATCCTCCAATGTGGTTGAACTAAAGCAGTTCTGCAAAGAAGAGTGGGCCAAAATTCCACCACAGCATTGTGAAAGACTGATGATCTCAACACAACAAAAGTTGTTTTCTCATGATCACGACTTAATTTTCTTGAGATTTCAACATAACAAAAGTTGTTTTCTCATGACCACGACTTAATTTTCTCTTTTGTTTTCGTGATTTCGACTTAAAGTTCCTGCGAGAAAACATCTTTTGGCACCTGGAGCAGCTCATAATGTCACAGGCACAGCATCTTCATCTTCTGTTTATCGCAACAGGCTCCTCTAGGTCAAGGAGATGCATTTTATCTCAGTTTTATCTAGTGACTCGCAAGTCTGCTGACCTGCTCTCTCAGTCATAATCCGGTATCCATGGAGTAATGATGGGAAAATGAAGTTTTCTGAAGCAAAATGGCTTTCATTACAAATGTATTGAAATTGCGTTCGTACTCAAAGCTTCTGTACAAGGATAATTTTACTACCATCTGGTGGTCAACTAGCAATAAACCCAGAATTTATTATCAACACTAGTATGTCCTTTTTGTCTTTTTTAACTAAAGTGTTTATAAATAAATACACTGGCGGCCAAAAGTTTGGAATAATGTACAGATTTTGCTCTTAAGGAAAGAAATTGGTACTTCTATTCACCAAAGTGGCATTCAACTGATCACAATGTATAGTCATGACATTAATTACATGAAAAATTACTATTACAATTTGAAAAAAAAAATTCAGAACTTCTTAAAATACTACAAATAGTTTCAAAAGTGGCTTTTTCTTTACAATTCTTCCCATAAGGCCTGCACCCTGGAGTCTTCTCTTTACTGTTGTACATGAAACTGGTGTTGAGCAGGTAGAATTCAATGAAGCTGTCAGCTGAGGACATGTGAGGCGTCTATTTCTCAAACTAGAGACTCTGATGTACTTATCCTCTTGTTTAGTTGTACATCTGGCCTTCCACATCTCTTTCTGTCCTTGTTAGAGCCAGTAGTCCTTTGTCTTTGAAGACTTTAGTGTACACCTTTGTATGAAATCTTCAGTTTTTTGACAATGTCAAGCTCTGTATAGCCTTTATTCCTCAAAACAATGATTGACTGATGAGTTTCTAGAGAAAGCTGTTTCTTTTTTGCCATTTTTGTCCTAATATTGACCTTAAGACATGCCAGTCTATTGCATACTGTGGCAACTCAAAAACAAACACAAAGACAATGTTAAGCTTCATTTAACGAACCAAATAGTTTTCAACTGTGTTTGATATAATGGCAAGTGATTTTCTAGAACCAAATTAGCAATTAACATGATTACTCAAGGATAAGGTGTTGGAGTGATGGCTGATGGAAATTGGACCTGTCTAGATTTTATCAAAAATGACTTTTTTCAAATAGTGATGGTACTGATTTATACTTTAGTGAATTAAAGTACCAATTTCCTTCCGAAACAGCAAAATCTGTACATTATTCCAAACTTTTGGCCACCAGTGTACGTAATAACCAAGTGAAGGCTCCAAGGCTTCATATATGAGTTAAGAAGTTACTGTGTTCTGTTAAAAAATAAAAACAATGTCTGAGAGTAAATTAATAACTGCTTATTAATATCTAGATTGCAAAATAAATATGCTTGTGGGATGGGTTGTAACATTTAATTAAAATGGGTATGAAATGTGCTTATGTGACTGTATTGGGTTCAAACTTGTACTGGGATTTGCATGTCTTTGAACCACATACCAAAGCAGTCACGTGGTTTTCAGATGAATGAAGCTTCTGACATCACAGACCAGGTTTTTTTCCCCCAAAATGATTAAAGATTCAATATAGTGCTTCAATGTATACAGTGCTTCAATGGCACGAGAAGCACTTCGAAAGCTATTTCAGCTGCCGTCAGGCCTTGATTAATGAGATATGTGAAGCGCTCCTGCTCATTGCAATACTGAGTGAAGTCTCTGGAATAATTCTGCAGTGATTTGCACTTAAGTTGCGATCATGAGAAAACAACTTTTTTATGTCGAGATCATGAGAAAATTAAGTTGTGATCATGAGAAAACAACATTTGTTATGTCGAAATCATGAGAAAATTAAGTTGTGATCATGAGAAAACATTTGTTAAGTCGAGATCATGAGAAAATTAAGTCGTGATCACAAGAAAACAGCTTTTGTTATGCTGAGATCATTAGAAAAATAAGTCGTGATCATGAGAAAACAAGACAGAAAAAAAGTGTTAAACCATGGACAAAACTGGCTTCCATAGGTGTCACAACCAGCTAGTAAGTTTAAGGGGGCAGTTAGTTTCTCACATGGGTGATATAGGTTTTGGATAACTTTTTTGCTTCAATAATAAAAAAAATATATATATTTGAAAACTGTATTTTGTGTTTACTCAGGTTGCCTTTGTTTTATGTTATCTCATTTGAAAATCTATAACAATGTAGTATGAAAAATACACAAAAACGGAAGAAATCAGGATGGGGGCAAATAGGTTTCCACAGCACTGTACCACAGCAGAAACATGGAAACTGGGCAAAAATTGGGTTATATACAGTACTGTGCAAAAGTTTTAGGTACTTGGGGAAAATTTTGCATAGTGAGGATGTCTTCAAAAATAATGCCATAAATTGTTTTCATTTATCAATTAACATCATACAAAGTCATAAAAAAACTAAATCAATATTCGGTGTGACCACCTTTGCCTTCAAAACAGCACCAATTCTCCTGGATACACCTGGATACAGTTTTTCTTGATTGTTGGCAGATAGGATGTTCCAAGCTTCTTGGAGAATTCACCACAGTTCTTCTATCTATTTTGGCTGTCTCAATTGCTTCTGTCTCTTCTTGTAATCCCAGACTGACTCAATATTCAGTGGGGGGTTTTGTGGGGGCCATGACATCTGTTGCAGGGCTCCCTGTTCTTCTAACAAGTTCTTAATCTTAAGACAAATGTGTTTTGTGAAGCATCTCATGTGCCTAAGACTTTGCACAGTACTGTATATTGTAAATATATATACATATATATATATATATATATATATATATATATATATATATATATATATATATATATATACACACACTACCAGTCAAAAGTTTTGAAACACTTGACTGAAATGTTTCTCATGATCTTAAAAATCTTTTGATCTGAAGGCATATGCTTAAATGTTTGAAATTAGTTTTGTAGACAAAAATATAATTGTGCCACCATATTAATTTATTTCATTATAAAATTAAATTAAATAAAACAAATTAAAAAAAAGTTTTTGAAATTGATGACTTGGACCAAATAATAAAGAAAAGCAGCCAATAAGTGCCCAACATAGATGGGAACTCCTTCAATACTGTTTAAAAAGCATCCCAGGGTGATACCTCAAGAAGTTGGCTGAGAAAATGTCAAGAGTACATATCTGCAAATTCTAGGCAAAGGGTGACTACTTTAAAGATGCTAAAATATAACACAGTTTTGATTTATTTTGGATTTTGTTTAGTCACAACATAATTCCATAGTTCCATTTATGTTATTCCATAGTTTTGATGACTTCACTATTATTCTAAAATGTGAAGAAAATAAAAATAAAAATGATAATAAAGAATGAGTGTGTTTCAAATGGTTCATTGTGTTTTCCCCCTTTTATATTAAAGCCTTAAATCCGTAAGTTGAAGTTGCAAATAAATTATAAATAAAATAAAATCATTAAAATAAAATCATTTATTTTCATCATTATAACAACTCCATATGATTGCCATCCATTTAACTTGTCAAAGTAAATTTCAATGTTTTTTGTTTTTTTGTTTTTTCAATTCAATTGAGTTCTCAGAAGTTCAACACATTTTTTTTTTTTATCATTTGTTGAATACAGTGTGGTCAAAAAGTGCAATGAACTTCACACTGCAGATTATAACTTCGGCACCACTTTGGTACCATTTTACTTTAAGACATCAAGTAAACTTAAGTTTTCAGTTTTACTTATTTTTATTTTATTCTTTTACACTTTTGCCACATTTGATCAGTTTCCAGGTTTCTACTTTTGTCATCCATTATTCATTATAGTTCATTATGTTTTCCCCTTCACAGAAGTTAAACTTCAGGATGAAGGGATTTACGGAAAATGCTCACGGTAATTAAGAGTAACTTGTCTTCGCTGTTCAGAGGGAATGTAGAGTGTCTTCTGCTGGCATGTATTTATGCCTTTGGCTTGCTAAGCCCATCAACTTCCTTTCTGGCCCCCCAAACCACAACACATACTACTGCAGGGCTCGACTCACAATGCAGTAACATGGCAACATTTGGCGAATTGCACTAATTCTGTTGGTTACATTTTAAGTATGGACAAAGAGAAAAGAGGAGAACAAGGTTTGGCTTGATAACAATCAAGCTTTTGTTTTCGCAGTCAGGGTGAAACTGCCGAACAGTCCCGGGGGCGGCAGCTCCAGCGCAGGGAATGCATGGTGAGCGTGTAGCTTCCAATGGCCTGAGTGCCGCTTTCCTTGGTGTACATCAGTTTTCCAGTCCCCAGTCTCTGTCTAGCATCTTAGCCACAGCACATCCTGTTGGAGAGGAAGCCTGGTTTGAAGCAGGGGCTCTGTGGCCACATCAAACAATGGCTTTTTGTTGTAAACAAAGACAGGGCAGGCTGCCTAGGGGCCCCCCATCTCTCTCTCCTGCACACACACACACATTCTCCTTTGCTCTCTCACTCTGTAGCTTCCAGGCCTCTGGACTGAGTCCAGCCTGCGAGCCCATATGCCACAAGTCCCAACTGTCTGTCAAACAAATTCACGCCAGCTTTCTCTCTTTCCTCTTGTATTTGTATGCATAAGCCCACGAGCTTGCCAAACAAAGAGAAACGTATGGAAATAAATCAAAAACCAGGGCTGAGTGTGGCAAACGTGTTTAAGTCCAAAAAAAGATATTGAAAACATGTTTACCTGATTTTTCAGGGTATTGCTGCTCTATTCAGCTGATTAATCAGGGAATTTAGCTAAAATAGACATTCATAATGTATTTAAAACACTTCTTTTGAAGCAACCAGGGCTAGTTGTCACACATTTTACTCCACTTAAAATGTATCATTGTGGGTTTAACTTTGAATGTAAGTTTCTGCATAGGAACATACCTTAAAGTCTTGACAAAAAAAGAAAACATTGAACATTTCCACAGTTTACTGCCCCGGAAAAAAAGATATAGTTCATTTAAAGATGCACTAAGTAATTTTTTCCTCATTAAAAAAAATGTTTGACTCCTAGATATAAATAGCACTTATGAAACATATGTATAAATTCATGAGCACTCACATGAGATGAGGACTCTAATCATATCCGTAACCATATAAAAGCTGTTTTATTCTACATGTAGATGGTTCCCTCATGGGGGCTGCCGTGTTAAGATCACATGACCAGCTAAAAAATACTCACTTAATCTCAGTAACCATCTTGTTAAATTAATCATGGCTGATTGTGAATAGTGAATTTCTACAATGGCATCTTGAACTGAAAACCATCACGCTGCACATATGCTGCATCAATGCCATTAGGTGTCAGTGTCCAAGTCCAAGATGGCATGAACAACTTACTGAGTGCACCTTTATCTCATGTTGACCTATAGTGGAGCATGTTGTCACTCTGGTGTAAGTTTTCATCAGTAGCATAGTCACAGATGTACCAGGGTGTACAAATGCCAAAACTTCAGCTTGCACACCCAAATGAAACTTTTGATGCTTAATATTAGTATGTAGGGGCCTAGGTAGCTCAGCCAACAAAGACACTGACTACCACCCCTGGAGTCGCAAATTCGAATCTAGGGTGTGCTTAGAGACTCCAGCCAGGCTTCCTAAGCAACCATTTGGACCGGTTGAAGGTGGGTAGAGTCACATGGGTAACCTTCCTCGTGGTCGCTATATGGTGGTTCTCACTCTTGTTGGGGTGCGTGGTAAATTGTGTGTGGATGCCGGTGTGAATAGCGTGAGCCTCCATGCGCTAAGTCTCCGCGGTAACACGCTCAGCAAGCCACGAGAAAAGATGCACGGGCTGACTGTCTCAGAAGCAGAGGCAACTGAGATTCATCCTCCACCACCCGGATTGAGGCGAGTAACTGTGCCACCATGAGGAGAGCATTGGAAATTGGCAATGCCAAATTGGGGAAAAAATTTAATAAATATTAGTATGTAAGGATGTACAAATGCATCAATATGATGCTGAAACTTCAGTGCACCTATCACAGAATGTAATAATAGATTGTAAAGAAGACTATAATAATACCTGTTATAAAGGCCATCTCTGATTACACACGTGCTCTTGCAACAGGAGCAGAGCTCAAGACTGAGGAACCTAGCACGCACCTAAACTGAGAAAATTTATGCTACAGAGTTCTAATTTCTGCATTTGTATTTATAATTACATGCATCCATGAGCAAAATAAGTTAATTGTTGTTCTTTGCTTTCCAAATAATGATATTTTATGTATTTTTGCACACTCAGTTTTCCCTTGGTACAACCTTGTTTTTGGCTATGCCACTGGTTTTCATTATGGAAATCTGTCATTATATAGTCTAAAGTCTCTTGTCCTGAAAACAAAGATCAACCTTTCATTAAAGTCTGCCTTCATAATATAGTTGACTCTTAGGTGAACGTGGTGTATGCTAGTGTAGTTTTATTGTGTTCACTTGTTTACACAAAAATCTATAACAAAAATTTTATGATACTAGAATTCTAGTTTGTATAACAAATTTCACAAATAATATTCTAATTTAAGAGAGGTTTGAACTATAATCAGAACAGTGTTGGGGAAACAACTTTAAACTATATCTTCCAGCTACAAGCTACTAGTAACTTAAAGTAGCTGAACTACAGTCGAGCCATTATTTTAAAAAGTAGTTAGCTACACCACAAACAGCTAACTACATTCAATGTGATTTGTTCTGATTGCAGAAATCAGTTATAATTAGGATGACATGCTACTACAATCTGTGTAAAGCCCGGTTCAGTACTCGCAGGTCCAAGATTGGCCACAACCCACCGGCTTCCTTCAGTACAATGAAGTAGGGGCTGTAAATCCCTTCTTCATCTCGGCCGGAGGGACAGGCTCTATCACACCCTTCCATAGGAGGGTCGCGATTTCCGCGCACAAGTTTGCGGCATTCTCACCCTTCACCGAAGTGAAGTGGATGCCGCTGAACCTGGGCGGATGCCTGGCGAACTGAATCGCATAGCCGAGTCAGACGGTCCGGACCAGGGTTGGAAAGCGCAAGCCACGCGTCCAAGCTCCGGGGAGGGGGACCAACGGGACAATCTCGTCGGACGTACCGGCGGGTGGGGCCTCGCGGCGGGGCGGAGACTGAGGTGCCATGTCATGCCGTGGCCATGCTGAGTTCAGGGACATCGAAGCACTTACCTGGCTCCTTGTGACCACCCCCGGAACAGCCTGGGATGGGGGAGGAAGAGGCTTGTCCTTGTGACCCGTGGATTTGTGCCACAGCTGGGCGTGCAGGGCCGGGGAGACCGCCGCTGGAGCGCCAAACCTGCCGAAATGGAATGGTGGATGGTGGTCGTGATTACGGCCGCGCGCACACCGGGTATGTGACCCAGGGAACAAAGAAACAGCTCTTTTGCTGAACTCTTGGGTACCACAGCCATATGGGCATGGGTAACAAAAGATTTTACTCCCGGCCCTCCACCGGGGGATGGAGTGGTCTGCTTACCAGCTCCGGAGCAGCGGGTTTTCTCTTTGAAGCCTTTCTCAGGTTCTTGGTGGCTGGCCGTGAGACGGGCAGCGTCTGCTTCCTGCGGTGGGCTCCACGCCAGGGCCGGGCCGCGGGGGCGTGCTGCGGTGGAACCGGTGCAGTCACTGCAGGAGGACGCCCTTGGTGACGAGCTGATGGGGTGCGGGATCTTGAGCCGCGCCGGGGCAGGATGTGTTGGATAGCTTCCGTCTGCTGCTTCACCGCCGAGAACTGCTGGGCAAAGTCCTCGACGGTGTCGACGAACAGGCCAACCTGGGGAATGGGGGCGCCAAGGAACCGTGCCTTTTCGGCTTCTCCCATCTCGACCAGGTTGAGCCAAAGGTGGCACTCCTGGACCACCAAGGTGGACATCGCCGCCCGAGAGACCGCATACCAGCTTAGCTTAGTGTTGCTTTCACCCACCATCACCACCCCAGCACCACCAGCTTAGGTCCCGTCCTGCTGTAAGGGGTAAGCTCCTCTCCCCTGCCTTCATCACCTTCAGGCAGGATCTGATGGTTCGAGCGAGAACCCTGAAGCTGAACCGTAGGACAGGGCTTATGCCAAGGGAAACTAATCTATCACTAACTCATGTTATTCCCTACTATTGAGTTCTCTGAGAGAAATAGCATGGTATCTGTATGGATACAACAGTATTTTGGTAGTAAAACCATGGTTAGTTTTATCAAAACTATGATTTCTGCCAAAAAAAAAAAAAAAAAAAAAACATTCGGAAGTTAAACAAATAGGGTGACAACAATAAAATTAATACTGAAGTTTTTACTTAATATAAACTGATAAACTAGAAAACATCCTATTTTATATGACTAAATCGAAATATAGTGATAAACAGCAGCAGTCAAATAATTATTTCGCTTCAAAAAAGAATAGGCAAAGTCCTTTTAAGGCTGTGCTGGGTCAGAAACAGTTTAGCAGAGATGGACCACTGGTATTAAAATGAATGAAAGAAATTGAAACGCCCAATGGCCAACTGATGTAGAACAGGAAGTTCTGCCTTACAGGTAAAACAGCCAGCTTTACAAAAAATCTAGCTGAACCGGATAGTGACTGCATTAGCTGAAGTAGCCAGAGATTTTTTTTTTTTTTTTTTTGCGTGAGCTAAAGAAGCACAATTTATGATAACAGTGCTGTCAGATTTTACTGCTGATTCTAATTATGTTCTTTGATCGTAATCTTGACCAGCCGTTTGAAGATTTTGGTCTTTTCCCATTCAAGTACTGCAGATAGGAGCTGTACTTGTATGTTGCTTCCATGTTTCTATAGAAAATAGCTGCCCAGGAGCGTTCCAAAGATGGCCACCAAATGGACTGACTTACCCTGGAAGGCACTTTGGCAGGGCTTCAGTGAATCAGTGAAACATATATAAACTACTATATGACGGCATTCCCAATGCTATTAAGTTATAAGAATCGCTTATTTTAACTGGTTTGTTTACATGAACAGTCCGAAAGAACCGATTCCCTTAAATGATTTGGTTTTCCTTAGTGCAACATAAGAGAGAGAGAGAGGACGGTTGAGGTGAGTGTGTTTGATTTCTCAATTAGCTCCATCGCTGCATTTCCAATACAATGTGCAAATGTAGCATTTTGTGACGCTACAGCGATACTCATTGGAAAATGTAGCATGTTATTGGAAAAGCTATACTATTGTGAAAACAGCAAAGCTACTGTCACGCAAACGAAATTGTAGTTACGTTAGAAGCCTGCTTTTAGTTAACTACTCCCTAACTCTAAACCAAAATGGAGTGCTAGAGAAAACATACATTTGAGTAATTGGACTTTTACCCCAAAACCGTATACGGTAGTTATGGAGAAAGCACTTATGACAATTTCCCCATGTGACAGGTAATCTCCCCTAAAAGCAGGGGTTAAATTGGGATTTGCGAGGTGAGCAGGAGGTGTTGGGGGGTTGGTGATATTGCTATACATTTCTTCCCACTGATTGAACTGTCTGAAGGGGCCAGTGGGGCGAGGTGGAGCGCATGTGGTGCTTTAGGCGGATATAGCGAAAAAGGTTCCGATGTGACTCAGACTGCACAATTATTTTTCTTTTTGGAATCGGAGGTACCGGAATTACTTTCCTGACCATTCCGCCCCAATTTAACCCTGGCCTTAAAGTAAAACACACTTACATCAGAACAGGATAAAGATAGCAGAAATTTGAAAGATTACATTTTTTTTTTTTTTTTTTATTCAGCATTCAACGTTTTTCTTTTACCCTCAGATCACTCTTTTTGAGTTCAGTGAGGCCTGTAAGAGGCTGTTTCTTTGTTTTGACATTTCTGACACTTTAGTCTTCTCTCAATAGGATGTGTGGCTGTAACAGCTGTCATGCGGGCGAAGCCATTAACACCTGTGATCGCTCTCATGAGAGACAAATCTGAGAAAACACATGAGCCGGTCTGTTGACAATATCTACCCATTTTGTTAACAACTACGGAGTAAATCATTTGTTAATGAGTTACACCCCTGACACTAACTCAGCTTGATATTTGACTCTCCTACTAGGACATGTAGCTGCCTATCTTTTATTCTGAATGTTTCCTCTGTAAATCTACTGTCCTAACTGTCTTACACTTGTGGACATAATCTTCATCCAGTGACTCAATAATAGCATTGTTTTTATTAACAAGACTGTTACTGGTCTTTGTTGAAGTTTGGTGCCCTGGTGGTTGCTGTTGACCAGCTGTTGATTCAGTTAACTTGATACTCAGCAAGTTGGGAAGCTATTTCACAACTAAAGGTTGTTTTACCTTTTTGGTAAAGGTTGCTTTACCTTTTTGGTAAAGGCACTGACACTAAAAAGCAGCAATATACATGTACTTCCAGTGAAAATGAAGAATGAATGGGTGTTATGTCATTTCGAACAAAATCTGGCCAAAAATAAGGTTTTCTTGTGTCCGAAACAGCCCACCAGCACGAAATTTCAGGAAAGCATTGTACTGGCTGTTAAACACCTTCTTACTGCCACTGGTCTACGTCATCAGTGGGTGTGACCTGGAGTTTTTCCAGTTACTTTCTTCACTCATTGAAGATCAGTGAACGTGAACACACATATTATGTAAAAAAAAGACAAAAAAAAAAAAAAAACACTTTTATTAGTATAGAAAAGGAACCAAATCTACTCAAATAATCTCAAGTGCCCATTCACTGTTGTCTGATACTCTACTTCATTCATGTGCCGTCTGTAGCCGAAAGCATTCACACATCAACCCAAAGTGAGATGTTCCTTTAATCATCATTCTTTTGACTGTATTCTGCCCATTGACACCTGTCTGGCACCCTTTTCTACGCCCATCTTTGTAGTAGCATCAGCGTCATCATAAAATACAATAGATGGTAACTGGTGCATATTATGGCCTGACAAAAAAATGTTCCATTGTCTCGGACACATAAACAATATAATTCCTTTATTTATTGATATTGTTTTAAAAATTTTAGCTTTTATACTGCATGAATAATACATGCTATATCTTTAGGCCCCCAGGTGGTCAGAGGCCAGTGGATTGGCCTGTTTGGCCCTGTGGTTAATCCATGTCAAGGAAAGATGATTCAAGGGAGGATAAATTGAAAATTTGGGTCTAGACTATATGACAGTGTTGTTAAAGATGGGCTGAACACTGCCAAAACCTTATTTTCCAGTTAAAATATATAAACATCCTTAAAAAAATAAATAAAAAAAATACATAAAATACTTGAGAAGCAGCATGACGTAAGATATTGAGTATTGTTTTCAGAGAAATCTAACAAAATGTAGTGGAATTTATGCTTAAAACTAAAAAAAAAAAAAAGAAAAAAAATATTTGCCAATGGGGTAAGACATTTTTTAAAATTAAGTTTTTTTTAATTTTTTATCACAGGCATTTTCTTTATATACAAGCATAATTTTCACGCATGATTAATTTATTCCACAACTAAAAGGAATACATTATCAGAAATAGAAGGAATACAAATAGATGTAATCATAATTTGGGTATACATTTTTAGTAGGCTTTTTATCTAAAAGTTAAAGGAGTTGTATTATGTTATGAGTTATGATATTGAGTTCTAAAATTACCAAATTAAACTGTTTTTCATGAGAAATAATTTAATTTCACATTTATGTGACGTGCTATCAAGTTTGCATGTTTTTATACACACAAACCTTTAGTAATTCAGGGCCTATGTCTAAATGCAGTTTAAATGTCAAATGAAAGATAAATACACATAGAAATAAAATGTTGAATCTCACACATTTGTCCATTTTAATTGGATAAACCTTTAATGATTAGACATTCTGGCAATTTATTTGTTAACTCTTACTGGTTGCAGGAAATTCCTGCATCTGAGTGGCCATGCCATGCAGTGGTCTGTAATTTTGCTGTCCTGGTTAAAGAAGGATTGAGTAAGGGGTAGGGGTCTCATTCCATGCTGGAACAGAGAAATGCATGGAGAAGATACAGTGGATATAAAAAGTCTACACCTCTGTTAAAACAGCAGGTTTTTGTGATGAAAAAATTAAACAAAGATAAATCATATCAGAATTTTTGCACCTTTAATGTAAAAATTACAACCTATCCAATGCCACTGAAAACCAAAGTGACACGTTTCAGAGAAAAAAACTAAAAAACTTAGAATTACCTAACTGCATAAGTGTGCACATCCCTGAACTAATACTTAGTTGAAGCAGCCTTTGATTTTATTACAGCACACAATCTGTTTGGATAAGAGTCTATTAGCTTTGCACATCTTGACTTGGAAATATTTCCCCACTCTTCTTTGCAAAAATGTTCCAGATCTGTCAAATTGCGAAGGCAACTCCTGTGTACGGCCCTTTTCAGGTCCCTCCACAGATTTTCTATAGGATTCAAGTCTGGGCTCTGGCTGGGCCAGTCCAAAACATTAATCTTTTGTTTTTTTGTTTGTTTGTTTTTTTGCTGAAGCCATTCTTTTGTTGATTTGGATGTGTGCTTTGGATCATTGTCATGTTGAAAGGTGAAAGATCTCTCAATTTTCAGCTTTCTAGCAGACGCAAGAAGGTTCTGTGCCAAAATTGACTGGTACTTGGAGCTATTCATGATTCCCTCCACCTTCAATAAAGCCACAGTTCCAGCTGAAGAAAAGCAGCCCCAAAGCATGATGCTGCCACCACCATGCTTCACTGTGAGTATGGTGTTCTTTTGCTGATGTGCTGTGTTGTTTTTGCACCAAACATAGTGTAATGGGTAAAAGGGAAAGGAGGAGGTGAGAACCGGCTTGACAATATAAATAATCATTTAATGATTAACTTAAAGCAAAAGACATATAACACACACACATACAGGGCAGCTGCATGTAGCTCTCTCTCTCCCTCTCCCGAACTGCTGCCTCCGGCCACCTTTATTCCTCTCGTGGGCTTGATTAGCCTGATTAGGGGCCAGGCGTATGTCATCACGGCCGGTTCCCGCCCTCCTCCTTGCCACACATACCTTTTACAATTTTAGGCAAAAGTTCAATCTTAGACCTTAACACATTTTCCCACATGGTTTTGGGAGACTGGATATAGGTTTTTGCTGGGCTTGGATGTTTTTTCGTCAGAAAAGGCTTGGTCTTGCCACCCTGCCCCATAGCCCAGACAGATGATGAATACGGGAGATAGTTGTCACATGTAGGGAGCAACCAGTACTTGCCAGAAAGAGCTGCAGCTCCTTTAATGTTGCTGTAGGCCTCTTGACAGCCTCCCTGACCAGTTTTCTCTTTGTCTTCTCATCAATTTTGGAGGCATGTCCTGTTCTTGATAATGTCACTGTTGTGCAATACTTTCTCCACTTGTTGATGACTGTCTTCACTGTGTTCCATGGTATATCTAATGCCTTGGAAAAAATGTTGCAGCCCTCACCTGAGGGATACCTTTCAACAATGAGATCCCGTTGATGCTTTGTAAGCTCTTTGTGGCCCATGGCTCTTGTAGTAGCATGCAACCAAGAAGATGTCAGAAAAATACTACAAGAACAGCTGAGATTTATTTGGAGTTAATCAGAGTCACTTCAGTTGAAGACGGGTGTGTACTAATTCACATGAGCTTGATGATTGGTTGATTCTGAACACAGCCACATACCCAATTATAAAAGGGTGTGCACACTTATGCAGTTAAGTTATTTTAAGTTTTTTATTTTTTTTCTCTGAAATGTGTCACTTTGGTTTTCAGTGGCATTGCATAGGATGTAATTTTTACATTAAATGTGCAAAAAGTCTGATATGATTTATCTTTGTTTAATTTTTTACATCACAAAAACCTGCTGTTTTAACAGATGCGTGCTGAGATGTTGTGAAGAGGCACTGCTTCTGGATATCGCATTGCATAGTCCACTAGGACCAATACAAAGCGATGTCAGCGTGCTGACCGTTCTAATGGCCCTACGAGGTCCATTCCAATTCTCTCAAAGGGGACCTCAATCAGAGGGAGAGGGTGCAATGGCGCTTTTGGGGTGGCCAGTGGGTTAACCAGCTGGCATTCGCGGCATGCCGCACACCACCTGCGGACATCACCGCCAATGCCCGGCCAATAGAAACGGGCTATTAGATGGTTCAGTGTCTTCCTTTCTCCTAAGTGACCCGCCATAGGATTATAATGAGCCGCCTGGAATACCATTTCCCGACGGCTCCTTGGAATCAAAAGTTGGGTTGTATCCTCTTTGGTCCGAGTGTCCTGTGTCACTCTATACAACTGCTCATTTATTATTGCAAAATAGGGGAACGAAAGGGCGATGTCAGGCTGGAGTCATTGACCATCGATGACTTTCATTTGGTCAAAGGTGTGTTTGAGGGTTTCGTCTCGCGACTGCTCCAAAGGGAAATCCCCGTCAGGGAATTCCCTGAGAAGGGGAGGGGCTGCAGCCTCTCCCCCTCTCTCGTCATTATGACGTGGAGCTGTCGAGCTCCACCTCCCCTGCCAGAGCATCGCACATCACACATCTCCCTATTTTCGTACAGGGTGAGGCGGGAACTAACCGCGGCCTCCACTCTATGCTTTTCCCCCTGGAATTTAATCGTCAGGGTCACCACCGGATACTTGTGAATATCCCTGTGTACACATTTCACCTTCACCATTTAGGTGTGACCAATGCCACAGGTTGAACCAGGCGTTGGTGGATAGTGGTTTGATTACAACCGGTGTTCACCAATGCTTGGTGAGTACCCCCCTTGACACTTACCGGTATCCGGTACACTCCGGCCCGGTCGGGGGCAGCCTGTGGGAGGTCAGAGACCCACACCACCATCCCCAGCTCCATCAGAGGGCACTGATCTCGGAAGTGGCTCGGGTCTCCGCACCTCCAGCAGGCCGGCCCAGGCGTTACGCGCGCACTTGCGTTGGGGGGAAAAGCGGCAGGGCATTGGAGTAGGAGAAGGTGTCGCCTCCCACACCCGGGAAACTGGTCTCAGGGGCTGAAGTCCTCCTCGTCTGCGTGGGGCAGGAACGGGACCTGGAGAGAGGGCAGAACGAGAGGAGAGAGGGGAGGGGGAAGAAACAGAGGGAGGAGAGAAGATGTAGGAGGGCTCTTACGCCCTCGGGATCGCCGCCATGTGGTCCTCCGCAAGTCGGACAGCTTCCTCCAATGATGCCGGGCAGTGGCACTGGACTCACTCCGCCGTCCCTTTTGGCAGTCGATCTGTGAATTGTTCCAGTACCACCTGGTCGATAACTCCATCGACGTCGTGGTCCCCCGCTAGCAGCCATCTTCGGCAGGCGTCACGGAGCCGCTGGGCGAAGGCAAAAGGGTGGTCGGAGCTCTCCAACTTCAAGCTCCGGAAGAGTTGACGACTTTCCTCTGGAGTGCGTCCAACCTGTTGCAAGATGGCTCTTTTTAAATCTCCGTAGGCCAGGAGGCTCGTCGCTGGCAGTTGTTCAGCCGCGAGCTGGGCTTTCCCGGACAATAGTGGGATCAGTCGGGCCACCCATTGGCCGAGCGGCCAGCCCCAGATCTCGGCTGTCCGCTCAAACAAATCCAGGAAGGCCTCAGGGTCGTCCGCCGCCCCCATTTTCTGTAATGCTGGTGGGGGTAACGGCGTGGGAGTGTCCGGGGTCGCGGCTGAGGACGCCTCCTGGCTGAGGAGGCTCCGGATCACCTGCCGGTCCTCGGCTTGAGCGTGCAGGAGCTCGACAAACCGGCGGTCTTGATCTTGTCGGAGCTCAAGCAGTGTCTGTTGGTGGCTCTGATGTAGGCTGGCGAGGGCTTGGAGGATCTCCGCCAACTGGGAGGACACTACGGGACGACATCCATCCATCTTCGACCCAAACATCAATACCGGGTTTCGGCACCAGTGTAAAGGAGGAGGCGAGAAGCAGCTTTCCTTGTTTAGGTAAGGATTTATTTTCTCTGTTTGCAGCACAATTTACAGTCTCACGTTATGCACTAATTTAATCCACTATCACACACCGCTTCACAAAATAAACTCTCATTATTTGTAATAAAAAATCTTTGCTTCTGGTTCGGGTCTGTCGTGCCCAGGCTCTCTCTCCTTCTTCTATTTGCTCACTGAAATTAGAGACAGGTGTTAGACATAATTTAGCTCAGGTGTAAGCGCCCTTACCACTTTCTCTCTCTCCGGAGAGATGCTTGACCACGCCCCCGCTGCCACAGTAATGTTCACAATAGCCTAAATAATTCAGCTGAATAAACAATACAATGGATAAAGGATTACATTTTATTATAAATCATTTATAACAGGGCATGTACACTGTAGAAAGTTAACAACATAGCCTCATCATAATTCATGCGAGAGATCACAACGAATGACTTGGCTCATGTGAAAGGTATGACTTTTATTCCCGTAGAGACCAACAAGAAGTTCATAACTCATAACTCCTATTCAACTTTACTGAATAAAGTTCATTTTATTTTAAAAGAAAGGAAATGGCAGTGAACAAATTTGGTAACTCATTCCACATTTATTTATGCTATACAAATGACTGATGTACATTTCTTGTAATCTGCTACTTGTAAAGTAATAATTAGTATGAGATGGTGAAATTGTAAGAAATCGTTCGAAAAGAGCGAAATCACAAGAAATCATCCGAGATGGTGAAATCACAAGAAATAATATGAGATGGCTGAATCATAAGATATCGAATGAATTGGCTCATATGAAAAGGTATGACTTTTATTCCCATTGAGACCAACCAGTCAACAAAAAGAATTTCAAATGAGACAATGCAGGCATAAAATTTCACCTAGCCTCCTATCAAAAACATTATTTTAAGAAAAGAAACATCAGTGAACAAATTTGCTTACTCATTTGTCAATTTCTTGTAATCTGCTACTTGTAAAGTCATAATAATTAGGACGAGGTGGCGAAATTGAAAGAAATCATACAAAATGGTGAAATCGCAAGAAATCGTACAAGATGGAGAAATCGTAAGAAATCATACGAGTTAGCGAAATCAGAAAAAAATGCAAAATACAAAATGGTGAAATCGTAAAATTGTAAGAAATCATAGGAGATGGTGAAACCGCAAGAAATCATAGGAGATGGCGAAATCGTAAAAAAATCATACAAGATAGCAAAATCGTAAACAATTATTCAATTATTAATTTGTCAATTTCTTGTAATCCGCTACTTGTAAAGTCGTAATAATTAGTACGAGGTGGTGCAATCGTAAGAAATCATACGAGATGGCAAAATCGTAAGAACTTGTATAAGATTGGCGAAATCATAAAAAGTCATCCGAAATGGCAAAATCAAAAGAAATTATACGAGATGGTGAAATCATTAGAACTTGTACAAGGTGGTTGTAACAAGTCCGTAAATGGGGAAAGGAGGAAGTGGGAGTTGGCTTCAGTGAACCACTTGAGTTTATTCACACACTGTGGATACAACTCAAACAAAAATAACACTTTTCAGCGGCTAACTTAAATCTGCTGCTTTTCAGCCAGACAGTGAAACTTCCACAACACACACACTGCACTCAGGTTCAGCTCTCTTTCTCTCTGGCTGGTGTCTGACTTGCTCTTAAATCCGTCTCCAACTCTCACTGCAATGACAAACAGCTGTTAGAGCCAATCATTACCAGGTGATGATTCTTACCATTCTCATCTCCTGATCTTGCTCTCCATTCACAAGCTGGCGCTCAACCACGCCCCCACTACCACAATGGTGAAATCATAGAAGTCATACGATATGGCAAAATCAAAAGACATTATACAAGATGGCAAAATCGTAAGAAATTATTCGAGTTGACTCATACCAAAACATATGATATTTACTCCATAGAGAAAATGAAAGAAAACCAACAATGTTATTACGATTTAAGTTTAACCCCTAAACAAAAATAACCAAAAAGTGTAACCCCTAACCCTAAACATAATATATATATATATATATATATATATATATATATATATATATATATATATATATATATATATTTTTTTTTAGGAAAATAACTTTTGACAAAATATCAGGGTTTAGAACAAGTCAAGGGAAGCGTAATACGGGTTATTGACACCCATCAGTCATTTTTATTGCATAAATAAATTTGAGTAACCAAATTTGTTCATTGACGATTTCTGTGTTCAAATAAATTGTTGTATAAGAGGCTATAGCTGATTTTTGAAACCTCTTCGTTTTGATTCAAAATTCTGTTTGTTGATTGGTTGGTTTCTACGTACCTTTTCCTACGAGCCAAATCATATGAAATCTTAAGATTTCGCTATCTTGAACAAATAATTTTAATTTTTCATAAGACTATGTTGGACATTATGCCTAAGACATTTTTTGTTTGATGGCTGAAAGAGAATAAAACAGGTTTGTAATGACATTTGTGCAAGTAAATGAGAGGAAATTTTTTTTTTTGTTGATGTGACCTAATGTAGACAGGTTGATTCAGTCATATTAAATAATATTTTTGACAAATAAAACCACTTAATTTAGATTTAGAACAAAATATTCTTCATATTGTGCTACCTGGCAACAATAGACTGTTTTCTTGAAATGTTTAGCAGCTGACGTTACAATACGTCACAACATTTTTTAAGTCTGCAAAGAATAACAATTGAAATAATTAACGTCTTTGTTTAAACTAACCATGGAGTGACCAGCTCTCTAGAGGTTAAGGATTTCATAATTAAGGATTTGACTTCATGTGTTAGCAGCAATATCCTTTCTGTAGTTGCCGAGAGCTCTGCAATTGAAAATGGGAAAAGAGGGGGAAATAGAGGATCCTGGTCTTAATCTTAGCATGGGGACCACGACGGGGAACCTCGCAGAACAAACGCAATATAATCTACAACAACCCAACTCCAGCTGTGGATTCTGTGAAATCAAAAAGCCATGTTTATATGGATGATCTCACGGGTTATGTGTCATTGTCACTGATTCCCGCAAGTTTTGTCTTTTGGCTTCATATCCTGTTAAATAATCATTAGCTTTGATGTGAAACAAATAAAAAACCAAACAGATTAATGATCAACATTTGCTTTGTGTAGCTTTGTGGGATTGTATCATTTAATTATGCTTGTGTTTGGCACCCACTGGTGTGATTGTGTTTGGAAGAAAGTGGTGGGTTTTGAGCTGGTGAGGGGGGTGTTTTGTGTTAAGATTAACTCAGCGTGGTGCCTCTTTCAAAGGAGCCCCTTTCTGATAGAAAATAGAGTGGCCCTTCCTTTGGATTCATCATCACATGTCAAAATAAAACCTGAGCGCTGCACACTCACAGTTCACTCTTCAAATATATTTTGCTTCAGGGAGAAACTGCAAGGAAAGGAAAAGCGAGTTTCACTTTTAAATGCTGATGGACTGTGTGTTTTGGAAACGTTCGTGGCAACTGAAATACCCCTCTTGCGCACCAGCCCCCGAATCCAAGGGTCATCCCACACTGAAAAGGGAATTTCATTTATCATTTAGATTGAGCTGAGGCACAGCAGATGACCAGAGAGGTCACAAGTGGGCTTGGGCTAAGAGGAGATTCCTAAGAAAATTGAGGAAGTAGGAGAAAAATAGGCAATGTCCAGAAAGTATTTTTCTCTAAGTATTTCTTTAAAAGGGTGTATCAGAAATGTATTAATTTTTAACTTGATTATTTAAACACATGTGTCACAAAAATGAAAAGGATGCATAACAGGATGGAAATACACTTTTAAAATGTTGCTTTGAACAAACAGAATGGAATGTTTTAAAGTGAGACAAACTAACAGCACAAAACATTACAGAATGCATCAAATCTCAACAATGATGTCATATCCTGGAGGATGATGTCATTATGGATTTAGCTTTTATTTGTTAAAGTGATTAACAGAATGGAGAGTGGTATGGTAACTCTTTGCATTATTGTCCCCTTTGTTAAGGGTTTAGAAATGGGCTTGTTTAAAAATGTATAAGTAATTTATAAATGCATTATAAATTATTTATATGCAGTTATAGCAACATAAATAAAAAGGGCAACTTTCATTCAACACTTGCTAAATAGCCAGCATTTATACATTTATTCATACTTATTTTAATCAAAAACATAAAATGCCCAAATTCATGATTTATGTCACAATGCAGCAAAAAATAGATTATTATAGTGAGATTAAATGGAGGGATTATGCCATTTTGCTACAGTCCACTTACTAATGTTGAATAAGTGTTATTAAGGATTTATAATATGTGAGATTAAATGGAGGCATTATGGCATTTTTCTACAGTTCATTTACGAATGTTGAATAAGTGTTATTAAGGATTTATAACATGTGAGGTAACATGTCTCACTATTTGGCAAGTATTATATGAAAGTCACCCTTTTTGTGCATGTTGTTATAACTGCATATAAATCATTTATAATGGTTTTGCAAATGAATTCTTAGTCATTAATGAACCGCTTATAAACCCTTAATAAAGGGAACATATATGTAAAGAGTTACAAGTGATATTTTGGTATTTAGGATATAGAAAAATCCCTATGACTTACTAATTAAAACATTATTCAAATAAAAATACAAATAAAAAAATGTAAGCAATCTGATGAGAAAGGGAAAAAAATATATAGAAAAATCTGGAATGTATATATATTTTTTATTAAATTGGCAGTTTTTCATGTTTGAAGTTGAGTGGCGTGAAAATTTTGAAATTATTGAAAATTTACCCGTTGACTGAACAACATGATAAAAGAAAACTAACTAATATGATTTCCATCTTTTAAAAGTGTAATTTTAATATTTGATCTAATAAATTAAGACATGTGATGGGGTCATGTCAATGTACTGTAAATACTTAGAATGGCCCTCTTCCTTCTGTAGACATAGTACATCTTAAACTGCAGTATTGAGGTGTTATTTAGGTCAAATCAAATATGCTAAAAATGTCTGCATTTTTGAAGACAAGAACCAGGTCTGGTTGACAATTTAGGCAGTAATCTGTTATTGCATAGCAATCATGTTTACACTACCTGTCTGAAGATTTCATTCTGAGCACTGAAACCCTATCTGGGAACCAAATAGGAAGCCAGATTTGGAATAAAACATCCCAACAGTCTCTCAAGGGAAACATGTTCACTCAGATCTTTAAATATAAACCCCATGCTTTGCGCTCGTTCACCTGATGGTTGTAGATGGTGACTGTGGTCTCTCTCTCCTGCTGTATATTATTAGCCTGAGGAACATTGAACGCGCTACTGTCACGGCGTGTCATCTGGATTTCACTGTGCCTGCTACTAAGTCACTAAATCTGGGGCATGTTGAGTATCTTTTTTTAACCAGTCTATTCAATTAAAACATATGCAACCATGGAAATATAGGGAAGTGACTTTTAGATGGCAGAGGCGAAAGCGCGTTAAACTACAATGTGTGCTACTACAGGAGCCGATGAGATCATGGTGAAGGGTATAATCAAATTCTGTCCACTATATGGCTGTTTGGAATGGAAGATTGCTTACTGCAGTATATTCTGCATACTGGCTAGTATTTTTAATATGAACAAATTAAATCAAAATGGACCCTATTTACTCTCTTAAAATATTTAGACAGTCCCGGTTCTACGGGGGTGCTTGAGGATGCTAAGCACCCTCAAACGAAACTTAGAGCACCCTCAATTGCAGACCAGGGCAAACTACTGCCCGCAGGTAAATTTATCCTGAACATTTTTTATTAGATCTTTCATTTATCTGGCTTTTGGACCTATCGTGCATCCACAAGCTTTTAATATGTTCAAGGTTGCCAGATAATATATGCAACACCCCAATCAGAGATTTATAGTTGCACAAATTGGAAATATTCCTCCTTATGTCATACCTAATTTATGCAATCTGGCAACCATACATGCGAGTTCATGCACTTTCTCTCCACAAAAAACAAACAAACAACAACTTAGCGCTCAATAGTGCATGGACGGGACTCGCGAGTAAAACGAAGTGAGAGAGGAATATATTTATTCTTTGTGTTATTTGTAAAATGCTGAAGTCCCCTCATACCTGTATGTGAATGTTACTCTGCCAGTAATCATTTATCTGTGTCATGCAGCCTGTTTTATTCAGTTGTGTGCTGAATGGGGTGCCAAACATTGACAAGACCCACATCATGACCCATGAGCATGTAAACAGGTTGATAATGTTCTGAGAATAAAACAAGTAAACGGGTCCAACATTAAAATAAGCTTTTAGAATCTCTTTCCCAAATATTTTATTTTACTTTCAAACCAGACTCCTGATATAGAGTGTTAAATTGAATACTAAATTACCATTGCATTGAAGTATGGTAAAATAATCAATTAATAATTTTATTCAGACTTTATTCAGTTTTACTAACACATGATAGAAAGTATAGCAGCAAAACTTCAAGCAATCACAGAATGGTTCCATTAGTATACACTTAAGAAAATTGTGCATCATTCACTGAGTGCATGTGGGCTTAAAAGATCAAACTATGCAGAACTGTTTATCTTCTCTCTTCCATGTCCTACTTAACGGCTGATGTGGCCCCAGTACCAAAATAATTGCACACCCCTGCTCAATTGAATATGTAAGACTAATACTGTAAATTGGCAAGCAATTTTTCTTGAATACCAGCAAACACACAAAAATCCTTGCATTTTGTGAATGCACAAAATGCTGCATCAAAACTTACAAATGTCCATGATTTTGCAAATCAGTATGTCCTAATCTGCAGGCGCAGAATTTTGCTGTCATTTTCAACAACAGATCATGGGAAAAAAAAAATAAACCCTGAAGCAATAAACTTTTCTTTATGTTGTTTAAGTAGCATTTAAACATGATTTAATCTATTTAAAAATGTGTCATCCATGCAATTATCTAATCAGCCAATCGTGTGGCAGCAGTGCAGTGCATAAAATCACGCAGACACGGGTCAGGAGCTTCAGTTAATGTTCACATCAACCATCAGAACGGGGGAAAAAATGTGATCTCAGTGATTTGGACCGTGGCATGACTGTTGGTGCCAGATGGGCTGGTTTGAGTATTTCTGTAACTTCTGATCTCCTGGGATTTTCACACACAACAGTCTCTAGAATTTACTCCAAATGGTGCCAAAAACAAAAAATATCCAGTGAGTGGCAGTTCTGCGGATGGAAATGCCTTGTTGATAAGAGAGGTCAACAGAGAATAGCCAGACTGGTTCCAGCTGACAAAGTCTACGGTAACTCAGATAACCACTCTGTACAATTGTAGTGAGAAGAATATCATCTCAGAGTGCTATTCTGAGATGCGGGTTGGCGCTGTTTTGGTGGCACGAGGGGGACCTACTGTGAGACTCCTGACAATTCCCTGGCTGGCCACTAGGGGGAGCAATGAACTTTTGAACTCTCTCCACTCTTTTTGATTAATGATCTAGTTCACCTGTGCCTAGTTTGGCATTTATATTTAAATCCAGTCTTTTCAGTTGTTATTTGCTCAGTCTTCTCTTGAAGTAAGTCAGCCTCTGTTCTTTCCCTGTGATATATGCCTGTATGTTCTATACTTTTTGAGATTTTTTGACTTCTGGAACTTTGGAATTTTTCCATTATTTTGATACCTCTCCATGTGGATTATTTACCTCTGTTGAAGTTTTGGAATTGCCTTTTTCCCTAAGACTGAATTGTGCCTTTGTATCTCCTGATGGATTACCTTTTGTGTTCAGTAAACAGCCCTTTGAACTACACACCATCTCCAGCCTTGTTTCTGCATTTGGGTCCAAGAACAAAAGTGTCTCCAGTAGCTCAAGGGATAAGACTGCAATCCTTTCATGCTAGAGAGCCCTGACTCGGGCACCCATTATAACACCTACAGAATATTAGGCAGGTGGTTTTAATATTGTGGCAGAATGGTGTATATTCATATACTACACATATGTATGTGTATATATATATATATATATATATATATATATATATATATATATATATATATATATATATATATATATATATGGCCATATCCACCTTTTTCCTGAACATGGAAGTGTTCCATGGTTTGCATGTTTTCAATTCCCGGTCTCCAGTGTTTTCACTCGCATCAGTGTTTATTCTTAGCAGGTAAAATATTACATTTATAGAAGTTGTCAAAAAACATGTGAATCTATAACGCTGATACTTCACAGAGTGGAGATGACTTTTCTTTTTTTTGACAGTGCCTCATCTGAGTTCATGACATGAAGTGATGGTCCAAGGTTAGTTACGTTGATATCATTAGCTACTTTGAGTTGTTATGACAGCCAACAACAGCACAAGTTGAGCGTGAAATTATTTTGTACTCCAAATAACATTTAAATGATTGTTGTTCTCATCTGAATTGCTCATTTCAGTTATTTTTACATTGTGTCTCGAGACCAGAAACAGAAAACAGGCAGTTGGAATCATCAGAACGGACTCAAGATGGCGCCAAGTATGGCTGCTGTGTTGCGACCTCCGACACAAATTTTTTTGTTTGTTTACAATTCTTATGTTTTTTGTCTTGGAAGTTGTCTGCCTTATTGTCTACGACAGACAAACACTTTTGGACATTGGTTCTGCAATTGCACACCGTAAACCAGACTTCAAATTCCTCAATGCCGACCCACTGTTTACAAACACGGCTGCGGAGCCCTTTGTCTGGGCAGCCCGGCTGCGGAAAAGCAAAAGGAAAAGGGGAAGGAGAGCCGGCGTTCTCATCAGAGTAAGACGTCATGCAAATTGACCCCCACTACCCAGTATTCTACTGGCAAATGTTCAGTCTCTGGACAACAAGCTCTGCGAGCTGAGAGCGTGGATCTCTTTCCAACGAGAGACGAGGGACTGCTGCATTATCTGCCTTACGGAAACTTGGATGTCTGCTGAGATTCCAGATTCAGCCATTGAACCTGCGGGGTTCTCCGTGCACCGAGCAGACAGAGAGAAAGACCTCTCAGGTATGTTTTATGATCAACAAATCCTGGTGTGATCAGAGGAACGAACATTCTATCAAGTCTTTCTGCTCTCCTGATCTGGAATTTCTCATGCTTCTGTGTCGACCATTCTATCTACCGAGGGAATTCACAGCGGTCATTATCACTGCTGTATACATTCCCCCACAAGCCGACACAGACTGGGCACTCAAGGAACTGTATGGGAGTATAAGTGAGCAGGAAACAGCACACCCTGAGGCCACGTTCATTGTGACCGGGGACTTTAACAAAGCCAATTTTAAATAAATCGCACCAAAATACCACCAACACATCAGTTTCAACACACGAGGGGACCGTGTTTAGGACTATTGCTACTCTCCCTTCTGGGATGGCTACAAATCCCTCCCCCACCCACCATTTGGCAAATCGGACCACCCTTCCATTCTGCTTCTGCCTGCTTACAGGCAGAAACTGAAAGCACCCACCCTCAGAATGATCCAGTGCTGGTCTGACCAATCAGATTCTACGCTACAAGACTGTTTTGATCACGCGGACTGGGAGATGTTCCGTTCCACCTCTGATGACGACATCGAGGTTTACACTGATAGCGTAACGTGTTTCATCAGAAAGTGCATAGAGGACGTTGTTCCGACCAAAAAAATATGGATCTACCCCAACCAGGATAAATAGCGATGTTCGTGCGGCACTTGATGCGCGGACCTCTGCTTTTAATTCCGGGAACATGGAGGAGCATAAACAAGCCAGTTATGCACTCCGCAAAACTATCAGAGCAGCCAAACGCCAGTACAGGGACAAGATTGAAGGACAGTTTAACACCACTAACTCTAGAAGCATGTGGCAGGGAATAAATATCATCACGGACTTTAAAGGGAATAAAAACTTTGCTGTGAACACCGCTGCCTCTCTCCTGGATGAGCTAAATACTTTTTATGCTCGTTTCGAGGGAAATAACACCACCCTCGCAGAGAGAGCTCTTGCAGCCGAAGCTACAGAGGCTAGTTCACTCTCCATCTCTGTAGCGGATGTAACCCAATCCTTCCGACAGGTGAAAATCTGTAAAGCCGCGGGTCCAGACGGCATTCCGGGCTGCGTCAGCAGAGCGTGCACAAACCAACTGGCTGGTGTTTTTACGGACATTTTCAACCTTTCCCTCTTGGTCCCCACATGCTTTAAAACATCCACCATTGTGTCTGTACCAAAGCAGTCCAAAATCACTTGCTTAAATGACTGGCGTCCTGTTGCTCTGACCCCCATCATCATCAAATGCTTTGAGAGACTAATCAGAGATTACATCTGCTCTGTGCTGCCTCCCTCACTGGACCCATTGCAGTTTGCTTACCACAACAACCACTCCACTGATGATACCATTGCATCTACACTACACACTGCTCTCTCCCACCTGGAAAAAAGGAACACTTATGTGAGAATGCTGTTTGTAGACTACAGCTCAGCATTCAACATCATAGTGCCCTCCAAGCTTGATGTGAAACTCCGGGCTCTGGGCTTAAACAACTCGCTGTGCAGCTGGATCCTGGACTTCCTGTCAAGCAGATGCCAGGTGGTTAGAATGGGCAGCAACATCTCCTCATCACTGACCCTCAACACTGGAGCCCCACAGGGCTGTGTTCTCAGCCCACTCCTGTATTCCCTGTACACACATGACTGTGTGGCAACACACAGCTCCAATGCCATCATTAAGTTTGCTGATGATACGACGGTGGTAGGTCTGATCACTGACAATAATGAAACGGCCTACAGAGAGGAGGTGCACACTCTGACATGCTGGTGTTAGGAGCACAACATCTCCCTCAAAGTCAGCAAGACAAAGTAGCTTGTGGTGGACTTCAGGAGAAAAGACAGGGAACACAGTCCCATCACCATCAATGGAGCACCAGTGGAGAGAGTCAGCAGCTTTAAGTTCCTCGGTGTCCACATCACTGAGGAACTCACATGGTCCATCCACACTGAGGCCATTGTGAAGAAGGCTCATCAGCGCCTCTTCTTCCTGAGACGGCTGAGGAAGTTTGGAATGAACTGCCACATCCTCACAAGGTTCTACACCAGCACTGTAGAGAGCATCCTGACTTGATGCATCACTGCCTGGTACGGCAATAGCACCACCCACAACCGCAAAGCCCTGCAAAGTGTGATGCAAACTGCCAGACACATCATCGGAGGAGCGCTTCCCTCACTCCAGGACATATATACCAGGCGGTGTGTGAAAAAAGCTCGGAGGATCATCAGAGACTCCAGCCACCCGAGTCATGGGCTGCTTTCACTGCTACCATCAGGCAGGCGGTATCACAGCATCAGGACCCACACCAGCCGACTTCATGACAGATTCTTCCCCCAAGCAATCAGACTTTTGAACTCTTGATCTTTCACGATCAAAATACATCAGCACTGCACTTTATTAATTTTATCATCTCACACTGGACTGTCATAAATTATATTCTCTCTTAACAACACACTGGCAACTGACTATCAACTGACAGCCTGAATGTCAATACAGTACAATACAACCTACTGTATATTTTATATATACTATATATACTATTTTTATTGTATAATGTGTATTCTATATTGTGAGTATTGTATACTGTACATTGTATATTATTATTTGTATATTGTGTTGTGTATGATTATGTGTATATTAGATATGCAAATTGTGATGTGTAAATCTGATGTTTATTGTAAATTGGTGTATGTCTCATCACTGTCATGACTGCTATGTTGCTCGGAACTGCACCCAAGACTTTCACCCACTATTGCACTTGTGTATATGGTTGTGTGACAATAAAAGTGATTTGATTTGATTTGATTTGATCATGGCGCCCAGTGGTTGCTCAGGAAAACTGTGGATATCAGAATTCTGTATGGAATACTAGTGATGCAATACACTCAGAGAGAATACATATAGTATTTTACCCCTTAACCAAATCTTACAATTAATATCGAGATGCCGTGACTCTCATTTCCAAATCAACGTGTATATATTCAGTAAGTACACATACATTAACTGCAAGGTCAGTTAATATTAATAACTACTGTGAATTAATTTAAGTAACTAATTTGAATCAGGTCATATAGAGGTCATATAACTAAAGAGTTCACTGTTGCATAGTATGTTTAAGAAACTTTAGCAATAGTTCCGTTCACTTACAGTAATCACAGTCAGGCTTTTCTCTTTTCACTTGACTGAGAAGCATTTGCAGCAGTTCTGATGTGCAGTCTCTGCAGTTTTTAATCACGTTACTGCTTAATTGAACAATTTCTTTAAAGATAAACGGCAGATAATTGCTTTACAATGTCACACTTCATTCCAGCCTATGTAAGAATAACATCCGACGTTCTGTAGCTCATCTGAGTGAGCAACAGTAACCGAGTGGAACTTAGTAAAGGGTCAATCTTCTATTTCAGTTTGTGCCGTATTCAGTTTGAGCTGTTAAAAAATCTCGGTTAAATATGCATACCCACATGAAAACCCAAACAAGAGGAAAAAAGAACAGAAATTGTACAATAAAGTCATTTTCAAAGCAAATCAATCTGTCTGCACCCATACCTTGAAGAGAAAGATAACTGCATATATCAAGCTCACATTTGCTGTATGGAAATATTGATTTGTGGCAAGTGGAGGATCAAAGCTTACTTTTCACTTTGACTTTTTCTTATGAATACATCTTCACTTTATTGAATTTCAATGGGATTTTGAAGTCAAAAAGCTTGTTCAATTAGTGTTTGACATGCAGTGCTTCATCTAAAATATCTCTCTGTGGGTACATCCGTAGTTCTCCTCTCATTCTCTGCTGAACGTGTAAGAGGACTAGTTTTGTGTATTTCATGGTTAAAGGAATAGTACAACCAGAAAAATGAAAACGCTGTAATCATTAACTCACCCTCACATTGTTCCAAAATAATACATTCTGCCTAACATCTACTTCAAAACAATATGACGGTGAATAAATGATGACAGAAAGGTGAACTATCCCTTTAACAATCTTAAATCTACACAGTAAAAATTAAATGTATTTTTAGAGAGAAAATATTGTTTAATTTAACAATCATTCCCCATTTTTCAGTAAAAGTGTGAAATTCATTTATTCACACCAAATTTACATTTTCTCTGTCACAACTGATTATATGTGTTACTGACAAAAACAGGCATTCTCCTTTAAATGAAGGTAAACATCATGTTTTTCACATGTGAAAATGTCATTTTAACCTGAGATGTCTTTAAAAATATGTCCGTAAAACAAGATTTCTTCCAGTGTAAAAAGAAATCTAGTTTTACAGAGAAAATACAGTATAATTTAACATTAATTTCAATTTTTTTCCCATAAAAATAAATGTATTCACACCTAATTTATATTTTCAGCAATATTGCTCATTGAAAAAAAAAACAATATACTAATAAAGTTATGTTTTGCACTTTATTTGACGCTACATTTGCAACACAAGATATTACGTTTATGCTGTACTTTTCTGCATTTAGTAATGAAGAAACTCAACATATAATTTTGAGTGTCAAAATTAATCTGGAGCTTAGTAAACTCCAAAGTAAAATAATAATAATTTTTACTGCTCATTCAGTTTACTTAATTAAAAAGAAAGCAAACAAAATTGAACTTAGTGAAAAACACTTACTGTAGAAATGTTCTATGTAAGTTTACTTAATCCATTTATGTTGGGATTTCTATAACTGTAAAAAAAAACGTAGTTTAACAGAAAAGAATTAAGGTTAAGTACCTTAACATATACAGGAAAAAAATTATAATACATTTAATAAGACAATACATGTAATTTTACAGTAAAATATTGTTATTAGATGTAAAAGTATCATATAATTAAGAGATTATAAATAATAGATAACATGTACTTTTACGGTAAACTATTTTGAAAATCACGGTGAAAAACAATAATTGGGCATTCCCAGAAGTCCCTGCGAGAGCCATCACATTTCATTATATTTTATGGAAATAGATATGTTTTTTCTTATTTTTTATATCAGTTATGTACAATGGGGTGTTCTATGCTATATTTTATGCAGTTTAGCTAATGTTTATTACATAATTTTAGTGTCACATGTGTTACCGGGATGGTGTTTTGTGTTTGTGTGAGTAACACACATGGTCTATACATGTGTATTAATTTAATTATTGTTCCTGGAAAGATCACTCTTGATGATTTTTGTCATTATGTGGACTTTTGTAGTTACAGTGTTTAACCATATAGACTAAAAATAAATAAATACATTTAAAAAAGCAGATAAAGTGAAAAATAGATATTTGTAGTTCCAGAAGGCTCATTTATGAAGTTTTTAATATTTAGTAATATAAACGGTAATGAACTGTAAATTTATGGTATTTTACAGTGTTTTTTTTTTTCCCAGCATGCTTTGTATGAGACTTGATGGGGAGAGTAAATGTTAAAATTAAGAGCAATTTTATGTGTAAAGGGGGAGATTTGTAATTATTTAATGTTCTGTTGAGATTTAGAAGAGTTTCTGTAATGTTGGAGTTTTGGGGGTTACCACTGTGGTGAAGAGTTTAGCTTGATCTTAAAAGCTCCTGAAATGAAAAGATTCTAAGTCTTAAAATAACAAGTCTAAATGAGTTTAAAATGTACAGTGGAGTAAACCTACTTTAACTCTTAGGGTTTAAACACTGAAATGAGTTTGTTGGCAAGGCACAGTAATTGCAGTGAAAATATGTTGTTGTTTTTTAATGAATAGTCAGACAATGTTTCTATTTACAGTCAAAACATGTTTTTAATTAATGGTCTACAAATGTTTATTTTTCTATCTGAACAGTCAAAACAAATAATTTCATTTTATAGTTGAAACATGTTCTTTTAAATAAAATTTTAAACATGATATTTGAAATGACTATTTAAACATGTTATTTTAGTTTATGGTTGAAACACCTATTTCATTTGACAGTCTAAACATGTTAATTCACTTCACGGTCTAAACCTGTTATTTTAGTTTACGGTAAACATTTGGCACCCTGTGCTGCCATGCATTTACCACTATTTTACATTGTTGTTTTTTTTACAGTGTATCTTTATTAAATATCTAAATACATTTACCGTAATACAGTCTATAAATGTGACATTAAAATAAACTTTTAAAATCAGTAGAAATATATGTTTGAACATACTAATTGCTGTCCTGTTTTGCACTGGAATGATATTAGATGTGAAAAGTTTCATTGCTGTGACTGATTAATGCATGAAAATAATTAAAACTTAGAAAACCACAGAGATTTGTTCATTGACTAACTGTAAGTCCTAATGTAATTGAACCTTATTATAACATCTTAGAGCTTAGATTTTCTATTAAAATGTCTTGGATCATTAGCATTTCCATCACAATAAAATAAAATATACAGGAGGATGTTAGTTTAGTCAAGAAAGAGTCTTAGACCATTTCAGGCCAGTATTCAGGCTTCAACTTACATGATGGTGCAGAAAATCCTGAGAGATTACAAAAACTGGAGGTGGAAATTCTCCTGATTCAACCACTGCTGAAGACAGAAAAAAAGACTAAAGTTGTTTAAGTTGCTCTGTTGTGCCATTTTGTTCAAATCAAAACTAGGCCATACATTTGGGCAACAAGTGAATAATTTAAGAATATAACAAAAATATATTTTAAAAAGCAATCTAAAAAACAGGCAACTTCCACAATAAAAAGTTTTAACCTTCAATAATGCACATTTGATGGATGGATTTAAAAATGAAAAAAAAAAAATTCATTTTAAATTTAGAGTCTCCATATGTATGATATATAGTATATTCATTACACAGCTTTCTGGAATACTTAATTCTGATTGGTCAATGGCGCCATCTAATGGTCTGATATTTCTCAGTAACAACCGCACATCCACATATCAGACTGCTCATTTGGGTATCGTTCCTTCATCTCAGATCACTGTGTGATCTCTAAGTAATCGAAAAAAATGTAAAAAGTTGATAAAAAGATGCATTATGAGCAGTCAGATGTCATTAATTACAAAATAACCATTTTGTATAAACATTATCCCTTGCATTATCACAACATTATAAACTATGATTTGAAACAAAAAAGTATTTGAAAATTGGACAAAAAGACAAAGGTACAAGACTATGAACTTGTGATGTGGTAATGAACTAGAGGTGGACCGATATATATCTGTTTTACAGATTAATCGGAGCCGATAGTTGCATTTTGGAACTATCACTTAACGGAGAAAAAAATCTATGCCAATAGTTCCCAATATATATATATATATATATATATATATATATATATATATATATATATATATATATATATATATATATATATATATTTATTCCTCTGTGTTCCTCTGTGGCAGCACTGGAGGATTCTACAGTTAGAACAGCTTGGTTCTACAGTTTAAAAGCGGCCTCTAGAGGTGAAAGAAAAACAATCACTGACACCTCGTGGGAATTTTCTGTATCTAATTTTCATGCTGCTTGGGTTGATGCATATGAGACCACTACAGCACTGGCTCCAGACCCGAGTCCCGAGGTACGCATGGCTCGCACGCCCGCCTGCTGCCGCCTTTTCAGCCCTTGGACAGACCTTGCGTTCCTGCGGGCTGGAGTCCCCATACAGCAAGTGTCCAGGTGCGTTGTGGTTACGACGGACACCTCCAAGACAGGTTGGGGCGCCATGTGCAAAAGGCACGCAGCAGCTGGCTCCTGGACAGGACCTCGCCTGCGTTGGCACATCAACTGCCTCGAGTTGCTGGCAGTACAGCTCGCCCTGCAGAGGCTATTGCGTTGATCCAGGGCAAGCACGTGTTGGTCTGGATGGACAACATGACGACAGAGGCTTATATAAACCGCCAAGGCGGTTTATGCTTTCGTCGCATGTCACAACTCGCCCATCACCTCCACCTCTGGAGTCAGCGGCGACTTTCACGGCAGGTGACGCTCAGGGGAGAGTGGAGACTCCACCCCCAGGTGGTCCAGCTGATTTGGAGTTAATTCAGCAAGGCACAGGTAGACCTGTTCGCCTCCCGGGAATCCTCCCACTGCCCGCTCTGGTATGCCCTGATGGGTGCTCCCCTCGGTACAGGCGTGCTAGCACACAGCTGGCTCCAGGGGCTGCGCAAATATGTGTTCCCCCAGTGAGCCTACTTGCACAGGTTCTGTTGTAGGTCAGGGAGGACGAGGAGCAGGTCATTCTCATGGCTCCATATTGGTCCACCCAGACCTGGTTCTTGGACCTCACGCCCCTCGTGACAGCACCTCCCTGGCAAATTCCCCTGAGGAAGGACCTTCTTTCTCAGGGACAGGGCACCCTCTGGTACCCATGCCCAGACCTCTGGAATCGCCATGTCTGGTCCCTGGATGGGATGCGGAAGACCTAACTGGTCTACCGCCTGCAGTGGTTAACACGATCACTCAGGCCAGAGCTCCTTCTACAAGGCAGCTGTATTCCCTGAAGTGGCGTATCTTCGCTAAGTGGTGTTCTTCCCATAGCGAAGACCACCAGAGGTGCGCAGTCAGGTCAGTGCTTTCCTTCCTGCAAGAGAAGTTGGATGGGCGGCTGTCACCCTCCACTCTCAAGGTCTATGTAGCTGCTATAGCAGCACACCAAGATGCTGTTGAAGGTAAGTCTCTCGGTAAGCACAACCTGATCATCAGGTTCCTAAGAGGTGCCAGGAGGTTGAACCCTCCTAGGCTGCACCTCTTTCCCTCATGGGACCTCTCCATGGTCCTTTTAGGCCTACAGAGAGCCCCGTTCGAGCCCCTAGAGTCAGTCGAGTTAAAGGCCGCCTCAATGAAGGCCGCCCTCCTGACCGTGCTCACTTCCATCAAGAGGGTCGGGGACCTGCAAGCGTTCTCTGTCAGCAAAGAGTGCCTAGAGTTCAGTCCAGAAGACTCTCACGTGATCCTGAGACCCCGACCGGGCTATGTGCCCAAGGTTCCCATGACCCTTTTAGGGATCAGGTGGCGAGCCTGCAAGCGCTGCCCCTGGAGGAGGCAGACCCAGCCTTATCATTGCTGTGTCCGGTGCGTGCTTTGCCCATCTACTTGGATCACACGCAGAACTTTAGATGCTCTGAGCAGCTCTTTGTCTGCTTCGGCAGACAGCGGAAAGGGAACGCTGTCTCCAAACAGAGGCTTGCCCACTGGATCGTCGACGCCATTGCTTTGGTCTACCAGACCCAGTCCATGCCCGCCCCCTTGCAGGTTCGAGCACACTCCACAAGGAGTGTGGCATCCTCATGGGCACTGGCCAATGGCACCCCTCTAGCTGACATCTGTAGAGCAGCGGTCTGGGCAACACCAATACCTTCACGAGATTTTACAATCTCCGGGTTGAGCCTGTTTCGTCCCGTGTTCTTTCAGGTACGAACAGGTAAGATTCATTACGCGGGGCAGCTGGCCGGGTGTACCGCTTGTGTATAGCGCCTTTCCCCTCCACGAGGTGAAGCCGTGCGCTCTTCTCTCCCATGCATTTTCACGACTCGTGAAACCTGGATGTCCTTCCTCCTAGCCCTCTGGCTCACGAATTCAGTGGAGGAATTCGTAGTCAGACCCAGTACATGTGCTAACATGCCCTGTACTGGGGTAAGTGCTCCACAGGTCTCGGTTACCCCGGTAACCTCCTGTGATGTATCTTCCGTGGTACGGTCTCCCTTTTTCGGTAGACCCGCGTCTCCCTTGGCAGAGCCCTCTCTGCCCCGGTCACTGCGTTTGTAGAGCTCCTCCCCTACAAAGGGCAGGACCTACCGCTGCGCCTCTTCCATGTGCGGCCTTAGGCCCATATGATGTATTCGCCACTTTTTTACCCTCCCCTTCAGGGCAGGGTGTGGCCTCCATGGGGTCTTTTCCCCCTGAAAGAATAGGAACGGAAAAGAACGCCTTCCCCAGCGCATATTATGAGCATTTAAAGGCCCCAGCCAAATCTAATTTTCTGTGGAGAGGAAAACTTAGAGAGAAACAGCCGCGGCCTGCTCCCATACTAGATACGTCACTTTCCCCCCCTCTCAGGGTTGTTGGGAATTACATGACGTTTTGAGGCATCTGGGGAGGCTATGTGCAGTCCGAGTGCATCTGTTCCTAAGCTCACAGTAGCTTGCCTACACCTACATCAGCTGTTCACGATACACAGTTCAGCCATTGTGGCATTTCGTATAGGGAACCCTAGTGTCACTACATCGACACAATGTCGAGTGAGTGACAGAAGGGGAACGTCTCGGTTACTGTTGTAACCTCCGTTTCCTGATGGAGGGAACGAGACATTGTGTCCCTCTTGCCACAGGCTGAACTACACCACTGTAATGGCCGGGACCTTGTCTCAGCTTCTCAGTGCAAAAACCTGAATGAATCCGCATTCCAGCCTCCCTTTTATACCCGTATATCGGGGGGAGTGGCATGCAAATTCTACTCGCCAATTCTCATTGACCTTTTCTCAAAGATCTAAAGGTGTCTCGGGCTCTTAAGATTGACCTCTAGTGTCACTACATTGACACAACATCTCGTTCCCTCCGTCAGGGAACAGAGGTTACGACAGTAACCAAGACGTTTTTAAGAATTTTTTTTTTAAAAAAAGAGAGAAAATGTATTTTCCCCTTTTTCTCTATTATACAGTAACACAGTGTTCATTTTTAACACAGGTAGATATGCCAGCACTCAATTTACATAAATACATTTGATTGAATAAGACGTAATCAAATGCTCACTTAAATGGGATGAGCAGTGTAACTGAACTTTGGCCACGCTCCGGTCCGGAAAATTGATGAAGGCTGAATACTGTTGCACGCGCCATTGAGCTTTGTCAAACTCACCACTGATTGCTGAGGCTAGCAACTATAAACGGTTAAAAAAAATCAGTCTGAGGGCCAAATAACAATGTAAAGAGGAAAAGAAAAGAAAAAATTGATTTTGCGGCTATACTTGGCCCCACTGGATATGCAAGCATAGGCACGTGCCTAATGCCTATCCATAAATCCGGTGTCATGATAAATTGAGTCCGCCCGGTAAATTGAATCCCCATGGGGGTAACCGTTTGTAAAGCCTGAGCAAAAACCTATCATGTTATCGTGATAGCATGTCATTGAAGTCTAGGCTAACTGAAAAACACAAACAATGACACATCTTTAATTTCACAATCTGTACTTCAGTTATATACTATTAAGTTTAACCTATGGTTTAAAAGTCATTAAATGTCGTATTTACAAGTTATATCAACATATATCATAAAACAATTTTAAAGGATTTTTACTCAGGCAGTTAATATAGTACCCATTAATAAGTCTCTCAGCCAACAGAATTGCTGTGATGTCAGATGGAGACCCGATTTTCAGGGGGGACTCAATTTCTCATGACACCGACCTTTGGTGCAACAGCATCAGCGGTCGAAGCCAGAGGCCTACAGTTAGTTCAATCAGTACATGAAAATTCTGTTGAAATTTCTCACCCTCATGTTGTTTTTCTAACCTGTATGACATTCTTTCATGTATGTATATATCCAGGGATGGATTACCAACCGGGACAATGGGTCCAGTGCCCAGGGGCCCTTGACTACCAGGGGCCCTCGACTGCCCGGGGGGCCCTGGGCTTTAAGGTTGCACGGTCCAGTTTGGCGATCCCCCCGCTCGAAAACCCATCAACAATGAAAGCAACCACACAACCCTCCACCACCCCCCCCCCAACCCCATGTTGTATATACTGTATTTTTTACATTTTTTATAACTTACTTTAATTGAATGAAAACTAAAAATAAATCAAACCCTCATTAATGTCATATATAAATAAATATAAAACTAAAATTATGAAATTATGCCTTATGAAATCCATTGTATTTTTTTCTCAATTCTGTTTATTTGTTTTTACTAAATTCCATGATTTCCAGTTTATTTTTTCAAATGGTTTATTTAAATTTTATTGTTAAAAAAGGAGTAGGGATGGGTGATATAAGCAAAAAATGATATTGTAATATTCTTAAAATTCTTGGTCAATAACGAAATTACATCCCCTAGGGGTCAGGATGCAACAAAAGTGATGGGAGATGTGCAACCTGCACAACCGTCAGATCAACAGGTCTGCGTTTAAATGTTTATAAGTTTGTGCTTATTATATTCAATTCTTAACATGATTTTTACTTCCGGAACCAGACTGATGTGCTTTATTGCCCCCTGCACTGTTATTATCTATGCTCCATTGTAATACTGTTACACTTTAACAGTATAACAATGACTTCTTGTATTACTGTATTTTTGTATCACTTTATACTGTATTACTAACTTCTATTAATGGTACTGTTTCCTAAAAGATGGCAGGTAGATTTGTGGCAGGCTGTTAATGAAGGAGTTATGAAGGACTTAATAAATCACTTGGCAGCTACATTTCCTTGTTCACTTTTCATTTATCACAGAGAATAAATCATAACATCTACATATGAAAACAATGTAGGCATGGCTTACAGGCAAAGGCATGGCTTTGTTGTTTAGAGAGAGTTGATGGCTTTTTCCTATCTGTTAACAGCAGTGGCTCCTCTGTCACACAAGCAGACCAAACACTGCTGTGTACATACTGCAAAACTGATTCATACCGGACCAGATTCCCCGATAAGACACGGTCTGGCAGTGAGCTCTTCATAGAATGGCATGATTCTTTCTCAAGCTGTACAAATGTTCATTGTCAGTACTCTTGTTCTCATTCAACAGAAAATAAACAGATGTTTGGCAAGAGTTTTAGTCACTGGCTTTCATTATGAAATCAGTCAGCTAATTTTGTCAGTTTATTCAACGAAACAGTTCTAATGGACCATTGTGTGCAATGTTAGGTCATGTTCTGCATTGGTTGAGTCTTTTAACATTGGACATCAAATTAGTTACACATTCTGTGTTTCATAGATCCTTCCATAACAAAATGTACCATGGAAACCATAGTTTCCACCAAAAAATAGATTTTCACATTTTCTGAAGAGAATGTAACTGGTGCTTTCCTGTGTAAAACTTGTCATGGGCATTGCTATGCAGTTGCTAGGTTGTCCTCGGTGGTTTCTGCTAGGATAATTTAATGACCTAGGTAAAATAGCCCATAAGTATCTATGATATTCTGGTTACTAGATAGGGTTTGAGTACCTCCTTCAATGTAAATCTTTGTGATATTTATGTTCCCTTCTGGCAGGTGAAAAGTCTGATTGCTTAAAAAGTTTATTTGCACACTTCTGCAGGTCACAGGTCTGTACTGATAGGGTTGTGGTCAATAGGGAAAAACATAGCTAAATGCTAACAATAAAATGCAACTAACTTCAACTTTTAAAAGTGAGAAAATGCTTCCAATATATTTTGTTGTGGACATTAAAAGCTGTTCGTCCAATCAAGCTCATTATTTTGGTGCTAATTAATTTGTTTACATGCTGGCCAAATTAGACAGATATGTTAACATGGACAAGTTGCCTGACATGCACTCATCCTCAAGAACCACGAACAAAACTGTGCAAGGTAAAAGATATTATAAACATTGTTTGTGCCAACCACAATGCAGTGAATTTTTAAAATTTTTGCATATCCAGCCTGATCTCATTATTCATTATTTATACATAACTTTTAAATGTATGTTTTTGTACATTTGGATAGAATGCAAACAATTGACATATTGACATCAGTTAAAACAAACATTATTAGGGCTGTCGATTTAACAATTAATTATTACTTAATGCAAGTCAGTGCATAAAAAACAAAAACAATTAACACAATTAATCATGTCTTCTGTGTTTATGAAGCGACGCAACCAAAGATAGATGCTCCAAATGTGTCCGTCTGACACATGTGTACATCTTTAGAAAAGCCCTTATCCACAATATTCCTGAGTCCCATGATGCTTTGCGGGCGATGTGGGCGGAATGTCCGGTTAAGTGTAAACAATCGTTATGTTATGTACTAATGCAGTATTAAAAATGACAGAAACTTGAGAACAAATGATCACAGAATTATAGCGAGTCGATATTGTTCTTACCCACCTATCTGTTAATGATTATGGGTTTCAGGATGATGGCCAAATATCACAAACAGAAGCATTTTAGTTATTTTGTTGAGTCTTTATCCATCGATGGAAGAACCTGAGCAGATTAACCTGAAAAGCTATGTTAGTTGGACATGTTTTGAGAACTGTAGATAATTATGTTTATTTTAAAGCATATATTGAGTCTAGTCAGAACCTGAAGAGTTTGTTGTACCGAGATTATGTATTTACTGCAGATACAGGGGAGGTTCAGACAGCAGGATGTTCATGTATTACAGGACTCAGGCGATGAGACCGTCATGCTGACATTTTTTATTTTGCGGAAGATGAATGTGTAGTAAACTCAATCTAGCTTTATAATTGTTAGTTTACATACATAATCTCCTTATCAAAATGCTATAACCTACATGAAATGTTTTAGTGTTGACTGAGCAACTGATCCTGTTGATAGATTTAGTTTATTGTTCTTGTGCAGGAAATAATGATGTACAGTATAAGCAGCCACACAATAAACCGTACCGTACAAAACGTCCTGGTTACTTTCATAACCTCCGTTACCTGATGGAGGGAACGAGACGTTGTGTCGATGTAGTAACACTAGGGGTTGCCCTTGGGAGCCCCAAACACCTCTGATCTTTGAGAAAAGGCCAATGGGAATTGGCGAGTGGAATTTGCATGCCACTCCCCCGGACATACGGGTATAAAAGGAGCTGGTTTGCAACCACTCATTCAGGTTTTGTGCTGAGGACCCGAGACATGGTATCGGCCATTTCAGCAGGTAGTTCAGTGTTGTGGCAAGACAGACACAACGTCTCGTTCCCTCCATCAGGGAACGGAGGTTACGAAAGTAACCAGGACTTTCACTATCTGTCACTCATGTAGTGACACTAGGGGTCCCTATACAAAACGCCACAATAAGCTGAACTGTTTTACATGGACTGGCGGTGCGAGACGGGCAGAACGCTGTGTGCCTCATAGCCAGCGCACCAGGCCGTCATATAACCTCCACAACGTTACTATGAGCATTGAATGGTCCCCTGCAACTCGGGGACAAGTCGACTGCCCAAAAAAAATGGGGACAGGCTAGCCCAGCCGTGGCCACTCTCCTCTTTTTTCTCCCCAAAAAAGAGTGGAAATCGTTTACCGACTGGGGCCATAAGTGTCCGCGTCGGGGGGGTGTCACTCCCAAGGGGAAGACACCGTGGAGACCACACCCCGCCCAGAGGGAGTCTCTGAAACAGTTTCGTGAACCAATCTTGATGTCAGACGCTCGCTAAAGTGCATTTTTGCGTCAGCATCTTGAACGGGAGTCTGTGCAAGGCCCGGTTCAGAACTCATAGGTCCAAGATTGGCTGCAACCCACCACCTTTATTGGGTACGATGAAATAGGGGCTGTAAAACCCCTTCCTCATCTCGGCTGAAGGGACAGGCTCTATCGCTTCCTTCCGTAGAAGGGATGCAATCTCAGCGTGTAAGGCAGCGGCGTTTTCGCCCTTCACCGAGGTGAAGAGGACGCCACTGAACCTGGGTGGGTGCCTGGCGAATTGAATCACATAGCCGAGTCGGATGGTCCGGGTCAGTCATTGTGACGGGTTGGAAAGCGCAAGCCACGTGTCCAAACTCTGGGCGAGGGGGACCAAGGGGACAATCGTGTCGGACGTACCGGCGGGTGGGGCCTCGTGGCAGGGTGGAGCCTGAGGTGCCACGTCGAGGGGGCTCGAGCCCCGAACCCATGCTGAGTCTTGGGACATTGAAGCATTTCCCTGGCTTCGGATACCCACCATAGGGCTGGTCAGGGAGGGGGGAAGAGGAAAATTGTCCCCGCAGTCCATCAGAACCGGCCTGGCGTGGGTGTGGGCGTGTTTGTGCCACAGCTGCGTGCGCAGGGGTGGGGGGGCCGCCCCTGGAGTGCCATATCTGCCATAAAGGAACGGTGGCCAGTGGTTGTTATAACGACGGCCGTGAGCACCAAATATGTGACCCAGGAAATGAGGAAACCGCTCCTTTTCTGAACATGTAGGTGCCGCAGCCCTTCGGGCATGCAGAGAATCAAAGAAAAGGCAAAGGATTCTCCTCACAGCCCTCCACCGGGGGATGGAGTGGTCTGCTTAACATCTTTAGGCCTGTAGCAGGTCTCCACGTGCCTGGGTCGCCCGTCTCAGGGGCACTTCAAAGCCTTCCTCAGGTTCTTGGCAGCCGGCCGTGAGACGGGTGGCGTCTGCTTCCTGCGGATGGCTCCACGCCGGGGCCAGGCCGCAGGGGCGGGCTGCGGCGGATCAGGTGTTGTTGCGGCAGGAGGATGCCCTTGGCGATGAGCAGATGGGGTGCAAGTTCTTGAACCGCGCCAAGGCAGGACGTGCTGAATAGCCTCCGTCTGCTATTTCACCTCCGAGAACTGCTGGGCGAAGTCCTTGACGGTGTCGCCGAACAGGCTGACCTGGGAGACGGGGGCGTCAAGGAACCATACCTTGTCAGCTTCCCACATCTCGACCAAGTTGAGCCATATGTGGCGCTCCTGGACCACCAGGGTGCCCAAGAGTGAAATGTGCCCACCGCGACCTGGTGAGCTCCTCATGCACCTCCAGAAAGAAAGGGACCGAGGCGGGGTGCAGCTGTGAGCGGCACTCCGGGCCCAGGAACCAATCGTCAGGCTGAGAGGGTTCAGGGGGGTGGAGGGTCCCTCTCCAGCCCGACGCACGCAGCTGCCCGGGCAAGCATGGCTGCAACTGGGTGACCACACCCGAAGGTGGGAGCCCAGTCAAGTCCTCAGCGTCAGACTTAACAGCCAGCTCTCCGATGCTGCAATCAAGAGCTCATCCACTTTGTGAGCACCGAAACGAGATCATGAACTCACCCTGAGACGAGCCGGCGGTCTCATCCCAGCGGGGCAAACGAGCATACTGGGGAATGGGAGGTCCGTTACCCGGTGGAGTGGCTCCCATTGGGGTCCCCAAATCGCCCCCAGTGCTAACCGACGCGGCCTCAAACCCGTAGGTAGAAGGACCGAGGTGGGGAGCCACTAGGGTGGCTTTTCCCTCTAACGAAGGAAAAACAGTGACCGCAATGTTGCAATGGTCACGCTCTCGCAGTGAGAACATGACCCGTCCACGAACACTGTCTCTGCGTGGGCAGACATGCACATTCTGCAAACACACTCAAAAGAAAGTGAACTGCAGGCAGGAAAAATGCAGGAAAGAAGAAAATCAGAATACAGTTAATTTCAAACGTGATAAAACATCTCACTACTGTACACATCTCATCTAATAATTATGGTCTTCCATTGTAGAATTTATTCATTTAGCATCACAGCATGAAAACAGTTGAAAACATCGTCACTACTCACAGACAGTTCAGGAAAAACACAGTTCCTTTTTATACTCAGTAATAATGCCATTTCAAAACATGTGAAGCATTCACAAAAAAAAAAAAAAAAAAATGTTAAAAAGAAATGAACAAACTCTCAAAACTTCTAATGAGTTTTCAGCACGTCCATACACCTGTTAGCACAATAATGCTTTTATTTATGTAATTGATTGTGCTCTGTTTCTGGACGTCTATTGCAGCTGGACCGTAACAGTGGATAATAAACACCGATCTGCCACAACATTAAAACCACCTGCCTAATATTGTGTAGGCCCCCCTCATGCCGCCAAAACCGCGCCAACATGGCATTTCTGTCCACAGAACTGCTGCTCACTGGATGTTTTTTGTTTATGGCACCATTCAGAGTAAATTCTAAAGACTACTCTGTGTGAAAATCCCAGGAGATCAGCAGTTACAGAAATACTCAAACAATACCCACATATTGTATTGCCTTATCAATGCTTTACTCGTCTGCCAATATAATGTAATACATTTTTAATATCTGAATTATTATATTTATAATATATATTATATTTAGAATTATTTAAATATAATTATTTAATAATTATATATTTAATTATTTGAGGGACTTTCTTAACAAATATTTATATTTGCGATCAATTCCATTATTTCATTGGCATATTATTTAATTAATCTGATTAAAAAGTTGTATCAATTGACAGACCCAATTTTTAAATAGCTACAGTTTTAGAAACGTAAAAATGTATTTATATATTATATTCTAAATATATTTGCACAGTTAAATTTTTACTCTTTTATAGAACTTTTACATCCTTTAACCCTAACCTTAAACATAAAAGCTTTCAGCAATATCAATTTATTTTATTCACTTTAAGTTTCATCTTGGTGAAAGTCATATAATCCTTTGAAACAAGTTGAATACAACACCAGAAATAATACTGAACAGAATGAAAACATTATAATGTACAATTGACTGAAAACAAAACAGTAGCTGTCAGTATTTGATGAATACAGTAAAAAGCTGCATTTGAGCTTTGCATTAAGTGTGCAGTATATTTGCAGTAAATTGCTGGTGAAATTGCTGCCAGTGTTTTACTGTAAATCTAAGTGGAATTTTTTTACAGTGTTGGGGTTAGGTTTTGGGTTAGTACCTAGTAATTACTGCAGTTGTTGTAATGATATAGTATGTAAATGTAGAACAGTACTGTAAAATAAAGTGCTACAATTATTACATTTTTGATGCTCACAATAGGTCAGTATTATACGTGTCAGTGTCTTTGCAAACGTAAGTCAATGTATGTGTACTATAGCCACAGTTTATGTAATAATAAACAAAAATACTCATGAGATTGTGTTGGCCTATGCAGTTTATGGTAATTTACGATTTACTACATTTACGAACTATATCATTACAACAACTACAGTAATTACTAGGTACTAAACCCAACCCTAAATTTAACCCAGATTAAGTACATGTAGTTACCTTATATTATGCAGTAATTTCTTGGGTAAGTACACTGTAATATACTGCAAGTACACATTCTGTAAAATAAAGTTCAACCGTAATATCAATACATTTCAATGTTTGATTTAAAATGTTGGTACTATGTTAAAATATACAATGTAAAATCTTGATCCTGAAGCAAAACCAGTTGAAAACTAACAAAGAAAGTCCTATTTCTTATTTATACTATGACTGTAAAACCACTGTCACATAAGAACACCCCAAATCACATCTCCTACAGTCAAAATTTCAAGTTACTAACAACATTTCTGAGGTCAAAGAATGTGAGCTAAAAAAAATGGTGCAACAAAACACTGTCAGTCATTTTAAAGCAGCTTATATTTCATCCCAAAACATCCTGGGGCTGTCCCTAGGGGTGGCAGAGTGAGACCACCATGACTTTACAGCGCATTGTTCCTGGCTGTTCTTTTTTTAGCCCCACCCAAGAATAGAAAGACAGTGACGGTGATTGCTTCCCTGGGCATGTGCAATCATGCCCACCCTTGCTTCACGTGGGAGTGGACCACCCAGGGGACCAACTGATGGCCCTTGCTGTTTTACGGCAATGCCTGCTGCTCAACGGCAGCTCAGTACTCCTGCAGAGAGAGATCAAAGTGTACTACTTTCATAAGTGTGCTCGTTCTCTCAGTCAAGCTCTTTCACTGTAGGGCTGAGTCACAGATGTTTCTCTGAGAATCTTTGTTTCCTCTTATTTATGGCAAGTTAAAGCAACTATAGTCAAATTGAAATGGTAATGGTGCGTTGAGCAAGGGAGCACTGCTGTTAAATCAACTAAAAGTGCTGCCACAGTGTGGTTTACACAGAGAAAGAGACATTCATAAAAGTGAGCCCACAACAAAGAAAAAAAAAAAAAAACAATTCGTACCATACCACCACTAATGATCCATTCCTTTTCACTTATAGGCACAACATTTCTATTATCATCTCATTATTCCATATATTTTTTCTTTCAGTCCTGTGAATCAGTGTTGGTTGCTAAGGCAAGTATCACTGTTACTATTGCTCATTTGGAGTGTTAGGGATTTAAACAAACCCATAACGCTCAGTAGTGAACTTCGGTGCGTAACTTGCACCGTTTGTGCTATGCAGACACGAATGATACTAAACGGGGTGAAAAAAATCCCCAAAGACTTTCCATATCTAGAGACTAGAATATCACAAAGACTTTGGAATGGGATCTTTTGACTTGGACCAGTAAGAAACCACCTAGCAACCACTCAGAACACCCTAGCAACACCCTTAGCATAATGTCCAATAGGTAGATGTTTTACTCCAGAACTGAGACATGTAATGAACAACAATATCATTTATCAAAAATGTCGCTATGTAATTTTCATGAGATCCGGCTGTATTTAGTTGTCTTTTCAGGTGAAGGGGGCTTTTGGAAATTGTCTCTATTAAAAGAAGCATCCATAAGTGACTGCGTTTGAATTGCGTCTCTGAAATTAAGACCAGATGACAGCTGTATATGATAATTAATCTAGCACAGACAATCCCTGCTGCTGCTCAAACCTCTCCACTTGTTTAGCTAACAACTCTCGTCCGTATGATATAGTGGGTTAGGGAGCATGCAAGAAATGCTTTAGAACTCAAACAAGAGGCTGGTAAGATGCTCCCACCCTCTGAATGATTGACTAGCATGCTAAAACATTCTGAAAGACAATAAAACAGCTACACTAGCATGTATTAGCATTCAAAGCTAACTATCACAGTTTACAGTAAATAGCTTTTCTGAGTTTTTAACCCAAAGCCATCCTGCAAGTAAAATCTTACTTTCATTTCCATATAATTTAGAATAAAGTGTTGACTCGTATGACATTCTTTCCTATGCAGAACACGTATAGCTCTTTTCCATACAATGAAAGCAATGGCGTAGCCAAGTGTGGGCCAGGCCCACCCAAATTAGACCCAGGCCCACCCAGAATATTAGAGATCATTTTTTGACTTCAGATATATATTTATAAAATAGTTGTAAAAAATGCATAAATTCTGATTACTGAAAGTGTGAAAGAACTGTGTGTATTCTTCGCTTCTCTGTTATTCAGAAAATTTTGGTTAAAAAAATAAATAAAATTTGGGCTAAAACTTGGCCCATCCATTTTTATTGAGGCCCAACCAAAAGTAATTTCCTGGTTACGCCCTTGAATGAAAGTAATGGGTACGGGGGCTGTCGAGCTTCAAAAAAAGCAAAATAAATGTACCATAAAAGTAATTCTTATGACTTATGCACTATAATTCAAGTAATCTAAAGCCAGAATATCTTCAATCTCCAAAAGCTTTGTGCGAGGAAGAGACAAAAATTTTAATTTGCTGAAAACTCCTCCCCCATAACTTACATATATCCTTTGCACTTCCACATATTCAAACTTGCATGAAGATATGTTCAGTCACATGATGCGAGAGAACCAATGGTATTGGGCATTACTGAGGATGTCTAACCTGGACTGACATGTCTGCCATTTTTGAATATGTTCCAACTCAAATGAGATTTGAGAGCTGCAGTGAAAGTGAAAATTAAGCTATCAGTGAATAATGACTTTAATTTCAGTCTGCTCCTAACACAACGCTATTGTATGCCTTCAGAACATATGGAGTATAGCTCATGAATTGTGTGGAATGCTTTTATGGTATTTATATGGTGCTTTTTTATTTTCGGAATTTGACAGCCCCTGCAATTAGTTGTAATGTAATTAGTTATGGTAATCTAATTACTGTTTTAGTACAAAAAGTAGTGTAATGCATTACATTTTAAATTATTGTAATCAGATTATGGTTACCGACTTTCAATTAAGTGAATTACTTTTGAATACATTACTTGTGTTACACACATTTTGAAAAGAATACTATATATGTAGACTACTTTTTGTCACGAATCAGCAGAGAAGAATAGGACCCAAACGCAGAGTAGAAAAATAAGGGGATTTATTTAAACAAAAACAAAGGCAAAATCCAACATAAACTCCCACAATGGGGAAAAAACAAACATAAACTACCCCTTAGGGGAAACTGTCTGGGGCAGAGGAGAACGGGGCACAGGACCAACCGGACCAAGCTGAGATGAAACAGAACCGACAAATGGGACCGACATCGGGGAACAAACAAGAAGAACTGGCACTAGACTGCACACACGAGGAGGCTAAAATACGGAGAGAAATTAATAAACAAACAAGGAGGCTTATGACATAAGACACGCAGCGATACTGAAACAAAACAAAGCCACATGCTCTCACAAGACAACAAAACACCTGAATGGCATGAGCGCACATCTCCAAGACAATAATGCAATATACGCTCATGCCAACCGACAAACAAGACAAGAGAATGCGTAGCAACTGCAAACAAAGCGATGCCACGCATTCTCACACTAAACTAAACCTGAGCATACATCGTGAGGCAAACGAAACCATATGCTCACACAAAGACAGAGAACAAAACACAAGACAGACATGGGAAGATGATGCCATGGTCCTGTCACCTGTGTTTTTGTCTGACAGGACCATGACAACTTTTAAATAATTTAAATAAGTTAACATTTATGTCTATTTGTGTTCCTGTAATAGCTGAAGGCTTGCGAATCCCAGTGAGTAATTGTAATGGAAAAACAAGTGTGTCGAGTGTACAACTTAATACAATTAATATATTATTTTTCATTTGTTGAGTGGAAAAACAAAAACTTGTTTTTAGAAAAAAAGGGTTTTAGAAAGTCACTTAAAAGTAATTAGTAATCTGATAATTTTTTAGATGAAGTAATCAGTAAATTCAGTAATCTGTTCACAATCTCCGCCCCCCTTGGCTACGTTTGCTCGCTCTGACAAGCTCTACAGAACTCCCCATTGGAATGAATGGGAGATTACCGCGAATCGGATATTCTCATAAACGGAATGAATAATATTTTTCAGTGGTCTGGTATGAAGAGTTACATTGTAATGCATATTTATCTTAAGTTTTTTGAAAAAGAAATAATTACACAGTAATTTGATTAAAAACTGTGGAGACTGTGAATCAGAATCAAGGCAAATGATTATTACAGTCACTCGAAAAGAGAAAAACGTTTCATTTAGCAATTACACATCTAATAACATTAGCGTAAGTGAACAGAGCTGTTTCTCTCAGTTCACTTACACTAACACTCATAACACTCATTTTGCTGTGAACTCATTATTTACTATCATTTTTACTGGGGATGTGCACGAGTAGTCGAATACTAGAGTATTCGTTCTGCAATAATTATTCGAAAAGTAAAAATACTATTCGAATTTCGCAAAGTTTTGCTTTGCTAGCCGTATATACACAGTGTGATGCATGTTAAATCCTGAATACACAAACTAAAACTGGCAGTCATAACAGAATTCACTGGGTAGCGCTGTTGAGTGTGGACACAAGTTGATCACATTCGATGAGCAAACTGTTCTGTCAGTACGTTTAGATGGACTCCAAAAAGCGGGTTATTCCGAGAATGTGGCTTACTGCTAGAAAGCTGGGTTCCTGTTTAAATGTACTGTATAAGCGGTGTACTCTTTACTCCCGTATATGAGCAGCTCGTCAGAAAGCAGCGTCCCCGTAGCAATGTAATCCCCGCGACTCTTCTGTTAACAACAAACATGGCATCCGAGGAAGACTTTGCTAGCTGAGGTAAGGCACATTCCATCATTTAAACTGGTGTGTATAAATGAGTATAGTTTACTGAGCATGTGGATATGCTTGTTTTTCTCAACAAAAACATGACATGAGATTCAATATAAACATAACAATTATATGTTGAGTGTATATAATCGTCCTGTACATTAATTGAATCAGTCTACCTTATTAGCGGTTTCTTTTTCTTCGCTTTTCATGAGCTTAAATGCTTTTATTCTATACTTTTTTGTTTTCACGCATTGCTTGTTTAAATGTTTTTAACAAAAAAACACAGGACATAATATAAGCTTGTTTTGGATATAATTAGAAGGTTGTTTGTTTTAAATGGTTATGCAACCTTTATGACTAAAAAAACATTTTTTTCAATGTCCCTTTCTCATTAATTACCTTCATTTAAATAACAGAATATTCCAGTATGAATTTTTTTATGAGCTTAAATATTCGAATACCAAATTATTGATGAATGCCCATTACCAGTTTCTAATATGACTTGAACCAATACAATAAATGAATTAACATTCAGTTATTAGCTTTCATTTACCATGAAGCAAATGTAGGTGTCGTTGCAGGTGTTATGGTCATTTGGGAATGAGGGCTGACACAGTTTAATCCACAACATTCCCTTCTCTAGATTATTTAAAGATACTTTTTATAAAAAGAAAGATACACTGCGTGTATCCTCTCTGGGTAACACGTGTCACAATTACAAATGACTCGGCAACAACGTGTTTTACATGTTCACACTTCAAGTGGAATGTTACCCTATGGCCATGTGGTACACGGATGCATTTCGCTGTTGAACACCATCTCCATGTTTACATCGCCTTGTTTTTTGGTCGCGTGGGCCCCCTATTGGCCTAGCCCCCTGGGCACATGCCCATAAAACCCATTGGATCATCCGCCCCTGCATCTTGCTTAAATCGGCAAAAATGTTTTTTTTTTATTTTTTATTTCACTTTATGAACAAGTGTGAAAGCCCCCTAACTTTCATTGTATGGCAAAGAGTAGCGTGTACATTCTTGTAAACTTCACCTTTTCCTTTCATACAGGTTTGGAACAGCATGAAAGTGAGTAAATGATGATATAATTTTAATATTTGGTGGACTATTCCTTTATTGTGTTTTGAACACTTGAATAACAATCATATAATTCACTAACTGAACCACTCATGTGTGCGACTGATACACAATTTTTATTGATCTGCTTGAAGTGTTGTATGTCTCCAAAAAATAAATAAAATAAACTAATTCTTCCATATTAGGTATTCTGAAAAACAGATTCAGTCTCCAAGTCTCCAAAGCGGATTTATAACGGATGATTTATAACTGTCAGAAAAGACAAGACTCCCTTAAAGACATTTAACCACAGAGTTTGAGAAACTGACTGCCTCCACCAGACATGAGTAATGACGCTCCCCCTAAAACAGCAGCAATATTACACTAACTGTGCCAGACTGATGAACCATCTTATGAATCCTGATTTCAGCTCTCCTTTACATAACTGTGCCTTCTGGATATGTAATTATGAGCGTGCATACAGAGAACAAGTCAACTTAAAAGACTCAAACACTGGCTACATGTTTTATGGAAAGTAACTTCACATGAGCACATCATTAAAGATCGGTAATGTAATAATTAAAACTCTCACTTTTATGTTTTAATCTGGGGTCTTCAGCAGTGCGTACACTAATTGTTGTCTGATCTCAAATTAATTTTGTGAAAATATTAACATGTGTAAACACATTATTCAGTAACTTTTACCAATACTCAAGTTAAGAAGCTAAAGTAACTAAATGTTCATTGTTTAGGTGGGACTTCCTGTTCCGCTTGCTGCCGGCACACTGCACAAATCTGTGTGTGTACCTTGCTAGCTTGCTTAGCATTACTTATTCTTATACGTTCATCGTTTTATCCTTTGCCATTTTACCACATGCTTAGTTTTTTCCCGCTTTTCTACTGTTTCAACTGCGTGTGTTTTACAGCATGCACCAGTTTTCTCTTTTTTTTCTTTCTTTTTTTCTCCGCTTGTCTCTATCTTGCGTCTCGACTGTATGGATTAGTTTTCTCCACTGTGTTTTACATGGATTATTGCATCAATCTCAAACCTCTGCTGATCAGGAACACCATCGAACCCCATCAATCTCAAACCCTCGCCACTCAAGAACAACCATATCAACAACAACAACAAACAATTGCGGTAAGTCATGGCATCTGCTCATGTTATTTCTTCCTGCATTGCATGCCACATGTTTACTATAACTTCTTCCTTTCAGCAGTGGGGGATTTACATGTGATAAATGTAAGGAATTAGTTAGGCTGATGGAGAAGGTAAATGAGTTAGAGACAAGCATCCGAACACTAGTGGAGGTCAATGAGAAAGAGAAACTTGTAGATTCTGTTTTGGATGCGGGCAGTACAGTGAGCAACACACACACTCTGGTTCCGTCTGTTGAGCCCCCGGAGCAGGGTGTTTCGGTGACGTCTCGGCTGCATACTCACTCAGCAAAGTGACACCACTCTCCTGTTCCTGTTAGGGTTTCCAGTCAATTCTCCCCACTCAGTGATGCACCCACTGAGAATCATTTTGAAAGAGCCTTGGTCATAGGTGATTCTATTGTAAAGAACATGACAATAGAGACTCCAGCCACCATTGTTAAATGCATTTCCGGGGCTCGAGCATCTGACATCAGATCAAATTTACAAGTGCTGGCTAATGCTAAACGTAGATTTTCTAAAATTGTTATTCATGTTGGCACTAATGATGTCCGGCTATGCCAGTTAGAGATCACTAAAGATAATGTTAAAGAGGTGTGTGAACTTGCAAAAACAATGTCAGACACTGTATGCTCTGGCCCCCTCCCTGCTCATCGTGGTGATGAGATTTCTAGTAGATTAGTGTCACTGAACGTCTGGATATTTGTGTGGTTTCTGGAGAATAGCATAGGATTTATAGACAATTGGAAGAGTTTTTGGGGTAGACCTGACCTGCTAAAGAGAGATGAACTCCATCCCTCCAGGGAAGATGCCACTCTCCTCTCTAGTAATTTGGCTCATAGTCTTAATAGTGATAGTATTTGACAAACTGGTTAAACCGAATGTCTGCTAGCTGCCTTGAGACGTCACACAGGTCACATAAACTACAGTACATAGAGACTGTATCACCTAGATATTATATAGAGACTGTCTGTTCCCCGAACTACCAAACACAAACCTCTCACTAAATCATTTAGACATTTTTTTTATTAAGGTCAAACTTGAAAATGAAATTGAAGATAAGCATCAAATAAAGGTAGGGCTACTAAACATTAGATCTCTTTAATCCAAAGCTCTAATTGTAAATTACAGATCATAGTTTGGATGCGCTCTGCTTGACTGAAACCTGGCTTAAACCGAATGAATATTTTAGTTTAAATGAATCTACTCCCCCAGGTTATTGTTATAAACATAAGCCTCGTCTGAGGGGTCGAGGAAGAGGTGTTGCTATGATTTACAGTACAAAAAATATCTTTCATCTTTTGCCATTGCTACAGTAAATAGATCACCTGGGCCGTACACAGATTTCCTTGGTGAATTTGCTAATTTTCATTCAGATCTTGTAGTTACTGTAGATAGAGCTTTAATTGTTGGTGACTTCAACATTCACATAGATAATGAAAATGATACATTGTTATTAGAATTTATTGATATTCTCAACTCTCTTGGAGTCAAACAAAATGTGACAGGACCAACTCATCGGCATAATCATACGCTAGATTTAATTCTGTCATATGGAGTTGATGTTGATACTATAGAAATTCGAACTCGAACGCGATGACATCTCAGATTATTACTTGTCTCTAAATACATAAATACAGTCTTCTCTAGCACTCTTGATAGTGTCGCACCATGGTACATGGGGAAAAAAGCCCTGCACCATGGTACAATGATCACACTCATGCTCTCAAGAGAGCAGCTCGTAAAATGGAGCGCAAGTGGAAGAATACAAAATTAGAGGTATTTCACGGTGCATGGAAGGATAGTGTCTGTAGCTACAGACAGGCACTAAAAGCTGCCAGGTCAGCATATTATAGCAAACTCATAGCAAACTAATAGAAAATAACCACAACAATCCTAGGTGTTTATTCAGTACTGTGGCTAAATTGGTTAGGAATAAAGCATTGACTGAACCAGATATTCCGTTGCAGCACAATAGTAATGACTTCATGAATTTCTTTACTGATAAAATAGAAATCATCAGAAATAAAATTGGAATTATGCAATCAACTGTCACTGCACCTCAGAAAACAGTGTCTCATAAATTTCCTCACAAGCAACTTCAATCCTTCACTGTCATAGATCATGAAGAGCTAACAAAATGTATCAAAATATCAAAAGCCACAACATGTATGTTAGATCCAATACCAACTAAGCTCTTAAAAGAGGTATTCCCTGTAATCTCAGAACCTCTTCTTAATTTTATTAACTCCTCGCACTGTTCGGGACGCAGACACACTCACTCAGATTAAGTCTAGACTAAAGACTCATCTATTTAGCCAGGCATACACCTAATTTATCCATCAACTCACAATTAGGCTGCCTTAGTTAGGTCTGTCGAAACCAGAAACATTTATAATTTATAAAACTCTGCAATACATTTTATGCTATTATGCTATTAGTTTCCCTGTCTCAACCTCAGGATAAATATCCAGATCCAGCTCCGTTCCTGCTTGGTGTCGGACTCCACTGCTACGTGTCGCTGAGTGATGATGACTAAATGCAGACATCAGTTCAGTCTATTACGATGGACTTCAGAGGATGAACTGATGCCAACTCCAACCATAAAACATGGGATACTTCATGGGATACTTTGCCTGAACCTTGGATTTAGGACAGACCTCAACGAAATGACCTGCCGGTTGAACTGTGATGCACGTCACTGATCTCTGCCTGCATCACCTTGGTCTAATGATGGACTACACTCTTAAAATGGAATACATAGACTATAAATTAATTGCCAACAAAAGCCTTCATCAGCCAACTAACAAAGGACAATGCATCTATGTGAACTTCTGCAGTTAATCCAGGATGGACTTCAAAGACATTAGTCATTAATCTTACAGTTCATACAAAATCTTTGTTAAAACACTTACTTAGTTTACAAATTTTAAACCATGATTTGCACTGCACACAAATAACTAATATTGGCATTATATTCTTGCTGTTTAGCCAGAGGGGAACTGGCCCCCACAGTGAGCCTGGTTTCTCCCAAGGTTATTTTTTCTCCATTAACCAGAATATTATGGAGTTTTGTGTTCCTTGCCACAGTCGCCTTTCGGCTTGCTCACTGGTGTTCTAAACACAATTATTATTTAATTATTTATTTGTATACACAATTTACAATCATATTTAATCAAATTACACAATGATGACTCTAAGACTTTATAGATATTACAGTTTAATTGTCTGTTAAAGAATGATTTTCTGTTAAGCTGCTTTGAAACGATGTGTGTTGTGAAAAGCACTATACAAATAAAAATGACTTGACGTGTATATGACTCTTTAATACTGATTAATTTACGGATTAATTTACCGGTAGCAATTTCATTATCATAACAAGGTATGTAAATACTAGGGCTGTCGATTTAACACGTTCATTTTGTGCGATTAATTATATGAAAAATAACATGTTAAAAAATTAACTCAATCATGCCCTCTGACCTGTATGTTAATTCTGTAATAAAAGTACGTATTTTCCTACCATCGTAGCAGTTCAAGCTTGAAGTACGTGTTTTTATGAGCTTCATCAGTAGGGGGCAGTCAGCGCGCCTCAACAAACCTCACAAGCAGCGCAGCCATAGAAGGAGAGCCAGTCTGAGCACAACTGAATACAGAGATCACAAGAGGTTTTTCAAAGTTTTAACTACTTTAAACTTGACACAGCATCCTAGAAACACAGCGTTTATGACAATGAAAACCAGTGAGACATGCCTAGAACAGACGTAGCGCAAGAATACCTGTGAGAAATGAACAGATTTACGAACTCAGTGCAAAGAGGATTGTTGTTGACTGTAAGATTATGTTCAATGATATGGTAATAAAATAACTAATATATTGACTTCTAGAGCCCCTTTTTGTCTAATCAATGCTTTACTGGTCTGCCACAATAATGCAGTATATTTCAATCTGAATTATTAGAATTTTCATTTATATTTAATTATCTTTAATTGGGGGCCTTTCTCAGCAAATAATGATTAAATGTGATTAATTGTAATTTATTTGATTAATTAATCGGCGTCTCATGTAATGGTATTATAGTTTTTTTTTTTTTTTTTTTACGCCAGGCTTAAAATGCAACACTCAATTTTAAATAACATGTAACAGGGGTCCAAGCTCTGTCTCTCTTTCCACCAAGGGGTTCTTGTTTAAAAAAGATTTGAAGACCCATGTCTTACACAGAAAATTTATATTTACACCATTGTCATGTAATGTAAATGGTTTTTATGTAAGGTGAATCAATTGTAAGAGGTCTCGAAAAGGTTCACAGTTGTAATACAATACTTTTATGGTAAATACATTTCAGATAAATGCATTAAAATGGTCCTTTAAAATATAATGCCCAAACATGATCATAACGCCCTTTAGCATCTTAATGGCTTCGTAACTCAGTTTTCGTGGAGCCACCCAGCTGAGTGTTAAGTACAAATTAGCAACTCAGCTTCAATTACAAAGGAATGAAGCTTTATATCATGCCATTATTCTGGAAAATACAGGCAAGGGCTTATCTTCTTTTTTAATAACGGTATATTTGTTTCACATGTATGAATTGTCATTGTGTTAACGCATTTACCGTACCAGAAAAAGTACAGGAGCAAGTAAACTCTCCCGCAAAGCCGGCCAGCCAAGGGGTTAAAAGTCCATACAAACCCGATTAAGAATCAATTTGGTCCAGTGTCAGACAGTCTGGCGCCTGCCGAGGGGTGAACACTTTTCATCTGAAGCATTTTTACTGTCTCGAAGGGCTGCCATTGCTGTAACTGTCTGAGGTGGGTCTAAGGTAGCTGTCATGAGCTCTTTTTATGCGATCGCTGAGTGAGAGTGGCCTGCTTATACTGTAGATCACATTTGAAGTTAAGTGCTGCAACTCAGAAAGGAGGGGCAGGATTAAGAAACACATCCGCTCACACTTCCTTCACTGCTTGCAGAAGCCATACATATGACAAAGACTAATGGTATCTTTCAAATCCTGCCAGTTCCAACTCTGAGGAAAACACTGATGCGTTTTAAAGCTGTGGTGTTTCTGACATTGCCATCTTTGCTTTATACCACAGAAGGCAATTGAATGGAAATGTACTTTCATACTAAAGGAAGCAAGTTACACTAAGGCTCTGATCTAAAATCTGGTGAGCTACCTTTCTGTCTACTGTCTTCATAGCCTCGATGTCCCATATTTTGTCCAAAATTAATTAATTATTTAAGTGGCAAAACACTTGTGGGGGACATCCCCTCCAACTCCTAAATGGATGGAGAAATGCTTGAGGGTTTCGGATTGCCAATTTTATGTCATGCGAATATGAAACACCTGAGCATTTTGTGTGCTTTAGTTAGGGATGTCTCCAATTGGATCTCCCATTAGCATTGTGTCATCCAACCAGGGTTGAGGGTTGTGTCACCCTTAAGCATGGACAATACAGGATGTTTCACCATCTGACCACATTAGCTGGAACATCCTGTAAATCCATTTCTGCTGAAATTCAGACATCCCATAAGCCTATTATTCCGTATTTACATGGCGAAATGCTGGAATGGGACATCCCCCCACCCCCCACCCCAAACAAATGAAGAAATGCTCAAGGGGGAACCCATGGTTTATTAGGATTTTTCCATTAGGATCCTCTGCGAGCGTTTCGGTGTCAGACCAAGGGGGATGGGGGCCCACAAGCATTTCACCAGTGGCGACATTTGGCCAAAATACGGGATGTCCTGGGAAATATGGGACAGCTGGCATGCCTATGGGTCAGAGGGCCAGGGACAGGCCGAAGGGGAGGACCTTGTACTGATACGCCCGGCCGTCGAAAGCATCATAGGAAGGGTCTGTGTCGAGGTAGAACCGAGACGTGAAAGTATGCGTCCTTCAGGTCTACAGCCGCGAACCAATCTTGATGCTGGACACACGGCAAAATGTTCTTTGGCGTCAGCATCTTAAACAGAAGTCTGTGCAAGGCCCGGTTCAGAACTCGCAGGTCCAAGATTGGCCGCAACAAACTACTTTTTCTTCGGTACAATGAAGTAAGGGCTGTAAAACCCTTTCTTCATCTCGGCTGGAGGGACAGGCTATATCGCGCCCTCATCTCGACCAGAATCAGCCACAGGTGGCGTTCCTGGACCACGAGGGTGGACATCGCCTGCCCGAGTGCTCACGCCGTGACCTTCGTCGCCCGGTGGGCGAGGTCGTTCGCCGAGCACAGCTTCTGCATCACATCAGGATCAGGACTACCCACGTGCAGTTCCTTTAGTGCCTTGGCCTGGTGTACTTGCAGGAGGGCCATGGCATGCAGGGCAGAGGCGGCCTGACCAGCGGCACTGTAGGCTTTGGCCGTCAGAGACGACGTCATCCTACAGGCCTTGGAAGGGAGTGCCGGGCGATCCCGCCAGGTGGCTGTGCTTCGCGGGCACAGGTGCACCGCAACCGCCTTATCCACCTGAGGGACCTCCGTATACCCGTGGGCCGCCCCACCATCAAGGGTAATGAGAGCGGATGAGCTGGGAGGTCGGTTTCGGGCAGAAAAAGGTGCCCTCCATGACCTCGTCAGCTCATCGTGCACTTCCGGGAAGAAAAGGACCGTGGCAGTGAATGGCGCCCCGAACCCAGGAACCAATCATCTAGCCGTGAGGGCTCAGGGGAGGGTGGAAGGTTCCAATCCAACCCGACACACGCGGCGGCCCGGGCAAGCATTGCGGTCATCTCGCCGTCAGCCTCAGACTGGGCGGGCCGACCCGAAGGTGGCAGCCCAGTCGAGTCCTCGCCGTCTGACATCGCCAGTACGCTCTCCGATGCAGCGATCGAGCACTCATCCCGCTCCGGAGCTCTGAAAGGGACACTAAGCTTGCCCAGGGGTGAGCTGGTCTCCTCACGGAACTCGCCAGGTGCAAACAAGCGTGCTGGGGAATGGGAGGTCCGCGTGGATTTACCCGGCGGAGCCATGCCCATTAAAGCCCCCAAATTGCCTCCAGCGCCAGCCGGGCCGGCCTCGTACCCGGAGGTAGAAGGCACGGCGCGGGGGGCGGCTAGAGTGACTTTTCCCCGGAGGAAGGAAAGCCGTGACCGCAATGTTGCCATGGTCATATTCTCGCAATGAGAACATGAACCATCCACGAACGCTGCCTCAGTGTGATTATGACCCAGACACGTGAGGCAGCTGTCGGAAGCGGAGAGATAGTGACCACATCCAGGAATCACACAAAGACAGATCTGTGCAGAAGGAGAGAAAAGCCCCTGGAATGTGCCGTATATCCAACAGCAAATGCTTCTTGGGAGGTGAATGGACTGGTAGTGGAAGACAGCTTGCTGACACACAACCGTTCTGCTCCGAAGAAAAAATCTGAATGAGTGGTTGCGAGCCAGCTCCTTTTATACCCGTATGTCCGGAGGAGTGGCATGCAAATTCCACTCGCCAAATCTCATTGGCCCTTTCTCAAAGATCTGAGGTGTTTGGGGCTCCCAAGGGCGACCCATAGTGTCACTACATCGACACAACGTCGAGTGAGTGACAGAAGGGGAACTCAATATTTAATTAAATTTAACTATTGTGTATTGATATTTTTCAGTATTGAAAGAAATGTATTTATCACCGTCATTTCTATTGCTGTAAATGGCATCTATGATTTTTTTCCCACTAAGCTCATTATAATGTATTCAGGGATTGGCTTCACTTTAAAGTATATATGCGACAATGGCTTAGAATTTGACTAAAAGAATATGTCTTACAAGGCAGCATAATCATGTTGCTTACCTTTTGGAACAGCCTTCATGTCGAGAGAGCACCTATGGTCCCTTACAATGCTGTCTAATGGTTCCTTATAATGCTGTCTATGTAGGTAGCTTACTAGGTTTTGGAACAAAGGTGAAGTATGAAAAGTGAAATAAGCCTATTATCCCATGCGCCAGTGAAACACAATCTCCTTTTCCATGACAGTTACGGAAAGAGTAGAGGTGTCTCAAAACAGCTGCTATTGTAAAATTACTTGTGAAGCATAGTTTTACTAGAGTTCTGTTCCATAGAAGCTTTTACACTGACTGAGAAGCCTTCCATCTGGTGCTCTCCATTAAACACTTTTTTTCAGGAAAACACAGAGGAATTCTGCAGTCACTTCTCCAAAATCTGCAACAATCACATGACAGTTCTGCCACAGATGCTGTCGATAGAGCTTAGCTTGTATTTAATGTAGAATACTTCTTCAAAGAGCCCACAAATTGATTGGACTCTAGTTTGTCATTGTCTTTGAAGTAATGACTCAAAAAACATATGACCATTTTTTTTTTTTTTTTTTTTAAAGCTTAACAGAAATATTTAAAACACACAAACTTAATTAACAGTCATATTTGCAAAGTAATTTTTGGCATTGTAATCACTGTTCATTTTCCAGCATCCAGTGTATAGGCCATTTCCTTTCTTCTCAGTAATCTTATTCTTGATGGGTTTCATAATGGGTTTGGATTTGCATTTGTCATTCTAATTACATTTGCATGTTTGAGCATCTCACCAGAGCAGCTACTCCACAGACTCTGTATTTAATAAATCTCAAATAACCGGTCAGATCTAAGCAGTAGATATCCCTGTTATTGAAACTTGAAAGACGAAAAGTTAGATTGCGGATCCCATTGAGATTACTAACTAAAACATTTATGAAAATGTTGTTAAGATGATCCAATTAGTCCTGAATAATGTTTGTACATTTAAACATGCAGAAAAATGTGGGTCACACAGTTTTCATGTCATGTAATTGCATAAGTACCAAGTAATAATGAAAAACATGCACTTGACATGTAGTCTAAATATTTGTGGAACTGCTCATAACGTTTGTTAGTATTATTACTATTGCAATTAATTATTAATACTTGCTAAGGCAAGCATCACTATTTTTATTGCTCATACTAGGGTTAAGGATTTGAACAAACACCTAACCATATGTAGCCGGTGGGTTGTAAAGAAACAACGCAGGATACAAAAATATATTTTGGGGTTTAATCTGATGGCTGTTTATAAAAAAGAACAAAAAAAAAAAAAAAACAGCAGTTGATGGGGCCGTATATACAATATAAAATAAAAGGAAATGAAATAGAAATAAATAAAAAAAACAAACAAAAAAAAATGAAATACGGGAATGAAATAAGGTACAATGAAACATGGTAGAGGCTAATGTCAAATGAAAATACAAACAGAGCATTAGCCTACCCATATGCTTCAGCATGCATCACCTTAATGCTTATATGATTCACATCATTTTATGCAAGTACTTGCTTAAATCACTCAAAGCATTGTATGCATTTTACACATGCTTAAATCACTCACAGTATATATATATATATATATATATATATTTTACCAGGTTTTAAGGACATGTATAACAGTTTAAAACATTACACATTACACATATAACATGTATTAAACTTATACACTAAACTGGAAAACACCCAGTCCTTACATGTGCACAACGTGGTCAAACTCAACACATGCAATCCATATGCATCCTTCAAAAATGATCCATAACAAACACTCAATTTTAACATACAACTCTTCTGAACACATATTTAATGCAATTTATAAGTATTTTGTGTAAAATTTTATATTTACCCAAGAATTCTCAAACGATGAACAAAACCGGGAGCTCTCTTGCCCAATGTATGTTTTCATGTCTCTAACACGAGAGAGTGCTGGAAAGCAGATGTCCCAAAACTCTAGATTTGCAAAACTCTGGTTCTTAAAGGGGCCAAGTCCAATTTATGTCTAGAGTGAAATTTCATGAAATTTCTCCACTTGGCTACACATAAGTATTAATCTTCATCCCACAAAAGGAGCAATTTATGTTATGTGAAATAAATTGTACCACAAATCATGTAGCATGTTCTGGAGAGTTGTACTTTCTAACCAATCAGAGTGATGATTTTCTCCTTGTGAACAGATGAAAAAAAAAAGAATCCCATAGGCTTACATTGAAGGAAGGACCCGAGCCATATCTAGAGACCAGAATATCATAGAGACTCTAGCAACACCCTAGAAACCAACCAGAACACTGCATAGCAACATGGTTAAAACATTAGCAACTGCACAGCAATGACAAGCACAAATCACATTTCCTTAAAAAGAATTGTAAAAAATCCAGCTGATACTTGTAAAATCCTAAGAAACTGGTACAGGAGCACCTTCAGTCAGTCTAAAAAGGCCATAGGAACCACCCAGAACAACCTAGCAACCCCACTGCAATGTGTAAAATCATGAAGAACATCTGAGCAATTGAAATGACAAGAGTTCTGGCTTGTAAAATCGTAATAAATTAATTCAGAATTCTCCTTTAAATTGTGTTAGAAGATTTAGCAACCACCCAGAACACCCTAGCAACCTCACAGCAATGTGCTAAAAACCATTTGGACCCCCCCAAGCAACTGCGCCACTCACATTTGCTTCACAAAGTGTAAAAATCTAGATGTTATTCTGTAAATTCCTAATAAATTAATACAGGATCACCTTCAATCAGTCAGAGCAACCCCATAGAAACGTGCTTAAAACCATGAAGAACATCTTAGCAACCCCATTACAATGACAAGCACCTCACATTTCCTTCAGACAAATTCAAAAATTTAGTTCTGACTTGTAAAATTATAATAAATCAATTCAGAATCTCCTTCGAACTGTGTAAGAAGGCCTTAGCAACCACCCAGAAAACCCTAGCAAACGCAAAGCAGCATGCTAAAAACCACTAGGAACACCTTAGCAATTGATCACTCACATTTCTTTCAAAAAATTGAAAAATCGAAATGTTACTTCTGTAAAATCCTAATAAATTAATACAAGATCAACTTGAATCAGTCTGAGAAGGCCCTAGGAACCACCCAGAATCCCCTAGCAACTCCAATGACACGTGCCTCACATTTCCTTAGAAATAAATGTAAAAATTTAGCTCTGACTTGTAAAATCCTAATAATTTAATACAGGATCACCCACAATCAGTGTAAGAAGGCCCTAGCAACCATCTAGAACACCCTAACAACCACAAAGTTGATGCCCTCCACATCAACTTAGCAAACCCATTGAGTTTTTTATTTTTTTCAGTCGGGTTGGATTGGAACTCTAAAATTCAAATAATTTTATATTATATTGCAATTCATAATTTTTTCATCTAATATGTGTAATATGGGCACTGTAATGTAAATGTGTAATTTAAAACTGGCTCCATGCCAGAGTTACAAACATTCTTCACACCAAGAATAAATGGCAGGAGGCCATTCCTTGTTTACTGTCATAAATGGAGTTCATTAAGCTTAAGGCCTCATTGCGATTCTTGCACAAATATATATGGACACAAATAATGTACATCTTCATGACTAACAAGGTGTACATGTTAGGTCAACAAAGAGTATTTTGCACACAAGGTTTTTATCAAGTAAGAAACTTAAGAGCTCCCCGCAGCATGTGTCTTGAATTACTGGAGATTCTACATTATATGTCAACAATAGTAGATGATGACTTATACGATGCTGTATATCTAGTTTTCATTTCTATCAAATTCACCCTTCTCTGTGAAACTGTCAGTATGGTAATGCATCCACCTGGTAAATGATGGGACAGATTGTTTGCCCCTCTGTCTGTTAGTAAAATGATTTATCTTATCAGAGTGTGCCATGTCTTTACTGTATGCAGGGCGTCTCAGATCCTCATACTAATATTAGATAAAGCCCCATAAATCTGCCTTGAGCTGAAAAACACATTGGTGGGAAACAAATGTTCCCTAAGATGCAACTAAACTTGTTTATTTGCATTGCTCTCCAATCATGATATCATGTATGAGACATGGTGTAATGCACAGATCTGATTTTTAATGCATGATTAATGATTTTTGATTGCCAGTGTTTGCATTGACTTAAAGGTGAAGCGTGTCATTTTTCGATGTTGAAATTAGGGCTTTCGATTTAATACGTTAGTTTAGTGCTATTAATTACTTTTAATATAATGTGTTAAAGCTATTAATCATGCCTTCTGACTGTACATAAAATCCTTAATAAGAAATTGTATTCTATCACAGCAATTGAAGCTTGAAGTACCACCTTTTTTTTGTTTTTGCGAGTAGCAGTCAGCAGGGTACAGTCAGTGCAACTCCGTCTGTAGATGCGCTGTTGAAATTAGGGCTGCCAATTTTAGGAGTTAGTTTAGTGTGATTCATTATTTAAAAAAAATAAAGCTTTAATGTAATTAATCAAGCCTCCTGCCTGTGCATAAATTCACAGTAAATAAATTCTCATAATATCGCAGCAATTCAAGCTTAAAGTACCACCTTTTTTGTTTTTGCAAGTTGCAGTCAGCAGGGGGCAGTCAGCTCAACTCCAGCTGTACACACACAGTTGAAATTAGGGCTGTTGACTTTAGGTGTTAGTTTAGTGCGATTAATTATTTAAAAAATAATGAATGCAATTAATTAAGCCTTCTGACTGTGTATAAAGGGGGGGGGATTTCTCCTGAAGTCCACTATCATCTCCACTGTTTTGAGCGTGTTCAGCTCAAGGTTGTTGTGACCGCACCAGACAGCCAGCTGATTAACCTCCCGTCTGTTTGCAGACTTGTCACTGTCATGGACGAGGCTGATGACCGTGGTGTCATCTGCAAACTTCAGGAGCTTGACAGTGGGGTCCTTTGCAGTGCAAACATTCGTGTACAGGGATAAGAGCAGTGGAGAGAGAACGCATCCCTGAGAAGCACCAGTGCTAATAGTGAGGGTCCCCAGTCTCACTAGCTGCTGCCTATCTGTCAGAAAGCTGATAATCAATTGACAGATTGGGGTGAGCAAGGAGAGCTGGGTCAGTTTGGTTGAGAGAAGATTAGGCATGATGGTATTGAAGGCTGAATTGAAGTCCACAAATAGGATCCTTGCACAAGTCCCAGGTCTGTCGAGGTGTTGCAGGATATAATGCAGTCCCATATTGGCAGCATCATCCACAGACCTGTTTGCTCAGTAAGCAAACTGAAGGGGGTCCAGCAGGGGTCCAGTGATGTCCATCAGGTAGGCCAAAACCAGTCTCTCAAACTACTTCATGACCACAGATGTGAGAGCGAAATGTCTGTAGTTATTAAGTCCTGTGATTTGGGTTTTTTTGGGGACTGGAATGATGGTGGAGTGTTTGAAGCAGCAGGGAACTTCACACTGCTCCAGTGTTCTATTGAAGATTGTGTGAAGATGGGGGCCAGTTGGTCAGTGCAGACATTCAGACAGGCAGGTGAAACACTGTCTGAGCTTGAAGCTTTCCTAGTCTTTTGTTTCTGAAAGACCTGGCACACATCCTCCTCACAGATCATAAGTGCAGATTAAGTAGCAGGAGAGGGGAGGAGGGGGTTCCAGGCGGTTTTGGTGTGTGTGTGAAGTGAAGATCAGAGCATGGGAGGGGTGTGAGACTGGGCTTTTCAAACCTGCAGTAAAGCACATTCAGTTCATCAGACATTAGTTGACTCTACAGAGTGAGGGGGAGGTGTCTTGTACTTGGTGATTCTTTTCAGGTCTTTCCACACAGATGCAGGATCATTGGCTGAAAACAGTTTTTTTAGCTTTTCAGAGTAGCTTCTTTTAACCACTCTGAATTCCTTAGTCAGTGTGTTCCTTGCCTGATTGTACAATATTTTATCCCCACTTCTGTAAGCATCCTCTTTGGCATGATGAAACTGTCTGAGTTTTCCTATAAACCATGGTTTATCGTTATTGAATGATAAAAATGTACTAGTAGGGATCCACATATCCTCACAGAAACTAATATATGATGTCACAGTATCTGTAAGCTCATCCAGGTCTGTGGCTGCAGCTACAAAAACACTCCAATCAGTGCAGTCAAAGCAGTAGTTCCAGCTCTGCTTCATTAGTCCATCTCTTTACAGTCCTTACTACAGGCTTAGCTGATTTTAGCTTCCGCTTGTAGGTCGGGAGAAGATGAACCAGACAGTGATCAGAGAGTCCTAAAGCTGCACGTTGGACAGAGCAATATGCATCCTTTACAGTGGTGTAGCAGCAATTCAAGCTTAAAGTTTCAACTTTTTTGATTTTGCAAGTCAACAGGGGACAGTCAGCACAACTCCAGCTGTGCATGTGCAATACAGGCAAAAGCAAACCACACTAACTCTAGCCTTACACAGCAAGGTTCGCTGTTACATTCAAATACTGGACGGAGCACAGACAGAATGCAGGGGTCTCGAGACACATTTTTCAAATATTAACCAGCCCAAGTTCATATACTATACATATAGTAAGCCATTTGTTGGTTGATTCTCCCAAAAAGTGTAAACACTGTGTGTCGTCATCAAAACATTGCTCTGCAGGATGGTTGGTTTGGTTGGGAAACCTGATTAAAAACAGTAATTTTGTTTAGTGAAGCGCGTTAGTGCTCTTTACAGAACTAATGTGGAACAGCAGCTCGAATAGTATGTATGGTACTATCAATACTCTAGTTGGACTGATATTGTATTTTAGTATCGACTTGCTACCGAAGTACCCAAACTTTTGAAATCCCAAGTGTTCACACTGAAAATGATTGCCGTGAACTGGGCGGTCAGCCGTTGAGGAACTGGATCATTAGACATTGTAAATCTGTTCTGTTTGTCTCTCTCGGCTGCATGTTCACTCTTTCTTTTCTCCCTCCCCCCTCTTCTAGCCCATCTTTTGCCGTTTCTCCGCTGGGACACCAACGAGCAACATCTGTTTCTATTTGGCCCCGTCCTCTGCTCAAAAGCAATCTGCACACGCACAACAGTCTTTCTGCTACCTCCACCCTCCTGCCTGGCCTAACACACACTAATGACAATAAGCCATGAACCCTTTTACTTCCTGCTCCACAGAACTAAACCACTTCAGACCCAAACAGAAAGGCTGCCAACTTACGGATGGGTTACAATGCTTTCGTGGAATATTAGGCTATGTGACATTGGAGATATCAATCATATCAGGAGTTTTTATCTTACATTTTTTATTTTTTTATATTGTGGATGGATGATGTTTTAGTTTTTATAAATATTATTTTTTTTACTATGTCTTTTAAGGTGCTGAGAGTATTACTAAATTTTTATACTGTATTTAATGTTGATTTTGATTTATTTATCTGTTAATTTCCTTATTTAACCCAATTCATGGGTACTAATTTCCCATTGGCTAGTTTTCTTAACTTTTCCTATAACTGTCTAACGCACCTGGGCTGCGTTTCGCAAAAGCATCGTAAGCTAAGTAGATCGTAGAAACCATTGGCACCAGTGGTCTCTACGATCAACTTAAGCTTGCTATGCTTTTGGGAAATGCAGCCCAGGCTTGTTCACACTAAGTCCATTGCAAACAAAATAAAGGTACAAATATTAAAACATTTTACACCAGAATTATTCATAAAAGTCTGATGTTGATTTATTTCGGCATCCTCTGGTCTAAAAAATTGACCCTTTAAATGAAGAAAAAAGTCAGATTATTACAGTATGATATTTCAGACTTCACTTTGAAGGAATTCATAGATGCAACTAAACAACACTAAATTATAAAATATTCAGAAAAAAAAATTTCGCACCAAAACTATTGTCACCAATCACATCTCATTTTTTTTTTACAAAAAAATGTATTTTATCTGGTCCAACTCATCCATAAATACATAAATAAAGAATAATAATAACTAAAACAACAACAACAGCAGCAGCGGTGGCAGCAGCAGCAATAAATATAATAATAGTAATGATAATGATTAAAATTCTAGTGATTTAATGGAATTTATACATAACATTTTATACATAGGTGTAACCGGTCCTCCTCGACCCTCTCCGAGCGGGATTCGAACTGCCATCAGCCGACATGGGAGGTGGGCGTGCTAACAAGGAGTCTAAAGGCTACAGCCTCTAGTGTCAGTCACTAGTGTGCCTCTTGAGGCCAGGGGAGTGAGGTTAACACATACCGCACAGCTATCACGTACCAGCTGGGTCCCGTTACACTCACCCCCCTAAACCTCACTCCCATCCGGGTCGCAGCACCACTGTAACCGGTCCTGCTCGACCCACTGCGAGCGGGATTCAAACCGGAATCAGACGGCATGGGAGGCAGACACGCTAATGAGGAGGCTAAAAGCTACAGCCTCTAGCGTCAGTCGCTAGTGCGCCTCTTGAGGCCAGGGGAGAGAGGTTTTCACGTACCGCACAACTATCACGTACCAGCTGGTTCCCGTTTCATAGGCAATATTAATATTCATCCACAAATCTTGAAGAATTTTAGCATAAGCTTTTAGATTATATGTTTTTTTTTTTTTTTTTTTTTTAAGATCATGAGAAACACAAATCCAGTCAATTGTATCCAAACATTTGACTGGTAGTGTATGCAGAATACTTTCTCCTATATTTGACAATGGCCTTTTGCTCAGGATTATGAGGAGGAATAATTTATTGGAGCAATCTCACCTTGACATTGTTATGATGCTTTTGCCTGCGATTGAAATGCAAATGATATGAGCCATTTGGAACAATGACTTTGCATTGCCATATTCATATAGATTTGCAGTGGCAGTGAGCATTGATATATTAACACAGAATGTGTATTGCTCCAAGTGCAAAACTGCCATTTATGCACCAGACACTAAACCAGTTTATCTTCAAATAACTTTATTGTTTGAAAATCACTCTCAGGCACAACATTATATGGCATTTCTCAGGGGTCAACACCATGTCAGCGAGTGACAGACATTTTGGTTAAAATGCAACTTATCACGAATACAAAAACTAAAAATGAATATGCATGTTTGCCAGAACAGAAGTGTGCATTGAAAGTGTGTTTTTCAGTGAAGTCTCTTGAAAATAGAAGATTTCGGGCAAAATTTACTCACAGCTTCTTTGAAACTATTGTCTGTGGTAGATGGCACTTTAGTCCAAATGCTAAGGTCAGTTTCATGTTCTCTTGACTGACGAAACAAGATATAAACAAAACTTGCTTTGTTCTTGCCTTGTTTGCTTACAGAAAACCACTCCTTTTCAACAGACGACATGCTACCTGATTTTTCTTTCTTCTTACATCACTTCACACTATGGTGCCTTTGCTGTTGTTGATATAAGTTTGTTCTTTGTCTGACCACACCTAACCTCATACACTCCATTATCCCATCATCTGTCACAAAACAAAAAAAAAACAACAAAAAAAATAAAATTGTTGAATTAAAAGTGTCTTATACAGCCATTTAGCTAGCAAGATCAACTCACTGGAAACAAATGTCTTCTTTGATTGGAGCTAAAGTTTTAATTGTAGCTCCTCATAGCCAGACCTTTCACTACGGCAATACTTCTGGTCCATACTGCAGCTTATTCTGGCCAAGAACTGCAGCCCACTTTGACAGGAAGAGTCATCTGACTGATATGTTAAGTGGTCAATCACAGTTAGTTTAGTTTTGTTGTGTAGGGGTCGGGTACAATCTCCCTTCCCTCTTGGGCCACAAGGGGGCCCCCTTTACCTGTCTAATTGAGACATAATAGATGCCTTAGTTTTACTCACAAGCTTTTAATATACTTTAAAAACCAAACAAACAAAAAAAAAACTCTACTTTGCTTTGCCCCCTGGTGGCCCACTTATCCCGCTAATAGCTAAACAGCCCTGTACGGAAGTAAACATCCTATTCATTTTCTTAAAAGAGGGTTTCTTTTTTTTTTACAATAACATATAAACCTTAAAAGACAGACCTACTGTGACCTCCGAGGTTGTTAATTGATGGTTTGTTGAAGCCATTTTAAAATAGCATTTAACGCTAGAAAGAATGTGTGGGTCAAAATAGATTGAGCGTCAGTTTTTAAGACACTTGGTATTTCTTAATTAAGGTGTCTTTTATCATGTGAACAGACTTTTTATACATTGTTGATAACATTTAGTTTAGTTTGCATCAATATTCCTAGAATGCATAATGTGGCTTTAATATTCCATATATGTTTCCTATGGTGTTCAATGTGCTTAACACTGGTATTACATTTATAATACATTGATTGTTTTCATTTTGCAGTTGATGTGTAATTAAATATATGTTAAATGCCATATTCACTAGAGGTCGACCGATATATTGGTTTTGCCGATTAATCGGCACCAATAACAGTTCCCTATCTGTCACTCACTCGATGTTGTGTCGATGTAGTGACACTAGGGGTGACTCTTGGGAGCCTGAGACACCTCTGGTCTTTGATAAAAGGCCAATGAAAATTGGCGAGTGGTATTTGCATGTCACTCCCCCAGACATACGGGTATAAAAGGAGCTGGTATGCAACCACTCATTCAGGTTCAGATTTTCTCTTCGGAGCCGAACGGTCATGCTCACTGAGCTGAATTCTCATGACTGTTCATTCACCTCTGCTGGATCTGATGGTGCATTTCAGCGGCTTCTCCCACCTCTGCACTGGTGCACTGCAGAGAACGTCCATGGGCGCTTCGGCAGAAAAAAGAGAGTATATTTTCCTTAAAGAGTATATTTCTCTAAAAGAGCGGCACACACGGAATGTCTTTTTAAAGACCCGTCTTTTTAAAGATGCCTTTCCGATTGTGTGTTATTCCTGGTTGCGGTCGTTACCTCTCAACTTCAGACAGTCACAATCGCTGTCTTTCGTGTCTGGGCGCGACCCACACAGAGGCAGCATTTGTGAATGGTTCATGTTCACTGCGAGAACATGACCATGGCAACATTGCGGTCGTGGCTTGCTTTCATGAACCATCCTCGGTCCTTCTATCTACGGGTTTGAAGCCAGCGCGGCTAGCGCTGGGGCAATTTGGGGACCCCATTGGGACTGCCTCTGCCGGGTATCCCCCCTTGGACCTCCCATTCCCCAGCACGCTTGTCTGCCCCGAACGGGCTTCTGGATGAGTCCACCGGCTCGTCTCATGGTAAATTCGACCTCTTGTTCGGAGCCCGCAAAGCTGATGAGCTTTTGAGCGCAGCATCAGAGAGCGGTCTTGTCCAGTCGGATGCAGAAGCCTCAGCTGGGCTCCCCCCTTTGGGGATGATTGCCCAGTCACAGGTTGATGCAGAGATGACGGACATGCTTTCCCGGGCGGCTGCGAGCGTCGGGCTAGAGTGGAGTCTCCCCTGAACCCTCATGGCTCAATGATTGGCTCCTGGGCTCGCGGTGCCACTCAAAGCAGCCACAGCCCGCTCCAGTGCCTTTCTTCCAAGAAGTGCACGAGGAGCTGACAAAACAGTGGGAGGCACCTTTTACTGCCCGGTCCCGATTTCTCAGTTCCCCCGCCCTCACTACCCTCGATGGCGGGGCGGCCAGGGGCTATACGGCGATTCCCCTGGTGGATAAGGCGCTTGCGGTGCACCTATGCCCGCAGAGCCCCGCCACCTGGTGCAGACGCCCAAAGCTCCCGTCCAAGACCTGTAGGTTCACGTCGTCCCTGACGGCCAAAGCCTACAGCACTGCTGGACAAGCCGCCTCTGCCCTGCATGCCATGGCTCTCCTGCAGGTCCACCAAGCCAAGGTGCTAAAAGAGGCGCGAGGCACGAGGGTAGTTCCGCCCAAGATCTGATGCAGGAACTGCGCTCGGCAACCGACCTCGCTCTCCGAGCGACGAAGGTCACGGCACGGTCTCTCGGTTGGACGATGTCCACATTAGTGGTCCAGGAGCACCACCTTTGGCTCAACCTGGTCGAGATGGGTGAGGCCGACAAGACACGGTTCCTTGCTGCCCCCATCTCCCAGGCTGGCCTATTCGGTGACACCGTCATCATCACGACCACCATCCACCTTTTGTCCCTTGCAGGATTGGTGCTCCAGCGGCGGTCTCCCCGCCCCTGCGCACCCAGCTGTGGCACACATCTGCCCCCGATGTGACAGTCTCCATGGGTTGCGAGGACAGGCCTCTTCCTCCCCCGTCCCAGGCTGTTCCGGGTGTGGTCACAAGGAGCCAGATAAGTGCTTTGACGTCCCTAGACTCTGCACGGCCACGACATGGTGTGGCACCTCAAACTCCGCCCCGCCGCGAGGCCCCACCTGCCGGTACGTCTGACAATGTTGTCCCTTTGGTTCCCCTCGTGCAGAACTTGGATGCATGGCTTGCGCTTTCCAATCTGTCGCGATGGCTGGTCCAGACCGTCCAACTCGGCTACGAGATTCAGTTCGCCAGGCATCTGCCCAGGTTCAGCGGTATCCACTTCACCTTGGTGAAGGACGAAAATGCTGCTACCTTGCGTGCGGAGATCGCCACCCTCCTACGGAAGGGTGCGATAGAACCTGTCCCTCCGGCCCAGATGAAGAAAGGGTTTTACAGCCCCCAACTTTATCATACCGAAAAAAGGCGGTGGATTGCGGCCAATCTTAGACCTGCGAGTACTGAACCGGGCTTTACACAGACTCCCATTCAAGATGCTGACGCAAAAACGCATTCTGACGAGCGTCCGGCATCAAGATTGGTTCGCGGCGGTAGACCTGAAGGACGCATACTTTCACGTCTCGATTCTACCTTGACATAGGCCCTTCCTGCGGTTTGATTTCGAGGGTCAGGCATATCAGTACAAGGTCCTCCCTTTCGGCCTGTCCTTGTCCCCTCGCATCTTCACAAAGGTCACAGAGGCAGCTCTTGCCCCGTTAAGGGAAGTGAGCATTCACATTCTCAACTATCTTGACGATTGGCTAATCCTAGTTCACTCTCGGGACATGTTGTGTGCACACAGGGACTTGGTGCTCTCACACCTCACCCGATTAGGGCTTTGGGTCAACTGGGAAAAGAGCAAGCTCCTCCCGGTTCAGAGCAACTCTTTTCTAGGTTTGGAGTTGGACTCAGTCTCATTGACAGCGCGCCTCACGAATGAGCACAGTCAGTGCTGATCTGTTTGAAGGCATTCAAACAGAAAATAGCGGTTCCACTGAAACTCTTTCAGAGGCTCCTGGGGCATATGCCATCCTCAGTGGTGGCTTCAGACTCGAGTCCCGAGATGGGCATGGCACCACGGAACACATCACATGGCCATCACGCCGGTCTGTCACCATCTCTTCAGCCCTTGGACCGACCTCTCATTTCTACGGGCAGGTGTTCCCCTAGAGCAGGTCTCCAGGCACGTCATGGTCACGACAGACGCCTCCAAAACAGGCTGGAGCGCTGTTTGCAATGGGCACGCAGCTGCCGGCTTATGGACAGGCCCGCGGCTGCGTTGGCACATCAACTGCTTTGAGTTGTTGGCAATTCTGCCTGCCCTGTGGAGGTTCCGGCCGTTGATCCAGAGCAAGCATGTGTTAGTTCAGACAGACAACACGGCAACGGTAGCTTATGTCAACCACCAAGGCTGTCTGCGCTCTCGTTGTATGTCACAAATCGCCCGCCGTCTACTCCTCTGGAGTCAGCAGCACTTCAAGTCACTGTGAGCCTCTCATATCCCGGGTGACCTAACCTGCGCTGTCACGGCAGGTTACCCTCAGGGGAGAGTGGAGTCTCCACTCTCAGTTGGTCCAGCTGATTTGGAGTCGATTCGGACAGGCACAGGTAGACCTGTTCGTCTCCCAAGAATCCTCCCACTGCCCGGTCTGGTACGCCCTGCCCGCTCTGGTAAGCCCTGTTGTTGCTGTGTCCGGTGCGTGCTTTACACATCTATTTGGATCGCATGCAGAGCTTTAGGATCTCTGAGGAGCTCTTTGTCTGCTTTGGTGCACAGTGGAAAGGAAGCGCTGTCTCCAAGGAGAGGATCGCCCACTGGCTCATTGACACCATAGCTATGGCATATCACGCCCAGGATGTGCCGCCCCCGGTAGGGCTACGAGCCCATTCTACCAGGGGTGTAGCGGCCTCCTGGGCCCTGGCCAGGGGTGCCTCTCTAACAGACATTTGCAGAGCAGTGGGCTGGGCAACACCCAACACCCAACACCTTTGCAAGGTTCTACAACCTCCGGGTGGAACCGGTTTCATCACAGATAGTGGCATGCAATACAAGCGGATAAGCCCGGGATAGCCGGCCGGGTGTATCGCTTGCACATAGCGCCTTTCACCTCCTCTGAGCTGAAGACATGCACCATTAATTCCCAGTAGTGTTCACAAACTATGTTCCCTGGTTGACTTCCTCCGAGCCCTGTGGCAGTCGAGTTTTCAGAGAGATTCGCTGCCGGCCCAGTACACGTGCTAACTAAGAGCCCTGTTCTGGGGTAGGTGCTCCGCATATGGCGGTTCCCTGTAAAGTAACCCCACGCAATGTATATCTTCCACTGATTCGTTTCCCTGTTGGCAAACTGCGTCTTCCTTGGGCAGAGCCCCCTCTGCCACAGTCTCCATGTTTGCAGTACCATGAGACTTCTCCACATGGTCGGCAAGACACAAATACAAAATATCCCCCCCTCTCTTTGGGCAAGGTGTGGTCTCCGTGGTGTCCTCCCCTTGGGAGGGACACCCCCCGACTAGACCTGGTGGCCCAGTCGGATAATCCCCCTTGTTTTTTAGGGAGTGGAAAAAAAGAAGGGGAAAAGAGGCCACGACTGGGTTAGCCTGTCTCTATCTTTTGGGTAGTCCACTTGTCCCCAAAGGGCCGTTCGACACTCATAACTATGTTGGGGGAGGTTGCCTGTCGGCCTGGTGCACTGGCTATGAGGCACACAGTTGTCTGCCCGTCACACACCGCCAGTTCACGTAACACAGTTAAGCCAGTTGCGGCGTTTTGTATAGGGACCCCTAGTGTCACTACATCGACATAACGTTGTGTGAGTGACAGATAGGGAATGTTGTGTTCCTCCTGCCACAATGCTGAACTACCCGCTGAAATGGCCGGACCTTGTCTCGGCTCCTCAGCATAAAACCTGAATGAGTTGTTGCATACCAGCTCCTTTTATACCCATATGTCCAGGGAAGTGGCATGCAAATACCACTCGCCAATTTTCACTGGCCTTTTATCAAAGACCAGAGGTGTCTCGGGCTCCCAAGAGTGACCCCTAGTGTCACTACATCGACACAACGTCTCTTTCCCTCCATCAGGGAACGGAGGTTACGCAAGTAACCAGGACGATTTCTGGAACTATCGGTTATCAGCAAAAATCCACACCGATAGATTTTCTCCATTGCGTCCGGTGCTGGAGCGGCTGGGAAAGGTCTGCTGTCGTTATACAGCATGAGAGCAGCCTCTAGAGGTGATTCACTTCACTGATGCCTTGTGGTGTTTGTTTTGACACGTGAGACTACACTCTGCATGGAGCAGGACACTTCAGATGCAGATTTTAAAAATCTACAACGAAAAGGTATGTATACAGTACACTACAGTACACATTGTCATATCATTATAAGTTATTAATTTGTTGACTAGATGCTGCATTAGTAGAGAACAGCAGTATGTTTGCCGACAAAGCTGAGAGGATGCTAACATTAAAGCTAACCTCAAGCGGTTAGAATAATGTGACAAAAATATATGCAAGTCATACCCAAATGTTTAAATGTCACAATTGTTAACATCAATTACCATCTATTTGCATTAGTTTATATCCAGCTGGTCACGTTTATGCATTCATTAGCCAGCTAAGTTGCATATTTAAAGCTAGTGACATGAGAAAGCAAATTAATATATTTATGCAGCTGAGAGAAACGTATAAACAAATCAGAAACACATCTGATTTCAATTTAAAAAAATGTATCCTCACTGTTATATGATGACTTCAGATCGATCGCATTCTTGCACTAAAAAGGCTAGACACAGCACAACAAATACAGTTTAGCAGAAAGCAGGTGTCTCACTATGCTTTTAAAGTTATTTTTAATTAGACACATCATCAAAAAAATAGCGCTCCTGCACGAGATTCTGAATAAACAAAAACAAAGGGAAACAAAGATGTTCGTCTAGTGCTGTTTGTTTGCATAGAACATGTGAACAGCCCCTTGCAGTTGGTGGAGGTCTTGCTCTCTTATAAGCGTTTCTCAGATTAAGCAATGAGTTGTTTAAATGCTTTGTCAGGAAAGATGTTCAACTTGGAAATGTGTGTCTCGAGATCCTCGTGTTCGGTTCCATCTGTTTGAACAGCCCCTGGCCTGGACTCTCTGAGCCACTTCACCAACGAGTTCAGTCGAATACCACTGCTATCTGTGAATACTGCTAGCCTACATACAACTGTAATGATTAAAAAACAATGTGGTATTTCACTGTTATTATGAAGCTTGAATCTGGAGTAGTAGGAATCAGTGCAAGTGTAACACCATGTGAACTGTCTATTGAAGCGTTCCCCCCCCCCCCCCCCATTTTACTTTTGACTTAACATTTGAGAAAACGGATGACTAAAACTTTTTATTTATTTATTTTATGCACATTAGTTGAAAATGAAATGCTCTTTTTAACAGCCAGGGTAGGAATGTTCGATGCAATAATATAAAGATGCTGAATGGTTTATGTATTTATTGCGCCCTCTTGTGGACTAAGGAAACAATGTCAATTTAAAAATCAGCTGACTTTAAAATTTGAATATTAATTCATATATATTAATATTTATATATTTATTTCATTTAAAAAAGTACAATACATTTTTATGGTTCAGTCAGTACTGTTTATTTTTGTAATAAAGTTCAGCACTATTTTACTTTGAGTGTTATTTTTTCATTCAGTATCAGTTTTAAAAACTATCGGTTGATTAACCGGTTATCAGCAGGTACTGCCCTACTTAGTTATCGGTATCGGTAAAATCCACTATCGGTCGACCTCCAATATTCACATTCATATTTATGTGTAGTATGCATGTATAGAAAGTTGTCATTCAGCCGATGCTTTTATCCACAGTGCTTGCATGACATTTTAACTTTTACAGGGACAATACAATGGAGCAATGTGCATATTCAAAATGCAAAGTTAATATTCACATCAACTATCAGAATGGGGAAAATGTGATCTCACTGATTTCGACCGTGGCATGATTTTTGGTGCAAAACGGGCTTGTCTGAGTGTTTCTGTAACTGCTGATCTCTTGGGATTTTCACACACAGCAGTTTCTAGAGTTTACTCAGAATGGTGCCAAAAACCAAAAACATAGATGCCTTGTTGATGAGAGAGGTCAACGGAGAATGCCCAGACTGGTTCGAGCTGACAGAAAGTCTACTTGGCAACTTCGCTTTATATATGACACTATCGTGCGTTTTCATTGTAGATACGTACAGTGTTATTATGAAAGATAAATGAAGAAATAATTATACAAAAGTGTATTTTTAATCTTATTCTAACTACTCTAATATTTAAAAGATTGTTAACCCTTCATGATAGTTCTCTTTAAAGAGAAAATAAGGCTTTGACATCATATATTTACACTTGCGCTCATCCTGTAATGAATTGAGAGACTTCAGAAGACACGAAGATGTTTCTGGTAAGGGAACATAGTGAGAAACGATGCTCCCTGGTTTTCACAGTGCATTCTGGGATTTTGTAGGGAGTGAACGTTTAAGTGCCTGTGACCGATTTTGCGATTGAGACAGCCCTAGAAATGGCTGACTTCCTGATCAGTGCCCTGACTACTGACCTACAGGGAGCTGATTGAGATGCACCCATTGTCACCCAAAACTCCTACTCTATTTTCGATGTGTTCTAGTTTAAGGTCGTGATGGCGCCGTGGATGGCCACCTCGGTGTGGAGCTCTCCAGTTCTTTTGTTGTTTTTGTTTGTTTGTCCTGTGTTTAGTAATCTTTTTCCAATCAGTTTTACCAGGGACGAATTGCTGAACATTCGGCAGCACATACCAGACAATCTTTTCCTGGCTTTTGACTATGGACATTTTAGTCGGAGGCACAGCTGTTCTGTTCAAGAGACGCAGGCCAGGGAGACGAGCTAGCGCACTTGTCAAGCTCCGTCAGCACGGCTTTCGAACAGCCCTGCCAAGTATTCATCTAACGAATCTCCGCTCTCTTCCTAACAAAATGGACGAAATACATCTCCTCACCCATACAAACAAGGACTTTTCAACCTCTGCTGCCTTGTGCTTCACAGAAACCTGGCTGAGTGAAGCCATTCTGGACAGCACGTTACATTTGCCGGGCTTTCAGCTGTTCAGAGTGGATCGCATCGCGGAGTTAATGGGGAAAACGAGAGGCGGTGGAACATGCTTTTACATCATTGAAAATTGGTGTACAGATGTATCAACGTTAAAGAAGATGTGCTGTCCTAATTTGGAAGCACTCTTTATTAACTGTAAGCCTTTCTACTCGCCACAGGAGTTTTCCTCATTTATTCTGGTGAGTGTTTATATCCCACCACATGTGTGCGGGAGTGCCACACTGCAACAGCTGGCTGATCAAATCACAGACACAGAATAACAATACCCGGACTCAGTTATTATTATTCTTGGGGATTTTAACAAAGCAAACCTCACACGTGAACTGCACAAATACAAACAGCACATTACATGCCCAACCAGAGACAGGAATATACTGGATCATAGCTACACAACAATAAAGGATGCATATCGTTCTGTCCCTAGAGCAGCTTTGGGACTCTCTGATCATTATCTGGTTCATCTTCTTCCAACCTACAGACAGAAATTAAAATCTGCTAAACCTGTAGTAAGGACTGTAAAGAGATGGACCAATGTAGCACAGCTGGAACTACAAGACTGCTTTTACTGCAGTGATTGGAGTGTTTTTGAGGCTGCAGTCACCAATCTGGATGAGCTCACAGATACTGTTACATCATATATCAGTTTCTGTGAGAATATGTGCATTCCTACTAGGACTCGCTTAACATACAACAATGACAAACCGTGGTTTACAGCAGAACTCAGGCAGCTTCATCAGGCCAAAGAGGTTGCTTACAGAGGTGGGGATAAGGTCTTGTACAATCAGGCCAGGAACACACTGAAAAAGGAAATCAGAGTGGCTAAAAGAAACTTCTGATAAGCTGAAAAACAAGTTTTCAGCTAACAACCCTGCATCAGTGTGGAGTGGCCTAAAACAACTTATGAACTACAGGAATCCTGCCCCCAACACTGTAGGGAACCAACAACTGGCTGACGACTTGAATGTGTTCTACTGCAGATTTAAAAGGCCAAATCTCACAATCCAAACCCACTCTGATCTCCACTTCACACAAACACCAACACCTCCTGCAACCCCCCTCCTCCCCCTCCTGCTACTCAACCTGCACTTAAGATCTGTGAAGAAGAGGTGTGCCGTGTCTTCCAAAAACAAAAGACAAGGAAAGCACAGGGCCCATATTGCGTTTCACCTGTTTGTCTTAAATCCTGTGCTGACCAGCTGGCCCCCATCTTCACACTGATCTTCAATAGATCACTGGAGCAGTGTGAAGTCCCATGCTGCTACAAATGCTCAATCATCATTCCTGTCCCAAGGAAACCCAAAATCACAGGACTTAATGACTACAGACCCGTCGCCCTGACGTCTGTGGTCATGAAATCATTTGAGAGACTGGTGTTGGCCCACATGAAGGACATCACCGGACACTTTCTAGAACCCCTTCAATTTGCTTATTGAGCAAACAGGTCTGTGGAAGATGCAGTCAACATGGGATTGCATCATATCCTGTAACATCTGGACAGACCAGGAACATATGCAAGGATCCTTTTTGCTGACTTCAGTTCAACTTTCAACACCATCATCCCAGCTATACTCCACACTAAATTACACCAACTCTCTGTTCCCACCACTATCTGTCAGTGGACCACCAGCTTTCTGACGGACAGGCAGCAGGTATTGAGACAGGGGAAATTCACTTCCAGCACCTGTACAATCAGCACAGGTGTCCCCTAGGGATGTGTGCTCTCCCTACTACTATTCTCCCTGTACACAAATTACTGCACCTCCAAGGACCCCTCTGTCAAGCTCCTGAAGTTTGCAGATGACACTACTGTCATCGGCCTCATCCAAGATGACAATGAGTCTGTATACTGAAGTGAGGTTGAACGGCTGGCTCACTGGTGTAGTCAAAACAACCTGGTGCTGAACACACTCAAAACAGTGGAGATGATTGTGGACTTTAGGAGGAACACCCCAACACTGACCCCCCTCACCATTCTAAACAGCCCTGTGGCAGCAGTGGAGTCATTCAGGTTCCTGGGCACTACCATCTCACAGGACCTGAAGTGGGAGACCCACATTGATTCTTGTGAAAAAGGTCCCACAGAGGTTGTACTTCCTTTGCCAGTTGAGGAAGTTCAACCTGCCACAGGCGCTGCTGTTACAGTTCTACTCAGCACTCATTGAGTCTGTCCTCTGCACTTCAGTATCTGTCTGGTTTGATGCAGCTACGAAATCAGATATCAGAAGACTACAAAGGACAGTTCGGACTGCTGAGAGGATTATCGGTTGCCCCCTGCCCTCCCTTCAAGAACTGTACACTTCCAGAGTGAGGAAAAAGGCTGGAAAAATCATTCTGGACCCCACTCACCCTGCCCACTACCTTTTTGAACTGTTGCCTTCTGGCCGACGCTACAGAACTCTGAGCACCAGAACTGTCAGGCACAGGAACAGTTTTTTCCCCTCAGGCTATCCATCTCATGAACAGTTAAAACTACCCCATTGAGCAATAATTATGTGCAATTCACAGCTTAGTCTTTTATATTATCCAGTGCATCCTACCTCTTCTGCCATTACATTCCCTTGCACTGTATATAACAGATTTGTATTTGCACTGCGTGTGTCTATATATATATATATATATATATATATTTAAACTCAGCAAAAAAGAAATGTCCTCTCACTTCCAAATGCTTTTATTTTCAACAAACTTAACATGTGTAAATATTTGTATGAACATAAAAAGATTCAACAATTAAGACATAAACTGAACAAGTTTTACAGACATGTGACTAACAGAAATGGAATAATGTGTCCCTGAACAAAGAGGGGGTCAAAATTAACAAAAGTAACAGTCAGTATCTGGTGTGGCCACCAGCTGCATTAAGTACTGCAGTGCATCTCCTCCTCATGGACTGCACCAGATTTGCCAGTTCTTGCTGTGAGATGTTACCCCACTCTTCCACCAAGGCACTTGCAAGTTCCCGGATATTTATGGAGGGAATGGCCTTAGCCCTCACCCTCCGATCCAACAGGTCCCAGACGTGCTCAATGGGATTGAGATCCGGGCTCTTCGCTAGCTATGGCAGAACACTGACATTCCTGTCTTGCAGAAAATCATGCACAGAATGAGCAGTCATCAAAGCTAACTTAATTCAGCTTTCTTCACTGTTTTCAGGTGCTCTCAGGCTCTTATAGACTTTGATGAGCAGTCTGCTGAAGGATAGAGTCAAATTCAGCTGCAAAGCATGTGATTAAAAATGCGGGTCATGAGAGATTGTAGCTTGTGGAGTGCATGACATGCACTTTGTTTCCCATGAAAAGGCTCTTAAATGTGTTTCATTACAAAGTTTTGATGGAAAATCATCTACATGACAGTCATAATTTTGTATTATTTTATTTTTTTGGTTAAAGTTAGTATTCTCCTTTCTCACTATAACTCAGGACCGCTTTGAATGTATTTCTTTTGAACTCAGAATAACCACCGAATAATGACATACGACATATTTTACCACAGCTCTCTCCAGTGCCCTGTTATTAGTGGTGCGAAGCTTTCTAAAAAGCTCTCAATCCTTTGTGAGGTTTTCCCAACACAGAGAACAATGTATCTGAGAGGGAAAACACATGTATGAAAAGAGAGAGTACAAAGCCGAGGCTGGTGAGAAGATCTGCATCTGTACGAGAAAGGAAAACATTCAAATAATTAAAAGGTTTACCCTCTGGAATTCCTCTAGATTAAGCCACAATTTTGCTTATTTAGATACATATGCATCATATATAGGAACTCAGTTTGCATTTGATTCTGGGTAGGCCAAATTTTTCAAATAAGAGCCCTTTTTCGTTGAATTGTTCAATGTTGAGTATGTGGTATGGATATAAATCTTTAAAGAATTTGTGAGGTTATATGGACAATAAATCTACACAAAACTCACAAGTTGCTGACTTGACAAGCACTAACTCATTTTAAGGGGCATATACTGATCCAAAGATTTATCAAAACATGCTGTGTTTCAAAACAACTTTTTCAATCTTTATGAGCTTTTACTGTGGGCATCACCAAACAAGTAACTGAGTTGGTGAAAACATTTTAAATGAGCACATAAAAGAAATGATTTGAACTTCATTTGAATGGATAGCATTTTTACTCTGTATTTCAGACAGTAAAGACAGTATTAATTAAAAATGAAATGTTGTATGTGGGTCAATGACACATTTTCAAGATGAGGATTTTCATGTCAAAAAAAAAAAAAAAACAAATCTTTAGAAACGTAAACTTTTAAATAGCCAAAAAATAACATTTTCTTTTCATCTTGAATGAGTGTGAGTGTATACACATCTTAATAATATTTTTAATTTCATTTAAAATAATTAAAACAGAAGCTATGGTAAAATAATTATTTTATTATGTGTTTTGTTACAAACATCTGTGGTTTTACAATTTGAAAAGTGAACATGAACTAACCCTGCTCTTTCATAAATAGTCAAATAATATTTTTTAGAGATTTACTGACCTTGACACACAGTCACAAAGGTCAACAAGATTTCCCTCTGTGACAATTTCCTGTTTAATAGTTTTCTTGTCACATGACAACAAAATGGCTTCCTGCATGTTTATTTGCAACTTTTTCAAATTTTTGTTACATTTTAAAACAAAACTGTTTCAGTAATTCTTATTCTTTTTAAGAAATAATGTAAAAATTTAAAGGAACATAACATTTTATATTAATTTAGAATCATTGATATTCATATATAGATACAGTATATTATAATATTGAATATATATTATTTTTATAAATACATATATTTATATAACTTAAACAATTGCATTTATACACTTTTAAATAAAGTTAATTATTAACATTATATATAATTAAAATTAAATTTTTTATTGATTCACATAGTAAACACAGAAAAACAAAACATATATACACAGAATCAACAATTAACACCCACTATTACCCCTCCCCCTCCCAATACCCAGCCCCACCCTGGCCCCCAAGAACATCCCAGTGGTCATACATGATTATAGACACACACACACACACACACACACACACACACAAAACATCAACAACAACAACACAAAATATATAATAATCACACAAATTGACAACTACACCTCTTTTTCCAATGCCCCTCCCCGAGAGCCCTCCAGAAATGCCAGATATCTGCCCCATTTCCCCACAAATGAGTCCAATTTCCCCAGTCTTCTAAATGACCCTTCTTCAAAAGCCGCCACCCTCACCATCTCTGAGCACCACTCCTAAAATGAGGGCGCTCCAGCCGACCTCCAACCCCTGAAAATTATCTGTCTGGCGATCATGACACTGGTTAGGACCCAACCCTTTATGTGTCTGTTCTCTACATCAATGGCCACCCCATCGCTCAAAATACAGAGTCTGGGGCAAAATGAAACCCGAGTGCCCAATACGTCACACACAAAACTCTGAACCTTCAACCAAAATTCTTGGATCTTAACACATCACCAAAAGACATGGTTTGTGTCTCCATCCTCTGATTGGCATCGCCAGCAGGTGGGTGTGTCTTTAAGATCAAGCCTATACAATCTAGAGGGGGGTCCAATAGAATCGATATAAAATCTTGAATTGCATAAGGCGCACCCTTGTTTCTTTAGATGCAGACTTGATGTTTTTTAGAAACCTAGCCCACACTCCCTCCTCCAATACCAAGTTTAAATCTTTCTCCCATAATCTCTTGATGGAAGTTAAAGCTCCGTCCCCCAGACTCTGAATTAGCAGGGAGTAATACACTGATGCCTCATGACCTTTTCAAAAAACAGTAATCACCACTCCCAGAGTGTCTGCTGCTTTAGAGGGGAGTATGCTACTCCCAAAATAGTGCAGAGCAGGTGGCGCAGCTGTAAATACCAAAAGAACTGAGATCTGGGAATTCCAAAATGTTGAACCAAATTTTCAAAGGATCTCAACACTCTGCTCTCATATAGGTCACCAAGTGTAGTAACCCCCCTCACAATCCACTCTGACCAGCAGAAAGGGGACTACATTATTTTGGGTTCAGCCATATGCTTGAGACAACATTTAAATAAAAGTCTGAATTAAACACTCTGGACCCTTTTGTCCATACCGAGTGCAAATGCGAGATAACGGGGTGTAACTTAACCTCTGGTTAGTTTGATAGAAAGGCTTTGTAATGGCAAAATAGGGCCAAGAAATTCCTGTTCAATACAAAACCAGGGAGGGGCTCTCTCAGGTGGAAGCAACCAATGAGCCAAATATCTGAGACGGAATGCATAATAATAAAACAAAATCTTGGATAGGCCTTGCCCACCTTTGTCAATCGGCCTGTGCAGTTTACTGAAATATAATCTGGGACTTTTACCATTCCAAATGAAAGACTTCGCAATTCTATCAGATTGCTTGAAATAAGAGAGAGGGACATCTATAGGGAGAGACTGTAGCAGGTAGTTGAATTTTGGAATATAATTAATTTTAATAACATTAACCTTCCGAATCATTGATAAATGTAATGAAGCCCACCTGCCCACATTGCTCGAAAACCTTTTTATTAAAGGGTCAAAATTAACTAACTAAATCAAACAAATTTTCTGGGAATAAAATACCCAAATACTTAATGCCCTGTTTGGGCCACTGGAAGGCACCTGGCTGAAAAGCCGTTACCGGGCAGTATGCTGTCAGAGCCAAAGCTTCGGATTTAGACCAATTAACTCTGTATCCTGAGAACTCAGAAAATAAATTAATAATTCTGTGGAGGCAAGGCATAGATCTAGTAGGGTCAGAGACGAATAATAAAATATCATTTGCGTAAAGCAAAAGCTTATGTGCCACACCTCCCGCCATCACCCCTGGAAAATCATCCTCCTTTCTTATCGCGGCTGCTAATGGTTCCAGGGCAATACAGAACAATAATGGGGAAAGAGGGCAACCCTGCCGGGTGCCCCTATAAAGAGTAAAGTAATCTAAAATTAATCCATTTGTTTGTACTGCCACCACCGGGTGTCTATAAAGTAACTAAATCCATCCAATAAACGTATTTCCAAACCTGTACATTTCCAAAATATTAAAAAGATACCATTCTACCATATCAAACACCTTTTCAGCATCAAGTGAGATGGCAGTGACCGGAGTCTGATCATTCGCCACTGACCACATGATATTGATGAAACGCCTATTGTATTTAGAAGAGCTACGGCCCCGAATAAACCCCACCTGATCTGTATGTATAACAGATGTCATAACCTTACTTAATCGGTTAGCCAAAATTTTTGACAACATTTTAACATCTAGCTGGATCAGGGAAATTGGATGGTAATGCTTACACTCGCTTGGATCTTTGTTTTAAGAATCAGTCTGATCTGGGCTTGCATCATGGTGGGCGGAAGCTTTCCATTCTTTAATGATTCCGTATAAACTTCTAGTATAAGTGGAGCCAATTCTGTAGCATAAGATCTAAAAAACTCAGAGGCAAAGCCATCTGGCCCCGGAGCCTTGCCTGTAGGCAAGGCTTTAATTACCTCGCCAAGCTCCTCCAAGGTTATCTCAGAATCAAGATAATTTTTTTTTGCTCATTCGTCAGTTTAGGGAGTTCTAATGGTTCCACAAAGTTTCTAATATCTTCATCAGTAGATAAAGACATGGAACTATAGAGATCAAGATAGAATTCTTTAAAAGCATTATTAATATCAGTGGCTGAGTTAAATATTTCACCACCAGCAGATTTCACTGAGGGAATGGTAGAAAAAGACTCTCTCTATTTTATATATCTAGCCAGAAGTTTTCCTGCTTTGTCTCCCAACTCAAAGTATTACTGTCTTGCTCTGAATAGCCAAAACTCCACCTTCCGTGACAAAATAGTAATATATATGTATTTCAATCGGGTCAATTCTCTGAGGCCATCAGACGACATTTGATGCTTCATCTCTGCCTCAGCACTTTTAATATTCCCTTACAACTCCACGAGTTCTCATGCTTTGGATTTTTGGGTGAATGAGGCATACTGTATGATCCGGCCCCTAAGAAACCACTTTAAGTGCCTCCCAAGCCATGCCCACAGAGGACATTGAGGATCAGTTGGTCTCCATATAAACACTGATTGTAGCCTTTATCATTTGTTGGAATTCTGAGGGACTTAGATATAAAACAAAAATCTATTCTAGAATAAATCTTATGGACTGATGAAAAAAATTTATTGTCCCTACCAGATGGGTTCAAAAGTCTCCAAATATCTGTAAGACCAAGATTTTTACACATCCTGTGAAGCGTCATTGTTGCTTTAGGGGGCTTACACACTTTTACTTCACTGTGAACAAGGACTGAGTCAAATCAAAATCAAATCAAATCACATTTATTGTCACACAGCCATAGACACAAGTGCAATGGTGTGTGAAATTTTGGGTGCAGTTCCGATCAATATAGCAGTCGTGACAGTGATGAGATATATACCAATTTACAATAACATCAAATTAACACAACACAATTTAAAGTCTAATATACACATAATTACACACAACAATATACAAATGATAACATACACTGTACAGTATACAATACGCACAATATAGATACACATTATTCAATAAAAATAAAAAAGTATATATAGTAGTATATATAGAATGTACAGTAGGCTGTATTGTACTGTATTGACATTCAGGCTGTCAGTTGATAATAAGTTGTTAAGAGAGAATATATATAATAATAATATAATTTATGACAGTCCGGTGTGAGATATAAGAGTGAGAGTAATAAAGTGCAGTGCTGATGTATTTTGATCTTGGGAGATCAAGAGTTCAAAAGTCTGATTGCTTGGGGGAAGAAGCTATCATGGAGTCGGCTGGTGTGGGTCCTGATGCTGCGATATCGCCTGCCTGATGGTAGCAGTGAGAACAGCCCATGGCTCGGGTGGCTGGAGTCTCTGATGATCCTCCGAGCTTTTTTCACACACCGCCTCGTATATATTTCTTGGAGGGAGGGAAGCTCACCTCCGATGATGTGTCTGGCAGTTCGCACCACCCTTTGCAGTGCTTTGCAGTTGTGGGCTGTGCTATTGCCGTACGAGGCGGAGATGCAGCCAGTCAGGATGCTCTCTACAGTGCAGGTGTAGAACCGTGTGAGGATGTGGTGGTTCATTCCAAACTTCCTCAGCCATCTCAGGTCGACACGTAACCTCCCCCAACATAGTTATGAGTGTCGAACGGCCCTTTTTGGGGACAAGTCGACTACCCAGAGATAGAGACAGGCTTAACCCAGTCGAGGCCTCTTTCCCCTTCTCTTTTTCCACTCCCTAAAAGAGAAGGGGGATTATCCGACTGGACCACCAGGTGTAGTCGGGGGTGTCCCTCCCAAGGGGAGGACACCGCGGAGACCACATCTCGCCCCAAGAGGGGGGGGTATTTAAGTGGAAGAATACATCACATGGTCTTTCCAACCATGTGGAGAGCCTTCAAGGTAGATCCTGCCCAATGGGGGAGGAGTTACTACAACATGGAGACTGGGGCAGAGGGGCTCTGCCAGCAGGGAAATGAATTAGCGGAAGATATAGATCGCATGGGGTTAGCCTTACAGGGAACCGCCACATGCGGAGCACCTACCCCAGAACTGGGCTCTTAGTTAGCGTGTGTACTGGGCCGGCAGCAAGTCTCTCCGAAGACTCGAATGCCACAGGGCTCGGAGGAAGTCAACCAGGGAACAACTTTTGTGAACACTACTGGGAATTAACAGTGCACATCTTCAGCTCAAAAGGAGGTGGAAGGCGCTATGTGCAAACGATACACCTGGCCGGCTATCCTGGGCTTATCCGCTTGTGTTGCGTGCCACTACCTGGGACGAAACCGGTTCCACCCCCTTGCAAAGGTGTTGGGTGTTGCCCAGCCCGCTGCTCTGCAAATGTCTGTTAGAGAGGCACCTCTGGCCAAGGCCCAAGAAGCTGCTACACCACGGGTAGAATGGGCTCGTAGCCCTACCGGGGGCGGCATGTTTTGGGCGAGATATGCCATAGTTATGGCGTCAATGAGCCAGTGGGCGATCCTCTGCTTGGAGACAGCGCTCCCTTTCCGCTGTGCACCAAAGCAGACAAAGAGCTGCTCAGAGACCCTAAAGTTCTGCGTGCGATCCAAATAGATGCGTAAAGCACGCACCGGATACAGCAACGACAGGGCTGGGTCTGCCTCCTCCTGGGGCAGCGCTTGCAGGTTCACCACCTGGTCCCTAAAAGGAGTGGTGGGAACCTTGGGCACATAGCCCGGTCGGGGTCTCAGGATCACATGAGAATAGCCCGGACCGAACTCCAGGCACATTTCGCTGACAGAGAACGCTTGCAGGTCACCTACCCTCTTGATGGAAGTGAGGGCAGTCAGGAGGGCAGTCTTCAAGGAGAGTGCCTTAAGCTCGGCTGACTGCAAAGCTCAAAGGGGGCTCTCTGTAGACCCTGAAAAACTACAGAGGTCCAATGAGGGAATGAGGCGTGGCCTGGAGGGATTCAGCCTCCTGGCACCTCTTAGGAACCTGATGATCAGATCATGCTTCCCTAAGGACTTACCGTCAACTGTGTCGTGGTGTGCTGCTATGGCAGCAACGTACACCTTCAAGGTGGAAGGGGACAGCCTCCCTTCCAATCTCTCTTGCAGGAAGGAAAGCACTGATCTGACTGCGCATCTCTGGGGGTCTTCCCGACGGGAAGAACACCACTTAGCGAACAGACGCCACTTAAAAGGCATACAGGCGCCTCGTAGAGGGAGCCCTAGCCTGAGTGAACGTGTCTACCATCGCAGGTGGGAGACAGCTTAAGTCTTCCGCATCCCGTCCAGGGGCCAGACATGGAGATTCCAGAGGTCTGGGCGCGGGTGCCGGATGGTGCCCCTTCCCTGAGAAAGAAGGTCCTTCCTCAGGGGAATTTGCCCAGGGGGAGCTGTCGCGAGGAGCGTGAGGTCCGAGCACCACGTCTGGGCGGGCCAGTAGGGTGCTTACCAGGACGACCTTCTCCTCGTCCTCCCTGACCTTGCACCGGGTCTGTGCAAGCAGGCTCACTGGGGGAAAACGCATATTTGCGAATGCCAGGGGACCAGCTGTGTGCCAGCGTGTCTATGCCGAGGAAGGCCTCGGTCAGGGCGTACCAGAGCGGGCAGTGGGGAGGATTCTTGGGAGGCGAACAGGTGCACCTGTGCCTGTCAAATCGACTCCAAATCAGCTGGACCACCTGAAGGTGGAGTCTCCACACTCCCTTGAGGGTAACCTGTTGTGACGGCGCGTCCGCAGAAGTGTTGAGGTTGCCCGGGATGTGAGTGGCTTGCAGCGACTTGAGGTGCTGCTGACTCCGTTGGAGGAGACGGCGGGCGAGTTGTGACATACAGCGGGAGCACAGACCGCCTTGGCGGATGACATATGCCACCACTGCCGTGCTGTCTGTCCGAACTAGCATGTGCATGCCCTGGATCAACGGCCGGAACCTCCGCAGGGTGAGCAGAATTGCCAGTAACTCGAGGCAGTTGATGTGCCAACACAGCCGCAGACCCTTCCAGAGGCCGGCGGCTGTGTGCCCATTGCCAACAGTGCCCCAGCCCATTTTGGAGGCGTCTGTCATGACCACGACGCACCTGGAGACCAGTTCTAGGGGAACACCTGCTCGTAGAAACAAGAGGTCGGTCCAAGGGCTGAAAAGACGGTGACAGACCGACGTAATGGCCACGCGGTGTGTCCCGTGGCGCCATGCCTGTCTCGGGACTCGAGTCTGGAGCCAGTGCTGAAGCGGCCTCACATGCATCAACCCGAGCGGGGTGGCCACCGCCGAGGATGCCATATGCCCCAGGAGTCTCTGAAAAGTTTCAGTGGAAACGCTGTATTCTGTTTGAACGCCTTCAAACAGGCCAGCACCGACTGGGCACGCTCGTTCGTAAGGTGCACCGTCAAGGAGACTGAGTCCAACTCCAAACCGAGAAAAGAGATGCTCTGAACCGGGAGGAGCTTGCTCTTTTCCCAGTTGACCCGAAGCCCTAGTCGGCTGAGGTGTAAGAGCACCAGGTCCCTGTATGCACATAACACGTCTCGAGAGTGAGCTAAGATTAGCCAGTCGTCGAGATAGTTGAGAATGCGAATGCCCACCTCCCTTAACAGGGCAAGGGCAGCCTCTGCGATCTTCATAAAGACGCGAGGAGACAGGGACAGGCTGAAAGGGAGGACTTGTACTGATACGCCTGACCCTCGAACGCGAACTGCAGGAAGGGTCTGTGTCGAGGAAGGATCGAGACGTGAAAGTACGCATCCTTCGGGTCTACCGCCGCGAACCAATCTTGATGCCGGACGCTCGCTAGAATGCGTCTTTGCGTCAGCATCTTGAACGGGAGTCTGTGTAAAGCCCGATTCAGTACTCGCAGGTCCAAGATTGGCCGCAACCCACCGCCTTTTTTCGGAACAATGAAGTAGGGGCTGTAAAACCCTTTCTTCATCTCGGCTGGAGGGACAGGTTCTATCGCGTCCTTCCATAGGAGGGTAGCGATCTCCGCGCAAGGTAGCAGCAGTTTCGTCTTTCACCAAGGTGAAGTGGACACCGCTGAACCTCGGCGGATGCCCGGCAAAGTGAATCGCACATCCAAGTCGGACGGTCCAGACCAGCCCTCGTGACGGACTGGAAGGCGCAAGCCATGCGTCCAAGTTCCGCGCAAGGGGGACCAAAGGGACAACGTCATCGGATGTACCGGCAGGTGGGGCCTAACGGCGGGGCGGAGCTCGAGGTGCCACACCACGTCGTGGCCGTGCTGAGTCCGAGGACATCGAAGCACTTACCTGGCTCCTTGTGACCAACCCCGGAACAGCCTGGGACGGGGGAGGAAGAGGCCTGTCCTCGTGACCAGTGGATACTGTCACATCGGGGGCGGATTTGTGCCACAGCTGGGCGCTCAGGGTGGGAGACCGCTGCTGGAGCGCCAACCTGCCAAATGGAGTGGTGGACGGTGGTTGTGATGCCAGCCGTATACACCGTTTACGTGACCAGGGAACAAGGAAACCACTCTTGCTGAGCTCTTGAGTACTGCAGCCACTTGGGCATGCAGCGCAATTAAATGCAAAAGGTAACAAAAAGATGAAGATCTGCTTACCAGCTCCAGAGCAGTGGGTTTCGTTGTCCCTGGGTCACTCGTCTCAAGGGCGCTTTGAAGCCTTTCACAGGTTCTGAGCAGCCGCGAGACGGGTGGCGTCTGCTTCCTGTGGTGGGCTCCACGCCGGGGCCAGGCTGAAGGGGCGGGCTGCGGCGGAGCTGGTGCAGTCACCGCAGGGGGACGCCCTTGGCGATGAGTAGATGGGGTGTGGGATCTTGAGCTGGCTAGCATCCATCTACTGCTCTACCATCGAGAACTGCTGGGCAAAGTCCTCGACGGTGTCGCCGAATAGGCCCGCCTGGGAAATGGGGGCAGCAAGGAATCGTGTCTTGTCAGCCTCACCCATCTCGACCAGGTTGAGCCAAAGGTGGCGCTCCTGGACCACTAGTGTGGCCATCATCCGCCTGAGAGACCGCGCCGTGACCTCCTTCGCTCGGAGAGTGAGGTCGGTCGCCGAGCGCAGTTCCTGCATCAATCCCGGGGCAGAACTACCCTCATGCAATTCCTTTAGCGCCTTGGCAGACTTGCAGGAGAGCCATGGCATGCAGGGCGGAGGCGGCTTGTCCAGCGGCACTGTAGGCCTTGGCCGTCAGAGACGACATAAATCTACAGGCCTTGGACGGGGGCTTTGGGCACCCGCACCAGGTAGCGGCGCTCTGCAGGCATAGGTGCACCACGAGCGCCTTTATCCATCGAGGGATTGCCGAATAACCCTTTGCCGCCCCACCATCGAGGGTAGTGAGAGCAGGGAAGCTGAAAAGATCGGGACCGGGCAGTAAAAAGTGCCTCCCGCGACCTTGTCAGCTCTTCATGCACTTCCGGGAAGAAAGGAATGGGGCGGGGCATGGCATTGAGTGGCGCCGCGAGCCCAGGAACCAATCACCGAGCCGTGAGGGTTCAGGGAAGAGCGGTGAAATCCACTCTAACCGACGCTCACGGCTGCCCTGAAAGCATGTCATCATCTCCGCGTCAGCCTGTGACTGGGCGATCGACCCCCGAAGGGAGGAGCCCAGCTGAGGCTTCCGACTGGACGAGCCCGCTCTCCGATGCTGCGCTCGAGAGCTCATCACTTTCGCGGGCTCCGAATAAGAGGTTGAACTCTCCGTGAGACGAGCCGGCGGACTCACCCGGAAGCCCGATCGGGGCAGACGAGCGTGCTGGGGAATGGGAGGTCCGCGGGGGGATACCCGGCGGAGGCGGTCCCATTGGGGTCCCCAAATCGCCCCCAGTACTAGCCGCGCTGGCCTCAAACCTGTGGGTAAAAGGACCGAGGCGGGAGCCTCTGGGGTGGCTCGCTTTCTTACGAAGGCGAGCCGCGACCGCAACGTTGCCATGGACATATTCTCGCAATGAGAACATGACCATCCACGAACGCTGTCTCCGCGTGAGCAGTGCCCAGACACGAAAGACAGTGATCATGACCGTTAGAAGGCGAGAGATAACGAGCACAACCAGGAATAACACACAATCGGGAAAGCATCTTTAAAAAGACGCGTCTTTAAAAAGACGTTCCGTGTGTGCACTCTTTTAGAGAAATATATACTCTTTTAGAGGGGAAAAATGCTCTTTCAGAAAATATACTCTCTAGTTTTTCTGCCGAAGCGCCCAGGGGCATTCTCTGCAGTGCACCAGTGCAGAGGAGGGAGAAGCCGCTGAAATGCGCCGTCAGATCCAGCAGAGGTGAATGAACAGTAGTATTCAGCTCAGTGAGCATGACCGTTCGGCTCCGAAGAGAAAATCTGAATGAGTGGTTGCATACCAGCTCCTTTTATACCCCTATGTTCGGGGGAGTGGCATGCAAATACCACTCGCCAATTTTCATTGGCCTTTTATCAAAGACCAGAGGTGTCTCGGGCTCCCAAGAGTGACCCCTAGTGTCACTACATCGACACCAACGTCGAGTGAGGGACAGATAGGGAACATGTCCGCCCCATATCTTCCCAAATTTTTCTTGAAGAAACACTATATCATATTTCTTACATTTAAGAAGAGAAATAACCTTCCTTCTTTTATGGGGTGCCCCAACCCATTCACATTTCATGTGGGGAGAGACAATCCACTCATATTAACATTTGACATTTTGACATACTAGAAAAAATAGTTTGTGTCTAAAATAAAATTATAAAGACCACATTCCAACATTAGTGCAACAATCAAACCCCAAAACCCCAAACTTCCTCCCGAACGAAACAAATGGTTTGAAAAAAGAAAAATGTTTGCATTAACCCCTCGCACGACAGCGTCAGCTGGCGTCCATCCCTCTATCTCAAACAGTACATGTACGCCTACGAGAGCCCCCGCAACAACTTTGCCATCGGATTGCTCAAGTCCGGTGTTTCTATACAAATTTTGTGAGACAGAATTACATAACAGAAGATAATCTATAAAGCAAACTCCAGCCAATATGCAGAATAAACACAAAGAACGTCTAGATTCATCTACATAATTGTCCCAAAGGTGTGTTGCTCCACAAAACAAACTCCAGCCGCTAGCGGAACCAGCAAAATAAAAAAATAAATAAAATAAAAAATAAAAAATTAAATAAAAAAAGGCCGTTCCGTTTCCTTGGACAGTCAAACGAATGTTCAGTGAACCGGCTCATTCGACTGTTACATGAGTGCAACAAATGACCCAATCACTCCAATGTCTTGCAAGAAATACTCCACAAAACAAACTCCAACCAATAGGAGGCATCAGCACAAAGAATGTGCAGATTCATCCACAACACTGTCCCGAAGCAGTGTTACTACTCAAAACAAAGTCCAGCCGCTAGGCAGAACCAGCACAAAAAAAAAAAAAAACGAAAAAGGCGCTCAGTTTCCTCGGACGGTCAAGTGAATGTTCAGTGAGTCAGGCTCACTTGGCTGAAACATGAGTACCACAAAATAACTTTCTCAGTCCACTGACTTTATGAAAGACATTGCTTGTTGGGGACATGTAAATATTCTGTGGCCATCCTTAGCATCTATTCTCAATTTGGCTGGGAACATCAGTGCAAAAGCGACCTTCCATTGATGTAAGAGTTTCTTGCATTCCTTGATATGATCACATTTCTCTCTTGTTGAATTCGCAAAGTCTGGGAACAAGAAAATGCTGTGGTTTTTCCAAGAAAGCCTTCCTTTACTCCTCGCCTCGCGTAACATGAGATCTTTATTGGATGATCTCAGAAATTTGGCCAGAATTGATCAGGGACTGTCTCCCTCAGCGGATCGCCAACCTGGAACCCTGTGAGCTCGCTCGATTTCCAGCATATGGCCTGTTATGTTGAGCAGACTCGGAAGGAGCCCGTCCAGGAATTTCACCATATCTGACCTTCTTCGATCTCAGGAATTCCAATAATCCAGACATTATTCCACCAACTACGATTTTCCATATCCTCCAATTTTTCCCAGACGCGCTCCAAATCCACCATGGTCGCTAGCGGATTAGCAGCTAATTCCCTCTCCGATGACTCAAGATAATCGATACATTTCTCGACATCCCCCACTCTTGTAACCACCTCAGTGAATAATAGAACAGAAAATAAGAACAGGGAACCGTGCAACAGATGGTATGACCCCAACAGAGCCCCCCACTGAACATCGAGTTAGTCTGGAATTACATGAAGAGATGGAAGAAATGGAGAGAGCCTAAATAGATAGAAGAATTGTGGCAAATTTTCCAAGATGCTTGGAACATCCTATCTGCCAACAACCAAGAAAAACTGTGTCCAGGTGTACCTATGATAATTGGTGCTGTTTTGAAGGCAAAGGTGGTCACACCAAATATTGATTTAGCTTGTTTTATGTTTACTACACCTTGTATGTTAATTGATATATGAAAACTATTTATGGCATTATTTTGGAAGATATCCACACTATGCAACAATTTTCACAAGTGCCTAAAACTTTTGCACAGTACTGTATTGTCTTCCTAGAACTGTTAAGGATCAGGGTGTATCGAATCTCACTGGTTTATAACATAAAAAATATTAAAATCAGCAAAGTGTGCAGAGCTCGCCGTTCACATCAGAACCTCGCATGGCCTCACGTGACTCTCCATTTTTAATGTTTTTAAGAATAAATTAATTAATATGAACCCACACACACACAAAACTTACATCATGTCATTGACAAATCAAAGGACATTAAAGATTATATTTGGATTGGAATATTCTGTTTCCATGTATATTGCCTAAACCTTTTTTCTACTATAGTTCAAGATTAATGTTTTCACTGAAGTGAAACGTGAAATGGATTGTCATGATAAGATTTATTCAATTTTATTTATTCAATTTATTCAATTTTTATTTTCATTCATTGAAAATGGTTTGCATTTATTATTCTTTTACTAACTGATTTGTTGATTATTATTTTGCATTTGACCCTATTACCAGAGTCACAGCTGAATTAAAACTACATTTCTATTGTTTATCAACTACGGATTGCAGGCTGCCGGCATGCTGCCGAATCTGTGTTTGTTTGTAGCTTGCTAGCCTGCTTAGCGTTGCTTATTCCTCTAGTTCATTGTTTTATCCTTTGCCATTTTACCGCGTGCTTAGTTTTTTCCCGCTTTTTTACCATTTCAACTTTGTGTATATTATCACGTGCACCCGTTTTCTTTTCTTTTTTCTTTCTTTTTTCCCGCTTGTCTACATCTCGCAATTCAACTACGTGCATTTGTTTTCTCCTCTGTGTTTTATATGGATCATTGCATCAATCTCAAACCTCTGCTGATCAGGAACCACCACAACTACAGCAAACAATTGCGTGAGGGATTCACATTGATCTCAAACCCTCACCGCTCAAGAACAACCATAACAACAACAACAACAACAAACAATTGCGGTAAGTCTTTACAGACTGGCATCTGCTCATTTTATTGTTTGTGTATTGCATGGCACGTTTACTATAGCTTCTTCCTTCAGCAGTGAAGGATTCATATGTGATAATTGTAAGGAATTAGACAGGCTGACGGAGAAGGTTAATAAGTTAGAGGCATGCATCTGAACGCTAGTTGAGGTCAGTGAGAAAGAGAAGCCGGTAGATACTGTTTGAGATGTGGGTAGAACAGCGAACAACACACACACTTTGGTTCCGGCTGTAGAGCCCCCACAGCAGGGCATTTGGGTGATGTCTCGGCAGCATACTTGCTCAGCAAAGTGACACCACTCTCCCATTCCTGTTAGGGTTTCCAATCGATTCTCCCCACTCAGTGATGCACCCACTGAGAATCATGTTGAAAGTGCCCTTGTTATAGGAGATTCTATTGTAAGGAACTTACAAAAAATAGGAGGAGGAGGCAGGAAGCGCATCATTGTTTACAAGAGAAACTTGCACAGACCAAGATATTGACCCTTTGTTTCTTTCGATGGTCTGAAATCCTCAGGGGTAAAATGTTCACTGCATACCTTCCAATATTTGAGAGAATGTAGGGGTGTACCGATATAAGCCAGAGCTTCAATCGCTCATGATCATGTATAGGCAATCGATGAAAAGTTTATATTTTTCCCGGCATGCATTTTCTTTGGGGTTTATGAATGTTGAAGCATCCAGGATACACACACCAAATGACCATTCTGAACTATACACTTATACAAATAAAAATCTACAGCAAAGACAATTAAACTTTTGTACAGCGCTCCTTCTCTTGTAAACAATGACGTGCTTCCTGCCACCTTTCCAACGAGCTTACGTCATCCCTCTCATGAGTGCACGTCACAGAGATGTACGGAAGCAAACATTTGTAGTTAAAAAGTATATAAGTATTGTTTTGTTTCTAAAAAATAATCAATCGTTTGGGTTCAGAGGAACTTTATTTGTTGACGAGTCGTGTGGATTATTTTGATGCACCTTAAACATGCATTTTGGACCATCAAAAAAATTTAGTACATTCACTTGCATTGTTTAAAGGAGAAGGACTGAAATGAAATCCTAAAAATCTTAAATTCTGTTTTGATGAAGAAAGAAACTCAGATACATCTCGGATGGCCTGAGGGTGAGTAAATTATCAGCAAATTTTCATTTTTGGGTGAACTATTCCTTTAAGTGACCTTCTGACACGCTATATTCCATCACGTTCATTATGATCACAAAATTCTGGCTTGTTAATAGTTCCTAGAATATCAAAATCCACAAAAGGAGGTAGATCCTTTTCCTATTTGGCTTCTAAACTATGGAATAGTCTCCCTAACACTGTTCAGGATGCAGACACACTCACTCAGTTTAAGTCTAGACTAAAGACTCATCTATTTAGCCAGGCATATACCTAATTTATCCATCAACTCACAATTAGGCTGCTTTAGTTAGGTCTGCCAGAACCAGAAACTTCTATCATGATCTTTAACTCTGCAATAAATTGAATGACATCTCGGGATTCATATCCCAAGGTTACCAGAGCCGGCCAGATCCAGCTCTGTTCCTGCTTGGTGTCGGACTCCACTGCTATGTGTCTCTGAGTGATGATGACTACATGCAGCTGGTGCTACCCAGACATCACTTCAGTCTTTTACGATGGACGATTCCTTCAGAGGATGAACTGATGCCAACTCCAACTGTAAGATATTGGATACTTCATATGCCACTGCCTTAACCTTGGATTTAGGATGGACCCCACCGAACCTCACCGAAACGACCTGCCGGTTGAACTGCAATGCACCTCATTGATCTCTGCCTGCATCACTTTTGTCTATTGATGGACTACACTCTTGAAATGGAATACATAGACTATCATTTAATTGCCAACAAAAGCCTTCATCAGCCAACTAACAAAAGAAAATGCATCTATGTGAACTTCTGCAGTTAATCCAGGATGAACTTCAAAGACATTAGTCATCAATCTTACAGTTCATAAAAAAATCTTTTTTTAAACACTGGACCTTAAAACTTACTTAGTTTACTAATCTTAATCCATGACTTGCACTACACATTAATAACTAACATTGGCATTATGTTCAAGCTGGTTAGCCAGAGGGGAACTGGCACCCACAGTGAGCCTGGTCTCTCCCAAGGTTTTTTTTCTCCATTAACCAACATCTTATGGAGTTTTGTGTTCTTTGCCACAGTCGCCTTCAGCTTGCTCACATGGGTTCTAAATACATTTATTATTTAAATATTTAATTTTTATACACAATTTACAATCATATTTAATTAAACTACACAATGATCTTTCTAAGACTTTACAGATATTACAGTTTTAATTTTTGTTAATTTATGATTTTCTGTAAAGATGCTTTGAAACAGTGTGTTGTGAAAAGCGGTATACAAAAAAAAAATGACTTTACTTGACTTGCATGCTTAATAACAGATTTTCAAAATTAGTTACCTCTGCAAATGTACCTTAACGTAAAATTGTGACACGCCTTTATTACTTTTGCTTGCCAATGATGTGCAGTTTAATGTACATGTTTTAAATATTTAATAACACTTATTTAACATTAGTTATCTATGAAAAAATACTTTAAAGTTGATGGAAGCATTTATTACTATTTGTTGCCAATGGTGAGCAATTTAACTTACATGTTAAACAATGCTTAATAACACTTATTTAACATAAGTTACCTATGAAAATTTTCCTTAACGTTAAGTGGACACAAGCGTTTGTTAATTTTTGTTACCAATTGTGAGAATTTTAACTCATATGTTACAAATGCTTAATAACACTTATTTAACATTAGTAACCCATAAAAATTTACCTTAATTTAAAGTGGACACACATGTTTATTATTTGTGGTGAGCATATTAACTTACATGTTATAAATGCTTAATAACATATATTCAATATTAGTTACCTATGCAAATGTACATTAATGTAAAATGGACACACACATTTATTACTTTTGCTTGCCAATGTCAAGCATTTTAATGTACATGTTTTTAATATTTAATAACAATTATTTAACATTAGTTATACCTACAAAAATGTACCCTATTGTTAAGTGGACACAAGCGTTTAAACATTTTTTGTTGCCAACATTAAAAACTTATTTACAGAGTTCAGTATGGTTTAATTGTCATCAGGCTTTAATAGATGATATATGCTGTGATTGAGCATGAAGACCTGAAAGCATTTTTGCAGAGGACTTTAAGTCACTAGGACTAGGTAAATTGAGACACCACTTGGAGAAGCAACAATATTTTGATAAAAATTTAACAAAGAAAGTTACAACACAAGTGAGGCAATCTATTACAGTAATGAATATAAACACAAAATTACATAATGCCCTCCTTTTAATCTCACAGTGACATAAATAATTAAGGCATTTTATGTTTTTGAGTCATATAAGTTATGAATAAGTATATGTATAAAGCATTTATAACATGTAGGTTTAAATGCTCACAATTTGGCAATATCATGGAAGTCACTCTTGTTTATTGGTGTTCTAATAACTGCATATAAATGATTTATAATGCATTTATAAATGACATTATTCATTAATGAAACCTTTTAAAAACTCAGAACAAAGGGAACATGAATGTAAAGTGTTACAAAAAGATTAAAGCTATTATACTATATCCTTTAGAACTAGCAGGATGTCTGGTTTTTAAATCATCCTAGGAGACAGAAAAGTTCTTCTAATTGAAAAATATATTCTGGTGAGGCAAACAAGACAGTGTCTTTGAAAAAAAAACAAGAGACTGTGCAAATTCAGTCTGTTTTTCTCCTTATAGGAGACCTTGCTGAATGACACCAACTCCTCAAAATGAAAACTTTCTTTGCTGCTTTTGTGAGGTATTCTGTCTGAACAGGAATCACTATGACAAAGCACAATCTCATGGGGTGTGTCTGAGACATTTCAAAGAAGCTTCCCTTGTCATAGCACATATCATAATTTCCCTTGGCTAATCTTGGTGCCTTCTGGAATTATGGAGTGGGCTGGTGCTCCCAGAGCTATTCCTCAGGGGGTATCCCACTGACACCAATGGGAACAAATGGCTGGACAAACTTTTTTTGTTGCTGGAAGTGTTGAGATGACTGCATGGGGCTAGAGTTACCACTGAGTCTGCCTCATTCATATCTCTCCTGCTTCACTCTCTCCCAGTGAATGTCATTGTACTCCACTCACTTCCTGCTGATCTGACTCTACTCTAAACATCATTCATCAGCGTAAGGGTTGCCCCCCAAAATTCCTGGTGGAATCAAAGGGACCAGAGGTGTCACGCACATATATATATATTTTTTTCTTGAGGGGGCAACAATGGCAATCCAGGCTCACTATGTGCCCTAGAAAAGAAACGACATGACCAAAGAAAATAAAACCACTTTTCCATTTTTTTAACAATATGTTCAGTAAGAAATGTTCATCTTGTGGTGAAGTTTAATTTAGTGTGCAGGGGGACCCGGTTCAAATCCCGACCTAATTTTAAATAAATAAAGCAAAATTGCAAGTGGATTTGACAGACAGTGATCAGCATACACTTTTGGACAAGAGCAGCTTTGGCATTTTGATAATTCCTTTGAAAAAGTCACTAGTTTGGAGAAACTGAAGGGTGGGTAGATGACGAAAAAAAATCTGTTTAAAACAAATGATTTGCAGATGCAACTCAATTGGACTAACCAAATTTAAACATGTGAGTGGGTGATTTCTATCACAGTGTTTTAGACAACCACTTTTTACCTACATTAATTAGCCAACATAATTTTCAAAGATACCTTCTTTTTGTTTTTTTTTTTTTGTTTTTTTAGATTTATTTATTTATTTTTTAGTTTCCGTATTCAGAACCCACATGAAAATCTGGCAGAAATCAGAGGGGGCACGTGTCTGTCAATGTAAACTGTAATTGAAATGGTCAAATATTGGGAAGGATATTGAGGAATGTTCACAATTTGGCACATGTTTAACAAGATCAGCAATTAAATGTTTTCTTTAGAAATTTTTTTTTTTAAAAATTCCAGAATGAAATGAACCATGATTTGTGGATATAAATTTACTATAGCATTTGTAGTAAGACCACAGTAACCAGGAACAACCATGGATGGTTCCTCATTACCAGGGTTGTGCGGCATTCAGAATTTAGAATACCTTTTAAATTTCAGTTCAATTCCTTGATTTTTTAAATTGAATTAAAATTTGAATTTGAATACAATTATGTAGAAGTGCTATTAACATGGAATGAAATTCAAAGAAATTCAAATAACTGCTTTAAGTGCAGTTTTTAATAATGTATTTAATTTTTCAGTATAAATTATGCATACAACATTTACATTTCTAGAAACATTTAATAATACTAATAAACAGCGTTTAATAAACAATGTTTAAAATGCCACCTATAAAAATGTGTAATTAATTATATAGGCTACAAAAATTCTCTAAATTTGTATTTCACTTTTTTTATGTAATATATTTTTTATAAAATTACCTGAAACAATGTGATGGAGATTTTGTGGTGTGGTACGGCAAAATTAAAATCTGTTATGATGGCTGCTAATTAATTTTGACAGAATTTAGTTTAGATAAATATGTAATCAGTTAAGAAAAAAAAAATTACATATTCATAGGCATAAGTCCAAATTTATGAAATCCTATGAAATCCTTTTCATTTTCCAAATTCCATTGTATTTCTTCCCAAATTCTGTGTTTTGCATTTTATTTTCTCTGAATTCTCTGAAAGTTTAGTCTGTTATATATATATATATAATAAAATATCAAATGAATTCATAGAATTTTAATCAAATTAAAACAGAACAATTACTTTTCACCATATTATACATGATTTTTTATCAAATGAAAAGCTTCTATATGATCCAGAGCACAATTGGGCGGGGGGGGGGGTCAAATACAGTGCTGTACAATAGAGCGTCACAGTATTAAGAAAAGCAGTAATGAAACTCTTGCTTGTGAGATACTGCTGAAATATAATATAATTGTTATTAATATTTTATTATTATCATTTTCACTACTACTGCAACCCCAATTCTGAAAAAGTTGGGACAGTATGAAAAATGCTAATAAAAACAAAAATGAGTCATTTGTAAATTATAATCACCATTTGCTATATTGAAAGCACTACAGCTACACATTATTTGATGTTTTACCTTGTGAATTTCACTGTTGTTTGAAAATGTACAGTAATTTCAAACCAGCTGATTGCAACATACTCTAAAAAAGTTGGGACAGTCGAGTGTTTACCACTGTGAAACATCACCATTTCTTCTAATAACACTTATTAAGCATTTGGGCACTGAAGACAAAAGTTTGTTAAGTTTAGCAAGTGGAATTTTCCCCCATTCATCCATTATGTAAGTCTTTAGCTGCACAATTTTATGGGGATTTCATTGCCATCTAATGCAATTAATAATGTGCCACACATTCTCAATTGGAGAGAGGTCAGGACTGCAGGCAGGCTAGTCTAGCACCCACACTCACTGCTTACACAGCCATGCACTTGTAATCTGGGCAGTATGTTGTTTGAAGTTGTCCTGCTGGAAAATGCAGGGACGTCCCTGAAAAAGACGGTGCTGCATGGCAGTATATACTGCTCCAAAATTTGTACATATCTGTCCGAGTTACCCATGCCATGGGCACTGACACACCCCTGGTCCATACAGACACTGGCTTTTGGACCTGATGCTGATAACAGCTTGGATGGTCCTTTTCCTCTTTGGCCCAGATAACATGATGGCTGTGTTTTTCAAAAACTATTTGAAATGTGGACTCTTCAGACAAAAAACATAGTTCCACTGTTCTACTTTCCATCTAAGATGAGACCAAACCCAGAAAAGTCGGCAGCGCTTCTGGACAGTGTTGATGTAGGGCTTCTGCTTTGCATAGTAAAGTCTTAACTTGCATCTGTGGATGCAGCAGCGAGTGGTGTTGACTAACAAAGGTTTACTCAAGTTATCCCAAGCACATGTTGATGATATCCATTACAGATGAATGATGTTTTTTAAGACAGTGACGTCTGAGGGATCAGAGATCACGCGCATTCAGAAGTGGTTTTCGTCTTACCCTTTACGCACCGAGATTTAACTTAATTCCTTGAATCTTTTAACTATATTGTGCACTGTAGAGGGTGAAATGCCCCAAATCCTTCCCATTTGTCTTTGGGGAACATTGTTCTCATAGTGCTGGATTATTTGCTGAAGCATCTGTTGGCAAATTGACAAGTCTCAAATGATCCTTGCTCTTGAAGGACTAGGCTGTTTATGGAGGCTCTTTATATACTATGACACGATTGCCTCACCTGTTTAACATCTCCTGTTTCACATTGCCTTGTTATTTCAACTTGTCTAATTGTTATTAGTCTTAAATTGCCCCTGTCTCAACTTTTTTGGAGCATGTTGTAATCATCTGATTTGAAATTACTGTACATTAAAAAAAAAAAAAAAAAAATGAAATTCACGAGGTAAAACATCACATAATGTGTGGTTGTACTGCTTTCAATATAACAAAGGGTGAATATAATTTACAAATCACTCCTTTTTGTTTTTATTAGCATTTATCATACTGTCCCAACTTTTTCGGAATTGGGGTTGTACACTGAATATTACATTAACTATACAGAAGTAATATGTTTCTGTCGCTCTTTGTCATTAATACACACACAGAGCGTATGTGATATGTTTAAGCAGCAGCTTCTCACAATCACTTACTGTTTAAGCGTGCAGCTCATGCAAATCGTATATTTGTTTAATTAAATGTCTTTTGTAGTTTAATCATCACACAAAGACATATCATGATTTTAATTTGATTAATGCATATTTTAATCTGGACTGCAATAGTGCATTTATACATTCCATTTATTTTAAATATGTCAAATGCTGTGACATTCCGCATTTTATAGTTAATTCTGTTTTTATGACTGAATTCCCTGATTCTGTCCGTGTTTTCCGTGACACAGAAATCATAGTGCCCTACTAATGTTTGCAAAAGTTGTGTTGAACTAATGAATTTACTCTGCTGGGAATTTCTTTGAATTCCAGTTCAATTCCAATTCAAATTCCATTTGAACATCCTGTGGGGCGTGGCCAATTCAATTCAAATTCAAACTCATTAATTTGAAAAGGAGCCAAATTTTCACATTTGAATTTTCCCCAAGCCTGCTTATTAACATTATAAGATCAATCTATCTGTCTATAAACCATGGTATGATATTTGCTATTAGGAAAAAAACATATAGTCCAAACACGTTTACAGTAGAGTGTATAACTGCAATACCTGTAATACAAAATAAAGCAGATTCCTTCATTCCCCTGATAGATTTAGTATAAATCTAATGCTTCTGCACCATAGTTAGTCATGGTAAAACCATATTCCATGTCTCACACAAGGCAATACATTAAATACATAATAGTGATTATACAGAATAAATAAATAAAAAGAGTAAGCACACAATATCTACACTATCTTTACAACAAAATATCAATACAGAAGTGTACATAGTGGTGAGGTGTGTACACAGGGCACATTGTAAGAGGAAGTTTGGCAGTGTTTAAACAGTTGTTGTGAAAAGAGTCCTCCATAAGGTTAATGACCCCATGAATGGGCTTGATTCTGCAGGCCAGGTGCTGCTCCAGGATCCGGATCCGCCAGCGGTGAGATCCAGGCCGGGTGTTCCAGCGCGCCTCTGCAGAGAGCGACACGCAGCCGGCTAGACGCGCTCGCCTTCTTTCAGCTCCTGGGTCGAGATTCACTTTGCGCAGTATGAAGAGAGTGGGATTTCCTTAAGTTCAAAAAACACGCTCCTGACTGAGTGTGCGGCGCGTCCCGACGGCTTTTAGAGTTCAGCAAAACCGGTCGGGCCAGCGCGATGGCGAGAGGACGCGCGGATTTGATTTAGACGCGAATTCATTGTGCGCTCTCTCCCCAAAACCGAGCGCTGTATGGACCGCTCCTGAAACGCCGAAATGCTCCACTGAAACGTGAACTAGTTTATTCATTTTCTCAGTATGCCTTACCCGTAGGCCTAATGGAGTTCTCTGGATTGCGCGGATCTTTTGGGAACGCTTCCTGAGCGAACGCACCGGACGCGCTGAAAGTCTTTGTGCGCAGCTTTTAGGGGTGACTTAGAACCCCTCTCGTTTTATACTGCGCCAAAACACGATCAGCTAGGACTATTCCTCAATCTGTGAGTATTATTTTTCGTTCAACCTTTTGCATATCTCCATTGTGCACTCACATTGCCATAGACTTGCTGCGCGTCTGAACGCGTGCACATAACCGTGCTTTCACCATTTCCACACCTCCACCGACTCCATTGGAGTCTGAAAAGACACTGGGACAGTGAGAATCAAAACGGCAGTGTTTAAATAAACCAGACATTCCATTGGCAACCTGAAGATCCCTTTTAACACTTTCATTTAAGAGTTGCATTTAAATATCTAGTCCAAGCATCTAGTGTTTTTGTCCTATTCCAAAGTCAGTGATATTCATAACTCAGCAGTTTATCTCAATTAATTAGCTATATATATATATATATATATATATATATATATATATATATATATATATATATATATATATATATATATAAAGAGCAAGACGGTGGCAGATGTGGTTAATCTCCTTATAATCTCTGCTGGATTTATCTTTGTAGAAGAATTATGGCTAGTGCAATAAATCAATGAAAATGTAAGGGGCAAGACACTGTAGAGGTAGTAGTTTATCAAACTGACTAAAAGCGGACAGAAATCCGTATTTATTGTACTCTTTGGCCTTGATCAGCACTATCTAGGCTTTAGTTATAATGAACAAAAGCTTTATTGACTACAAATAATGCGTAATATTACCAACGCATTCGGTATTGCACCGTAAACAACGCGAAATAAAAAAGAGGATACAATAGCATAGAAACAGAGCTTGTATAACACAACTGCTTTTCATAAAGGGTTTCGCGGTATATTTTGGTTTTGATTGTCTTTATAAAGTCCTTCTGCTGCAGCAAAAATGAGATCATTTTACCTCACATGCATTATTCACTATGCCATGAGCTGCTCATGTCACACTGTGTGAGACAAACACACACATTCAAGTATTAGGCTAGTTTGAGTCAGGTTTCTACTCTCGTAGGCCACACAAACGCGATTTAACACACTGAGTCGAAGGCAGAGAAAGATTTCGGCAAATGTTTGACCTGAGGAGCCATTCAATGACCTTAAAGCGGCTAGAAAGCACCTTTTGAGCGTTATTTTGAAACACAAATTAGCGCGGTCGTCGAAATGTAATCCGAATTAGGAGCGTTCCAACACTGTTAAAAAAAAGGAATGGTTGAGCAAAGTTACAAAAACATCAAAACAACATGATGCAGTACGATTTTTAAGTTCTCTCAACAACTGTTTTCGTAATTGTGCTCAGTAACATTGCTTTGTTTTGTCAATTTGAATTTCTTTGTTCACTAAACGCAACAATTCTTGTTGAGATAATGGCTAATTTCTTGTTCAGCCAACTATCAATTCGCAATACGAGAACTTTCATTTTGTCACCATACCAATGTATGGTTTAAAATGAATTTACATGAAGTTAACTGCAAAATTTGCCTCTGAAGAGAGGAATGTGGGTAACACTTTACAATAAGTTTCCATTTGTTAACATTAGTAACTGCATTAGGTATCATGAACAAACAATTAACAATATATTTGTTACATCATTTATTCATCTTTGTTAATGTTAGTTAATAAAAATACAGTTGTTCACTGTTAGTTCATGTTAGTTCATTGTGCATTAACTAATGTTAACTAATACAACTTTTGATTTTAAAAATGAATTAGTAAATGTTGAAATTATCATGAACTAAGATGCTTAATATGTTGTTCATTGGTAGTTAATGTTAACTAATGTTGTTAACTAATGTTAACATATAGAACCTCATTGTAAATTGTTACCGAAATGTGTTGCAAAGCAGTAGGTACAATTGTTTGACATAGACACACAACAGATTTCAACACTTAACACACAATCCTTAATAACGGTGGCAATCAACAAACCTCATTAAGTTAAAAGATGAGCTCTTAACATCACCACATAACTGACTAACAGTGGCAACAACAGGTAACTCGCAAATCTGCAGCATTGTTCAATTTGAAATTGTTTGTTCAGACAACTCTGTTTGACTAGTTGGGACAACATATATTCTTGGTCTAACATGTGTTTTTATGTAGATGCAAAGTAATTCACATTTTGTAGTATGTGTAACTCAAAAAAAACCTGAAGCTGGACAAAATGTAATTTCATTTTATTTATAGTGCACAGGATGCTTTTTTGGGTTATAAAACAGCGAGATGGAGTGGCAAACGTTTTAAAAAGTTAAACTGACGTCCAAAGAAATGATGACATAGGTCAACAATTAGAAAAATAGCACAGACGGAACGCAAAATTAACTTGGGTGAACGTCCCCTTTACCCTCTTGAACCAAATGGTTTACATTTACTTGAACTAATTTGGCAAGTATGAGGAGAAGCTAAACTGAAAGGGGAATAAATAAAGGTTTCATCCATATGGAAACCCTGTAGTTTTCATTTTAAATGCATGAAATGTTGGGCTTCCACGTACAGTGCATTTAATCAGTATTATGAGTCATTGTTAAGCGCTCTTTCATTTGAATGCAGCGAGTGGATTCACATGAACAAATGCACTGTTGTGGTGCACTCTCATTCGCTCCATTTGTTGTGCATGTCTTTAGAGGAAGTGCCATTTCAGCTCACATCAACTGCCTGTGATTTCTAGCGCTTCATTTTCCAAGCACTCATTTACATATCAAAGTGCTCGAATCTCAATGAGCCACCAACCCCATCCTCCTTCCCAAAGTTTGGCCGGCCTGAGTCACACTACTCAGAGTTGGATCCATGGATCTTTGAAGCTGAAAGATTTTCCATTATAATAAAACGATTCAGTCTGATTGCTTTCCCATGGAGCTATTTGTCTGTAGATCATAATAAAAAATCAAATATGATTTTAAAAGGTTTCTGGGTGCTTAATCATTGAATCCCTAGTCAAAAAGACTTAATGGATGAGTACAGGATTGCTAATGGAATTTCAATCATAATTTGGAACGAATAAAGATCCTAATGGGATAAAAAAAAGAAAAAAGAATCCACTACGAATTAAGCACTGAGATTCTGAAGAAATAAACTGAAAAACAGGAATGTCAGTTTATTAATTTGTGATTTTTCTGAGCTGGACTTTGGTATTTTCTAATGAAAGTTTTTGCCTTTTTAAGCCATCAAAGTGATTTTATTGTGTCGTCTAGTGGAAAGAATGGCATGCACTGTTTCAATGCCTCAGTCTCGGCACAAATATTTTATGGCATTTTGTGACAGTGTTGTTTGTTGCAGCTGATGAAATGCAGACACTAGCATTTTCCAGACTTTCCATAGAGCTGTCGAGCAGGGTTTAGTTTTAAAAGTTAAATTAAGTTAAATTAAGAGTTTAGCCTTAATTTTACTATGGAAGCCACACAGTAAAACTGTGGTAAATTGAATCCAGCCATTAGTGTCATAATATATACTGTGTGTGTGTGTGTGTGTGTGTGTGTGTGTGTGTGTGTGTGTGTGTGTGTGTATATATATATATATATATATATATATATATATATATATATATATATATATATATATACACACACACACACACACTCAAATTATTTTAGACTATTTTTAAGATTTACACATTTCAATTTCATAATAAAATTCCATCAAATTGAATTGTGTATTTTCAATTTATTATTAATAAAATAAATTTAATAAAACTTTTTTCTTAGTTTATATATATATATATATATATATATAATTTTGTTTTTTAAAATTACTCAGTTCAGTTTGATGGAATTTTGTGATGAAATTGAAATGTGCAAATTTTTAAATTCTTATTTTGATTGCAGAAATCTGTTGAATGGCTATATATGAACATATTTATTACTTTATAGTTCATATGTTTGAGCATCATGTACATATTAAAATTCCACTAGTATTTGGGAAAATATATGTTACATGTATGAAAAATTGATATTTTTGTAATATTTTGAAATATGTGTTCCATATATGTACACGGATGTGACTTTTTATATCAGTGAAAACTAGTGGTTGACCGATATATCGCAGAGGCTGATAAATCGGCCGATATTCAGACTTTTTTAATTATAGGCATCGGCTGATAAATTTTCCTGTTTGGCCGATTTGTTTCTTTAGGGTGCAGCAAATCGCCTGCTTGCATGTGAAGTGACTGAGACATGTAAACGATCAGTCACGGTTCATTTTGTTGTTACATGTCATCGTGTTACTACTGATAATAGACTGGTGTGCAACACTGCCATTTAAACAGTCCACATATCAGAGCCGCAGCAGACGTGTTTGAGCTCATAAGTTAGAGTTCAACTGTTTCATTCTCCCTCTCTTCAACAGTTCCCTGTAACTTTTAACTGTCTTGTCTAATGATAAAAAGGCAAATATCAATAAAAATAATATCATATACATTCTGCAAATATGCACATATCTCATTTAAACAGATGTAATAAACTAACCTCACACAACTTCAGCAGATCCAGCATCATGTGGAAGCTCTTATTCTAACAGTCTCTTCTCAACAGTTCCCTCTAACTTTTCTAATGATAAAAGGCAAATATCAATAAAACTTCTATTATATACCATCTGCAAATATGCATATATCTAGTTTAAAAAGACGTAATTCACGAAAATCCAGCGTTTTCTTCCCGTCAAGCGCTCATCTAATATCTTCCTCTGAAGCGCGCATTCCAACAGCCAGAATAAAAAACTTCAGGATCAAAAGTTCCTCTGATTCACAAATCATGATGGTCACTCCAAGCAAGTGATCCAGGCCATTTAAACTGTCACGAGATTGCTGGATCCGCACGAGCGCGTGAGTGCAACTTCAAGGCTGCGTCTGAAACCAGGAAAATACTGCCTCTGGAGGCTGTATATGGAGGTAGGATGAAAATAAGGTGCTTTTCAAACTGTTCAGAGAGCAGTTTCCTTAACAGTTCCATTCATTCAAAACAGCTGTCAGTTAAGCCATTAACTGATTAGGCAGCAAGGTAGCAAATCAGCAGACTACGTTTTTGGATGCAGCCCAAGGTAAAAGCGCTTCACGTGTGCTATATGTATATGTCTTATTCACTATGCTCTGTATGTACAGTTGGTTTGATTCTGTATTTTTTGGAGTAAATGCAATTGCTAATGTGGACATGCCATCCATGGTTGCTGGACTACTGTGTGTACAGTTATTTTCTTCTTCCTAATATATTAACAATTTCTTCATGTGCAATTAAATTACTAAAATTTAAATAAATTAAAAGATTGGGAAAGTGGCTTAAACACATACTTCAAAGAGATTCCATATTCATTTATTATGGTTTTATGTTAGTTACGCTTGGCCGTGGAAACCACGGTTACTGTGGTACCTTTTTCTTTAGTGTAACTCTAAAGATGACAAATGTCAGTTTTGTGAATGTTCCATTTATAGACCATTTCAATAGCACCAGTTGATCCCAGCGATTCCCAAACTGCACTCAGCTATAACAATTTAAATGTTGAGTTCACCATTCAGATGGTATGATTGTGCTCCATAACACAGATATAATGTGATTTGGCATATATTGAATGCAGTTTCACTCATTACATTACATTACATTGAATGTGCGAAACGGGCTGCTTAACATATCTTTGAAAGAATGCTGTGATTCAGAGCAGGGCTGATCGGAAGAAAACTGCCTTGAAAACAATATTCAGCCATATCATATTGCACCACTGGTTTCCTTTACCACTATTTACTGACTTCATCCACCAAAAGCCTTTGTGTGTCAAGAGCAATGATGGCTCAAGAATTATGGCAGAAGGCAGAAAGACATTGTTTTCTATATTTGAGTGAGCTGGTGATAAAAGGGATGGAGCTCTTTGGAATGAGGAATGAAGTGTCTGGAAAAGTTCAATAATTATGTTTTGGGAGTATTTTTGCACAGTGGAAGAATTCAATTGAATGCCGTGTGGTGGGACCGTGTCGTTTTCGAGCTAATGTCTGGGCTGTCCACTTCATGCATGAGGAATGTTGATAATGAGCGTTTCAGGTCTCTGTTATTACACATCAGAGTGATGCTTGTCACAGATGATTAATTAGAATCATTAGTATTATGATTTCACAAATGCGTGATTCAGGATACGCTTCATGGATTGTGTGAATTCCTGAGCTAACATTGCAGCCCATGCACACGTGTTCACGGCAACCTTTGACATGTGTTGAAATAATCAACGTTTTCCCGATTCTGCTTTGAAAATGTTTCACTCTTTAAACTCACAAGCCCAGTTGCAGGCTTAGAACGGAGGCTGATCCCTCTAGTGTGCTAATGTTCCCACAGAAATGATCTGGATTACTCAAGTGCTTGCGGAGATCTAATTTCTGCCGTCCTAGAAGGTTTTTGTGTCTTTCATATGTCACTTCATAGACTTCCTGAAACAAACAAGCTGCCACAGAGTGTTACTTTACAAAGACTAAAAAAAAAAACCCACTTTTCTTAAAAGATTATTTTTCGATATGAAACCTACTAAACTTAATTTAAATTTGGTTTTATGGCCAGTTGCTATGTAAAACTAAATAACAGTGCTTACAGCGCTATTGCACTGAAAATGAAGTGTTTGTTACTACTACATTTAGAAAGACATGGTTGTTTCGTCCTCACAGCCTAAAATAAAGGTTTCATAGGACAAATAATCCAAATAATGGCACAAACTCAGACAATTTTATATAAAGAAACATAGACCATTTGTCAGTTATCAGAAAGGAAGCTTGAACTTTATGCATTTGTCTTGCCAAAAACGGTGAAGCTCCCTGTTTTGGTTACACATTGTAATGCAATGCCCTTTAGTAAATGTACATGGCCTAAAGTTAAACTTTAAGCCTAGGCTCAAAATTGGAGTGTGTTCTAACTCCTCAGATACATAAATAAAAATGTAATATTTCTAAAACGGGGCACTTGAGAACGAATTGATATTTCAGGAAACACCCAGGACAATTTTCAGTGAAAATATAAAACAAAATAAGCACTTTTGCACCCATTAAGAAGCTATAATAATAAATGGTGAAGGAAGTTGCGGAGGGCCAAAATGATGTTGAAATTGCATGGAGAGGAAACTCAGATATGTACAAGTCACTTTATATTACTCGCACTTGCGCAGTTCATCAAAATATAGTCAAAGAAGCAACGAGAATCCGAAAAGTAACTTAGCATATGGGTCAATGACGTGACAAATTTTTTTTGTCCGGATATATTAAGGTATTCAAAAATAGATAAAAGATGCAATTCACACTAAATATTTTCTTGAAAACACCTCTTACATACTGAATATGCTTACAGTTTCTGAGTTTAGTCATTTTGATTTGATTGAGATTAAAACAATTTTGATAAAAAGTTGACTTAGAAAATGTAGGAATATGTAGTTTGGAATATTTTTTTAATTTAAAAAAATTAAGCAGTGAATAAAAAAATACAAAAAGAATATATATATATATATATATATATATATATATATATATATAAAATAACAGGACCCCTTTTAGACCCCTCATTTTTTTGTTTTTTGTTATTAATGTTTTTTAAAAATCTAGGAAAGCAACATGGACACGCATATTACATTTCTATGAACTTGACACGTGTTTTAAACTAGATTTTTAAAGGATTTCTCATTTTTATCACCTCAGACAAACTTATTTTCCAATATTCAAAGGTTGCATACAATTTAGTTACATACCATGGCTTAATAGGCACATTTACAAATAATAATAAAATAATAATAATAACAAATAATCAAAATGAAACTGTCATGCTGAATTGTTTGCTTTAGCAACATAAATAATAATAATAAAACATTTACAGAATCTTTTACTTTATATTTTATGACACATAATTTCAATTCGAACTCAAAAACAAGAATGGAAATGCAAGTGGAACTGTCATAGCCGACTTCAAAAATAAGTCTAGCCTTTGAAATAAATAACAGTCGTGATTTTTGATATTTTGTCAGAACCATTTTTGAATTGGTAAAAGTCTTGCTGTTGCTGCCAAAAACCTTTAGGAGCTGAGAAGAAACGTATGTTTCTGCCAGAAACCCCTCGGAGTTCTGAAGAACACATAGGGTTCCTTGAGTGACAATGATTTTACCCAGAACCATTTATCGGCCTTAGAACTTTTTTTGTGAGTGAAGGCCATTAAAATATTGCTTTCAAAGAAAGATCTTACAAAAAAACACCTCCCTCTCTTGTCCTGGTTATTATTCATTTGAGTTTGCATTACATGAAGATGGTGGCAGAATCAAGCTCTACCCAGCAGGCCAGTTTTCTTCTAAGTTTAAGAGCTGAAAGCTGAAATGATGCAACTACGGACTCTTCCATCAATCGCAGTGGTAAAATTGCTACTTGGAGACGAGAGAACAAAAGACACCTCCTGTGTTCTTGGCCTGATCTGAGGTGTTTGATGGTAATGCAGCAGTTCTTCAGAGTTAAGTGGTGTCTTCAGTCACAGCGGGACGGTTTGACAGACGTCACTCTCCGTTTGAATGATAAAACAAAAGAGATGGATTGAAAGAAATGCATCCCTCTTTTGCCATAATGATTTTTATGCTCCTTTAGAAGTCACGGCCATTACGCTGTGTTTATATGTGATTATGTGTTATTAGTAATGGAAATCGTCCATCACAACATTTGTTGATGATTTTTCACCAGTTGATCTACGTACTGTAAGTTAAAATAATGATGTATGTATAGGATAGTAGGGAAAGCTAGTTGAAAGCAGTTTTGTTGATTTAAATAGAGCATTAATCTGTTTGGGAGAAATTTTGACTCTCTTTTAGCACTACACAGTGAACATTTCACCTCGGAACTGCCGCGATATGTGAAAGGAACAACATATCGTTTTGCAAAAATGTCACCACACTCACGTAATTTTCATTAGATCAGGCTGCACAGTTCTTATACCTCATACTTCCAGTTTGTTAATGTTTTTTTTTTTTTTTTTTTTAACCCCACCTTTGTTCTCCTCTACAATCTTGGAATTCAAAATGATGCACAAGGACATTGTGTGTTTGTGGTTGTGGATGTTTAGACCTGTAATGCTCTCCCACCATCTGATCACTGTGTTGGTAAACGGGGGGCACATTTGGTGATTAGTCCTCCCTACGGCCTTTTAGAGCAGAAAAACTGCCTTTTAAACACACCTTGTTGGAGCTGCCAGGTTTGAATGATGGATAGATGCGAGACCCTTTTGCTTGTGTATTAAGCACTCCGTGTTGGCGCTGCACAGCCAGTTGGAGCTGTGAATTGGAGGTTGATAAATGGTTAAAGGTCTTTTAGCTCCATCTATCAGGGGATAAGCACTGACCTGAGAGATGTCTCCACCGGCCCTTGGGCTCCCACACCACAACAAATGGCTACATTAGCATAGATAGAGACCACAGGCCCATCGGAGCCCAGAGCGCTAATATATTTTTATCCCTCTGTGGGAATTTTAAATGTATTTTATTATTTTTCAGCCGAAGGGATGCACACACCGATATTGGCAGGGAATGTTCACCATCTATTGTGTGTGTGTCGGTTAATGCGGTACTAGAGTCAGTTGTCGGTGCTGATTATGCCAAGTGGAGAGCAGTGTGTGTGGATTCAGGTTGATGCGTTTATGCACAGCACATTATTTCACGCTGATGTCCTAAAGTGCACAAAAACCTGCCCAGAACATGTCCAGGTCATATTTCATTTCAAAATCAAAAGAAAGAAATGCAGGTCTAAAGTTTAATTTTTTTTATTTTTTTGCAGTTTGATATTAACAAGGAAATTCAGCCCATTTTTGGCCCATTTTCTAATTACCATAGTGCAAAAAAATGATGGTAGTGCTTGTTCTACTGCCTTTAATTTATGCTGATTTAAACAAAAAAAGTATTACAGTCTGTAAGGGGGTTTAGTGGAAAGGAGGAGGCGAGAACCGGCTTGACAACTTAAATAACAATTTATTAACCAAAAAACACAACCAAAACACACAACTAAAAACACACAGTACAGCTGCCTGCAATTCTCTCTCTCTCGAACTGTCGTCCCCGGCCGCCTTTATCCCTCGCGCGCCCCATCAGGCTGATTGGGGACCGGGTGTGTCTCATTCCAGCCCGGCCCCACCCTCCTCGGCTCTACACTCCTCCCGGCGTTGCCTCAGGCCGGGGAGCCCCCGGCATGACGTACATCCCCCCCACCCTTACTCTCCGGGGGGGGGGGGCGTGCCTTATGCCCCGACTGCCGGCGGGTCCTCCCCGTCTTCCTCGACCTGGGAGGAAACAGGAGGAGAAAAAACACAAAATGGCGAGGGAAAGGCCAACACGGAGCAACAGAGAGATAGAGAGGAGAGAGAGAAAAGAGAAACTCACCGGTTCTCTGATGCGCCGTCGCGTGGTCCCCGATCACTACTCCACCCTCTCAGGCGGACTGCAGCCACTCCTCCCCGGGCGGACCGGAGTCAGACCTCCGACCCCCAGCGGACAGAACGCCCCTCCGCGTTCCCGGCGTCCCGTGGGGACTCTCCTCCGCCCCTGGCAGCGGCTCCCTCACTCCAGGCGGTCGGGGAGTTGCTTCCCTCCTCCCCCCGTGGATGGCGGTCTTCTCTCGACCCCTCCGCGTTCCCGGGGGACGGCAGGGCACTCCTCCACCCCCGGCAGCGGCTCCCTCGCTCCAGGCGGTCGGGGATTCCTGTCCCCCGTCGGACGGCAGCGGCGCTCCCCTGGGTGGACAGCAGTGTCGAGGACCCTGCAACGGGAATCCCTCCTCCTTCCTGGGTTTCGGCACCAGTGTAAGGGGGTTTAGTGGAAAGGAGGAGGCGAGAACCGGCTTGACAACTTAAATAATAATTTAATGAACAATTTAAACAAAACACACAACCAAACACACAGCACAGCTGTCTGTAATTCTCTCTCTCCCGAACTGTCGTCCCTGGCCGCCTTTATCCCTCGCGCGCCCCATCAGGCTGATTGGGGACCGGGTGTGTCTCATTCCAGCCTGGCCCCGCCCTCCTCGGCTCTACACAGTCCTTATTCATAGCTAAAGTGTGTAAATTATTTTACTAGTATCCTATCTTAGTATGAAGAGACGACTATAAGTAAGCCGTTTGTAGGTTGATTTCCCCCCAAAAGTTCCCCTTTCAGGTTGGAACTATGTGTTTTAGAGGTAGACCGATATATCGGTTTTACTGATTAATCAGTGCTGATAGTTGCTTTTTGGAACTATTGTTATCGGCAAAAATCAATGCTTAACTTTGTAAATGCATTAATAAAGTGCAACGGAGCCATTATCATTTCAAAATAATGGTCCCTTGAGTGTTTTGGACAGTTAAAAGTTTGGGAAAACTGTCTGAAAGCAGTCATCATTTTTGCAGTTCTGCCTTTATACCACTTTTATTGATTGTGAGCGTCAGGAGATGATGGGGAAAAATTGTGCAAGTCGGATTCAAACTTGCATCACCCATATTAGAGTTAGGGTGATTTTAGCAAATCTGTTTGTTTGGATGGTTCATTTCATTAAACCAGTTCAATAAAGGATTCACAAGGAGTTGTCACTTAAAACTGACATTTTGTTGTGACAACGCAGCATTTTATTTTTTAATTTTCGTCGTAAAATGGCTTTTTAATTGCATTATTTCAGGTTATGTAGATTGCGTCAAAATGTGTAAATGTTCCAGCATTATTATTAACAGTGTTGTTAAGAGCATAGTAAACAATAGTGTTACCAGTGTTTATTATGTTAATTATTAACATTCATTATTCCAATTTTGTTAACAACATTGTTCCCATCTTACAGTTTTATTCCTTATAGTTGGGTGATCTACCAAAGCTTTGCGAAACAGTTTGATCGAGTCATTTAAAAGAAAAGGTTCAAAAGAACTATTCGTTTGCGAATCATCACTAATTCACATGAGCACTACTACTGCTAGACCACATCTCCGAGTTTTATAAAAAGATGTATATTCTGCAAGAAAGTGTTTGTTCTTTAATTGAAAACAAAGATGTGCCTGGTAATCACTTTGCTTTTGAATGAACTTGGCTACGTTCTGTGTTTTCATCTTGCCCTTGTTTCCTATGAAATATTTACTTGCGGTAAGAGGCTTATTATTTGCAACTTGAGCTTTTCTGATGCCCTACATTTTATGGATGTGGAAATCAAAGGTGCACTCTGTTTCTTGTAATTCAAACATAGAAAATTATATGTTAAAGGAGCTCACAGTGCAGTGGTGTATAGTGTGAGCAAAATAAGAGCTCTTAATTCATCGCCACCCTCTTGATTGGCACTGATTTGTTCCATTTTAAACAGGCCTGTGAAGAGGGAGGCATGACCATCTCACTATACACGCATCGCTAAAGAGAGACTGTGTTGATCGCCTGGGCGAGAGGTAGCATGATTGCTGATTGCTCAGGGTTTTAATTATGGAAATCATGAGCTCCTAAAAGTTCTCAAGGCAGCGCGCTATTATTGTGCTAATGGCGAAAGTCATAAAAATGGTAAATGGAATTTTATGTTGTACTACACTTCTACACAGTTACTTAAAATATTCTATGATCACTTGTGGTGGTTAGTGGTAAAATGGTACAAACTTGGAATGTAATTACCATTGTGTCTGCAATCAGAGAGCATTTCTTGTGTTTGGTGTGTTGGTGTTTGCGATCAGCGTAATCATCTGCTTGAGTTGCATGAGATTATCAGGTACAAATGTAGCCGCATTGTAATAGCATGACTGCAAAGAGGTTTTTCAAGCTATCAATTTTTCACATTACATTAATCGAATCAACACACATAATGTTATTTTACCCTGTTTTACCACACTTTTGTTTAACCACTGTTTGACCATGTTGAGATTGTTTACATGGGCACCAGAAAGCTGTGTATTTCAAGAAAGTTTAAAACACGAATGCAAGGTTCACGTTTACATGCACTGTGTACCCTTACAAAAATCTAAACTAGTCACAAATTTGCAGATCATTATTTTCACATGCAAATGAGCTTGTGATTCGCCACAAATGTTTGCCGGAAGTTTGCAGCTCTTCACAAGTAGTGGTTAACCTCCGGCAAACCTTTGGCAACAATGGGCAATTTGTCGCAAGTTTGCCTCCCCTAATAGACGCGCCCTGCGCTGCACTCTTCCATCACCCTTCACGGGATCGCACCTATTCTCCATTCCATTCGTAACTCTCAATGAAACTTTTTCTGAGCAGCTTTCAGAGTCTTTCAAGCACCTTATATCTGATATCTCCTCTGGATGGCCACTATCTCACAAACAAATTACAGCTCGCAATAGCGCTGTTCTCGTGAGACAAACGCGCTCAAATCTTTTGATACAGCTTCCAACTCGCTGCGTGGACACTACTGTACATGGTTGGAAATTAAGGGGAGCTTGGGGAAAAAAATGGCATTAAAAATCATACACGTGCTCCCAAAATTCAAAATGTGGGGGCAAAATATGCCCTTGTAATTAATTCTTTTTTCTTTTCTTTTTTTTATTTGTAACCTCCGATATAGTTGATGTTGATGTAATTTTTAGAGTAAGACATAAAACATTCTCAGACTTAAGAATTTGTATTAATGAATTGATTAAATTGCCATTTTGAAATAAACGGATAAGACAGTTTATATTTTCAGTTGTTAGAAAAAATTAAGCCCTCATAAAGGTAAAAAATGCCCCTGAAAATCAAATACAGGGGACAAATATTGACATATTTCCATTTTTTTGCCATGTTGCTCATAACAATTGTCGGTTGAGGGCTCTATTTTGCAGCTGTTGTTTTAAACAACCGTTTCTGCACAATGTCAGTCTCAATAAAGCTCATTTGTTAACTTTGAAGTGTAGGGTTTTGGAAAAAGAGGGTGTGGATAATTCAACGGCTCAGTCCCTGTAGGTATAGCTGCAAGCCGGAGATCTCCAAATGGGGGTGGAATCTCTAAAATGGGGCGTGATTTCTCCAGCAGGGGTTGGAGTTACTCCAAAAGGGGGTTGCGCCAACTCCAAAAGGGGGCAAAACTTCCACAGATGGTCAGGGTAAGGTAAGGTAAGGTAAGGGGCTCCCTATATCTTTGCTGGCGATTTGGAGCTCTGTCTGCACCTATACACTTCCCTCTCAGTCTCGTGGGAGTAGAACGGCTGAAATCACTTACAGCACCTTTAAAGAATACTATAAATGCATTTAAAAAAAATGTTAATCAAATCGAATTACATTGTGAATCATTTTAAATTTGCAAAAATCGTTTTTCAATAGAATCGAAAACCTTTGAATCGTGAATCGAATCCATTCGCTTTCAACCCAAAGATTCACACCCCTAAAAACAGTGCTTACATATTTAAGAGCACCACTTTTTTGCAAAAACCCTGGAATAAGTTGTTATCTTAAGTGCATGTAAACGGGGTCATTGTCTTTCAATGCAAGATGTCATGTACTTTACGACTGCCACCTGTTTACCTTTTTTTTTTTAGTGTCATCACGTTCTTTTAACTGGATTAACACATGATTATGCTTTTTTTACACCATTTTACCACACTTCCAACACTGCTTGAAGGATCTTTCAGGCAGGTTTTTTTGTTGTCATACGGTACATTCTACTGAAAATGTGAGTTAACTGTCGTGATGTCGAGAACCTCACGATTGCCATCCGTTATCTTTCTTAAGAGTTGTCAAGATTCCATTAAAGCGATAACCAAGTTTCACCACACTTTCAACACTAGAATGCTTCAAACATCTCTCAGGCAGGTTTATTTCTTGTTGTTCTCAATATGGTACATTCTCCTGAAAATGTATTCTATCGTTAACTGCAGAGATGTTCATATATCCTCATCTTGCATTGCTCCTTGAAATGCTCTTTCATTGGCACATGCAGGTGGTGATACAGACCCGCTTTTGGGTTAGTTTCACTCTGTAGCTCCGAGTCTTGAGTTCAGAGACCTTAAGTCAGACATTTTAATTACTTTGGTATTGAATTTAATTGATCTTGGCCATGTAGATTGTCCTTACTTCAGCTGGCAGGGAGGGGTTTGAGGCTTTAACCACTCATTAGTTTTGCATGAACGAAAGAACTGACTAAATATACTCTTTGATATTTCATCCTAATTCCAATTTAAAGCTCCTTTAATCAGTGTAAGGAGGGATTTGATGATGATTTTTTACTTGCTTGTTTTGTTTAGCTTTTTTTCCATGAATATGGTTGGGAATTGAGTATTCATTCATATTCAAAACCAGTTATATTATTAACAAAATGCTGTATCAAAATGATTTTCATGACATTCGGTTCCATAAACCTTCTGAAAAAAATAAACAGACATGTCTTTCTATGTGTTGTCTTCACTAGTTACATGCAACAGCAAACATACAGCACAACCAGTGTATTTACTGATTTGCGAACAAAATGCTTTTAATGAATAACTCAAAAACGAGTCTCAAACATTTTGTCTACTCTGAAACGAGTCACAAACTGAATCAGTCAGAGCAGTTATCACTTAACATAGGCTAATTGAAATAAACCAAGAACCATTATGTTGTACTCAAAGGTGAAGTATTTAATTTAGGGCTGCTAATCGATTAAAATCTTTAATCAAATTAATTACATGGTATGCCGATTCATTAATTTAATTAATTGCAATTGATCGCATATATAAATATTTGCTTAGAAAGCCATGCGCAATGCGCAATATTTTTACAGCTTTTTAAAATCTTAGTTAATGTTCATTTCAACATATACTAATACATTTCTCAAATCAAAAGTTGTGTTTGTTAACATTAGTGAATGCATTATGAACTAACATGAACTTACAAACAACAATTGTATTTTTATTAACTAATATTAACAAAGATTAATAAATGCTGTAAACAATATTTTGTTAACTGTTTGTTCATGATACCTTATGCATTGACAAATATTAACAAATAGAACCTATTGTAAAGTGTTTTCAAAAAGACAATTCAAAAAGTGGCTTTAGTTTGCAATATTTTGTTTATTTCCATATTATTGAATTTGTGCCATGTTTTGTCTGCTGTAGGTGAGTGTGGTTTGTTCTCTGTATAACTGCGTTGCCCAAAAAGCTGAAGTTTCGCTTACTGCCCCCTGGAGAAAACAGATGGTACTTCAAGCTTGAATTGCTCAGATGGAAGGAATTTTTTTTTTTTTTTTTTTTTTCTCAGATGGAAGGAATATTCCTTATCACGGTCCAGGGACATGATTAAATGTTTTTAATGTGTTATTTTTTAATATAATTAATCGCACTGGATTAACGCGTTAAATCGACAGCCCTGGTTGAATTACATCACCAAATGGAACTGTGAAAAATAAAGACTGTTTTCAAAGAGGTTTCCCACACAGCCCCTTTGTCTGCCATTGTTCGAACAGTCAGTCCCGCCTCAAACTCTCGCCATTGGTTGAAAATGAAAAATAGTAAATATCAGATCTGTGCTTAAGGCCTTACACTTTACATAAGTGCAATCACTGACTGGTTTTTGTTTGAAAATATATAGTTAGAAATAGTTTTGTTTTACTAAATTTTACTTAAAAAGAAATAAAAAGATGTTGCCAAAAGTAGTGTTGTTTTTGTGTATTTTTGGTTTAAAATGTGTATATATACAAAGTATAGTAGGATTAAATATTTGTTATTTTTTTAAGAATCATTCAAGTGCTAAAGAATCAAGTGCTAAAAGAATAATTAACGGAATTGTTGGAGAATCGGCACCATTAAGTGGAATTGGAATTGGAACAAGAATCATTACATTTCTTACATTCCCATCCCTAGTCCTTGAACTTGAGCACTGTCCCTATCATTTCTTCAGTGTCTAAGATGTGCTATGAAGTTGTTTTCCTGTGCTGTTACAAGCCATGCTAAAAATGTAATTGTCCTCTTAGATAATGCTTCCAATGACGTAAAATTATTGAAGGGTTTGTTTTTGAGTGGGACTGCACAAGCTTTTAACTGACTGCGTCGCTTTATCTTCTATACGGTAACTAAGGGATGCCATTCAAATGCAAGAAGGAATTATGTTCTTGGAAGGAGAGGAGGGTAAAATGCTGAGGAAGATTGGGGGCAGAAAATTAAATGAAAAAGAGAGTCTCGCCAACCAGCGGCCACTCTGAATATTGACGCGACTCTGGTGATAGGGGAAAAAAATTACAAATTTAGTGGCAGTTTGTGTAGGGTGATTTCTCACCGTTTTAATCTATTCATATTGTATGTATATTTCATTGCTAAAGCCCTGTTTTGTCATTTTATCACAAAAGACATTTTCTTGCTGTGTGTATTTCTGTTTGATACATATGAAGTCAATGCAGCAGAATTGTTTCACATATACACATTTCAACAACATTGAAAACATGAATAAATTAACTGCAATACAGTAAAAACATTGGCATCTTGGTAATTTATGTGAAATTAAGTACATTTATGATATTATAATCACTCCTGCATGTTAAAATAATTATTTTCCGCGAACTAGCCGCAAACTTGCCGCATATTTGCTGCTCGTTATTTTCATATGCAAATGAGCTCGTGATTTGCTGCAGATGTTTGCCAGAAGTTTGCAGCTCTTCACTGGTAGTGGTGAACCTCCGGCAAACCTTTGGCAACAATGGACAGTTTGCCGCGAAGCGGTTTGTGTCATAAACATTTCCATGTGAAAATTATCTGTGGCATATTTGCAGTGAACTCAGTTTTTGTTGCCATCTTCTTATTGTAGTCATGATTTGATATACTTTTATTGTGATAGAATTATATAGCGTTGTAGGATGTGATAGAGATTTCTGTGATGGGGGTGTCAATTACAAAAATCATGGTGGATGGTAAAAGGTATTGGTCATAATTTTTAATTGTGAAGATTAATTATGTGCTTGTGCAGCAAAGCTACCCCATCATTTCCCCATCATTCTCTATGGGTGCATACACTCTTAATGTACATCCTTTACTCTTTATTTTTGCACTAAAAAGCATCCTGTCATTGTTTTGATATATATAATGGCACAACATACCAACTTTATTCCAACCAGAATCGCATTGCACATCGCATTGTAATTATAAATTCCAAACTGAGAGTAACTTCTCAGGAGGAATGACTGCATTAGTCATCTTGAATTCATAATGTGAAGGTTACTATTTCAGGTTAGATTTTAATTATTTTCCACAATGTCCTCAAAGTTTTGCTTAGATAGTGAACTCAAAGAGGTGGCGAATGGCTTTCTTTTGGTGTCCCAATTCCATCCCAAGTGCTCAGGTGTTACTGTGAATGGCACCCTGTAATTTTGTGGAGAAAATGGAGTGATGATGGTAGTTGAAGATGGGCCTGTAAAGTGTTTAACTGTTGATCTGTGGGTATTCTCCATTCACTCACCACATGACTGATAGGACACATTATGGCCTATTGTGGTTGTGGTAAATGTGCGGTTGTCACGCCAACTACATTTTCTCTTGTATATAGTGAATAGTGAGGGAACAACTGAAATATGTAGAGGAATGAGTTGCTGTGGGTGCTGTATGGTTCAATCCAGGAAAAAAAAAATCTTAAATCTTAAAAAGCAAAGGATTCAGGACTGTGACACTAAAAATAATTGCAGTATCACACAAAAAGCATCTTTAATGGTTAATGAATGTGATGTTTAAATAATTTCCATTTGGACTACTCTTAGTTTAACTCAAAGATTATTGGATGTAATACATAACACGGCATATCATGACTCCTTGGTAAGATCTGCTAACCTGAACAAATCACTTGGGGTATGATGGAGATTTTCACATCCCTTCATTTGTCATCTAGTCTTTGGAGAACCCCGTGTTAATCGCTAACAATGAAATGGAGAAGAGAATAAAAATGTAAGTATATGGCTTAACTTGTGCAGAAATTGGCTCAGGGTGAATCTTCCTGCCATTTAATCAGTCTGCGCAGAGAGAGTGCTGACACAATTTTCCATGCAGGAAAATCTTAGGTTAGATCATTGGTTTTCTGATTGACGCTTGAGCTCTGTGACACCACCCCAGTGCCAGCGTACCAGCAGCTTTACCTGCATTTCAAAACTTTTCAGTGGCTTTGCCTGGTGTTGACACCCCCACCTGACATGGGCATCCAATGCCTGTCTCCTTTGCGCCGTGGCTTGTGACAAGTTTTCTGCAACATCGCCGGAGCTGAGAAAATGACATTAAATCCTTGAGGGGGAGACCCAGCCTGCCGTAGTCTTGTCAGGGATTGTCATGACAAAGTGCAATGCCTTCGAGAGGCCCCCACTGAGAATGTCGAGAGTATCCAAGGAGATCTCCTTCACGCCCGCTCTACACCTCTCTATGCGCGTTTGTCTGCTAGATAATTACCCCTGCTTTTAGCAGAAAGTATGTCCTCATTTTTTTTAAAAGCTAATATGGAATACCTGGAGCCCCTATGTTGTAATTGAGACTTGCATTTTGAGTATCTATGTTGTCTTGAATGTAAAGCCATCACATTGATCAAACGAAGAGAATATTTGAGAGGACATAGATACTCAAAATAAATTCACATTGAATTTGTGATATTAGTTCTGCAGATTTTTCAGTCCATGTTTAATAGTGTAAGTGGCCTCCAAATTGCAAAAAAAACCCCAAAAAAACAAACAAACTCTGCTCCACGACTTCATTTAACTGCAGTTGAACTTTAATTTGGATGCAGCTTAAGTTTTATGTGTGCCCTCCTCGTTTACTATGCATGTATGTATGCATTATTTAGTTTCTTACGTCTTGGCACTGATAATTGAAAAAGATTCCAGATAATATGATCTTGAACCTCAGTGTTGTCATTCTGAGGATCTGTTTCCTCTCGAATGTAAAGTTTTAATCTTGATCTTGTGGCAGTGTGATTGGTTTTGCAGATTTTACTCTCTACATTTGATAGAGTAACCGGTCTCGAAAATGCAAAATGCAAAAAAACAGTTCCATGTCTTCATTTAGCAGCGTTTTAACTTACACTTGGATTAAGCTTTACATTTCATTTGTGCCAACCTCACTTGCTATGCGTGTATAAATGCATTCTTTATTCTTTCCCATCTTGGCCCTGACAATTGAATCTAAATTAACATTCCTGCTCCTTTATGTTGTCCTTCTTTAAGCCTGTCAAGAATACTTGGAGGCGAACCCTGAGAGGTCAAGCAACACTCACTAGCTGTCAATCTTCCTGTGTGACCCGCCCGCCCTTTTCTTTTCTTCCCTATTCATTCAATTTCTCCCTGTCTTAGAAACCAGGACTCCTTGGCTATTTTTCCACCAGTGGCCACCCCAGCCTGAGAGAGGAAGCTGGAAGCAAAGTGATGAATCTCACATTCACAAACAGACCCATATTTAATGTTAAGGCTTCCTGGCTGCCGCTTTTTTCCCAGCCATTCATTTTAATTATAATTTAATTGCCCTCTTTCCACTCGGATAACATGGGAAATTTGCACTCATTTTTACCCTTTACTATAATGATGACATCTGTCATCTTGTCTAGATGACTAGAGGAGATTTGTAGTGAGATATAAAGGTCGTTATTCCTCTTATCTTGACAAAAATGTAGAAAAATTTGGCAAATAAATGTCTCTTATTTATGACCGATCATATTTAACCCCAATCCAGCCTCTCGGAATTACCCTAGAATCCTAGAATTTGCATTATCACGGTTTGCTGACTTTATGGAGGAATCAGTTATGAAATTGGTAATTTTGGAAAAGTTGAACGTGGGGGCAAACATAAAGTTTTTGCCCCCTAGGTATTATCACATGGAATTAAATGTTTGATATTGCTGGTTTGTCAAATTTTTTGCATGTTTCAGTTATTTCATGCATGTGAAAGTGACTCTCACTCATTCCTGATTTCTCCCTTGGTACAAATATGACGCGTCAGTCAGTAATGATGCAAAGCTCTCTAATGCTAATCGCTTAATCCTTTTATTTCAAGTCAGAACAAATCCAGTCCTAAATCTGCAAAACAAAGTGGTGTTTAGCGGGATGATAATGGTCTGCTCCTGCTATTTAAACCTCTAGACATAAAGCGAGCATGTTCCTCAGCAGGGTGAGGGTTTGAAAATTCTAATGAAGAGAAATAAACCATGTCGGGCAGACGGTGCAGACCCTCACACTCCTTGAGACCCCCACCGTTCCCCCTCCACTCCTCCATGCCTCCCGTCTGCCAGGATCAGCGTCTCGGCAATCTCAGCAGGATGTGGGATTTTCCTGCAGGTTATGTCCGTGATTGCTGATTTACTGAAGTACAGCCCAACGCCATCCTCAGCCACACACAAGACACCCTGCTTGGGGATTGGCATGGCTTACTGCAAAATACTTGGAATCTTGATCCTGTAATCTAGTGAACTAAGTGGATTTCCTTCCTGAATGCGCAGTCAATGATAAGGCCAGTTAAATTGATATGATCAAGCTTTGATTAGTCCAATTAAGAGTATTTGCAAGAGGTGAAAAAATGTTCAGCCCTCTGGGTCCATGAAAGTTAGCCATATTATTTTGTGTTAAACATGCTCCTACTAATTACTTCAATGCTAAATATGCTTAGACAAGCCTTGGAGTGTTTGATTTCATAGATGTCATCCAACAACATTGCTTCCGCCTGCCTATTTTAACATTGCCCATGCTCTCTTTTGTCTTCATTCTATGCCAATGTCTGATTTTAAATGCTTTCAACAAAAGTGTTTCCAATATTATTGTTTTTTAAAATTATAATTTGAAATAATCAGAGCCTTTACATTGTAATTTAGATTTATAATTTGTAAATCCACATTTGAAAGTCTAAGCAGCCTGAAAAACACAGCTACATATCTTTATTTAGCTGTATTTGAGCTTAGATGCAGCTTTACATTTAATTTGGGCCCGCTTCACATGCTACGCTTGTGTTGCTATGCTATGCATGCATTCTTTATTAATTTTATATGATCAAGCTTTGATTAGCCTAAGTAAGTGTATTAGTGGATCGTTAGAGGCGATTAGCCTTCTGGGATTATGAAAGATAGCCATGTTGTTATTTGGTGTTAAAAACGCTCCTACTAATTACTTAAATGCTAATAAATGGACTTAGACAAGAGATGGAGGGGTCAATTCCATAGATGTTGTCCTTAAAACATTGCACAATACTTCCATTTGTGTTAGTTCTGCAGTGTCTGGTTTTAAATGCTGTTAACAAAAGCATATTCTCTATTATTTTGTCAAATGCTAATATGAAATATGAGGAGCCTTTTTGTTGTAATTTAGACTTGTAATTTGTTACATTTAATTACATTACATTGTAATTACATTACATTTAATATTGTTATAGGCCTCCAGTCACATAAAAAATGCAGCAATATTCTTTATTTAGCTGCATTTGTGCTTGGATGCTGTTTTATGTTTCATTTGTGCATGCCTCACTTGCTGTGCTTGCATGCATTCTTTTTTTATCCCCTTTTTCTCCCAGTTTGGAATGCCCAATTCCCACTACTTAGTAGGTCCTAGTGGTGGCGCGGTTACTCACCTCAATCCGGGTGGCGGAGGACAAGTCTCAGTTGCCTCCGCTTCTGAGACAGTTAATCTGCGCATTTTATCACGTGGCTCGTTGTGCATGACACCGTGGAGATTCCCAGCACGTGGAGGCTCAGGCTACTCTCCACGATTCACGCACAACTTACCACGTGCTCCACTGAGAGCAAGAACCCCTATTTGCAACCACGAGGAGGTTACCCCATGTGACTCTACCCTCCCTAGCAACCGGGCCAATGTGGTTGCTTAGGAGACCTGGCTGGAGTCACTCAGCACGACCTGGATTCAAACTCGCGACTCTAGGGGTGGTAGTCAGTGTCAGTACTCACTGAGCTACACAGGCCCCCTCGCTTGCATGCATTCTTTATTCATTTTATACGTTTTGATAAGCCCAAGTTTGTGTAATAGTTGATGGGAAGAGGTGAAAAATATTTAGCCTTCTAGGTGCATAAATGTTAGTAGCATTGTTTTTCAGTTTTAAATGTGCCCCTGCTAATTATTTAATGATAAAATAGCTTGGACAAGAGTTGGAGTGTTTGATTATATATAATTTATATCCTTAAAGCAATATTGCTTCCACCTGCCCATGTCTGATTTTAAATGCATCTGAAAGGAAGAAAAAATATATATATATATTTCCTGCAGCAGGATTCATAATGAAACTTAATTAAATTCTGTCTTCTGTATGTGTCGTTTTGTTCGAACCTTTTTCATCCTCTCTTTTAATCGGCATCAGTGGAACTCTGAGAATGGCGTAATGTTCATCTTTAGGTTCATTATAAAATAATCACGGTGCTCAGTGATGAGGAACCACGCTGAAGCTTTGGTGAAGCACACTTCAAAGTGTGAAATTCCGCAGGCAATGCAGATGAGTCAAACCCATAAACTACCTGCACTATACACACTGTGCCATGTGAGAGAAGGGGCGGTGTTTGTTGTTTTTTGGAAAGATGAAAGTATTATTTAGTTTGTGGGTGGATGTTTGTGTGTATGTGCACATGTGTGTCAGTTGGTATAAATTTGTGGGCAAAGTGAGTTTGACATGCCATTCATCTTCAACGTTTGACATTGCGCTATAATGAGCTCTGGCTCCCCAGGGTCTCGAATAGTAACCTTTTCCAACACAGACAAAGCAGTTTGAATGTGTTTGTCCCACCCCCACGAGATAACAAAAGCAAACACACACAAAGAGAGGTGTTTTTAATAGTTTACCGCCCGAACCAGTTTCCAGAGTAATTATTATCTACCACGGGGTCGGTCGAGGGGATGCGGGAGATGATGAGAAATGAAGGAAGTGCCTGTAATCTTTATAAACACAGTGAAATTACAAGTGCAAGTCTAGGCGTGTGAATGCCACTCAGAGGTCCAAAGATAGATTGTGACTTCCCTTAAAACCCATCTTACCCTGAGAATAGACCGCGTCAATGCGGCATATTACGATTTTTGCTTTCGAAATTCAGCTTTGGCAAAATGTTTCACCTTTCACGGCAATCATTTAACAAGACTCAACCTCAAAAGACTTTTAACAGCTCTAAATTATACAGTACAGTTTTAAAACAATGTTTTAAAGACATTTTTTTAGTAGGCTTTTAATTTGAACCACTGAAGTCTACATTTACCCATTTCTCTGACTGTTAGTGTGCTCATAATCCTGCCGTTGATTTAAGTACATTTTTGTTAATTTTTCTTTTTCAAACCCCTCAGTATTTTGGCAACGTTAGTGCAACGGACATGTATGACGTAAGGTCAAGAGGTATTGCTATTTCTTGTCTAAGTGATGTAATGATATAATAATAATCACATGACCAGCTGAATATAGTGTCTTGTTATTGGACACTTTCATGCATGGATTAAATGAATCATGTCTGATTGTGAATAGGGAATATTAACAATGGCATCTGTAACTGAAAACTACTGATTTTGAATTATGTTGCATCCACACCACTAGGTGTCACTGTAAGTCCAAGAAAAAAGTTACATAAGTTAATAACAGATTTTGGGTTTAGTGCATTTCAATTGTTGGACACATGGAATTGACTTTGTAGATCCTAATTCACATTAGAGATTTGTAAAAATATAGATTTTCAAGCAAAATGGACATTATAACTTTAATATAAAGAAATGAATCAGAATTGAAATCATATCAAAATCAAAAGTTAACCTGTATCGATAAACAGCCCTAATTCACATTGCTAATAAAAATGTCTTTTCATGTATTTTCAGATGGAAGATGATTGGTGAATCTCGAAGAACAACAGATCGCTGACATCGACTTGGCCTTCATTCTGTTTTTAATTCTCTTTTACAATCTAAACTATTGTTCACCCTTCGATAACCAAAATGGCTGCTTCACTGTGGAAATGTCCCTTTGTGCATGGACTTTTGTTGACTGTGATCTTTCTACAATGTTCAGAAGGTGAGACCATCTCTTGTGTGCATTTATAGGGTTCTGAACTACTGTATAGACTGCTGTAATCATTAAGTGACACTCCTGAAATGTTGAGACATAACCGTATTTGGTAAACTTGGGACACTTTCTTCACACATGTCATTGTGTTGGGTTAGTTTGTAAATTTAATTAATTCTACTTTGATTCTATTATTTCGCAATCGCACATTTCTGCAGGCAAAAGCAGAGAAATCTCATTCAGGAGGAATTTGATGTTATGCCTGTTGAAGTGTTTGAAACCCTGGTGCCTTAATTATCCAGGCACCTGGGAACAGCAAGCGCATGCTTTGGCTTGCCGCCAAAATGACGATGATGGAGTGAAATCAATATTTGAAATAATCTTGTTCAATTTTTAAATTTTGTATTTTATTTTAGTCAACGAGTGTTTGGTTTTGATTAGCATGTGATTCAAAACTACCGATCTTGGCATGTTTGCATAATCTCAATCATTATTTCTTGCTTTTTCGCAGTTTTCGGAACAAAGTTGATTTAGTCACACACTTGAATGCCAAACATTAATTATACAAAAGCAGCAAATCACATTTTAAGTAGGGACTGGTTTGGTTCAGATTCATTCTGCTAGAGCATAGTTGAAAACCATATTTTTTTTGGTTCGCAGCATTTAAACAACTTTCTGTCAGATGTTTTTGTTGTTTGTATAATTCTAATTGTGGGCAGGGGCGGACTGGCCATAGGGAGAACCGCAAATTTGCATCCCCAACGCTCAACAACGTTTGGGCCAGCGACACTCCAGGGCCGATTTCTCTTCCCAGTCCGCCCCTGATTGTGGGCTAATGTCAAACAAATTAGTGACCCCTACCCCCCTCCCTTTCTTGGCACTGCCTTTAGTGTTCAGAAATTGAAACTAAATTTTTGGTTTCTCTTGATGTGAAGGATCTCAGCTCAATGAATGATTACTCACCAATCCATCAATAAAGGAATGTGGTGGGATCCTCTGAAAATATCTAATTTATCCACAAGTCATTGAACATTACGCAGAACCCTCCTCGAGAGACAGAGAGAAAAAAAAACATACCACACATCAGTTCAGCTCTTCACAAAAGGGTCTATCACACTAATTGTTTTCTTGTGTGTTTGATGGTAGACTTTGTGATCAATCACACAAGAACCTTCAAAACATGCTGAATGAAATTCTAGAGTTTTCTATTTTTCATCTTAATATTTTTTGGTCCATGAGAAATCCTAACATTTATTTGAGAAAAAAATAAAATAATAATAATAATAATAATAATTGTCACTCAAGTCATTAGTTGACAGATTTCTGGTGGAGATCTGTAGTAATTTATTCATCAGTTAAGTTAAACTTGTCTTTAAATATACAGTGGGGTCCAAAAGTCAGATCACACTGACAGTTTCTTATTATTTATTTTTATTTTTATTCACATTGAAAATTTGGATATTTTTTTTTACAATGTAGACCAAAAAAAGTTATCATGTAAAATAAAATGAGAAAAGTAAATAAAAAATAAAATAATGTAATAAAAGAAATATTTAAGTTTTCAAATCAAATTTTGAACACTTTTATGAGAATCATACTCATGTTAATTTTAAAGTTCAGATTTCCCTGTTTCCATTGAAGCGTAGTCACAAGCCGTCACAGACTTTTATATTTTAAAGTCCATAATTGTTTATTTACTGATTTTCCCTTTTTTATTTTTTTCTCCCTTTGATGTATCTTTCCATTTTGCTGTAGATTACTCCTTCATCTTTTGGTGCCTCATACAGTCATATTCATATATTTGTATGTATGGTAGTAAGCACAGACATTGCGAATTACAATGCAACTGTATAAAGCAGCCACATTTGACTGCAGGATGCATTAACACCTGTCGAGCTGCAGTAATGGGTGTAATTATGATGTTCAAGGCGTGCTGTATATGGGAAAGTGTGTTTTCGTGTACATGTGAACATATGCATTTTATAGTAATAGTTGAGTGAATCAGCTGTTTGATGTAAATTGTGAGAAGTCAAACACACAGAATGAGCAATCTGTCATCACAGTGGAGATGAAGATCATTATTTGCTGAATATTTGGCTCGAGGACAGAAGGTTTGAAGCCACTGAAGCATTGAGCCATGAGCATGAGCTGTATGAAGAGTGATAATGGAAATGTGCAAATCAAAATATTAAAAGACTAAATCTCAGATCTCAGATTAAACATGCGCCTGTGATAAAAAAATAAATAAAATAAAAGGCTCTTCCAAAGGTATTATGTTTTATGATTATTATTATTTTGAAATAATACTCAATTTAAATATTTTGTTTCTGTGTTAAGTGCTCTTCTGGTTTGTTTGGCATATTTTCCAATAGAATGGTAGTTGATAATCTCATAGTCTGATTCTCATGGATTGAGAGGGATTTTTGGCAAGCACTGATCGCTGTGCTGTAAACGTCCACCCTGGCAAACACTTTCATGCTCGGATTGTCTTTGTTTTCTTTTAGCTTTCTGTAGCTTGCTGAATCATGGGGGTATGTGACATGGCTATCATGAATTATCACTGCATTGCCATGGGAGAAGCGCGCACAATGGATGCACCAGTTCACCAACATAAATCGCACCAAGATATGATTTATCCATCATACACACTGTTCTGCCTCAATGCCAATCATCCATGAAACAAGAAAAGTCTTATCTCCCGCTACGTCCGACAGGCCAGGAGGAATGTGTCTCAAAACAACACAGCTTTGCTTTTGTGATCTGGGTCTTATTGTATCACAGTAAACTCATTCATATTGATTCTCCAGGAATGTGTCGTTCGTCAGGGGTCCCTTCAGTGAGGACCCCCCGCTCACCTCAATATCTGCAAACTTCTTTCTTCTCTTGGCAAACAGAGATGATTTTTTTCCTCCCTGATGAGTTCAGAGTAGGTTCAGAGTGTTTTTGTAGGAATATTATGTCAATGGTCAGATAATCAGCGCATGTGTTTTTTGTTGTTGTTTGTTTTGTTTGTTTGTTTGTTTGTTTGTTTTTTGTCTGATATTTCTCACAAATTTTGGAAATTGGCAGGGTTTGGATCAGACAGGAATTTTCTTGGCACAAATGAAATGTGAAATGTCACAAACCTATTTTACTTGTATAATGTCAGTGATACATAATATTCAATGAGAAAAAAAACTTGATTTCATCCATCAGGAATTGATTGATATAATTTTTAAACAATAAATATTGAAATGGTTTGTTTATTTCACCCTGTTTAGATTGTCATAGTTTAAACATTGATCATTTCAGCCTGATCTCATAAACATTACGTGACCATGGCAGCATTTTTGTAATTGGAAATTACGTGCCTTATTGCTCGTTTGGCTGCAGTTTCTCACTGAAATGTCCAGTGGGGGGCGCCAAAAGCGAGGGAAATGGTGTTATTTTCAGAAGAGTGTTTTAAAGGGATTATAAGATTTAGTTTTTAATGAGTAAAACATACCTCCTTAACCTAAAACTTTAGCCTAAACCTAACCAATAGTGTCCTAAAAGAAAATGCGACATCAAAAGCAAATTTTCTGAAGCAGTCACGTCATTTCGTGCCCCTTCTTCAGCTTGTGTCTTTGGGCGGGCTCGAACCGCAGTGTCCCGATTTCAAAGTCCAACGCTTTATGTGAGCTACTGCGCAAGCTAATCATGTTGGAATTAGTGTGTAACCGTAGGTGGGTCTGTAATACAAGTGTTAAAATTGTATCATCTTTCAAATTATGTTAGAATTAAAGTTTTTCCATAACACAACATAACACCGTGAGAGTAATAATGCGAAAATAAGTGTTTATGAAGTCATAATCAGCCACTGTGTCGTGATTTGTGTGAAAGTGAATAAAACGCACAGTTGTTGTCAGGGATGGATTACTAACTGGGCCAATGGGGCCAGTGCCCAGGGGCCCTTGACTGACCTTGACGGGGGGGCCCTGGGCTTTAAGGTTGCGCGATCCACTTTGGTGATCCCCCCGCTTGAAAACCCATCAACAATGAAAACGGCCAGTTGCTATGTAAAAAAAAATGGTGGGAGGGGAGGGGGGCCCCTTGAGATAATTGGCCCTGGGGCTTTTGCAAGTCATAATCCATCCCTGGTTGTTGTACCACCTCAAGCGTTAATTTCACTAGGAAACTGTGACGAAACGTAGAACGGGGCACGTAAAAGTCAGTTTGCAAAATTTAGTTATGGTAACATTCATTCTATGAGACTAGGTTGAATAATTTCTATTCTTATAATGGATTTTCATAGTTTAATATTTGAAGTAAGGGTCTAGGTCTATAAGCTAAAAAATTATAATCTATAAAAGAAATTTGAAAAGTACCAAAAATAAATGATGAGGAACTTTTAAAATGTGCAGTTATAATATACGAGAATATATACAAGTTAGGCTAAATCAGCAGCATTTGTGGCATCGTCCCTCCTTTTCTTAAACACAAAAAACAAGCAAATATCGAGGTTACAGTGAGGAACTTAAAATAAAAGTGAATGTGTTTAAAGGCGGAAATGTGAAGCTTATAATTTTATAAAAGTACTTACATTCATTCTTCTGTTAAAACTCATGTATTATTTGAGCTGTATACAGAAAGTTTACACAGAAAAGGTTAGTAAGTGATTTTATCACACTAAAATTATGTTAAACGTATATTGTTTACGTCTTGGTTTCGTATCATTTACGTAACGTTTACAGATTGGCCCCATTCAGTTCCATTGTAAGTGCATCACTGTAACCCAGATTTGTACTTTTTAAGAAAAACAGAAAAGTCCAAATAGATTTTTGTGGTTAACATTGTGCCACAAATGTTGTCGATTGAGCTTAACTGGAATATTCTTTTAATGAGACCTTCATATATCAAAAAGAATAAGTTGAAATCTGTTGAATAAAAATCAACACTTGGGACATGAAAATGCCAGAAGTTAAAGAAACAATCTTATGCACCACAGCACTACCCACCAATATGTGTCTAACACTGCACAAACTTTAACTTATTTAGCCACTAAAATTATCACATTATCAAGAAATGCAATTGCAATAATAGTCTCTTTTAATAAGACGCATATGAATATGAATCGGCGATGATGCAATGCAGTGTAAACAGCTTTACAGTGTAAGCTGAAAACACTGGGGTGGAAAGAGGAAATTTGATTTGATATGAAACAAAAAATACCTTTTCTGCTTTTCTGTTTTGGTCTTGAGATACAGAAATGCATAGACGGAGGTTTTAAGAGCTCACAGCTGTCCACTCTACTCCCTATCTGAGTTCAACTTTATTGTCCATTTACATCTGATTGTAAAACTTGCCCATTTTTTTTTATGTGGCGATGACGAACAGGTGCTGCGTCTAATGGTGTAGGAGCCACAGCTTTTGACATTTTGATTTTTACAGACTAAGATGGCCTTATATCAACACTCTTGACACTCGCTTTTACCCTCTGGTGAATAAGCCACACATTCAACGACTACCTCCTTCAGGTTATCCAGTCAATTTGGTTCCATAAACGTCTCTGCCAGAGGAGATTACATTCTGTGTGAGGCTTCTCGCCTGTGTATGTCTGTAGATAAAGCGCAGAATGGGAGCTTCATGTAAAAGCGCTCTTTTTCCCTAATGTAAGCGCGCCGAGGCGTCTCGTGTTCCGCAGTCAACGTACTTGACAGCTGAATAAGCGATATGTTTAATATCACAAAGAATTTTTTTACGTTTAAGTTTAGTTGTCAGGGCCGCCTTTCAACAATAGAAGATAACGATCGGCTTTTCAACTGATATTTATCCAACGCAAGGCTGTCTCGACATGAAGAGAGAATTGTGATTGGAAAACATCTGCCTTTATTTGGTTCGTTCAGTAAACGCCACTCTTGCTAGCATTTGTTTGTTGATGTCGTTCAGAGAAGTGCTCAGAATAATGGAGTTATTGGCTGCTGAATTGTTAAAATGACAAGTGCGGCAACTGAGTAGTAAAGGTAGTGATTATTTCTGTTATGAAAATGGATTTGTATCACCTTTTTATGTGAACTTTTGGAATTGAATGCAGCTGGATATTATACTAACATTAGTTACTACACTGACAAAAGTTTGGATACACTTACTCATTCTTTATTATATTCCACATTTTTGAGTAAAATTAATGTAATCAAAACTACAACATATCATTAATTGAAGTACAAGAATTATGTAGTGACCAAGAAATTATAAATCAAAATGATAGAGTGCTGTGTCACATATTGTCACTTAAAAAAAAAAAAAAAAAAATGGATATGGCATAATTCAGAACCAATATCCATTGTAATGGACACCAGAAATTATTATTAAAACATTACCATAAACTGATTTTTTATTATTATTTATCATCATTTATGGCTGCATTAAAAATAGTAATAAAGCATGGTCATATTTTGTTTTGAAATTGGGTCTGAAAGGGTCAAAATATATATACTGTATATATATATTATATATATATAATATTAAAGTTAAGTTTCAATTTGTATTTGTCTATAAAGCTAAGATACATATACATATGTCCAAAAATGTTCACAGGTGTATTGTTATTTTGTTGAATTTAAAAATGCCCCTTAAAAAATATTAATTTACAACACCTTTTATTTTTGAAAAATTAGATGTAGTTTTTTTTTTTTTTTCAATGCTTAAGTTTTCTAATGGCTGATAAAGGCTGATTCATTACATTTCAAACGTTTCAAAGAAAATCATTTTAATGAGTTATGGTCTTCTGAACTACCAAATACAATCAATCAAATTCAGTAAACCAATTAAGACTGGGGCCTATTAAGACCCCAGCAATGAATATTCATATTTCAATATTCATTATATTTTACAACTGGACTAATTACATGACTGATATTGTTATAGCACTATAATAAAAGGGAAGAGGCAATCATCACTATACTGTTGCTCCTACTGAGGGTTAGCGACAGGGCTGGATTGGTAATCTGGCATACCGGGCATTTTCCTGGTGGGCCGACGCACTTTGGAGCCGATCAGGGGCGGACTGGCCAGCGGGAGAACCGGGACTATGCTGAAATGAGCCGCTGCATTATGCAGAACGGGCCACAAAACGGTGCCGCGATATGCCCCCCACTCAACAACTTTTGGGCCAGTTTCTATGTAAAATCCCAGACCGAATTCTCTTTCCAGTCCACCCCTGGTTAGCGATCTGAACAAACCCCTAACCAAAATATTAAACTGACGTTTAAAGGCGCTTAAACCCTTCCGGATGCTTTGATGGAGTGTTTTCATGGTTAAGACTGCGAAACATTCATTCTGAAAGCATGGAAAGAGCCTGGTCTGTTTTAAATCAAGCATGAAATACAGTGAATTTCCAAAAGCACAACTGGACCCGCCTGTCTTTACATTCTCTAGCCTGATGTCATGAAAATGACATGACTGTGGTGACATTTTTGCAAAATGATAATACGTGGTGCATTGCGCATATCGCGGCAGTTTCAAAGTTAAACGTCTACCTTTTGGTGCTAAAAACGAGTTAAATTGTCTCTCAAATAAATTAGGCTTTTAAGCTTAAAGGCCCAGGTATACTTCATTTTTGCATGTTCTGGATCGGCTCACGCCTGGTCGACCGCGTTGCCTTTGTGAGTATACTCTTCTGACTGCAAGTGAATACAAACACATTTTACGCATGCCCACTCCAACTTCTTTGTGATACTCTTTTAGTAGAGTCAATGGCTGGCGCATGCGCCGATGATGCACACAGACGATGACCGCATCCACGAGTCGAGAAAACCCACCGCCGTCTCTAAAATCTGTTGTTTGGGAGCATTATGGTTTCGCAGTAAACTACAGTAATACTGTGCAACGAGTAGTGAACAGGACGAAGGCTGTGCGTTGGCTCATACAGGGGGCGGACAGTTCTCCCATCAGCGTGTGCTGCCCCACCGGCTTTCGCTTTCACTGTTGCATACTGTCTCCGTGTTTATATCCGCGTCTCCTGCTGAACACGTTTAGATGCTCTCTTCAGTGTGGAACAGCCTTTCTGTTGGCCCCACATAGGATTTGAGCATCTGCTTAACATGCTTGAGTCCCGTTATAAAGTTCCTACAAGAACGCATTTCAGCAAGTCTGTAGTGTCTGCTCTATATAAACAAGCACACGCTGTAATTGTCCAGCAGGGGACATTGTCAGTGCTAACAGATCCGCCCTCTCCTCTGTTAATGTGGATATTCAGATTTTTCTGAAAGAAAACTCGAAAATTAAGTGGAAAGTACAAGTGGTGAGCTGAAAGGCAAAAGACACAGAAATCTGCACTGCTAATGTCTTAATGTTGTTACAATTATTTTAATTGCACTTTTTTTTTTTTTTACTGGTATTATTATTTATGTTTATTTATGCATATAAGAGGCTCTTAAGTTTTGTATTGTAATTTCATTGAAGAAATATGCATAGTGCAATCATGTATAAATGAGCCTTCACAATAAGAATTGTTGCCCATCAGCCACTGTGTTTTCAAAATAAATAGTTTAAAGAAAGATTCTTTGTTTTCCCTGCTGTAATGAAACCGTACCTAACCGTGACCCCAAAATTGAGGTACGTACCGAACTGTGAATTTTGTGTACCGTTGCAGCCCTAGTGTTTAGATGTTGTAAGACAGCAGGGTTAAAAGTGTTTAAGAACTGACAATCTGCCATTTACTTGTGATTTGTGTGAAAGTGAATTAAAGTCATTGTTGTAGCACCTCGAGAGTTCATTTAGCCTGAAACCTGCGAAACATACAATGAGCCACATAAAAAATCATTTTGCAACAATGTAGCTATAATAGCATGATTCTATGAGACAAGGTTGAAATTTTCTCAACTTTTGGTCGCATGCCAGAGTTTCACTTTTGCAGACCATTGGGTTTTTGCGACGTACCATCCCCATTGAAATCAACTGATGTGTTTAGACTCTCATGTCATGAAAGGAATCCCACAGATTCTTATTTACTGTTCACTATCACTGTTTGACTCAGGAGGGGTTTTGTCACATGGGGCAGTTCATGGGCCAGAGGGACTGATGGAAAGGGTGGACTCGACCGAGACCTCAACATACCGAAGTCTCAACTGCTAAAGGCCTAACAGCGCTGTTTGTATGGGAGCGTGTGTGTGTGTGTGTGGGGGGGTGGGGTGGGGGATTTGGGTTCTGGACAAGGTCAGTGAGCTTAACTCAGTAAGAAAGGGCGACTATGTTCTTGAAGATAATAGGGTCTCTTTTGTGGACAGAATATGATTGGATTGTGTTTGCCCTCCCCTACTATTGTAGGAAATCAGTGAGGGACCCGTTCAGAGTGTCTCTAAATTGTGTTGGCGTGAAAGTGACATTTAAATCTTGGCTTGGCCTCAGCAGGCGGCTGGAAAGAAAGCCGGTTCAGACGCTTCTAACATGACTTGATTCACATGTTCGTCTGGAGACATCCGATCACTGACACTACTAGTTGTAACATTCACACTGTCTGATTGTTTTTATTTGGTGCAAGCTGAACAGATAGGAAAGTCTTTATAGTGTAGACATTATTAACAGTTTTCCTCATTGACGTCATTGTGTGATCTGCATACATTAATTTGGCCTTAATTTGTTCCATATCAATTTCAGTGGTTAAGGCATAATTAAAAAAGTTGGCACAGAATTGGGGGTTCCTTTAGTGCTCCAACTCATGCAGTTTAACTACAGGAAGACTGAACAATTAGTTTTAAAGCCGTCTCATTTCCTGGAATGCGTCCAATAATTGTAAATTCTACCCTGACTTTATGATGAGCTTTATTATAGCTTACCTCTGTAATCCTTTGAGGATTATGAGTATATGCTTCATTATGATTCAGCTCTATGTAGGAAAACACACTGCCTGTGATAGGGGGAGGGGTTGGGGGGCTTAGGTCAGGTCAGGTGGCCTATAAATATAGAATTGAGCAATGCATTAATCACGAATGGCACATCATAGTGCATTGATTGTTTTTAAGAGGCCAGTTTGATCCTCGTTCAGTTTAATGTGGCTAACTGCCGTGATGGGGTAAACTGCATTGTGGCCTTTGAGAGTGTTTTCCCAGTAGGCACGTGTGCATTGCCGAGATGTGAAATAAAGCTAATCTGGAAAGTATTGGATTCTAATTTCAATGTCATATTTGTGTATAAACATAAACATCGTGAAAATAGAGCAGACTTGGATGCATTCTAAATCATAAACATAGCGAAAACATCTGCCGAATGTCATTCTTACATCCAATATGCAATGTTGTTGTTGGGCCGATTAACAGAAGTGGTCATTTTGCTTGGTGTCAGTTCCAAAATTTTTCACGTAGTCATACATTTTTTTAGGTTTTGAGTGAGTCGGCTCAGCTGTTGTCACATCAAGTTCAGGTGTTGCCACCACAACACAACATGCTTACGTCAAAGCTTATTTAAATAAAGTTCCTGCTTTCATGTCCCTGGTGGAAAAATGACACCTCATTGGAAAGGGTATAGTTCCCCAACAAACTGATTTTTGTTCAGGTACTAGTTCCACTATTGTGTGAAAGAATGTCTAAATATATTTAAAGCACAATTAAATTTGTATTTAATTTTGAGTAAATATTGTGTAAATTAATTGTTAGTAGGGCTGTCATGATTATGAAATTTGGCTGACGATTAATTGTCAAACAGATAATTCCGATGATGGCGATTAATTGTCTGTTTTTGGGCTATGATGATTAATTGTCTCTTTTAGGGCTTTCAAGATTAATTGTGATATAAAATGTCATATTTCTTAAGGTGCATGTGTGCTTCATACACCTTAAGAAGTCATTTTAACATATTTAACATAAAATATGTAAATCAAATATTAAAATAGGGATATATGATTTCCTTTTAAGAACTTATGAATGACATGAAAAATAATGTTTTAAAAATCAAAATATTTCTAAATACTTATGTCTCACTTTTTGGTCAACTTTAGTTTTGGTCAATTTTACATTTATACTGTTAAATGTATACTTGGGACTGAAATATATATATATATATATATATATATATATATATATATATATATATATATATATATATATATATTATTATTATATTATATTATGCAATATTAAAATATTTCTGTCCTAATTTCATCACTTTCACACATTATTTTAACACTTTATAAGGAACATGTGTACACCTACTTATTCATGCGATTATCTAATCAGCCAATCGTGTGGCAGCAGTGCAGTGCATAAAATCGTGCAGATACGGGTCAGGAGTTTCAGTTAATGTTCACATCAACCATCAGAATGGGGAAAAATGTGATCTCAGTGATTTGGACCGTGGCATGATTGTTGGTGCCAGATGGGCTGGTTTGAGTATTTCTGTAACTGCTGATCTCCTGGGATTTTCACGCACAAAAGTCTCTAGAATTCACTCAGAATTGTGCCAAAAACAAAAAAAACATCCAGTGAGTGGCAGTTCTGTGGACAGAAACTTGTTGATGAAAGAGGTCAACAGAGAATGGCCAGACTGGTTCGAGCTGATAGAAAGGCTACGGTAACTCAGATAACCACTCTGTACAATTGTAGTGAGCAGAATAGCATCTCAGAATGCACAACACATTGAACATTGAGGCGGATGGGCTACAACAGCAGAAGACAACGTCGGGCACTTTATTAGGACCATAGAGTTCCAAATAAAGTGCTCAGTGAGTGTATATTTAAAGTGATATCTTTATAATCTCAAGCATGCTTTTCACTGAAACTTTTGTTGACTTGGTTAGCAATTACACTAGCTTTTGAAAAAACTTAGTTCAGGGCAAAATTGTTTGGTGTGATGGAAATTATGCTGCAGCGGTTGCAGTTTTTGAAGAAATGATAGAAATAATTTCACAATAAATATTGAAATGGATTGTTTATTCCACTCTTTGTTCAAATTATCATAGTTTTAAATTTTTACAATGGATTTTCATAATTTAATAATAAAAGTCTGTGTCTGGGCAAGACTAAATCAGTAAATATTTTTACATAAAAGGCATTTGAAAAGCAACCCTTGGGACGTGAAATTGCCCGAAGTCGAAGAAAAACCCATATATCGGCAATTTATTTTTTTATTGGCAACCCTACAAGATATCAAATCAACCATTTTAGGAAAAAAACAAATTGATTGACCATTATTCTTTTGCAGATGTTGTCCAAAATAAATAATAATAAGACATCTTCCAGATTGCATAGATGATGATTTACATTTTGGTGATGCTCAGGGTTTTCCGTTGTGCATATAAATGTCTCTTGACATTCGATGGTTTCGTTCTCTCGGCAGCCAATGATTCACTGCACAAACACATTGTGGCCGACACGGACCATGTTTATCCTCACTGCAAGTGAACCTGTATTTAATGTAGTCTGGATTGTTTCATCTTTTACCTTGTGTAATTTTTCTCATGGTTTTTGAGGATAAAGGAATGTCACGCAACCTATCCATTTTGGCATTTGCCTTTATCATTGTATTTTCTGCTGTTTGCAACCATATCAGAAGAGACCTGCGACCTATTTCCGGGTCACGACCCACCCATTGCATTAGATAACGTCCTTTTCGCTAATTAGCAAATGCTTTTTTTGCATTTCAGGGCATTAATTCTTTGTCCATGGAAGCAAACAGTCATTCAGACTGGCTGAAAGGAGACACATTTGAGATTCGTTTGAGGCCATTGTTGGTATGTTTATCTCACGTGTTTTTATGACGGCTAGAGGGGAAGGATCAGGAGCTGAATTCCAGACCACAAAAGGACCTGAAATCATACGTGTATTCCTACCTAGTTGATGTACTTTATCACGGTTAGCTTGAGCGAACCGAGGAAAAAAGAAAATCCTTTCCTGATTCCAGAGGCCCGAATCATCGTGCACAGCATGCAGTCATTCTCTGCTGGTCTTGAGGGGAAAGGGGGCCTACAGTAGCTATATAAAGAGAAGGGAAGGATTTTGTCCTGAATACAAATCGCTGTCTGGGAACTTGAAATGAGGCCATTGTTAGCAGCACGTAAGCATGGTTGAGAGAAGATCTAACTGGAGTAAATGGACTCTCACAGAGGTCTCAGAGTTTTTGGTGCTTTCGAATGCAAATATGGCAGGCCGGAATTATCAATAGCAAGCCCAGAAGGTTGGTTCTGTCTGTTCGGATTTATTGTTCCCTTCTAGTTCGTTAAGTAGCTAGCTACTACTGTGCACATTTCTCTGCACACATTGCTCACATTTCACAGCACAGTGCTGATCTTCAACTGACAAATGATACATCAAAACTAAACAATCAATAGTTATGTTAATGTGAAACGGTTTCGCAACCCATTTTACTTACTGTGATATATTTATATATATCTACAGAATATATCTTACTGAAACAGGATATTCAACGACAAAATGTATGGTAAACAAAACCTTTTTTTAATTTGAAAAAGGGCACTGCTAAGGCCAGGAACATGCATTAAAGTAAAAAGGGGCCATTTTGATTTCATGTTGACTTTAAGACAACTAGCTTTATCTGAAATTGGAAATCTTAAAGGAAATGATTACTACGGAGCCCCTTAGTGGTCTGGGAGGTACTTTTTTTATGAAATATTTTTGAATTCCCTCGCAATAGATTTGTGTTCCCTCACAAAAAGTTTTGCTTCCCCTCACAAAACTTAGCGTTTCCTCACAATAGTTTGGGTTCCCTTGTAATATGTTTTGCCTTCCCTCGCAATAGTTTTAATTCCCTTGCTGAAAGCCTTGCTTTCCCTTGCAGTAGTTTGCATTCCTTCACAATAGTTTATGTTCCCTCGCAACAAGTTCTAATTCCCTTGCTAAAGCTATGCATTTCCTTTCAATAAGTTTTGCTTTTCCTCTCAATAATTTTAACATTGAGGGCCTGGGTAGCTGTGTTGTTAAGATGCTGTCTACCACCCCTGGAGTTCGCTAGTTCGAATCCCAGGGCATGCTGAGTGACTCCAGCCAGGTCTCCTAAGCAGCCAAATTGGCCCGGTTGCCAGGGAGGGTAGAATCACATGGGGTAACCTCCTCGTGGTCACCATAATGTGGTTTGTTCTCGGTGGAGTGCGTGGTGAGTTGAGCGTGGATGGCGTGAAGCCTCCACATGCGTTATGTCTCCGTGCTCAACAAGCCACGTGATAAGATGCGCGGGTTGCAGTCTCAGACGTGGAGGCAGCTGAGATTTGTGCTCCGCCACCCAGATTGAGGCGAATCACTACACGACCATGAGGACTTAAAAGCACATTGGGAATTGGGCATTCCAAATAAAAAAAATAAAATAAAAAAAAAGAGTTTAGCGTTTCCTCGCAAAAGTTTGCGTTCCTTTGCAATAGTTTATGTTCCCTAGCAATAAGTTTTTCCTTCCCTTGCAATATTTTGCATTCCCTTACAATAGTTTTAATTTCCTTCACGCAAAGTTTTGCGTTCCCTTTTCAATAGTTTGCATTCTGTCTCAATAGTTTGTGTTCTCTCTGAATAGTTTGCGTTTCCCTGCAATAAGTTTAGCGTTTCCTCGCAAAAGTTTGCATTCCTTCGCAATAGTTTGTTCCCTCGCAATAAGTTTTGCCTTCCCTCACAATATTTTGCGTGCCCTTGCAATAGTTGTAATTTCCTTCACAAAAGTTTTGCGATGCCTTTTCAATAGTTTGCGTTCCCTCTGAATAGTTTGCGTTTACCTGTAATAAGTTTTGCGTTTCCATATAATTCGTTTTGTGTTCCCTCTGAATAGTTTGCTTTCCCTCACAATAAGTTTTGCATTCTTTCCCAAAAAGTTTAGCATTCTCTCCCAATAAATTTTGCATTCCCTTTGCAATTGTTTGCATTCATTCACAGGAAGTTTTACACTCCCTCGAAACAGTTTTCCTTCCCTTGCAATAAGTTTGGCCCATGCTTGCAAAAAGGTTTTGTGTTACCTCGCAATAGATTTGCGTTCTATAACCAAAAAGTTTTGTGTTCTCTTGCGATCCTTTGCATTTCCTCACAATAAGTTTTACTTCCCCTCTCAATATTTTGCGTTCTCTCTCAATAAGTTGTGTCTTCCCTCTTGGTAATATCTATATCTACTATAGTTTTACTACAGATATCATAGTTCAAGTATAGTTACTGTAGTAAACCCATGGTCAAATTTGTTATTCTAGTGTTCTACAACAAACCATAGATCAACTATTGTTACTGTAATAAAACCAGGTAAATTTTGTGGTTACTATGGTTCACTACAAATATCTTTGCTCAACTATGGTTACCGTAGTATAATAATTTTTAAGTTCTGTAAGGGATGTTTAAAGCTGTTGTGAGGGAACCCAAAATAATTGGGAGGGAATGCAAAACTATTTCAGAAAATAAATGACCTCCCTGACCTTCGAGGGGCTCCATAGGTTTCAAACCTTAAATGTTTTACCTATGTTTTATAATAATTTTCTTTATTTATTGCACATTATACATTTGCACATATACAGTGAAATTCTTCTTTTTCACATATCCCAGCTAGGCTGGGGTCAGAGTGCAGGGTCAGCCATGATGTGGTGCCCCTGGAGCAGATAGGGTCAAGGGCCTTGCTCAAGGGCCCAACAGTGGCATCTTGGTGGTGCTGGGGCTTGAACCCCTGACCTTCTGATCAGTAACACAGAGCCTTAACCACTGAGCTACCACTGCCCCTTGTTTTGAAATATATGCAGATTGTGTGATAGACTTTGTTGTATTTAAAAGGCGCTTTAGTTTCTTATTTTGTGAAATTTGCATTGTGATCTTTGTTTACAATGTTCATATGTACTGCTTGTTAGAAATTCCTCTGTAGAGATGCTGTGAGCAAAATGTACAGACCGAATGCTGAGATAAAAGAAAAGACAAGCATTGTTCTTATGTTAAAAGAAGTTTAACAAGAAAGCATCTTCCCCCCCATTCCAGGAACCTCTTTTTGCAAATCCTGACTTTACCTCTGGATGTGTCTACAGTACAGTAAGCCATGCATTGCTCTGTATTCTATATTATAGTCACATGGGAGCAGTTGTGATTTGGTCGCACATTTTCCTTTTCTTCCGAAGACAGTTGGCGTCTGGTAATACTGGGAATGAAATCACATAACAGACAAGTGGACTCAAGAAGTCCCTGCTGGGTCCTGTAGGGCCTCTCATACTTTTCTAAAGGTGACACCCTCCCTTTCTCTTCTCCACCCCTTTTTCTCTCTGAGAAATTCCCCCATGGATGCCAAGGACACAATGGGGGCCGTCCGAGGGGGAGTGTGTTGGATTTGCATGCAGCTGTTTTCTGTTTCCACAGCCACAAAGGACAATCAAAGCTGTGTTAATAGAGGGTGACAAGCATCACCTGACGCCCAGACCTCCTGTTTGGACCAGCCTTCACACATTTGTTTGCACGGTGGTGGCCGTGCTTTTCCACCCATATGGTCACTGACCTGGGATCGTTCCCAGAAGGAAGCTGGAAAGGTTTGAAATCTTTATCTTGAAGGGATAGTTCACCCAGAAATAAACATTCTGCCATGATTTACTCAACCTCTCGTTGTTCCAAGCCTGTGTGAATTTCTTTCTTTCTTTGGAACACAAAATGTAACATTTTGAAGAATGCAATTTTTACTCTTTTCCATGCAATGACAGTGAATGAGGACTGGATTTTTTATGTTTTCAAAATGATGCAAAAGCACCATAAAAGTAGTCATACGATACGACTCTTGCTCTGTATTCCAAGTCGTCTGATGCCATACGATAGCTTTCACAAACACATTAGTTGTGTTTCACAGAAAATTTCAACATCTGCTCTAGCTCTCCTTGGAGCATTCTGGAGAAAAGTAACAATGTCTGGGTATGTTTCCATGAATCGTTGATGTGATTCACCAAATCAGTCATTGGCCTATATGATTCATTTATGAATCAGAACAAATCTTTGTTTTGGACTGGGCATTTTTCCATGAAATGGTTACCAGTCTTATATTTTGGAAAAAAAATTGGAAATCGTTGTTTTGAAATGGGTATTTTACATGAATTGGTTGATTTGGTTAAAAAGAAAACACAGAGTTATATGATTCATTCACATATGATTCCTTCACAAATTGGAAATCATTGTTCTGAAATGGGTATTTTTCCATGAATCGGTAGATTTAGTTCACAAAACCAGTCCTATATTATTCATTCACAAATCAGAACAAGTTGTTGTTTTTAACAGGGTATTTTTCCATGAATCGGTTGATGTGGTTCACAAAACCGGTATTATTTTATTCATTCATGAATTGAAACAAACCATTGTTTTGAATTGGGTATTGTCAATGAATCTGTAGATTTGGTTTAAAAAAACTGGTCTTGTATGATTTATTCACAAATCAGAACACATCATTGTTTTGAACTAGGTATGTTTCTATGAATTGATTGACTTGGTTCACAAAACTGGTCTTATATGATTCATTTATGAATCTGAAAAAAACAAAAAAAAACTTTTTTTAACTGGGTTCATAAGTCTGGATGATCTGTTCCACTCACCGATTCAATGATCCAGATCATCCAGTTGTAGCGGTTCTCCAGTAAACAGCTGAAGTCATATGGACCACTTTTATGGTCATTTGGCATCCTTTTTGAAGCTTGAAATCCCCAGTACACATTTGTTGTAATTGCATTGCATGCAGTAAATAATGACAGAACTGTAATTTTTCTGTAAATGTTGTTTATAATAACAAAACTGCAAACCAAGACATTTTGATGTCGAATGATGACTTGCATGGGTCAATGTTGCTTTGTTACTGGCTAGTCTAGTCTGTATAGCTGAAATGACACATTCGATGTGCCCAGCTGTAGTTATCTAATACCTCGAAATCTGTGAACAACAACTGTAGCAATACATTACTGCCTGTCTGTCTTCCTCATAGCATTTGTTTTGTTTTTCTCGTTTAAACTTTATGAAATGCAATCATCTAAGCTAAAGTGTGACATCCAATTTCAAGGGTGTTGATAGAAAACAAAATTAATATTATAGAGGTGGTCTTACCCGCAAATTACGGTTTGTCAACCAACAGAACACAAAGTCACGCAAAAAGTGCTATATTGTGTGACGGTATGGGTTGCCGCTTGCTTGAGCCCTGTAGCGAGCTCGGGGAGGGTGCCAGGAAGGTGCATAAGAAAAGTTACTTTTCCCAGTTGCTGACCAGAATGCCTGATAAGGTTCAATGTCAACAAGGCCAGGGGAATGGGATCACCTCCAATTACGCTTTGGCTAGAGCTGTTGCCATGGCAATAGAATCAAACATTCCATGTAATATATTATTTACGGCCCAGGATACCCCCTTAACATGATTTAATTTAACAGAGAGCGTGAGATAAAGAGGCACACACTCTGGCAGGGTTGTTGAAGGCTGCTGTTGGTTCTTTTCTCTTTTCCTTCTCAGCTTTGATGTAAATCTTGACTGCTGCTGGCAGTGGTTTGCTGAGATGTAGGTGAGTTTGAAAAACTGTGTAGGTACTTGGAAATAAATAGAGTTACTCTAGGGAGCCAGAAAGAGAGAAAAGGCACATTTTTTAGACTATAACACTATTGGACTACAGAGTGGACAACATAAAGTAGACTTGTCTGGTCTTACTATGCACAATTATCAGTGCAAGTTACATCAAAGAAAATAATGTATGTTTGTTTGTTTGTTCTTATAATCTATCATCAAAATTAAATAACTTTCTCTGCTTCCGAAACAACCTTTTTGCTAATGTTATCAAAGCCATGTATGTTGGGAAAATTTACATTACCCAATAATATTATAGCCTAACATCCACAATCCAATCAAATTCCAAAAGACACATGAGGTCTTGCCCTACATCCTTTCTCACTGAATATTTTGTCTCACTTGGAATTATGTCACAGTGAGAGTGTGCTTACATGTGCACCAATAATCAAAAATCAGCTTATTCAAAAAATCAGACAATGCAAGAAAACCTTGTTTATACGAAATTTGAAATAATCAAGTTATTGTCTTCTTTTGATGTAAGAACGTAAACAGGCATGCGCACAACACTTGCACACATTAGATGGGCCAGTAAGAACGCTGGTAAAGGTCTTTACACGGAATCTCCGATAAAGGAAACCGATTAATGCGTTTACATGAGGACCACACATTGCCGGATTAATAAGCATAATTGATGTTAGATTGTGCATGTAAATGCGCTCATTGGTAAAGCCAGTCGTTATCACAAAATAAACCCAGAGAGGGCGATCAGGACACTGAAACGAAGCATACTGTGCTTTATCGCAATAATTATATGGCTAGTTACCAAATACATGAATGAATGGACATATTGGTTTCTTGACATTTTCGTGAGATTATTTTGGGAAGAAAGATTGTGGAGTGATGCAAGAGAACTGGTAACAACTAAAGAGAAAATTTGTTTTTATTGTCGACGGTCGATTATACCAACATGATCACACTGGAAGTCGGCATGTGGTTTCCATGAGTTTCGGCACCCTAGGATCGGCCTCATTGTGCCGACTCGCTGACAAGCGGCATCTCCTATTGGACATTTTTGAAACCAGGAAGTATTGCATTCCTATAATCTTTGACGAGTGCGATTCGGAGGTTGCATTTTCCCCTCTAACATTACATTTTTACTCCATTGTTGGTTAGTTTCAGGTTTGGGGTTTGGGTTGGGAGATACAGTTAATAAACCATGCATTCCTCTTCAATGTATTACAGCCTGTACAGCTAAAAACAATTCGCTCACAACTCACTTTTGGCGCCCCTCTGTGGACATTCCACCCAGAAATTGGAGCTCACATGTGCTCATATGCCCAATAACACTTACAGCTTTCACCATTGTGGGTAGCGTTTCACATTTCGGTAACCAAAGGCCAATTTCAGCTAAAGAAAAGTCAACCTGCTGTTTCCGATTTGACTGTGAGATCAAGATACAAAAATATTTAAATGCAGACTTCTGTGGTTGACCAGTCAGAATCAAGTATTCCAGAAATCCATGTTATTTCTGCACCACTAGTGGCACTAAACAGAGCTGTCAAAACCGTTTTCAAAGACGTATCCAAAACACTCACCCCTGTCTGCCATTTAACAAACGCCAACACAATCTCTTGAAACGTCCTAAGCCAGACTCAATACAGAAACTCATAAGAGTTTTGTTCCCATTTAAGATTTTATGATAAAGTTGAAACGTGTTTAGTTCTCCTGTTGCAGAGTATATTTGTGGCACGAGTAGTTTGTTGACCCCAGGGGGTGGAGTTGTGGTTGGCTTTGTAATTAGTTGTTAGATGGGCTCCCAGGTTCAGTTCCAGATACTCCCAATTCCTTGTATTGATTTAACAGTTTGCTTGGACCCTCAGGGCCCCTGATACATGCGTCTTGTGTAGGGGGACGACCGGCGCTCCAGAAACAGACCTCATCAATTTCTGGCCTTTCTGCTGACAGTTGTTTGGGAGCAGACCACATGTGTTTGATGGATGCGCGTAGCTTCTGTGGTGAAGGTGGAGTTGGTGGAACGGCCGCAAGGGTGCAAAGACAGAATGAACAGCTTGTTTGAAAAGCCACAAAACATGCAATCCATTATTCTGCACAATGTTTAAAAACTCATAAACTGGTTGTAACCTACCAAGAGGGCCAAACTTTCTTTTGGCTGATCTAAGGTAGTGTCCAAAAGTCTGAGACCACATTGACGATCTGGGATTTTTCTTTTTTTTTTTAATCAACTGAGCAAATTTTTAAAAAAGTAAACCGGTATGTGCACAACACTTGGGCACATTGGATTAGCCAGTAAAAAAGCAAAATTGGGGTAATGGGCAAAAATTTACGTTCTGATCAATGCTTAAATCATTCATGACCTTATGGCAACAAAGAAAAAACTTTTTAGGCTTTTACAAGACCTTGCACATTGTCAACTAAGTATTTTCAGTATAAGATTGTGACTATAAACTCACTCAATGAGTGTGTTAAATCAAGAAGAAGAAGAAGAAAAAAGAAACAAAAAATACTAAGACATTCTGAAATAAATGGCATTTTTTTAATTCAACTTTTCACTTGCATTGTTATGCTGGTAACATGGCGGGGGCCATTTTTCTTATAATTTGTAAGAGATCTTGTAAAATACTGAAATAATGAAAGAAAGGAATCTTTTTGAATTTATTGTGCTGCAGTGCTCTCTCTGTATGGCCTTGGGTGGGTTGACTTGAGCAGGTAGCTTCAGATCTTTATGCATTTCATGGAAAATGACACATGCATCAGTTTGGAGCTATTTTGCCGTATACTTCAAAAGCAAAAACATTTTAATTATCTTTTTGATTGGAGCAAAAAGCTGCTAATATTTGTTCATCTTTTGTTATCTTTTAGGTATTTTAACTGTTACCGATTTAATTATCATGCCAATACACAGGAGGAGTGATTAGAGGCCCAAGAGGTCAGTGACTAGTGCGGTTCACTGTGGTTTTATAGGTCATACAGCCGTGAATGTAAACTAGGTCAGAGGATAGCATTATGTCACATCACACTGGAGTTTTCTTTTGAAATATGAGTCATTGCAGCAAGTGAAATCCATGCATTGCATGCTTTAAACTGTATTCATATGCTCACATATACATCTGAATTCAGAGCACAAAGTGGCCTTCACTGGTTTTGCACTTGTTTAGGTGTGGCCCAGTGTTTTTAGGAATGTTGATTGTTATAGGTTCAATACAAGATGAGCTCTATCATCAGCATTTGTAGAATGATGTAAATTACAAAGGAACAAATTATTAATTTTCATCCGTCATTTTAAAAAAAAGAAAATAAATAAAAAATAAAGCAAGCAAACAAATTGTGATTGAAGTTACAGTATATGCTTGCTTTGAAAGTAAAAAGGGCAATGCGATAAACATTAAAATACACCATTTTGAAAGTATTACCTCAAGAATTTAACATTATGCAGATTAAAATTAGACAAATTATATAGAATATATATAGAATATTGTAGAATAGTTATATAGAATATGTGCAAATTTATATAGCATATTTTCAACTTACTGTCTGGTAGTTGTCTGGTATGGATGGGAATCATACGGAATTTAGCAATTCTGATTCCTTAACATTTTAATTAACGATCCTTACTTTTGAGGAAGAAATATTTTGGAAAAATAAATATTTATATATAAATATTTTAAGATTTCTGCTTTTCAATTTCATAAGAAAATTCCATTAAATTGAAGTGTAATTTTTAACCAAATTAAATTAATAAAACATAAAATATTATTTTACAGTGTATATATATATATATACATATATTCATAATAATTAAAAAAAACTATATGTATATCAATAATTTTTTTTATTATTATTATTTTATTACTCAATTCATATTGGTAGACTTTTGTTACAAAATTGAAATGTGTTAATCTTAAAATAATTTTTGGAGTACTGCAGTCTGTTGCCAAATGATGAGATCATTTCAGATTTCAACCATGCAGATATAACAAATAAGAGATAATTAAATCCAATTCTTGCAACAAAAAAAAATAAAAATAAAAAAAAATTAAAAAAATCATTATCATTAGATAAATCATTAGACTTTTTTTTAAATTATTTTTATAAGACTTTTTAGAGGCATACATACAATCCAAAAAATCGGTCCTAACTATATTTTAATATTCTGAATGAACAAAAATTTTTATCATTTCTAAACAATCAAAAAAGTACCAGCTCACAAGAATCATTTGTTTGGGAACTCTACTACACTGGTCGCGTTGTGTGTTTCGGGATGTATATTCAAATAATGGCTCATGAGAGTCATTCGTCCTGGAATTAGACTACACTTGTCATGGATCCGAAAGTCATGAAAATCATACGGTTCATGTATTTTTATCAAATGGGGCCGGTTCTGAACAAGAACCCATTTTTGGTTTCCAAGCCTAATCACAGGCATGTAAAGCTGGTAAACTCTGCAACTTTACCTTTATTTAAAGTAATACAAAAAAGCTTTATGTATAAAAAAGCCATTATATTAGCCATTGACCACCATGCTGTTTAAATATCTGTGGGTAGTTGACATGAAATACTTGAAATACTATATTTAAACGCTATTATCATTTGAAACTATTTTAACCTTGTGCGACCCCACATCCTCCTTCGCGGACTGTGTGTTTTGTCTTCGCTGTAGGCTATGCATAATTTAATTGAATTTAAACTGACTGATCTCAGTTCAGGACACTTTGGGCTGTTAGTAAAGTGTTAAACTTTTGACGCACCGAGTCATGTGTCAAAACAACATTTCATTTAAACCGACTGATCTCAGTTCAGGACACTTTGGACTGTCAGTAAAGGGTTAAACTTTTGACGCATCGAATCATGTGTCAAAACAACATGCCACCAATCTTGTGCTTTCATTTGTCACAATACAGGACCATAATAACTGAATTGGTGAAGACAAAAAGGTGATAGAAAATGGTAAAAAAATAAATGGTGACCAGGACCTAAAATATACACTAGCCCTTATACAGTACATCCATATAAAAGTTAAAATCTTGATGTCAAAAAAAGTGCAAGTATACAGTATTATTTGTAAACTACCCCATTATCGGCATCTGCCATTAAAAAAAAGTAATAAATATTACAAAAAAATTGCAGCAGTGCCTGTGCATGGCAAAGTAAAATGTTGTTATTATTAGACTAATGTTGAAATAAAGAAGTGAGACATCCAACTACTAGTAGTTGCTTGCATGACAGAGCTGTGAGTGAATGGCTAAATGAGACCGGGTGCAGGCAGCCGGCTGAGAGAGGCTAATTGGAGAGCACACAGCAGAAAAGACACATGGCAGCTGCAGCCCTTGGGATGAAATGTGGCTGCTAACAACTGTGATCACTGACAGTTTGCTCATGTGGCAGCACCTTGCACTCACTTTGATCGCAAACAAGCACATCTGGTCAGAGCCGTGGTGCTGCGGTTAGTCTGCACCTGCTCATGTAGGTGAAGCTGGTTTGAGTTTGCCTTTTTTCCCATTTATTTCCAGTAATTATATCTATAGATAAAACCTCAGTAGTACGTCTGTGAAAAACTCTCTCTATTTTTTTTTTCTAAATCATGTTTTTTTTCTTCTTTAAAACATGTCTAACTCATTTGCTGTGCAGAACACAGTTGAGCAAAAGACTTCTTTTTTCAAACAGCACAGCTATTTGGCTGATTTGTCAAATGTGCGGAGCGCAGCGTATAGATTTTTCCTCCCTTGTGGACTCCAGACAGTCCCTGCTTCGATCAACACCTCTGTAAAATACATTCAATTACACTTCATGCTGCTTACATTCTTGCTGTCTTTCTCTATCTTACTCACAAATACTCCAGTACAGGAAAAGATGTGTTCCAGTGAAAGTGCTATAATGAATGATGTGTATTGCTGGTGGCAATTTGCTATTGTGTTGACGTCTATGAGCAGGGTAGTGCTGGGAATGCTACATTTCACAGCACATTTTCAAACAATCTATTGTCATGACTGCACATGCATTGACTTCACATCGCTTGGGGTGGGGGTACACCATGGGTGTTCGCCATTGGTCCTGGGGGGGGTTTCCCCCCCATGGGTGTTACCGATAAAAGCCCTTCAAGCCTCCCTCTCGCGACGCCACTGCATTCAGCTGTGTTATTACGTTTATATTTTTCAATGGCCGTTGCTTATACCGATATCTAGGAAGCAGAATGGCCAATGGATGATATAAATGCCGATATTCTACATAATACAGCATATCATGTGTACGCAAAATTTCTAAAGTGTAACGAACATTTATTTTATACAGTATTACCCAAATTCACTCAAACTTAAAAAAATAAAACAGAAATTGTTTTCTGTCTATTGACAAGTAGGGCTGGGAACCAAGAACGGGTTCCATTCTTTAAAGAATACTGAAATCGGATGATCTTTGTGACTTTCGGTTCCATTAACGGTTCTCCTGCATGCAGTTTTCCACTGACGCGGCTGGAACAGCATCCTGAAATAGTCTGACAGTGTTTCCTGTGTAAAACACACAGTTCTACCAGTGTATCTGATTCCTGATCTCAAGCCAGTTCTTTTGAATCTACAGCGCGAAACAGACAGCGCTTCCATTTATAGTCCAGGATACAAGTAATCTTTATACTGATGTGCAAGTTATGAACATCCAACTCAAAATTAAATAAGAACTGTTGAAATCTCATAAGCCTGAAGTACGACATTAGGCTACAAAACACAGTCTAAACTGTCTCTGGAACTGTTACTGTTTATTTAAATCAAGCAGTGCAGTTACTGACTAGTATGACAATGTTTAATTAAAGCTACATGAGAGTTGTTGTAATAAGTGGAATTTTATAAAAGAATAAACAAATTAATGAAATATGCCATCACATTTATTGTTGGTTTAGGTTTGTTTATTTAAAATATAGTTAGGATCTATTATTGGATTGTAATTATGTCTCTAAAAAGTCGGCAAACACACAAGAATTGTATTACATTTATTTCTGTAGATATCTGTAGGAATCTCATCATTTGGTAACAGACTGCAGAGGGTAGTAAATACAAAAAGAATATAATTTCTCGTTTCCACATAATTATATAAAAAAAAAAAGGTACTTAAAGAAATACTGGAATTGTTACTGGAACTGTTAAGGAACCGGTATCGTTAAGAGGAATTGGATTCGGACACTGTCACACAGAAAAGTTTTTTTTTTCTCCTCCCCTTTTCTCCCCAAATTAGAATGCCCAATGCACTCTAAGTCCTCGTGGTGGCATAGTGACTCGCCTCAATCCGGGCATCAATCCACACATCTTATCACGTGGCTTGTTGTCATGGAGACCTAGCACGTGTGGAGGCTTCACGCTATTCTCAGTGGCATCCACGCACAACTCACCACGTGCCCCACTGAGAGCGAGAACCACATTATAGTGACCACGAAGAGGTTACCCCATGTGACTCTACCCTCCTTAGCAAATTTGGTTGCTTTGGAGACCTGGCTGGAGTCACTCAGCACGCCCTGGATTCGAACGGGTGGTAGTCAGCGTCAATACTCACTGAGCTACCCAGGCCCCGTCACACAGGAAAGTTAACACTTTTGTTTATCGGCCAAGTGTTCGCGGTATCGGCAGTTGTCGATAATCGCAAAATTGACAAATATCGGCCGATTAATCAGCCTGGCCAAAATCTAGCACTGATCCATATTATGACATCATTCAACTACGTTAATACGTGCATTTTGACGTCATGCAATTATATTAGTACATGCATTGCGAAATCAACTATATTAGCACATGCTCTGACATCATCAGTGCATTTATATTACAACAATAATTCATCAATACTACATCTTTTTAAAATATCATGTAAACAGACAGACAAACAGACGTAGATAATGCAATTGTTGCTCGACTACGCCAAAACCCCCTTTAGCTCGATTATAACTGCGCATGTAAACGTTCTGCTTAACATCATTCAACTATGTTAGTACCAGTGCTGAGTTAGTAACTCAGAAAAGCAATCCACTACAAATTACTGCTGACGTTTCATTTTCTAATTAATGATTACTATAATTACTGACTAATTAATCTGTAATCAGATTACACCCAACACTGGTTAGCACATGTATTATAATGACATTGAATTTCATTATAACATGCTTTCTGATGTCTTTCTTGCATCTACCAATGCAGCTAGTAGATACATTAACATCATGCAACTATGATAATACATGTACTGACATCATTCAAATACATTAAAAAATTTTAATGTTTTATTTTATTTTAATGCATTTGTTCAGTGATAATAAGATTTTGCTTTTAGCAGAATAGGAATTCAGTGGTCTGTTGACTGTGTGCATCATATTTTTAACACATTTCATACGTGCATTTGTTCTTATTATAAATGTGTGCCTTGTATGTATGCAGTATCACATAAATAAACATATCATGACATAGCAATAAAAAAAGTTAACAAAAATTTCCTAAACTGTGTATTTTGGTAGGTAATATAATCTCCTCCCACATTAACGCTCTCTGTATCTTCCCCAGTATGGCAAACATTGTAACCACAGCTTGTGCATGTCACATTTTCATTGTATTATATAGTATGATGCCATTTTTGAGAGGATGCAATACAAAACATGTAATTTTCATACTGGGAAAATGCACGTTTTCTGGTTTATTCATTTTATAAGCTGAGGCTAGTCTATAAGCATTAGTCTATATTTGTGTTGGCATGTTACTGTATATGGTGAGAATTTGCTGGATGGACCATCAGAAACATGCTGTCCCATCTACTTTGTATTACTAGATATTCCGGGACCGCATCATGCACTGATGCAATTTAGGAATAATGTTGTGACTTTACCGCAGGATCTGTTGACATACAGTGATGCATGCTGAAGGTGCACTCTGGAAGGGGCACTTGGAATTATCTCATGTTCATAAACTGTTGGCAGACGTATCAAAATATTATGAGTCGTAGTTAAAATTTTAAGCTGTTTGCTATTTGCTTTACAAGCGATAAACGCCTAGTAGTTGGGTTTTAAGAGCTACCGTGATTTATAACTATGACAACTTGGATTTGCTACTACACTGGTTTTGAAAAACTACATGAAAATGTATCAAAAGTCCATTCCCTGACCGTTTTGTCTTTCAGTAACTTCATTTTGTGACCCCAATGAATATTCCAGGAACACAAGTGGCAAACATACTTTTGAGTCGGCTGTAGTTTCAGAGTCCAGACAAAACACTTTTCTTATACACCAATCAGCCACAACATTAAAACCACCTACCTAATATTGTGTAGGTCCCCCTCATGCCACCAAAACTGCCACTCACTGGATGTTTTTTGTTTTTGGCACCATTCAGATTAAATTCTAGAGACGGGCTGGTTTGAGTATTTCTGTAACTGCTGATCTCCTGGGATTTTCACACACAACAGTCTCTAGAATTTACTCCAAATGGTGCCAAAAACAAAAAAACCATCCAGTGAGCGGCAGTTCTGTGGACAGGAATGTCTTGTTGATGAGAGGGGTCAATAGAGAATGGCCAGACTGGTTCGAACTGACAAAGTCTATGGTAACTCAGATAACTGCTCTGTACAATTGTGGTGAGAAGAATATCACCTCAGAATGCTATTCTGAGATGCGGGTTGGTGCTGTTTTGGTGGCACGAGGGAGACCTACACAATATTAGGCAGGTGGTTTTAATGTTGTGGCTGATCGGTATATTACAAACAGCTCAGCTGCATTAGTCAAGTGTGTCTCTTGGCAGTTTGTGGATTCAGTAATTGACTGGTCTTAGCACTACAGCACTACACTTACTGTTTTATTTGAACATTGAGATTTATCACAGTATTGTTACACATCATTGTCTACCTGTGGAAGTCATCTTTTTGGGAACAAGAAAATAAATATAGTTTTCTTATCGCTTTTCTAACTGTTGTAATCTACAGCTTTCTTTTTGTTTTCCTCTTTGGGAAAGTCAATGAAACCTAATACTGGATTTTTAGGGGGCCAAGCACATATTGTTTCTGTTAGTCTTCTTGTTATTCTGTGTCCGCTCTTGAAGTCTATAGCAGCCCATAGAACCATTTGTAGGAAAATGTGGACATTTGGCACACTGATAGGGATGGGTATGATTAGGCCCCAAACAAAATTTGGGGTCTCTAAATCAACCCCTCTGGCGCCACCAACAGTTCAAAATTTCACTTACGTTTCGGCTTTTCACTTAAAAAGTCCTAGAAACAAAACAAAAAAATATTTTTTTCCTCTGATTCCTTGGGTCATGCCAAGTCCCCATAGGTCGCATGGTTTTAAGCTCTGGCCAGTAGATTTTCCAGCATTTTTAATTTCCGAACACTGAATTCAATTCGAACTTCAATTACAACAATTTGAGATTTATGATAATACACCAATCCATTCTCATATACCGCATCAACAAATTTGATGGTGAGTGTGCCAAAATGGACGTAAGGCTGAATCTTTGCAATGCTTTAGCATATTGACACAAAATTTGGTGTATGTCATCATCAGTACCTGCACAGTTTCGACACAGCTGCACCTAGTGGTCAAGAAATATGAAAAAGTTATATTTTTGCTTATAACTTCTGAATAGTTTGGCCAAAAATCAAAACTTTAGATTCCTTGGGGCATACAGAGTAAAATGATACCCAATTGGCCATGGTCTGCGATACTTCCTGTCTGCCATTTTGAATTTAATTGAAAACCTATTTTTTCAAACTCCTCCTCGGTCAAACTGTTCTCGTGTTGCGCATAAACGAATAAAATGGCAATAAGGATCTGAGGCTGTATCTCATGAACGCTTTGGCGTATTGAAATTAAAGTTCATATGTGACATTGTGACCGAGCCCTTAAAATACCATATCAATCTGGTGACATCGACACCTGTTGGTCATAAGTTATAACCACTTGTTTTACACTATAAGTCATTAAATTAATGTCTTTTTTCCACCACTCTGCTTGCCATTGGTGTGCCTGGCCCAGTAATTGCTGCTTGTAGCTATATATTTTTTTAACATTTACTGTTGGAGCAAATGGAAATGCAAAAGTAATTTTTGCTGTGGTTTCCCATTCACTGCTTTGGAATCTTACTGCCATGTTCCAAACCCAGCTAATCGTTCTTTCCTTTGTTTTAGCTTTCAGTCGGGCAGCTTTACCATTTGGTCTGGTGCGGCGAGAGCTGTCATGTGAGGGTTACCCCATCGACCTCCGTTGCCCAGGGAGTGATGTCATCATGATAGAAACCGCCAACTACGGCCGCACAGACAACAAGATTTGCGACGCTGACCCGTTCCAGATGGAAAACATTAACTGCTACCTCCCAGACGCCTATAAAATCATATCTCAAAGGTAAAGGGCTAAGTGCCAAGCATTGCCTGTAGTCCAAATGTGCACGCTATTTCTGTGCTTCCGATTTGGTTTGAGATACTGAATTTTACTGAGCACATTATTTGTGTCGGTGAAGTTTATTTTTTTAGTGTTTTGTTGATTTTGCAATTATTGAGTGATCTAAAAATGTGAAATGTATTATGGTTGTCTGTCCAATTATGGGCACATTTGGCCCATTGGCCAAAATACTTCAATAAAAACACACTTTCGAGTGGATATGCATGCATCACTTGAGAACTGTCATTTTTAGTCTTTTTTTTCCCTCTTAACCATCACCACAATTTCCACCACAATGTCATTTGAAACAATTTTGGAACATTTAGAAATGTCTTTCTAAAGCTGATTTCATAGCTAGCATTTTATGTATCCTAAATATACACAATGACATAATATTTTCACACTATTAGAATAATTTGGCAAAGTTAAAACTTGATTGGAAATCACAAATAAAAATATTCTGTTCACAAGTGATATTTACCAGATTATATACGTGTTTGTGTTTTTGTTTCTGATATATCACGTCTCATATTTCATCTCAAGCATGCTCTTTGTTGAGACCGTTATCTCCTTGGTAACCAAGTACAATAACTTTTGATTTGGGAAAAGTTGTTGTTCATGATGGAAATGAACGCACAACTGAGAGAATAAAATTTTGAACACCATAAACATTGACATAGGTTGTTTATTTCACTCTTTGTTTAGATTACCACAGTTTTTAATTCATACTGTATAATAATAATAATAATAATATATATTTAAATATAAAAATAATATATCAAATTAAAATAATATATAAAGTAATATTTATTTTAATTAATAAATTATAGAATTTCATAGGTTTAGATGAAAAGTTTGTTTTTATGAGGGACCAAAGCAGCAGCAGCAATAA